>NC_138067.1:28132034-28732034 GCF_964194185.1 Rhinolophus hipposideros | reverse complement strand
GGATATAATTTTTTTCAGCATTCTAAGGGTCCTGAGAAAGAAGGTCCGAGTTTTAGGGGAAAGAGTATGAAAATGAAATCTGGTTGATACTAACCCAATGGGAGTGAGTGAGAGGTAATGGAAAATGAGGTGGAATCATTCTCTCACACCTCTCATCAGCAACAACTTTGAAAATATTCCTAATAGATGCAATGAGTAAAATTGTTGTTATGTACAAGTCCACCCCCCTCTGAGGAAGGTGGGTCCAGCTAACGGCAAGACTCTTGGTTCTTGGTTTTGGTCTAAGACTTTCATTGGTTTGGAGTGTAGAAGTCTGGAAGGGTAAAACATAACAGTTGTTAAAGAGTTCTGCATAATGAAAGATTAATTGGGAGGAAAGAACAATTCAGGCCAGAAGATGTGAAGAGCAGAATTGGGAACAGAGGGGAGGCAAGAAAGGGGGAAAACTGGAGAGAGGGTGGAAGATCGTGAATATCTCCTCGGATCCTTAAATCTTTAGTAAAATCTATCTTGCTCACAAATAGTGTGTGTGAGTGTGTGTGTGTGTGTGTGTGTGTGTGTGTATGTGTGTTTCTTGTGCAAGCTGCTGCAGGGGCCATGGTTTGACAGTCTGGTTTGCTTAGGTCAAGAAAGACTCAGTCTTTAACGCACAGGGCCCAGAAGCAAAGCAGGCCAGGAATACACGAGCCCCTAGGACTCAGTATAAATTAGGGGGAGGGCTTTGGATTTCCACAGCGCTTGTGGAAGTTACAGGCTCAATTTCAGCTTAACTAACCCTCCCGGGGTTAGAGTGAGACTGTGAGCATCTGGTTTACATTTAATATTTATTCAGCTCTTTCCATAAGCCAGTGTGTTGAGACTTTGCATACATTATCTTAATATCTTATTAATTTTCACAACTCTGTGTAATGCCAGTATTAGTTTCCCATTTTACAGATAAAAAAATCTGAGCCTAGAGGGAAGCTGTGTGACAGATATACCTGTGAAGCCATCCCTGTGTGACAGGCCTAGAAGAACCTAGTCTCCAAAAAAACCTGCCCAACTTCAGAGCTCACACCTCTTACTACTTAGCTCTGCTGTCTCTTGCCAGCTCGGTAAACTGAGTCTCAAAGATTCTGTCGGGTTCCATATGCATCAAACAGAAGAACATTCAGCCCCGGCCCTTAATGCTAATGAGGCTGGTCAGTGAGTTAGCCATTTAAAACAAGGTCATCCTGTAGCATCATGGGGAATACAGGAGCACTGTGAACTGAGTTCTCTGGGACGAAAACAAGAACAAGTGGTGTGAGCCACAAGGCTTCGCAGAAGAAATGGCATTTGAGCTTCACCTTGAAGGATGAGGAAAACCAAATAGTTGTTTTCCACAACTGACTGAAAGTAATCTCTGCTACCAGTAACTAGAATCCAAAACGGACGGATAGACTTCACTGAAGGGTGTTTCTAGTCTCAGGTGCACAAATCATTCTTGGATTCCTTTAAAAATGTATATCTCTTTGATTCTGCAGGGGTCCGCGTAGCTATCACTAGAGCCTTCCTCACTCCTGCTTGTAATGGATCCATCCACGAGATAATGTTCCTCAGAATATTCTGAGGAAATACACATTTCAAAGTGGAAAGGGGAAGACAGGGCAGGAGAAACAAAATGTGTGTGAGAGGGGGCAGGGTTCCTCTTGATTAATTTTTCAAAAAGAGATATATTAGGAGAAAACATGAGAACAAAGATGGTCACATGGTTTATACTCTTAATTATAATAAGCAAAGAAGCCAAGAAATTCTACATTTCCATCTCTGAGGTTTAGTTATGTATCTCTGCAGTTCACGGTCCTCTCACAGTTAATTCAGGCAGGAGGGGTTTCTATGGATCATTGAAAACGGTGTTAACTTCTCTGATCTTCAATTTGTTCCCTGCAAAAATGATAGAACTGGCACAGACCAGGGATTCTCACAGTGCAGTCCCACGACCAGCAGTGTCAGCGTCATGTCATGTAGGGACTTGTTAGCAATGCAGATTCTTGGGCCCCACCTGAGACCTAAATTAACAGCTCTGGGGACAGAGCCTGGCAGTCTGGGTTTGAACAGTCTCCAGCAGATTTTGGTTCATGTTCAAGTGTGACAACCGCTGGCATAGATACTCTTCCAGATGACTGGGCAGCTACATGACTCAATGATTCTATTAAAAACACATCATCCAGCATTAAATATGCACGATTTGATACTAAGTTTTTAAAAATAATATCCACTAAGTACAGAGAGAATATCAGCTTTAGAGCCAGAATGTTCAGATATGAAGAGTCCTTGCTCCCAGCTGTACAAAATTTTGCACAGGATCTCTGACACTCAATTTCCTGATCTGTAAAATGGGTCTAGTGATGCCTATTGCCTGCAATAGGCAATATTACCTGAGAGAAAAAGTGGGAGTGGGAAGCATCTGTTACACAGGAAGACAACTAAAATAGTTGCATGTGTAATTTTATTAAAATAATAGATGAAACCAAAGTTGGTTCACTGCCCTTCTCTTTTAATAAACATATAATCTAAGCTAATAAAAAGTAGTTTTCATTGATCCACTCTGCTTAAATTGAGAGGGTTCTTTTCTGCAACACTGTCTCCCAAAGGAGATATGTCTCTTTCAGAAAATGCAATATAATAGATGCTAATATCAAAATGGCCAATTAAGTGTCATTCAGTCACCATTCGCTTGAAAAAGGCAGACACTGAACATGAATCTATGCAGCTAAAAGGAAGGAGGAAGGCCTTATCCTGGCCAGGCCACCACACCATGGTCTTCTGCCTGGGCTACTGCAGTGGGTTCCACATTGGTCTCCCAGTGTCCCTCTCCATCCATCCCCATCCCCAGTGGTCTCAACACAGCAAAGAGAGGTCCATGTACAGCTTCAAGGTTATGCCATCCCTCTACTCAAAACTGTTTTATTTGGAGTCAAAGCCAAGTTCTTACTCTAACCAACAACACCCTACATAATGGGGGTTCATATTATGCATCGTGTCATTCTCCTCTCACCCTACGTAGTCACTCCAGCCTCACTGGCCTCCTAGCTCTTTCTTACACTCCCAGGTATGCTCCTGCATCAGGACCTCTACATTTGCTATACCTCTGCCCGCTTGCTTTTCCATCACATGCCCAAGGCTACCTTCCTCATTTCCTAATTGCCTTTAGGCATCTACTCAAATGTCATCTTTGTTACGTGGCCTTCCCGTGTAACATTTTGACCCATCCTTACCCTGACATTTCTCTGCTTTATTTGTCCTTAGATTTTCCCATTATCAAAATGTATCCCACAGTACATTTTTGTTATTTATGCTATGTCTTCTTGTTCTCATGAATATCAGGGTATCTCAAGAGTCTAGAGAAGTACCCGGTGCACAACAAATCGATATATATTGAATCAATCAATGAATAAATGAATAAATTAATTTCCTTCATTTTCATTCCTTTACTTAGCTATTGTTATTCACCAATCAATTAATGATGAATGAAAATAGTGATACAAGTAGGTAAGTGACCAATGAAAGGAAAGGACAAATATAATGTGACTTTTTGTTATTGTTGCAATTTGGCCAAGTATGGATATAGAAAGAAGAAAGAAAAAGTTAAATGCATAATAATTTTACGGCATTTCCTCACAAGATATTTTTTAGCCTTTAGGGAAAGTTTCTCAGGGAATCAGCAGAGTTTACAGCAAAAATCCTGGAATCAGAGCTCAGAACTTGACAAGTGATAGAAACTTGGACAAGCTACTCTACATTTTTTTAACTATAATTTCCTCATCCGTAAAATGGGTCACATGTTGATATATATAAATAACTCAGGGGACTAGAGTGAAGCTGAAGTGAGATAGTGTTCAGAGATCACTTGCCATGATATCTAGCATAAAGGGTCCATAAACATTTCCATAGCTGTCGCTGGTTTGAAGTTACTGAAATCTAAGTATTCTGGAGAAAATGGAACAGGTAAAGCATTCTGATGGCAAATCATTCTTCTTTGAGAGATTTTCAGGAACTGGGAGTTAGTCTACTCTAGCTCACCCAAACGTTGTATGGGAATGAAATCAGTTTCTGCAAATAAGATTGCCACCATTTTGAAAAGATCCAGTTTTTTAAACAAAAATAATGGCTCCTGACTCCCCTCAAACTCTGTTGGAGTCATGGCTCACTTTCCTTATTTTTTGTTTAGACACTATCAGAAGTAAACCAGAGATTACAGAAGTGAATACTCCCCATTCGGATCTGGGCTGTCAACAAAGACTGAGCAAATGACACCACAGAGAATGGTGTTATTAAAGCTACAATGAGCAGTCAAGCACAGGGACAGCCTTCCCCAACATGTCCCATCTTTCTCAGGCTTGGCTTCGGGTTCGTCCCAGAATGGCAGGCTTTTGCATTTTTCACAAAGGAACTGCCTTGGGGGAAAGGAAGTTGTGTCAGTCAGAACCATGTCTGAGACATGTCTGTGTTTTGTTTTCTTATGCACCTGGGAGAAGGTGTCTCAGATCATGTTTTTTGGTGTGTTTTTTTTTTCCTCTCTGTATATAAGGTTCTATTATCACTTGGATCTAAAACATACACCTACATGGCAATAAACTCCTTCATGGGTAATTAACTATTGTGTGTGTGTGTGTGTGTTGTTTTGTTTTGTATTAAAGATGGGACTAAGCCTTGAATGTACCATCATTGAACACCCAGAAGATGAAAATTACCATAAAGTTTCGAGTTAAAAGACACCTGGGTTCAGCATGGTGTGCCTAAAACACCCGCATCTTAAGCTACTGACCTCAAGGAGACTGAATGCGATGCTGACCCTGGACAGAGTGCATTTCAAAACAATTTTAAATTATATTTCAAATTTCAAATTAAGGACTCTTGCCTCATTAAAAATGAACATAAAACCAACCAACAAACACTAATACTAGGAAGAGAATTGTTCTGAATCATACAGCAGAGGTCACAGTTTCAACTAAATCCGTCAATGTCTGCTATTTGTTTGGAACCGCTATCAATGGCTATGACCGTAAGACCTTGTGTAATTTTGTCAAGGCTCTTAAATGCTCTGAAAGTAATTATTTTAAATGACTGAACCCAGCATAAGTATTTTAGAAAGAAACAAATCAAAACAAAACAAAGCAAAATACACCGAAGCCTAGCCCTCCTGTCTGAGATAGAGAACCAATTAGGATGTTCCTGGTGAGAATGTGAACAGGAGCTGTGAAGAGAATTCCACGCTGCTTCTGAAACAAACTACACTGTGAGACAAGTCCTGTGTATCGGGGAGGGAGAGGTGAACACTCTCATAATTGAAGATTCTCTTTTGTCTGTTTTTGTCCTTCACAAATGGAAAACATTTTTCAATGCTCTACCTGGAAATTGGACATCTGAAGGCCTAAAGGACACCTGAAGGACATCAGGCCTTCAGATGTCCAATTTCCAGGCAAAGCACTGTGGGAGGGACACTGAGTTATGGGGGGAGGAGCTTGCTGCAGCTAAGGGGCTTTAGAATGGTACTTTACTATTTCTATGTGTAACAAAAGCTAGGAAACAAAAGTGATGACATTTGAAGAGGGAGAAAAAGTGAGTAGAGGACAGGGCCTGAAGTTTATGGACTTTGGTACAGAAGTCTCTCTTCACCTTGCCTAGATCTTAACTGGAGACAAAATATTCATCTAAAATCCAGCAGTGTAATGTAAAGCCCCTGTTTGGGGCTCTGGCACAAACTGTCTTCCCGTAGGAATGGAATCTCACCTCCCACCTTCTGGATTTTACCTGGGCACATGGCTACTTGTCTAGAAACTACATTTGTCTGCCTCCTTTGCAGCTGAGTGTGGTCATGTGTCTCAGCTCTTGCCAATGGAGAATGAAACAAAGTGAGAGGAGGACTTGTAGTCCTCTAAGAGAAAGATGCTTGTTCTTTTCTTCCTCCCTGTCTCTTTCCTAAAGGTGTTGAAGACAGCACCATAGAGGATATCAGAACAGATATGATTAATTACCAGTTCAATGTTACTTGGGGTCACAAAGCTACTGCAACTTGCTGAAGATACCACAAGAGATGGCAATCCACAGTCTTGTCCTTTTCAAAACATGGATCTCTGAATGACATTGTGGAGCTGACTCACCTAGCTGCCCTTGACTGGTGTATGAGGAGGAAGTACATTTCTATTTCATCTAAGCCTCCCTTTTTGCAGTGTCTTTATTACACTTATTATCCAATACCCTAACTATTTTAGATGCCCAGGTCTGAGCTGGCACATTGTTAATTCAGAATTCTCCCCAACACATATCCTTTTGAGCCTACAGAGACTTTTGTGGCCTTCCCTGTTCCTGTCTTTCTTCTTCCCCATCTGTGTCCCTACCGTCTACAAGAAAGGCTATACGAGAATGGCAGTGTTCACTGGGTCAGGAATGGGGTCCTGCTCAGCTGTGAGTATGTTGCTGCTATAGTTGCATTTGTTAACCCATGAAAATCGCATCACTGAATCAGAATATCCCTCTCCTTTACAGAGATCATATTTGTGGACAGAATTTATTGAGTGTCTACTTTAGTCTGACTTATTCAATGGTCTTGATTCTCCTACATCTTCCCTTATTAATAGGATAAAGAAGCACAATATTTACATGAAGCAAACCCACTTGGAATTTTCTCCAAAAGAAACCAAATGAGACTATAAAAGAAGTGCCAGAGAGGCATCACAAATATGTAAGTTACTGTTTATACAGAATTATTTAGGAGATGGAGTATGCAGGATAAAGACTCTTCACAGATCTTTAACTACTTCCACCAAACATTCAGAGGCTCCTTTGAATGGAAGAGTAGGAGTTGCCCAGGGCTAGTAATCCTCTCTGCTCTAATGCTATGTCAGAGTAGTAGGTAGAGCTCAGTTTTGGTTCCCCCACCTGTCTTTCTCTGGTTTCTTCCTATAACATCCCAGAATCTGACACACAGTGATCAATATGAGAGGTCAATGTGATCAAGTGGAAGAGGTTGGCAATTTGGGTACAATTGCTTGCATAAGAAATAAGATGCCTTCTCTGTTCTCTTTTCCATGTTCAGTGACTGCATCAATGATAATATGTGACTATCACGATTTTATATTTATTTATTCTCCCAACACAGCATTCCTCATTTTGACCCTGTTTATGAATCGGGCTTTTGGAGATACTAAAATTAAAAACAAAACAAAAAACACTCATATATACACTGAAGCCATTTAAAGAAATAAATGATCAGTCCAATGCTACATAGAGTCACAAATTCACTGCAAGAATCTGAAGACATTGTGAGAGATAGCAATCGTAGGCCTTGGCTTTTGCCAAAGTGACAGCCCCCCTCACTTGCCATGGGCAAGTCTCAGCTCATATTACATTGGTGCTGGCCTCAGAGGCAAGCTAGGCTTATCAAGATGATCATATGGGACAAAACAGTTACAGGAAAAATGGAAATAAGGCAACAAATATTTACATGTCATTCACATGTTGGGGAAAGGACATAGATTTGGGTTCCTATTCCAGTGCCACCATATACAAGCTGAGTAATCTTGAGTGTTTTCATCAGTGTTTTCATCTATTGAGAATTTTATACCTACCTTGCTATTCTGTTGTAAGAAAGTCATGAAATAATACATATAATATACGCTCAATAAATATACTATATGTATAGTATAGGCTGTCAACATCTTTAAGTCAATTACAGTTGCAAAGATGCTTTTTCCAAATAAGGTCATAGTGAGAGGTTCTGTGGGTTAGGACGTGGGCAGATCTTTTTGGCAGCCACCATTCAACCAACTCTGTACACTGTTCTGTCTTCAGTGCTTATAAGGGAGGCACATCGCGGAGCTCAGTTCATGTTTGTGAAATAAATGCCAACAGTCCTTGGAAGGTGGTTGGAACGTAAGGTGTGTTTATTTTCCTCACCTGAAGAAGTACGTTTTCAGGTGTGTCTAAAGCATACAGCTCTCCTGAGCGAAATTCAGTGAGCCAACAAAGACAGAGAATCTGCCACGTGAAGGTCCTCCCGTCACCCCTCCCAGTCAAAAGTGATCCCCACTGTGGTTTGAGGGATCCCACTGACTGAACAAGAATTAGATTCGTTGCCATGCACAAATATCCTTCACATCAAGTGTCCTCTGGTCGGATCCAATCATCCATATACATAAATGACCACGCAGAACCCGTCTGACAGGAGAAGCAAACAGGGAGTATTCTTTTCTAAGAATGGCATATCCATTAATGTAGTTGCTCGATAATTCCTCAGAAGCTTCCTGATTTGCATAACCACCTCCCAGTCAATTGCTATTTTTCTAAATTTAAAATGAAAGTGGCAGCTTCGTGGCTGAGGCCCAGGCCACGGTCTGGCGGTTCCACATTGAATGAATACTGGACCATTGGAGCAGGAAGAGATGAAAAATATCCATTATCAGCCTTGGTTACTATTTGCTTGAACATACTGAATGACCCTCACTTGCGTGAACAATAAACTCACGTAAATGGGTTATAAGGATTCAAACCAATGCAAGATGACTTGTGCTAAGTGGTCCAAATAGAGGGCTCTGCCTGCATTCTCAATTGCAAGAATGATCCAGAAATGGAATTATTAAGTGGTTTGCATTGACAAACATGAGTTGCTTGCCCCCTCTGTGCAGGTTTCTACTCTGAGTCGGCACTGTTGGGGGGTTTTAACAATGAACATAAATTCACCTTTTGCCTTAAGGGACTTACAGTCCATCTAGAGGATCATGTCAACAGTCACACATAATCCAAACCAGCCTCACTAACCAAACAACAGTCTCACATAACAACATCTTGATAAACATTCTTCGAGTCACCTCTGGATGGGTACAAGCACTAAGAGTTGAGCCATGGGAGTTTGGGAACTGACAAGGGAGAAACAGAAAATAGCCAAATACTAGAAAATGAATGCCAGAAAAGAAGATAGCTGAATAGCCTCAAAGTATCAAGTTAGAGTAGTAGAATTCACAATAGAAGTTCTCTGGATTCTGAAAAAATGTGATAGTACATCTGGTTGGTAGTAAAATCCACGGAAGTTTGGAAGGGGAATCTGGGAGTAAAAAGCACTGAGGGAACAGAGAAAAGAAAATGGGTGCAGAATGAGTAAGAGGCACCTCAAATCATATTTTATCCTTAAGAGAGAAACAGTGGGGAGTGAACGCACATCGGTCCAGAGTGAGTGCTAAGAAGAGACACAATCATGACTAACATTCACTGAGTGCTTACTACGTGACAGGTGCTCTGCAATGTCCTCAAGAGAGACCAGAGTTTTTCAACCACAGTCCTACTGACATTTTGGGCTGGGTAATTCTTCAGTTTGGGTGGATGCCCTGTGCATTGTAGGATGTTTAACAGCATCTCTGACTTCTACCCACCAGACTCTAGCAGCAATCCCCAGTATGACAACCCAAATTCACACCAGATATTGCAAATACCCCCCAGCTGGGGGCAAAATGACCCCCAGATTAAAATCACTGATAAATACTGTTTTGTCCCAGCTTCACGAGCCTAATTTTACTGATGAGGAAAGAAAGACATGTAAAGGTTAAAATATGTGCTGGAGGACACACTACTGAAAAGGGACCCTTGTCCTGTGGGACATGTGGTATAAATATATACATTTTTCAATATGTCATTTGCCTTCATACTTTGTTATAGAGTTTTTCTTTACAGAAACATTAACATTTTATGCACTCACTATATCATTTTTTCCGCTTATAGTTTTGACTTTGGGTGACATGCTTAAAGTCTATCTAACCACAAGATTAGAAAAAAATTCACCCCTGATTGATTTCTTCTGGATTTTTATGGTTTCCTTGAATGCATATCTTGGTATCATCAAGAATTTATTTTGATGTAAGGATATGTGTATATACATAAACATGTGTTATGTCTCTCTCTCTCTCTCTCTCTATATATATATATATATATATATTTGTTCCTTCTTTAAAAAATCAAAGAGAAAAGGGTAATAAAAATTGGTATTCCTCTGAATTCTATAACTTAGAGATAGCTATACAACATTTTAAAAACATTCTTCAAGTCACCTCTGGATGGGTACATGCACCAAGAGTGGAGCCATTGGAGTTTTGGGACTAAGAAAGGAGAAAAGAAAATAGCCAAATACTAGTAACGTTGGAGGATATTTGCAATGAGAAAGTGGAAAGAGAAATGGGGGATGAAAAGGGATTTAGAAAGTATACAGTTAGATAAGGAGACAAGTCAAAAGGATATAACATAATGGAAACCAAGGAAAGATATTTTCACAATAGTGACACTTCAAACATCACATGCAGTGGTGAAGTTACTGCTGATGGAACGTGAAAGAATGTGAATTTTGGTGTCTGAAGAGATGTTTTGGGATGAATGAAGAGAAGAGTAACTGGTATGTAAATAGATTAAGATAAACAGTCAAATAAACAAAGAAAATTCTATGGGCACAGAGTACAAGCTTCTTTTTCAAGAAAAGCACTGGCAAACAAATGAGAAGGAACAATATCTTTGGCAAAAAAGGATCCAGGAAAAGTATGTAATGGGGCTTCCAATCTCGAGTTCCACCAACATTTAGGGGATACATGAATAGGATATAAGGTATTCTGGAATATCCTTAAAATTATGTTTAATTTTTCTGTGTTTATGTATGTTATTCTGAGGATAGCGAATATTTTTAATCCAATTATCAATAAGTGCTAAGAATTACTTTAGGATATGGGGCAATTTTTGTTAATTTATAGTAGAGGAGAATGACTCAATAAAATGGCCTACATTGGGAAGTTGAGGGTGGTAGGGGATATTTGATTAAACAATGTCCAAACTGAGGTGAGAGTAGATGGAGTCAAGGGTATGCCCTGGGCAGAAAAGTCGAGTCTTAAGATCTTCCGTGATCTGCTATCACCATTTTCTATTATCACTGAGGAGATGAGCCATCCAGAAACATCAAATTAAACAAAACAAAACAAAACATTAGACTAGAACTTCACCAAAATGACATCCATGCTTATTTGTGAATGGTGGAAGCACTTTTCTTTGTTCTTTTTTCACTATTTTCCAAAATGTCTTCAATTAATATATCCTAATTCTAAAATCACATAATATAGCACTAGGGATAGAGACAGTGGCAAGGTAATGGCTGTATGTGACGTCAGGGGCGTAGTAGATGGGGGGTTATCACTGTGTGAGGGACATAAATGATAAATGTACAGCTATTACATTGTTTTGTACACCTAAAACTAATAAAACAAGAAAAGAAAAAGAAAAACAAATTTTTAAAAATTCAGTATGTAGTAAGAAAATAAATAAAATCACAATACAGAAGATGTTACCAAAATCAATGCATTAATATGTTATTTTTCAAAGTAATTCTAGGGAAGGTGATACATGATACAAGCAAAATGGATTTCTCCAAGGGAGACATAGTTCTCTATGCTGAACTATAAAGAGCACTGGGGCTCAAGAGACAAATGTGGACAACTGTGGAGCAGTAGAATTAGATTTCACCAGCCCTGAAGAACTGAGCTGGTCACTACGGTAGCTCTGTCATGGATTGCCTTTGGCTCTGAGCACCCAATTCTGAGACTCTGTTTCCCGATCTGTGAAATGGAACACTGATGCCTTCTACATAGAATTTCAAAGTGTGTTAAATGGATTACTTATATGAGTGGATGTTTAATAAATATACACTCTCAGAGTTCCGTAAGTATCAGGGTCATGTTAGCTGACTTTATTGCCCTGACAACTCTCTGCCTTTTAAAAGTGACCCAGAAAATTACAGTGAATGTAATTAGTGACAAATTTATTTTAGAAGCCAAGAAGACTAATGGGCAAAACCTGGACTTCTATGTTGAGTAGATTGGAGCAAAATCCCAGTTCTTCCACATTTTAGCTATGTTAATTGTGGAAAAACCTCTTGAGCTTCAGTATTATCGTCTATAGAACAACTTTGGGTCAGGCTTGTTTGAGGATGGAATGAGATTCACATTAGGTGAGAGACTGGGACAGGATTAGGGCTAAGTGAGTGGGGCAAATTATGCCAGTGCAAGGTCTGAGCTGATCTTTATTTAAAGTGTTGATACTTTGTTTACTATGGACTTTTACATTAATTTTTATTTTTATAAAAAAACTGCATTAAAATATTATTTATTTTGATTACTGAGTTTCTAGGCACCACTTCTTAAATTTTGTGCCTGAATTGAATAAGGCACTTGCCTCATATTACTCCTCACCCCTGATGCTGGCTATTGATGAATACTAATTAGGTTTAAACACTGCACTGAGCATTTTAATTTTACACATCTGCTTGTAAGTAAATGTTTAGCACGGTCCCTAACCTAGAGTACGTCACCATCATTACCACCACCACCATCATCAACATCATAATCATTATTGTCACTGCCGTCATGTTCACGATCACCATCGTCACCATCATCATCACCATTGTCACCATCATTACTGTCTTGTCATCATGCCCATCACCATTATAAACATTCATTATGATTTTCTAAATCATCTTAAGTAAATCCCGTGATATTTGTCAGTTTCAGTTCCTTCATTTTTATCATGAGGCGAACAATATCTCCTGATAGGGTGCTACAATGAAACAAGGTTGTTTTTTGTTGTTGCCATCCTTAAAGTTATTACTGATTCCAATGTATGACCTGGGCCAGTGAGTGCTCACAAAGAAATTAGGTGACTCTAATTAACGTGGAGATGAGTCAGGCAGAGCAAATAGGGCAGGGCCACTCTGAGCCCTGGGTTGGCTTTTGTAAGTCTGCCTAAGATTTTCACACCAAGAAGCTGTTCTCAGAGCTGACATTTCTATAGTCAGAAAGCTCAGTGTTATTCCAGTTCAGGAAGCTGATGGGTCATGGGGTAGAGGCGGTGGCAACAGGGAGGGGTTTTACTCCAGTGTGTGTGTGTGTGTGTGTGTGTGTGTGCTTATAGTTTTGATTATTTCTCAAATGGGTTTAGATATGCAACAGGAAAGGACTATAACAACCTCCCAATCACTGTCCCACCCCGAAAACCTCAAGTCACTAATTGCTTTTTTCCCTAAAATGGAAGAGTTATTTCATCTGCCAGAAGCTTTCATTTTCCTTTGCTATGCTTTGCTCTGTAAGCCTTCTAATCTCATAAAGGATAGCCGTATAAACAAACAAGGAAGAAAACGGGAAGATGATGAAAACTCTTCAGGTTCATCCAATTTTGAATCCCATTTGACAAACACAGCAGTACACAGTTTTGATTATGGCAGTGAGAATTGTGATTTGACCTTCCTCTTGCCACCATGTAAAATGTAAACACAGTACGTTTTCTCATAATTAAAAGATATTGATTTCCCAGCAGCACATGAGGGGGGTGGGTGATCTTCCCTCTCAAAAGGTGCAGCATGATCCCTGTTGTCATCTAGTTATGTCCAATCAGAAGTAAGGCATGGTAGGCCTTGAACTTGAACTGATGTGGCCTTGAACTTCAGGAAGATGTATAACTGGGAAAGACTATTCTACTTTGAAACTAGTTGTTTGCTATGTTTTTAGGGCACACTATGGAATTGTAATAAAATATGACAAGATTCAGTGATTTAAAGCAACAAAGAGGTTTCTTTCTCCCTCAATGTAACAGTGGTCCAGAATTGGAATGGTGGTATTGATAGTATTAGAGATCCACCTTACTACTATGTCATTTCCTGCATGTGCCCGCATTGCCTTAGCTGAAGATGACTCACTTCCATGTCTGCATTCCAGTTGGGGCAGGGGGAAGGGGAAAATAGGAAGGGGGGACATGCTTCTTTCCTTTCAAGGTCATGGCTTCAAGTGCATACATCATGTCCACTCGTGTGTCATTGGCTATCACCTAGTTATATAGCCACACCTAGCAAAGGTAGCTGGAAAAAGTAATCTTTAGCTGTGTGACCATATGCCCAGCTAAAATTTCTATTGCTATTAAAGAAGGAAGGGTGTGTAAAACATGAATCACTAAGAGTCTCATCTCAGCCACAGTTGAGTTGAATGAATATTTGCCCAAGAATAGAGAGAAGGGTTTCTAATCTGGGGTTCCCATTCCCAAGCCTTGGGTTGTGATGATAATTCATGGTGATGATAAAAATAAAGGTAACAACATCTGACGTTTACTGATTTCTTGCTTTAGGCCTCTTTATGCTAAGTGCTTTGTCACCATTATGCCATTTTATCTCCATGATAATCCTATAGAATCAAAGGTATAATTATTCCAATTTTACCTATGAAGACACGAGATGTATTAAGTTCAGAAACCCACTCAAGGTCATGAAGTCAGGTAGAATCCAAACCCATGGGTTTCTATGTCCAAAGTTACTCTCTTAAACACTTTGCTTAGATGTTAATGGCTTCAATATTTCAAAAAGCTGAACAAAACAGCAAACTTCTCCCTAATCAGATCATCTGAACTAGTTAAAATGTGTTCTTGGGGGGCTTGAATATTACCCATTTAGAACGGTCCTTCCATTTATGAAAGACTAATAAGAACTTTTGGCCCTTGCATAGACCTTGATTAATCTTTAAAAATGTAGAAAAAGGAATGAATGATTATGTATTAAACACATTTTGTTTGGCATATAAGCTCTTTCAATACATGGCTTCCAGACTGAGGGGGGAATAACCAAAGGGTCATTCGTTGAGTAAAGGCTGGGAGATGAGGATGTAAAGACTCCCCAGTGCAGGGCCTCTTTGATGGTGCTGAAAGGGTAAGCCAGAGCAGAGCAGGGAAACCCCTGACCAGTACTAAGGAAGGAGGGCTCCGTCACCCCAATTAGGCTGGTGAAACTGAATCCGTGAGCAACATGAAACACGAGCCAGTCAAGTGCAAGAGTTGTGGGCAGAGACGAAGTGCGGGAGTGTTAGAGATGCGGGTCTCTAGCATGAGGCAGCGCTGAATAGGAACTGAACAGAAGAGCTAAGCCAGTTAGTGGGATGTGCAAAGGGTGAGCTCTGCGGTGCAGCTGCTGTGGTCTTCACCATTCAAATGTTTGGAAAGGGAAAGGGGATAGAGCATTCCTTCCCTCCGCACAGACAGATGGGGAATTAGATGGAGGGTAGGAGCCAGATGCCGTACTTCCCCTGAGAGCAGCACCAGAGGGAAGAGGCTGGCTCTACAGAAGGCAGTTCTGTTCCTGAAAAGGGAGGATTGGGGAAAGAATAGGGGCTTCAGGGGTTCTTGTGGGGAGGGCAGTGGAGGGAAGTGCCTCTTCCCTCCATATTCATCTTCCGCCAGCTTCCTCTCTATGCACAAAACAGCTGCACGAGTGCTGTTCTGAGGACACTCTGCCTGACCATAACCCTGTCAAAGGACATTTCAGGAAAACTGTGCCTGCAGATGTTTGTTCCCGCTGGTGTTTGTTTCAAGGGCCTCTTTCTGTGTTTTATAGAGCGAAGTTATGGACGTTTCTTCTGATGTGAGAAGAAGCGCTCAACTAAATCCTGAGAAGCAGCACCTTCTGAACTACGAGCCACAGTCTTATATAATGTGCCTTTGACAATAATTCAGCTGCAATTGTTTGCTATTGATCTACAATAGTCTCTTGTGGGGAAAGTCCTCTGACATCACCCGAAACACCACTTTGCAATGATCATGGATTTGGCTTGACAATGAGGCTGGCAAGAGAGTCTAAGATCAATTCCTAGAGTCTGCACAGGGTCAGTTTACATACCTGTCTGTCCCTTGCCTTTTATTGCCTTTTATTTTTTTCAACTGAGTCTAAAGCCAATGTTGACTTGAACCTGCAACAATTTAAAACAGTATTGACAGGTTAATGAATGCAAGTATTTGTAATGTGTACAATGCTCTCCAGATCCAAGGAGCAATGGTACAGGCAATGGCACGCAGAGACCCAGAAATATCTGGAAAGGAGGAAACAGAGACTGCCCTTGGGAAATAAAACGCAAAAGTAGCCCACCCAGAAGAGTCCTGTAATATGAACAGAAAGAAACAGATTCCAAGATTAGAGGGAGTATAGATAGTTATTGGATTACTTGTATTGACCTAAGAATCAATGTGTGAATCAGAAGACAGGATCGGGTAGGTCTCGAAGAAAGAGAAAAAAGTTGGCATGGCTCATCTAAGCTCTGTCCAAAGACACCGCTTCTGACCACTAGACTCTGAGGATCCTGGGGGAGATGGACACATGAGGTGGTCTTAGCCAGAGACCACTAACCCTCAAAGTCCAAAGTCTTCTTTGTCCAAGGTCATGCTTAACCAGCATGTTCACTTCTATGGATTTGATTATCATCCCAGTCTGAACTAATTTTCTGTCTCTCTGAATCCCTGTCCATTACTGTGTATTTTCTATGGGGTTAACTACCTATTATTTCCATTATTTCAAAGTAATGACATAATCTCCTTGATAACAAGAACCATAATGCAAGCATTTTCCTGTATGTGATCACCTCAGCCATACTGAGTGGAGCAGTTGCTTTACGAAACGTATTTATGGGTGAATTAGTCAAATCAGACCAAATTATTGCTCATGCAAACATTTACTTACAATTTTTGACCTAAAGTATGTGTGGTTCTGGAACCCTGCAGAACTCTGGTCTTCTAGACAACCGACATCTTCCCTGGTGATTTTGATGCTCAGTAAAATTTGAGAAATGATTCCAAGTCAAGCTCCTCATGTCACGAACAAGGACACTAAATTTTAGACGGGTGATGTATCCATGCTTTCATGGCTAGTTTGGGACAAAGTCTGGGCTAGAACGCACTTCCACACCGCATGAGAAGCCCAGCCTGATGTCATCCTGAGGGTTATCCCTTCCCACTGCAGGACGAGGAACCGTGTCCTCGATGAGTCTCCCAGTGGAGTTTCACCACCAGAACACCCTTCCAGCCCCCAATGCCCCTCTCCCACTGCCTCTCTCAGTGAAAATGTAATTTTATTATGTGATCTGTTACTAATGGTTTCCTCATTGCTTTCTGATATTTTTGTATAGCTCTATACATTATATTCTTTTTGATTAAATATAAAATTCTCTGGTAAATTTGTATAGCCCTCTATTTGCACCCTAGATAACGCAATAAAATGGGTTTGTTAAATTTATATATCTTCTCCCCTCGTCCCTGCCCATGTTTAAGGCTGAGATCAGCTGTATTCAAACGTCTGTGATTCTCCCCACTGATGGACAAAATCACAGTCCTATAAATCACAGCGTGCCCTGTGCAGTGCCCACATCAGCAGCCGATTAGGATTACGTGTCCCCCAATTATGCTTTGTCCCTCGATAGCTCATTTCATCCAACCACATACCAGGGGACGTTTTATAAATTATGACCTGGAGGTAACCGTGGGAGGAAAGACTGGAGTGGACTGGTAGCTCCCTTAGTGATCAACTGGACTCGAGAGGGGCAGGAAAGACAAAAACCAGACTGGAAAACAGTCCTGCAAAAGGTGGTATCTGAGGTAAAGGAGTTAAAATCTGAGTCGAAGATGAATCAACATAACTTTGACAAATCTAGATCAAAAACACACTACGGAGGAAGACATATTAAAACGCTGATGTATAAAATATTTGATTTTTGCCTGAAATTTGTCTCTCAGTAGTAAAAAGCAAACTTACTGCAAATATGATGCATGCAATACCTAACGAGTGTGTGATAGATGTTTCAGATGAATCTGTTGTTATTGGGAGCTATGGATACATGTGTTGCTATTTGTTTGAAAAGGTTTTCCAGGCCCTCAAAGTTGTCACTCTTGCTCAGAGAATTGTACACTGGGAGGGAAGGGACAATAGTCCAAAGATCTAGACCAATTAGAATTCTCAAAAAGAAACAAAAACAAAAACAAAATCTATGACCTATGTTTAAATCTGTAATGAAGATATTAACGAGGCCTGTTTTGAAACAATTTGCCAGTTGTGACCCTGGACCCTTCAGAAGACCTTCAGAATGCAAGACGGGGTAAGCCCTCAGAGGTGAGTTTAGGGACACCCACTTCTGGACTTTATCTAACCAAGGATGGCATGGACGTGACAGAAGTGCTACCACTCCTCATGCCCCATCTATGTCAGGTACCATTACTGTCCTCTTTCCCACGGACACAGGTGTGGTTTCAGACTTGTTTGCAAAACAAGGCACATGAAATAAAAGTTTTCTTTCATTCTTGAGGCAACAGATGGATGGGCCTTGGGGCTGAAATCTGGTAAGAAAGTGATAATTTAAGAAGACATGGGAACATCATAGCTTCCTTTATTAGGCTGTCATTTGAGTGCTTTGAAATCCTGCAAAGTGCAGAAGGGACCCATGTGAATCATCTCAGGTAGTGGGCAAAGGAAAGTGGGAATTACGGAAAGGTACTCCTACTTCCAGGCTGCTGACTCACTCCAAGAGGAGCATAAAGATTGTGCTATCTTCCTTGAAATTAAGTTTGCATAGTTTTTCTAGAATCCTTGTTTTTCTACAGAACAAAAGTCAACTTTGGAAATGCTGAATTTGATAGTGATTGGTGGTTGGCTCTTTGACTTCCATACACGAGGGATTGATTAGGGTTGGAAAGGAGAGGAAAAATAAATGTTTAGGGGGAGGGGAGAGTGGATGCAGAGAAAGAAAAAAAAAATGATGATGTGATCCAGTGTACATTCACTGGGAAAGAGGGCAGTAATAATAGTTCACTAGTTGGGCAGAAATAAAAGCATTGGTTGACAAGAAAATGGCCTGGGCTTCAAAACCTTGGAGACAGGAAATGGCTTTTGAGGGGAGCTGGTCAAGGAAGATTAGGGCTGAAGAATAGAAAGTTGCTAAACAAGTTGTTGGATGGAAAGCACGGTCTAGAGAGAATTTCTATAATAAAGTCCCAGGGCTTCTAACAAGAGCAGTTTCATTCTGACACTAAAGAATTAAACTAAAGTCTAAATGTAAATCACAATGTTTGGTTAAAGAGAAAACTGGCCAGGAGGGGAATAAAAATAAATCAGTTCTAGATAGGTGGGTGAAGCGTGGTGACCCAGAGTAAGCACAAAAATGGGCATTCCGCTGTACCCTGAATATAACATGAATACTGAGTTATCTTCACACTTCACTGATAGAGACAAAAAGTCTCTGTAACATTACTGGCTGATGGAGCTTAGTCTTACTTGGGGGATTTTTCCTTTTCAACATATCACACTTCCATGTTTCAGGCACAGGTTGAATATTCATTCATTCATTCATTCATTCATTCATTCATTCATTCATTCCCTTTCTCTCAACTTTGTTGATTTGTTAATTTATTTAGATTTTCATTAAAAATATAGCTAACATACAATGTCATATTACTTTCAGGTGTACACAATAGTTCAGCATTTTCATACGTAAAGAAGTGATCACCATGATAAGTCCAGCAACCATCTGACACTGTACCACGCTATCACAATATTATTGACTATATTCCCTATGCTGTATGTTACATCCCCATTATTTTCTTGTTTTATACTTGGAAATTTGGACCATTTATTCCCTTTCAATTCCCCCCCCCCACCCCTGTTTAAAATTTTTCAATTACAGCTGACATTCAATATTACCTTATATTAATTTCAGGTGTACAGCATAGTGGGTTAGACATTTATATAGTTTAAGAAGTGATCCTCCTGACTAGCCTAGCACCCACCTGGAACTACACATAGTTATTACCATATAATTGACTATATTCCCTGTGCTTTACAAGGGCGAAGCTCACCTTAGATTTCAATTTCAAATTACCTTAGTAATTGGCTAATTCATTAATGAGTCAATTTGGTATGTAACATCCACAGGACTCACTTAGGTGCTCCCCAGTCCTCAGCACTGGAGATTAAAAAGAAATGAGACAGGGAGGCTGCAACGAGCTTACAGTCTGACCTGTAATGTCCTCATCTGATGCCATCCGGCTTCACCTTTTACCTACAGAGCACCTACTGTCTTGTGAGACACAGCAGTAGGCTGAGCAAGCATTCAATTGTAATACTGAATTTGCCCTTGATCGCCTGCTCTCTTTCTGGACCTTCCCAGATTGATCAGAACCTTCCATGTCCTTCAAGCACTGCCCCCACAGATCCAGCCTCCATCTTCTCTCCCGACATCAGGAGCCACCACACTTGTCCTCCCGTTCTCTATTGACTTGCCAAGAAAAAACCCATTTCTTATACGCTCCTCACCTTGGAGGCTTCTAGAATGTTTCCTTCTCTAAAAGTAGTTCCTTACATTAAAAAAAGAACATACATATATCTTTATGTATAAATGTTTTCAGATTTTTTTGGTAGATACTCAGGAGAGGGATTGCTGGATCATATGGTAATTCTATTCGTAATTTTTCAAGGAACCTCCACACTGCCTTCCATAGCGGGTACACCAGTCTGCATTCCCATCAATCATCCAGGCAGTCTGGCTTGGTTCAACAGCCACTCCTACCCAAGATTTTTACTGTTCAAAATCAGCGCAATAGTGTATGAGGGTTCCTTTTGCTCCACAGCCTCTCCAACACTTGTTATTATTAGCCTTGTTGATGATAGTCATTCTAACAGGTGTGAGGTGATATCTCATGGTGGTTTTTGTTTGCATTTCTCTGATGATTAGTGATGTTGGGTACTTTTCATGTGTCTATTGGCCATTTGTATGTCCTTTTTGGAGAAATGTCTATTCAGGTTCATGTGTTCTGATGTTCACTGCAGCTTTATTTACAATGGCCAAGACATGAAACAACTACAGTGTCCTTCAATAGAGGATTGGATAAATAAAATGTGGTATATGTACACAGTGGAATACTATTCTGCCATAAGAATAGATGAAATGGTGCCATTTGCAACATGGATGAATCTTGAGATTATTATGCTAAGTGAAATAAAAAGTAGAGAACCAAATGATTTCACTGATATGTGGGATATAAAACTGAAAGCAACAAAGGAACAAGACAAACAAAGAAACAAAAACTCATAGACATAGGTAATAGCTTAGTGGTTACCAGTGGGTAAGGGGGGTGGGGGTAGGAGATGAGGGTAAAGGGGATCAAATATATGGTGATGGAAGGAGAACTGACTCTGGGTGGTGAACACACAATGTGATATATAGATGATGTATTACAGAATTGTATACTTGAAACCTATGTAACTTTACTAACCATTGTCACCCCAATAAACTTTAATTAAAACACACACACACACACACACAGCACATTTATAACTTCAGTTTTGGCCCAGTTGCCTTGGGTCCCCATCAATCTTCAATTGCTACATTACAAATAAAACCCAAAATAAGCTCTGCTTCAGTAGGCGGGCAGTGCAGTAGTGCAATGTTCTAAAGGGCCTGCTTAGTTGGGAGGGATGGACCTCTAGCCAGCTCGTGGTAGAAAATGATGAGAACCGGGGCTTTGGACTGGCTTGTCAGATTGTACTTAGCACTTCAGAGGGAGAAGATCTCTCTGGGCTGGAAAGAGGTTATCTTTTCAAATCACAGAACTGAGGTATTATCACCAAGAGAGGGATGGGGTAAGCCAACACAAAGCCCTTGAGTCTATGTGGCAGCAGAATCTCATAGACGCCAGCTGAGAAACATAGCCACCGGGAATTCCTTGCGTGATCCTTACCATTCTTTGTGATTGAAGAGCAACTTAAAAAAAAAAAAAAAGCCATCAGCTATTGGCTGATTTGTGCCAACAAGAGACATCGTGTCTTAAGATCTCTGCCCAATGGATTGAAAGATGATGAAGTAATTCAACAGAATCCTTCCTCTTGGGGAATTTAAAGGGAAAAGACAAAGAAAAAAAAAGCCATAAAAGAGCAAAGACAGAGATCTGAATCATGAGTAGGGTGATGACCAGAATGGAGGCAGCTTCTGGGAAAATGACAAAGTGATCAGGCACGAACTGTGTGTTTTGGGTGATTCTGGGAAAACGACAAGGTGACCAGTCACTAAAGGTGCTTCTGGGTGACTTATCTGTTCTTTCAATAAAAATGTACCAAGCAGCCATTTTGTGTAAGGCTCTTTGCTGGGTGCTGTTGATTCCCGAAGAGCAAATTACTAAATCCTAATGCCATCAAGCTAAGATGGTGTCTAGTATTTCCTTGCACGATCAATGTGATCTTCTGATATAGTCAGTCATTTGAAGTACCTAGGTCTGCCCTACACAACTAGAAAATACTAATCAATAAAAGTATAAAAGAACTAGGGAATTTAGTTCTTTAGTTCTTAGAGCCTCAGGTATAGTGGAAATGAAACATGGTCCCAATTCTTCACTCTCTTATAGTATTTGTCCACATTCATCCTCTTCCGTGGTCTAATAGTTGGGATTAGCCTCGTGACTTGCTTTGACCAATAGGTGAGATTGGACGTGATACAGAGGCTTGAGACGTGTTACCGAGGTTGGGCTTGCCTCTTGCATTTCTCCTACAACCTGAAGAGACACCAGGGCAGACCTTGTCCCACCCATGGTCTGCAACTAAACCCGACAGTACTGATCAACCACATGCCAGATGACCCCCAGATGCATGAGCAAAAAGAAATACTTCTTGTGATAAAGCACTAAACATATGAGGTATTTTTGACACTGAGGGTAGTGAAAATCTTAGAGAACTGGCAAGGTAAAGAGTCTGATGAAAGGCTCTTGTGATCATGGACTTCATATGTTTACAGTGGGGATAGTAGATATATGAAAATGAAAGCAAGAATGGACATTTCAAACAAAGTATTCTTGTTCTTATTGCATCAAATGTCAAAATTTGTCATCAACCTCAGCAGGTCAATTCTGGGATTCACTCTGGTCCCCCAGTTTTGTGAAGGCTCAGATGCACCAGTGTGAAAACTCTCCACATCGTGTTAAATTAACATCACTAGTATCTACAGCGTGTGTGGCTGAGCTCTAACCCAGGCACACATTGTACGTATACATAGTCACATTTTGTCCCACAGCAATTCTACAATATGTGTAAGAGTATTATCAGCGCTTCAGAAAGGAGGAGATAGGTTTGGAGAGGCTGGCGATCTTGCTCAAGATTTCACATATAGGAAGGGAGAAGCTATTCTTAAACCAAGAGCTATTATATCTCTAAATCCGGTGCAGTTCTCTCTCGAGGGTCTGGGTGAGAATTTATCTGTAAGGAAATGAGGAGGAAAGCTGCAAAAATGTCTAATGAATACAGTGATCATCAAAGCACCATTTATTATCCTCACTGGAGCCATCAAATGATGGTACTTTTTTTTTTTCTTCCAAAACTAACTACCCAGTTCTTACTTATTTCAAGATCTCTGAGTTCTGCTTTCCCTAGAGAATAGGGTGAATCATCCCCTAATTTATCTTTGCTATAATAGAAATGCCTTTCAACTCCTCCTCCTTTATATCCCAAAAAAGTTCTCCTAAGGTCTCAGAGATATGACACTTGCGTTCCCTGGGTACATGTGTGTCCTACAGACGTCAAAGAACATTAGGATTAAAGGGTTCATATTTTACTTCTGTAAGGACGCCTCAACACTTAGGAGAAATAGAGCAAATAACCCTTCTTACTGACCTTGTTTATCAGGAACAGGTTTTGTATTTGATCTTCCCAGTCTCGACAAGTTAACACCTAAGCACCTGTTGCCTGCCCATTACCCAGACAGGCCTGAACCCACAAAGAGGGGCCATAAAGACACAGGTGTTTTGGCCTCATACCTAGCTATCGGAAATATTGCAGATGCTAGAGAGTTGTGGCAACTGTACTCTAAGCCCCAGGGTAAAAGCAGTGATTGTAACATTAGCTAATAGCTAATTAGCTATTAGTTATCAAGCAGATAGTATGTTCTAAGCTCTGGGTAAAGGCCTTTATATACACATAGTATAGCAAATATAGTATATACAAAAATACTCCGGATAAATTGTGTAGATTTAAATCTCATCACTATCCCTAATTAGCTATGTCACCTTTCAGTGAGTCATATAACTTCATAGTGCCTCAGTTTTTTCATCTGTAAAATGAGAATCATCATTGAATCTAATTCTGAAAGTCATTGGCAATACATGAGCTAATACATACAAAGTGCCAGAACTGGCACATTAGTGACTGGCATATAGCAAGTCTAACATGAGTGTAACTACTATCATCATTTCAATTTAACCTTTCAATAAGCCTAGGAAGTTGTACCATTATCATCCTTATTTTACAGCCTAACAAACAAACAACAACAACAACAAATAAATAACACTGAGGTTTTGAGAAGTTGAATATCTTACTCAAGATCACTAGGAGATAAATGGCAGGGCCAAGACTTATATTCACTCCAGTGAGATTCTGATGTACATGTTCTTACGCACATTAAAACCAACAATTGAACTTCTGAGAGCATAAAATATTTCCAATGTGATGATATTGGTGAGCTGAAGCTGAAATATGGGGCAGTTTTGCTAAAAAGGGTCGTGTGGTTTCCGAACTGGTCTGGCCAATGGAATGACAAGGAAAATAATTTGTTATAGTTTAATCCAGTTAAGATCAAGTTCCCAATTTAGAATATTTGGGATGTTTTTTAATGGTGTCCCATGTGTTCAGAGAATCCATGTTTGGAAATACGCTGGAATCAGGCACTGTGATGACTGTTGAATCCATTAAAATCTCTGATATGGAAAGTTTTATGGGCTTCCCAGTCCAACTTGCCACCCATGGCTGGAAGCCATTGTCTCTTTGGCAGATGTGCTTCCAGCTGTGAGGTGTCTAATGCAAAAGCCCTCTCTCCAAGGACCCAGCTCTGCTTCTCAGCAGCCACCACCCAATGTTCGCCTGTTGGAGACTCACTGAACAAATCCACTCCTCCCCACAGTCAGTCCTGGGGGGCAGGGGAAGGACGGGGGGATGGTGCACAAAGTGGACAGGGACAGATTAATTCAAAGAGATACGATATGAATTGAGATATGAGTCGTACTTGCTCCCATTGCTCAGGGTATGCACACCCCTCTCTCACCCACACACCCCTGCTGAACTGTTCCTCAACCTCTAGTCAATTAACTGTCAATTTATGGCAAGTGTGACACCAGCTCACAGCAGTCCTGTCTCGTGGATCCCTCTGTTCTAAAGCTGGGGTGTCCAAACTGCGGCCCGCGGGACAACTGCGGCCCCCAATCCATTGTTAATTGGCCCACAGCAAATTCCAAAAATATATTTAGTTCACTTAAATAAACCAAGTGAGGCAATGCGTACTTCACCTCGAGTGAGTGGCAGGCTGTTTGTGTGTTTTACCGCATATGGCCCTTGGGGAAAACCGTTGAGAAAAGTTTGGACACCCCTGTTCTAAAGCATCTCATTTTCCTCCCACTTTCTCCTTCTGGTGCCAGGGAATCTGCATTCTCTGAGCACTCCCTTACAGGTAATTGTAAGTTCTCCATGTCTGCCTGGAACCTAAGACACTGACGGAAGTGAAATTCACCATCAGGTCTTGGCCCTGCCACTCTCCAGCTCATATATAGCGCATGTTAATCCAGATCCCTGAGAAATAGATGCAAGATGTGAGGAAAGAGCAATTATTTTATTAGGGAAACACCTGATGAGAGAAAATAGAAAGGAAGCTGGGAGGACCTGGGGGATCTATCAAACTGAGACGTCAGTCTGACCCTGAGGGAGAGAGGGAAAGGAGGCTAGGTGGAAGTGTCCTAGGGTCTAAGGACATGTCCTGCCATAAAGAAGCCCCCACAAGGCCATAGGGGAGTCCTGGAGCCAAGGTCAGCTGTCAGGTGTCTTCTAGGACTCCTAGGACCAGGTCTGCCTTAGTGGTCCCGTCTTGCTGAGTCAGTGGCAAGACCAGCTAATAAGAAGTATGGCCTCAGTCCACTCACTGCCTGGGACTTCACATTTCATCAGCTGGAGCCATTGCTCAGTTATGCTTCCTGTGGTTAGAAGTTTACAAGGGATGTTCTTATGGCTGCTACACTTAGCAAAAGTAATAGTTGCGATTTAAAGTAGTGTCTCTCCCCCTCAGGCTGATGGAGAGCTCCACTAAACCTTTTTGACTTACTTCTGCTCACCCAAAGTGAACAGAAAGATTCGTCATAAACATTGAGAAATCTAGGCCATTTGTAGACAGAACTGAATTGGTAAGGAGATTATGTTGAGTTTACTTGTATTTGTGTAATATGTTCTTCTCCAGAACATGGAGAGGATGTTCCGTAACCAGCTGGGGTGTAAGACTGGAGTGAAGACTAGACCAGGCTAAAATCAGAAAGGGAAATCGTCTGTATAAATTTCATAATTGAAACCTTAGAAATTCAGACGATTGTCCAAAGAAACAATGTACAGGCAAAACAGTTCTTGTAGTAGCAAGCTGCTATAGTAGAATAATGGTTTCCCCAAACAATATCTATACTAATCCCTGAAACCTATGACAAGGTGAGGTTACCTGGCAAAGAAATTAAGTATGTAGACAGAATTAAGGTTGCTACTCAATTGACCTTCAGAGGAGAAAATTACCATGGATTTTCTGGGTGGGCCCAATATGATTGAAAGCTTCCTTGTGAAAGACAGAGACAGGAAAGTTAGAGTCAAAGAAAGATTTAAAGATGCTATGTTGTTGCTTTTAAAGATGCAAGGAGCCATGAGCCAAAGAATAAGGGTAGCTCTAAAGACTGGAAAAGGCAAGAAAATGGATTCTCCCCTAAGCTTTCAGAAGGAACTGGCTGACACCATGCTTTCAACCCATTGAGACCTACTTAGGACCTCTGATTTCCAGAACTATATGTTGTTGTTGTTTTTTAAGCCACTAAATTTGTGGTATTTTGTTACATCAGCAATAGGAAAGTAATACAGTTCTGATGCTAGAATCTTGAATGATATCAGCTTGTAGATGTTAATGGCATAAATTCTTATTTTCTCTAAATGTTTGAAATGTATTCTTATTTACCTGCTGTAGAACAGGTAAGGTAATAATAATACCTTACCCCAATAGAGCAGGTATTATTATCCCCACTTTGGAAAATTCATCTGTAGATGAAGAAACCAAGATTTGAAATTTCAAATAACTTGCCTAGAATCACACGGCAAATAAACACTAATGCTGGAAGTTGAATCAAACATTCCATGTTCTCAAACAAGTTCTACTTCATTTTCCAAAAATGGGAGGATGGCAAGGAACAGCTCTCAGACACCAAATTCGGTGGGGGAACTGAAGGTAAAACTACAGAAGCCATGGGAGGATCAGTTTCAAGACTGGGTAAGAAATAAAGACAAAAGTGTTGGAAGCTGCTTAAATTGAGGAGAATGGGCTGTGGAATAGTTACTTGAAAGTGACTAGTAGCCTTTGAGAGCTTTATTGTAATGGAAGAATGGGGCAGAACATTCAGTAAAGTTGGTGCAATGTTGTAGCAAAGACTGGCTATGAGCATTGCATGTGGAAAATGTATCAAGAAATAAGAGAGCCCTTGAAAGCAAGGCGGAAAGTGGGATCAAGTTAAAAAGATATATATATGTATATATATATATATATATATATTTTTATACACATATATATGATGTATACATATATATCATATATGAATGAGTGTTAATATGTGAATTTTTGTCTTGTTTTTGTTGTTGTTGTTGTTTTGATTTTTTTTTAGAAAAAGAAGGAAGAACAAACCCTGAAAGATGAAGAAGAGAAAGGAACCAAATGCTAGAACAGGTTTCCCCATGGACCAGTGTGGAAAGACTGGCTTGAATGTTTAAGCCTTAGCAAGAAAAGACATCCTTTCCTCTGAGAGAAGAGGAAGGGACACACTGCGGGGGAGAGAGAAGGATGAGGGCATCACAGAGAGCTGACTTGATTTACCACATCACCTTTCAGGCAGGGGGGTTGAGGCAAGGGCCTTGAGATTAGACATTTGGAATCGCAATCATGGTACGTAAGAGGGGAACATATGGGGAACTGAGAAAAGATGAATAAAGAATTCTTGAAGCAACACATTTATCAGGACACAAACTTTACTCACAAATGTTGAGAATTAATTTAGTTTTGAGATAGACTGGTGAAAGGCAAAATGGAAGTTCATTATTATGTTCCTCCCTCTGAATTCTTTTTGAATGACTAAGTAAAAGTCAGCAACCAGCTCAATGGAAAATGTCCCCTTAGAAATGGTGTCCCTTTGGAAAATTGCCTTCGGCTGGTATTTGTATGTATGTAGGCCAGTCGCAGGAGGCTGAGTCCTCCAATGGCAGAGTTTCTGAGGCTCCCAGCTTTGCTTTGTGCTGAAATGACAGTATTAGGGGGAGGGGAAAAAGATGTCACAGTCCTGCTTTGTCCTGAAACACTAAGTGCAAAGCACCGGAATGGTCTCAATGTACTGAGTTAACGAGGGGAGCTGTCGACGGGAACATCCTGACTAGACTTTCTGACACACACACCGGCCTTTCCTGGGCAACTAGAATGTTCCCACCGCATGGCCAGGTCTGAGGGACAGAAGTCCTGACACCTGGTGCCGCACAACTCGCCCACTGCGTCTCAGGCACTGTCGTTTGTTCACATGTCAATCACTTGCTGAGTGCATTCTTTACGCCCCACACCGTGATTGGTTTTGGTGATAACAGAACATCAACAGCCGTACTCAGGACTCAGAAGCCTGGGTGCAAGTCCCACCTTCAGCACCTACCATGTGTGTGTCTGGAAACAAGTCTCAGACTCCACCAGGCTCAGTTTCCACAGCTGTGAAACTGGCATTTGTGGTTGTCATGAGGCACAGTTTATACAATGCATACAAAGTGCTTAGCACAGAGCCAGGGGAAATGGCCAGTAATTAGTATCTTAACCCACCCATCTGGAAAAAATGCCTAACATACAGTCTTGCTTAAAGCTCCAGCAGAGTAAAGAGGCATGGAATTCAAACTTCGTTGAGGGTAACCCATCGTAATAGAGAAGAGAGGGTCATGGGACCCTAAGGAAGAGGAAATCATCTCCATGCAGCGGAGTCAAAGAAGGCTTCAGAGGCCTGGGGACAGGGGAGCTCCTGTTTTGCTAACTTCCTCAGAGCCTGGGCCCTTCCAAAGCCCAGTCCCTGCTGGCAGACCTCACCCAGAGTTCCTATCTGTCTCCAGAGCCATCTACTTTTCAACTCACAACAAGTCTTATCGCAAAAAAACTTGCGATAAAACTTTCCTTTCCTCCTTTGTCCATGTCTTTACATTTCTCTGTCTTTCACTCTGTTATTAGACCTCTGACCAGGCACTTTCATCTCTTCACAACACAGGCTCCTTCCAGCACTGTGTCCTGTCATTTCTACAATCCCCGTTACTCTCTCCTCTCATGCATTATTGAATCCTAAACACTGTGGGGAGAGAGCTGGCAGGATAGATGTCAGAAAAATAAGTGGTATCTAATCTCATTATGCTGTGAACAACCCTACTAGGAGACCACAATTATTTTCAGGGATGGGGGATATGAGGGAAGCAATTGAAAATAATGCACAAAATTATTTGCATTTAATATGTGAAAATTGATCACAATACATTACTCTCCAGAAAGGAGAGCGAGGTCAGCAATGGATACTATAAATTAGGAAGGACTTATTTGAGAAATATAAGAAACTGTAGTTACTATGATAATACTACTACTATTATTTTTTGGGTGCTATTTATCATTCACTGTATTAGGGCTTCACATTCACGATCTCATGGTACCCTCAGAGCAATCCTTTGAGGAAGGCAGTGTTACTGTCCCTGTTATACAGAGGACACCAAGAATCAGAGAGGCTAGGGCTTGCTTTAGGTCACACAGCAGCTGAGAGCTGGGCATGATGCCCAGACTGCCTCTGACCGCTACCCCACACTACTTCCCCGATATCTGGGGTTCTCTCTGACACAGAGTCCCTGAGCCCTGTGTCCTCATAAGGAACACTGGTTTTGTCTCCATGCAGGTGCTTGGGAGCCCCACCTTGGGTGCCCTGATGATACATGCTCTCCCCACCATGGCGCTCCCAGAGCAGCCAACCCAACCACAGTAACCAGGGGCTGACGGCCTTCTCTCTCCCACTCCACCCACCTCACTTTAGTTTGGGGAATTCTGATTCTCTCTTCAAGAACTATTTGTGCTTTATACGCATAAGAATAACAGAGATCAGAAAACTGGATTAAGCCAAATGATACTGGGGTGGGGAGGTGTGCGGGGGGGGGGGGGGGGGGGAGGGCAGCGGGTGGAGACACGTGCACTTCACACACTGCTATGGGGGTGTCGAGTGGACAGCCATTCTGGAGAGTAATCTGGCACCGCGTCAGGCAAAATAAGTCTAGGTACCCCTTATATGTAAGTTTCCTCTTGTTGTTACAAAAACTCACCACAAATGTACTGGTTTAAAGCAACACAAGCATATCATTGTACAGTTGTAGAGGTCAGAGACCTGACGCAGGTCTCCCCAGGCTAAAAGCAAGGTGCCAGCTGCTTCCTTCATCTTCAAAGCCTGCTATGTAGCAGCTTCAAATCTCTGTCTGACTCTGACCCTTTGGCTTCCCCCTTTCCCTTATCGGCAGCCCTGTGGTTACACTGGGACTACCTAGGCAATCTAGGACAAGCTATTCCCCCAACTCAAGATCCTTAATCACATCTGCAAAGTCCCTTTGCCATGCCAGGTCACGTAGTCAAAGTTTGGGGAATTAGAAAGTTAACACCCTTGGGGGCCGCTATTCTTTCTGTCATACCTATGACCCAGCAACTCTATTCCTGGGTGGATGAGTCAAGGAAATTCTCAGGCCAAACCTCAAATGAGTCATAAAGCATGTCACTGCAGAGTTATTGGGGGTGTTTGGAACTGCAATGGCTGCTCCCCGCTGAGATAATGGGAAAGTGAAATGTGGAGGACGCACAGCCCAGGGGGATATGCAGCAATTAGAAGTAACAGCCTAGATGTTCACACACTGGCATGAAGGCATCTTCAAAAGAGTGCTTGGGGAAGGACAGTACAAAACAGAATAGGGTACATATCACAGGATCATTTACATCAGTTTAAAAAGTAAATACATGTAGATGAAATGGAAGCATGCATTTTGCATGAATACTATATAGGCAAAAAGACCCATTCCTGCACATTGTTAATGGCTGCCTCTGGGACTAGAGAAGGGAATGGGGAGGGGTGGAGGAATAGAGGGAATAAAGGGGAATAAAAATGAAAGACTTGCTCAAACCCCACCCCCACAGTAAAGCTACCCCTGACTCTCTCCAGCCTGCAGGGGGGGGGGTGCTTCCTTCTGCCACAAGGGTCTTTAACAGCGTTCTTACACAGCGTCTTGTATTTCTCTGTTTGTATCTCACACTTTACCATGAGCTTCGTGAGAGCAGGGACCAGATCTTGTTTCCTTTGTATCTTTGAAGCACAGCACAATGCCTGCCTCACACTGGGTACCCAACGTGTGTTTTGTTAAACTGAATGGCGAGCAGTGGGAAAACACGCCATCTGGAGCAGGTGTCTCATAGGAGCTGACACATAGAAAAATGTCTAAGGACACCGAAATGGGCTCGGAAGCTAAGTTTGGAACAGAGTTAAATCGTAAAGCCTGTGCTTTCAGGTGAGCAAAGGAGAGGGATGGTTAAGACAATGTAGACTACGGAAGTATCTGTTTTGTCTCTAACTTCTCAAGACCAAATGCCAAGAAAAATGAGCATCCGAATGAAAATGCAGAGCTAACACTAGAAGAAGTGAAAAGAAACCCCAATGCTGGGTAAAGACGGTACCGAATAGCTCTCAATAAATTCAATCCAGAGGAATAGAAGAGTGCGGACACAGGAGACAGACAGAGTATCTCCAAATATTTCAAAAGGTGGCCCTAGATTCTGAGATTCTGTACTGAGAATGATATTGTTCTGGGTCAAGACACTAGAACTGATTTTTTAATCTTAATTTTAACTTATTTATTTAAATTGGCATTTATTGGGGTGACAATGGTTAGTAAAATTACATAGGTTTCAAGTACACAATTCTGTAATACATCATCTGTATACCATACTGTGTGTTCACCACCCAGAGACAGTTCTCCTAGAATTGATTATTAAGGCAATGGTTCTTGAACACTTAGAAAGAAAATAAAGGGGTCAGCTTCAGCAGCCTGCAAGGTTTATTTGAATAAGTTATGCCTGAGTGACCTTGTTTCTTTCACGGGCATTAAAAGGCAAAACACAGACATGTGGTAGATGTTTTATATGAATTTCAGTGAAGAGTTTGATAAGCTTTTGATAAGCTCTTTCTTGGTGGTTTTAAGGACAAGATGGATGCTTGCCTTGGTAACCAGCTCAGTGATCTTACCCAAATGGTGCTGATTCATGGACTGGTGCCAATCCTGATGAATGCTTCTGGAATGCTACCACCCATAGTATTAAAAATGGCTGATGTGTGCTGAATACATTCTGTGTGATAGGCACGGCCCTTGGCAATTCACATACAGTTAGTCTCCCCTCCACTCCCACCACCCCAGCAACTCTGGGGGAAGGTGCTATTATTATCCCACTTTGCATGTGAGGAGAGTGACATACAGGAGTGTGAAATATCTGCCCCTGGTCATATGGCTAGCAGTAACTAGAGACTCAGGCCCCAGGTACTGGGCATGCTATTCCCTAAAGAACTTTTACATTAGAAACTGCATATTAGAAATGGAATTCAGAAATGCAAGGAGCCCTGTAGAAATAGAATAGATACTTCTCTTGTCTTCCTCTTGAACCACTCCCTGTTTCTCACCCAAATACAGCCCTCACACTCAGATTCTGGCTGCCTGGTGCTTTTCTCTGCAGCAGCTCTCGGTGACTGCTTCCCTGCCATGGAAGGAAAGCCGTGGGAGTCTATTTCCCACATGATTGTAAGTCCTGTGCTTAATCAGTGCCCCTAAATTTCAGTTTTGGGATTCAATCCCACCCAGTGCTGTCCTGCACTTAGACAGAGCTTCTGTGCAAAATCCATCTGTGCAGGTTGCGTATTGTTGGGGACAGCAATATGGGACTTCCGGGACTAGAAGTCAAATGCCTCAAACACCTGAAGACCCTCTCCTCCCAGGTAAACCTCCTTGGAGCAGAGCCGTCACTGCAAACAAGGTGAATGGCCATGCAGAATCAATAGCTGCCAGACTGAGAGTCAGAAGATACTTTCCTTTTCAAGTGGGATTGAGAAGAGGTAGCACCTATGGGCATAGCCAGTTGTGGGACAATAATCCCACTGACTGAAATGTCTGCGTGGTTTACATTTTGTTCTCCCCTCAACAGAACGATATACTTGGCACTGTGTTAGGAATGAAAGGAAACCACTTGAATTCCGGGCTGAATATGGGGAGATGAGTTCCTGTCAGAACTATATTCAGCCATCCAATCATCCACACACAGTAGTTGAATCCCTGTCAGCGATAACTTGGGGCACTGGGTCACGCCCAGGAATTGGGAGTCTGGCTCTTAGCTTCCAATGCATGTACTGGATGGCCTGAATCCCTCCGCCCGGCACTTCTTAATGTAAGTGAATTGTGTGTGTGTGTTTTCATAAAGATGACATTTACTCATCATTGAGGTGAACTATTTTGGAGGAATGAAAAAAAAAATTAAACACTAGACAAGTTAACGGCATTTTTTTTTTCACTGAAGAGGTTGAAACAACAACCAAATTTTAGAAACCAAACGGGAGGAGAGACATGAAGAGCCGCAGCACCAGCCCTCTAGTCTCTCACCACTTTGAGTCACAGTAAATGATGAGCCAGTTTAGTCAATAATAAACCTTCCAAACTATTTAAAAAACATAGTATCTTTTTTTCCCCTCTTAGGTTGGCTCTTTTTTTTTTTTTTTTAAATTTTAAAATACAGGTGAGGGTTGGTATGAAGACTGTTTTCTCCAGAAGCAGACCCTGAAACAAAGATTCAAGTTCAAGCTGTCTATCTGGGATGTAAAGGGCACTCCTCCATGGGAACAGGTAATGATACAACGTAGGCAAGGCAGCCAATAAAGGTTTGTTTCCAAATCAACTGCCAGTGTTTGCTGACCTCTGGTTTATCTAATGAACTGGAACTGGAGCTGAATCTTGCTGGGGAATTCTGGAAGCCTTAGCGTCACCACTTCTGAGGGGTGAGGAGGCTGGGAGTATTTATATACTTACTTGCTCCTCTGATCTTTGGTTGAGGGCTGTTCCTAGAGTGTGTTTGTTCCCCAACAAGTAAAATGCGCAAGTAGGCACTGAACTGGTAAGGAATGTCTGCTCTAGACCGGGCAAGCTGCTCTCCATGAAAGCCTTCATTGCTTGTTTATGGATTCTGTGTTTAGAGAGTGCCTACACCATGACCTGAGTGAGTCCTGAGCTACCCCCTGGGCACAGGAAGTAAGTGACCAGCTCTTGTGATCATTTCACTGAAATGTCCAAGACAGACACAAAACAGACATTTATGGTTAACGGTGAAGAGAGCTGGGATAGGGAATTAATTGCAGGAGCTATGGAAAATACAGTGCTAGAGCTCAACCTGTTATACAAATCAGGGAGCTCCTCCCCACCCCTAAACAGGTGAAGTTTAAGTTGAGTTGTCCTTAAGGGTACGCAGGCATTCACCAAGGAAAATTAGGAATTTCCAGAGAAAGATGATTCAAACACTAAGATCTTGAAGTGAGAAAGACCAGGAGTCATAAAACTATGGCCCTAAGGCAAAATCCAGCCCAATTCCTGTTTATGTAAATAAAGCTTTATTGTAACACAGCCACATTCATTCCTTTATGTATAGTTGATGGGGTTTTCACCACACAGGGACAGAGTTGAGTAGTTGCAGGAGAAACTGTATCACACACAGACACACAAAACCAACCTGGCTCTCTGCAGAAAACGTTTGCTGACCTCTGGTTTATCTAATGACCTGGAAGTAGATTTTAATGCATTTGAAACTATTAAAAATGTTTATCATTCCTTGGTGCAAATATGCGTAAGGACCCACTTATGAAAAGCTCACAGCCTATTGAGGGGGAAAAAATGGCAAAAAAAAAAAAAAAAACAACAACTAAAATGCCATGTGATTTATTCTGCAATAAAAGGCTATACCAAGGGTTTATTGAGCTGCCAAGAAGAGAATAATTAGTTCTGCCTAAGGAGAGAAGATGGATTTACAGAGGAAGAGACAGGTCTTGGAGTTTGAGTCCATTTCCAGGTTAATGCACAGAGTTAGAATCAATCTGGGCAGAGGGTAGCATGTGTTCAAAAGTACAGAGAAATGAAAAAAGCAAAAAGTGTTCAGGGAAGATTGGAGTCCACCCCGCTTGTGCCTCCAAGCAGCTGGCAGGGCCACGAGTATGGCCTCCTGGGAGAATTGCCACTTAACTCCCTTCACCTCTACCACCAGCTTAAAAAAAAAAAAAAAAAAATATTTCAAGAGTTAGTCAGAAAGAACAGGCAGTAACTGGATCCCTGGGCCTGAGGACCTCTCAGAAAATAACAAATTTTCTACATAAAGGATTCAAGGAAAGAAAGTGGAAGGTGGCAGATTTTAAGTGAAGCAATAAGAGTTGAAGCGTGAGGATTCTTGCAGAGCTTCCACTGACCAAACTGTAGATAACTGGAACATGAGAATAAATAGTGCTAGTATAACCCCGCAGAATAAAATTCTGAGCCCATCCTGACAGAACTTTCAAAAAGGAAACTAAGTTAACAAAAGGGGGAGAAGGGAAAGCTCTTCTTTAAAATTGAATGTCACCTAATATATGTAGAAGGAATCATGAAATTAGAAAAATCACCATTTGGCAACCGTGACAGGAATAATTGTTTGGGGCAAATATTATCAGTGAAGGGTAGAACGCGTGGGTGAACGTATGAAAAGAAACAAGATATGTGTGTGACCTGGAAATATCTTCTTACAAGTAATTATTAATTGAAAGGGAAATATATTACGATTCTATAGGAGAACCATGGCAGACACGACCCTAAAAGATCCAAGTGAATGACATCCGCCGTGACACAGTAGATCCATCCATGTCTTCCGGATGCACTAGAAGGACGCCAGGATGGTTCTACAGTGTTCCTGCCAGCGATGCATAACCCGGATCCAATTGTAGGACACATCACACGAACATCCCCCTAACTGGGATCGCCTACAGCACAAGTGGCCTATAATCTTAAAATATGACACGGCCGTGGAAGATAGGACATGGCTGAAGAGCTTTTCCAGACTAAAGGAGGCTAAAGAGACACGAGGCCTAAACATGATAGAAGATTCTAGATTGGATCCTAGGTAAGGGAGTTTTGTATGTGCTATAAAGAACACTAGCGTCACAACTGGCTAAATTTGAATAGGGTTTGTAGACTAGATAATATTTTTTGCAACAGTGTTAGTTTTCTGATTTGACAATTGTTCCATAAGAGAGAAAGAAATTGTGTTTAGGAAATACCACTCAGCAGATTAGAGGTAAAGGGTCGTTAGGTCTGTAATGTATCCTCAAATGGTTGTGGGGAGGGAGATATAATTAAGTAAATAAATAATTAAGTGATACAATGTTAACATTTGGGAAATCTGGGGGAAAGGTATAATGGAATTATCTGTATTCTTTTAGCAACCTTCCTGTAGGTCTGAATTCATTTCAAAATGAAAAGTTAAAAATAAAAACCCCTATGTTTTGGAAGATAGACGTACAGAACAGAGGCTCTATCTAGAGTCAGACCAAGCTGGACCGAATGTTTGAGCCCCTATTGCTTAGCTGTGTGACCTTCAGCAAAGTATTTATCCTCTCTGAGCCCGTTTTCCCATTAATAAAATAGAAAGGCTAGTACCTACTTCTCAGGTTGACATAAAAGCAGTGCAGTCACTGTGTGTAAAGCCTTTCTCACAGACCTGGACTGCTCCTGAGCCTGCCTCCCCAGGTAACTGGGGGGAGGGAGCAGGGGGCCAAGCACTCAGCCAACTTGCTAATGGCTGGGTTCCCAGGGCTTTTTTCATGCCCTGCAACCCTCAGGCTTTCCCTGTGCACTTAACTCCATTAGATTGCCATGCTATGAGGTTCCAACTTTCTCTTTAAAAATAACGCTGCATAAATGATAATATAATCAAACTAAAACCTTAACACTTTTATCTTTCCCACCATGGCTCCTTGTTTTCCTCCAGCTGAGACGAGCATTCTCTTCGCTAACTCAGTTTTCAGACCACCGAGAGAGAATGTGGGGAGGGAAGAAGGAGAAGAGTAAAAATACAAGGGGCAGGTTGGCGTGGGAAAATGGGAGCTGTGAGGGGTTTGGGCTGGGAGCAGAAGTGGGCTGGGACAACCCACGGAGGAGAAGACCTGGGGAGGTCTTGCTCTGGGGTAGAAAGTAGGTCAGCTTGAACATCCTTGAAGAGAAGGAAGTCACTTTTTATTTACTTTTAAATTTTGGACAGTGCCTTCTTTGACAGCACATGGTGATACTGAAAAGACAACCTTAGCTCCCAGCGAGGTGATAGTTTTGGAAAAAAAATCAAGAAGGACCCTCCCCTGCCTGCCCCATACCCTTCTTTAAGGCGCTGAAAGTTGGTAAATCCTAACCAGGAGAGTGATAAAGAAGAAAAATCTAGTATCAGGCAGTTTGACAGGAATGGGTTAGGAAAAAAGTTGGGTGGGAAATGATATTTTAACTGTTATTAAATTAAATGATATTTTAAATGGATACACTGTAGGTTGTTATGTGTTACTTTTTAAAATGTTATGTGTTAGTTTTTTGTTTGTTTGTTTTTAAATGCATGGCTTTTAAATTACGCTGCTACCTCTGACCTCCATTAAACCCTGGAAGCTTTACATACATTTTCTCAGGCTATGAAGAAGAAAGTTGACATCTGCCTCCTATTTCAAATGGGGAGAGGGATGTTGGTAGAAGTTACTCACTTAAATTCATGTGGTGAATGGAAAAAAGCCTTTCTTAATACAGAAAGCCCATGGGACTTTCTGTATTAAAAGACCCAATGTGAACAATTATCTTCTCTCTCTCTCTGTACTTCTCCCTGAAGGTTTCACAGGATGCGCTACTGTCTGATTTTTAAGATGGCTACCTGCTGTGGCCGAGTCCCCAGTCCTTATCACAAAAGTCCATTGGTGGTGTTTTGAAATTGCCATCTATTTGATATGTTCCTCTTTAGCTTAGTAAGCCCTTTGGGATCTTTCAAGGTAAAGCCATTTCATAAATGCAGCTGCATTACGGAACAAAATACTTCATAAGGGACTTCCAGAAAATTACATTAGTCTGTGACTCTTCTTTCGTGGTGCCATTTAAATCCTTTTATAAGCACGGGGAGGGCGGGCGTACTCTGAGTTTATTAGCTCTCAGCCATCTCCATTCTTTTTTCTCTTTGAAGAAGGCATGTGTTTCCTTTCCAGCGTTTTGAGGATTACACCGTACACACTGAACCACGGAGTGCTGTGCACACGAAGTGACTCAGGGGGTCTCAAAAGCCTGTGGCTCCGCTGGGCCCCAGTTGGTCCCTGGTGAACAATGGAGTGCTGATGTCACGCTGCCACATCCAACTGTGGGAACAAGCTGGGGGTCTCCGCTCCTCCATGTGGCTTTCCAGTGAGCGCGCTATCGCTCCGTGGAAACACAACTACAAGGGCTTCAGAGCACGGCAGGAAGAGGTTGGCGGCATAGGCTTCTCACCTCCAGGGGAAACGAGCATCTCGTGCATTTCACCGATGCCTACAGAGCATTCAGCCAATTTTATGGACCCTGACTGTGCCCTGGGGATTGTTCCGGGTGTGAAGGAGTCAGTGGGCAAATACAAATCAGATCCGGGCTGTGTCCCCTTGCAGCTTATGTTCTAAAGCAATGATCATAGACGTGACTACATCATTACAGCTGTGACTGGAGATACACTGAGATGAGTTTGTAAGGCAGTGAAAGGGCACCGGGAGGGGCAGGAGTTATAAGGAGGTGTTCACACAGACTTTTCCTGAAGAGCAGACACAGTGAATAAAGGTGTGAAGTGAAGTGTGACGCGCCCAGGAGCTCAGTGTGCGGTGTGTGGGGTGGGGGGGCCTGGCCAGAGACCCTGCACTGCATGGAGGACCCTGGAGGGACTGGATCTCCGTGGCCAAGGGGAGCAGTTAAACGGTTTCAGCAGGAGGGTCGTGGCTGGGAAGGGTTGGAGTGGCACGCTCGGTATCACACGTGTACACCCCCACCCTCGCTGTGAGGGGGAATGGAGTGGACCATACGCATGGAGAACATGGGAAATTATCTCACTAATGAAACAAAAGGTGAGTCACTTTGATTAAGCTGATGACAGGAATAGAAGACAAGCTGACTGATTCTAAGAGGCTTGTTGGGCACAGTACGGAGCCCTAGGGACGCAGCATGACAATGCTTTCCAGCCCGACAGGAAGAAAGACGAGAAACAGCTCGATCGATACAATGGCAGCTGTGTAATGATGGAGGCAGGTGTAACGGGCCAATGGGACTGGGGGCCAGGGGTGGGACCCACAGGCAGGCTTCCCAGATGTTTTACTACTTGAGCTAACACTCAAACTTTTGAGAGGATGTTACACATCACATAAAATTTTGCTTCTTCCTTCTTTCTTTCCTTCCTTCTTGCCTTCCTTCCTTCCTTCCTTCCTTCCTTCCTTCCTTCCTTCCTTCCTTCCTTCCTTCCTTCCTTCCTTCCTTCTTTCCTTCCTTCTTTTTACCTATGTTGCCTTTCTTTCTAGTTATTTCTAACATAGCTGCTTCCTCAAATATGTTGTCCTACCATGGGATAAAGAGATAAAGATCAAGGACGTTTCATATCTTATAAAAAAGAAATTTAGCATTTTCCTAAATTATTTTTCCTTTTGCTTCTATGTCATTTTTATGATCCAGCTGTCTAAAGACATGTGTCCTGGATTCCAGACCATTCGTGATCATTAGTAAATAATATTATTAAAATGTTTAAGTTTGTTTATATTTCACAGGAAACCAAGCTCAGCACTGCTATAAATACTAACACTTTGAGACTTTTAAAAAAACCCTTTAATGAAACAACCCATTTTCAGAAATGAAGTGCAGACAGAAGGGAAATTCCCAGAGGAGGGATTTGGTTTTTAGTACTTTATCACCTTGGCCAGGTGTTCAGAGTTTTACATACACATTTGTCAATTTCTAATTCTAAACCTTCTAGATCATCACTCCTCATCTCCTTATCTCTTAGAAGTTCCATGTATCCCATCCTTTCTCATGTAGTTCATCTCTTCTAACTTCCTTTGTTTGATTTTACAAACTAACATTGGCCTCTGCATTAGTTTCCTATGGCTGCGGTCACAAATTACCACAAACTCGGGGGCTTCAAACAACAGCAATGTATTCTCTCGTGGTTCTGGAGTCCAGAAGTCTGAAAATCAAGGTGCCAGTAGGGGCAGGGTCCCTCTGAATGTAGGAAAGATGAGGCAGAGAAACATGAATTGTGAATTAGAGGCTTCCCAAATAATAGGGAATTTTCTTGTTTTGTATATGCTGTTACTGTGAAAGATAATTATTTATATCAGAAAGGGAAATGTCAGGTATTAGTTGCCGCTGTCAGACCATGAACACTGCTGGGAGAGCCTTATTCCTTGTCCAAATACCGTACAATGTAGATTTCAGTGACACCACAGAAGTCTAAGTACATTTCAATGTGATACTCAATCTTCTCTTTTTGTACTGTGCAATTCAATACATCACTATCAGAAACTGTTATTTGTCCCCCAAAGAAAGACCAACATTTCCTGATCTTCCTTGCAGCTAAATGTGGTTGTGTGCCCAATGCCGACAAATGGACATACGTGGTGGATACAACGTCTCAATTGCATATTCTAAGAAAAGGGATACACCCTTCCTGTCCGCACGTTTCCCACTGACTGGGGATAAGAGGTGGTGGTGAGCCATCAGGACCACGGTGACGGGAGCAACATTCCACAGATGCCAGAAAACAAGAGAGAAGCCAGGACTTAAAGATTTAGCTTTATACACACGCGGCGTGCCTCTCTCTCGGATGCTTTCCTCTTCATTCCTGTCCCATCAGATCTCTAAGTGACAGAGTGGAGACACCACCTCACCTGAGAGAGAAACACACATCTATCTTACGAAAGCCACTGCCATTCTGGATCTTGGTGATGACGTCTGAATCCACATCATAATTAATGGAAGGAGAGAGTGGAAATACGCTGAGCCACATGCTATTGAAAAAGGACTTTTTAGGGTTCAGCGCATGCGAAGTCTCTGGTGCAAAAGAACCTAGCACATTGTAGGGACAGGAAGAGTCTTGGCTCAGCTCAACTGAGAGATGGGGGGTTGGTGAAAATGCCACTGGAGGGGTCATCAGGAGCAAGGTCACAAAAGGTATTACTATATCCCCCCACGTTCAAGAACATGAACTTGAATCTGGGGGCGACGGCTATCCACAGAGGAGTTCTGAAAGAGAGTGGCGTGATTCTGCTGAGCTCCAGAATGAGCTATCACTGCCGTCTTCGTTATCAACAGATGTTATGATATTTATTTTGATTACTCTAGGTGGCAGGCAGACACTCCACAAAGCTTCTCTTTTTACTTGAATTTCAAGCCCCTTGTAGGGAAGAGGTTTTACCATTTGTTTCTTGGGTGGCTTATAATTAGCCGTACAACAGCATTAACTGATGATGGAGCCTTTTTGAGCAGAGCCTGCCTTAGATTCAGGATGAATTACAGGAACACAGTAGCTGCTTGCTGTGAAGGGGACCCCAACAATGACACAGCACTGCATCTTCTGGTGCAGTTCCTTTCAAAGTTCATTTGTCTCCAACTGAATGGTGTCTGTTTTTGTCCTCCCACTGTTTTCCCAGCACCTAACACAGTGCCTGCCTCACAGCAGGTGCGGAATAAAAACGAATGCATGTTTAATGAACCGCCACCATCTATGCTTTAAATTCTAGCTATTTAGAAACTGCAGGCCAAAAATACTCTTGATGAAAACATGCATCACTACACCCAGTAGGTTCAACCAGACAGTGCATAATCCTACACTAAACAGATAATGATGAAGCTAAAGTATTTGTCAGTTACAAGTAAAAAAGCAAAAAGTACAGGTCTTGAGATCCAGGACAGAGTCAGCTCTGATAATTTGCCAATAACATCCTTCTTCGAGTGCTTTTGGAATTCTAGAAATCAATGTTTGCAAGCACATGGTAGTGATTTTTATCCTTTGCCAAACAGTGGAAAGCAGCCAGCCTGCTCAGTTGAGCAGCAGAATAAAGTCATCAATAAACTCCAGGGCCACACTGGAGAAGAGTCTGGCAGTTCTGCAAAAGGTTAAAAGTAGAGTTGCTGTATAACCTAGCAATTCCACTCCTAGGTAGCGACCCAAAGGAAATGAAAACATATGTCTATGCAAAAGCTTATAAACAAACTTTCATAGCAACATCATTCATAATAGTGCAAAGTGGAAACAACTCAACTATCCAAATACTGATGAGTGGTACAATAGAGATGACCCTTGAAAACATTATGCTAGGTGAAAGAAGCCAGACATAAAAATATCACATATCATGTTTCCTCGAAAAGAAGACCAAGCTGGATCACTAGCTCTAACGCGTCTTTTGGAGCAAAAAATTAATAGAAGACCCAGTCTTATTTTAATATAAGACCAGGTATAATATAACATAACATAACATAGCATAACATAACATAACATAACATAACATAACATAACATAACATAACAAACATAACATAACATAACATAACATAGTAATATGATATAATATAGTAATATAATACTAGGTCTTATGTTAATTTTTGCTCCAAGAGACGCAGTAGAGCTGATGGTCCGACTTGGTCTTATTTTTGGGGAAACACGGTATTGTATGATTCCATTTAGATGAACTGTGTAGAAGAAGCAGATCCAGAGAGAGAAAGTAGGTTATTTGTTCCCAGGGACTCAGAGTAGATGGAGGAAATGAGGTGTGGCTACTAATGGGTACAGGGTTTCTTCTGGGGCAATGAAAATGTTCTAAAGTTGATTATGGCAATAGTTGCATAACTCTGTGGCTATACTAAAACCATGGAATGATATACTTTAAATGATTAAATTATATGGTATGTGAGTCATAGGTCAATAAAACTGTTGTAAAAAAATAATGAAGTCCAAGAATAAGAATTAGTCGACTATTGCATATCGGTAGGCTTTAGTCAATTTTAGTACTAAAATTCTATGGAAGGACACATCATCACAAGCGCTCTGTGACTTTGCGCAAGTCATTTCAACTCATGAAGTCTTGGCTTCCTTGTCTGCAGGGCAGGAATTTGGCAAGTGTTATTGGTACCTGTTCATATATATCCTTGTGCATCACCAAAGGTTTCCTTCTGCAAAGGCTCTATTTCTCTCCACCTGAGGGCTTTCCCCTGCCACAGGAACATGCTCTACCCCTATGCAGGACAAACCAGAAGGGCTTGGGAGACAATGTCCCTAGAAGTAGGTCTTCACCAATTACAGACAGGAGCTGGGGATCAACAACCCATCTTCCTCACAGATCATGTGGTGTAACTTAGCAGTGTTCTACATGCTCCCCAATATACCAAGGAGGATTACCCCCAGTTATGTATAGCAGTAACCCATTCATTAATGTATCCTACCTGCACTGCTTTCCTTCCCTTCCCCAGCTCACTTCTCAGTTCCTTCACTTCTCCATTCCTTCACTTCTCCATGCACTTCCTGGCATCACCTCCCAAAAAAATTACCTGCATATAAACAATTGTCAGTTGAGTCTGCTTCTGAGGGAACTCAATTTAAGACAAGAGGTAATTAAAGTGCTGTCTTCTTAGGACTATTGTGGGAATGAAATAAAATATTACACATTAAGCATCTCAGCACTCTGCCAGGCCACTTAATAACTGTTAGCTATATCCCTATTATTATTACGGTTGTTGTTCTTGTTATTATTGAAAACAAATAATTGACTTGAAATTTTCATCAGATCTTGGCTTTACATAGAAGGCTTCCTTAGTCTCCCTACATATGTCTCATATGAGAAATGCCAAGCCAGTATCGTGCTTATTATTACACTAGTGAGCATGCAGTTAATTACTTTTCCCCAATTGACTCTAAGTTTTCAAAAACTTTATCTAGCAAACTGCACAGATCGAGTAATAATTCATTTTCTCTTCCATGTTTTATTAATCAAAGATACATATAAATGCCAATCAGAGCTTCTAATCAGCATGGAATTACTAGGGTCATCACACAGAGCTAATATAATTTTAGTCAAAAGCAAAGAATCTTGATGTCTTTGTTAGTCTGTGAAGCTTTATCATTTGTAAAAGTATGATTATATTAGATTTTCTGAAATATTTAAGATAGCTTGCAGACCTCCATTGCTACCATCACGGTCTCCTTAGACCCAAAACCCTGTGTTGGCGATTGCTGTTCTAATAAACCAAAATTCATTAAGAAATGTGCTTGGTTTTGTTATAAAAATTGCATCAATAAAAGCTTTATTGCCATATTTGGTAGTAACCTTTCCTTATATGTTGAAAAAAATAAAGGAGAATGGATTTTTAGTAATGTATTATTTTTTTTTAGTTTTTAAATATTTGTTTTTAAAATTATTTATATCTTTTTTTTTTCAGTTACCACTGACATTCAATATTATTTTATACTAGTTTCAGTTGTATAGTATTGTGGTCAGACTTTTTTTTTTTTTTTATCTTGACCTTTTTACAATGAAATATTCTCGAATCTAAGAGTGGCTGGATTACTCTAAGATGTCATTTCAAATTTTCCACTACAATATTTAGAGGTCACAGACTATGAGGAAAAATAATAGGAGAAAGAGGGAGGAGAAAATAAGCTCTTCACAACAATAGAACAAACGGACGACCTAATTTTCCATTGCTTAAAGGAAATATCACTTTCTGGTGCTAGGTCCATGGGCAGATGTACTGTGTGCTTTGCTTGGCCCTCTGAATTCACTCTCCCTTTTCTATCCTGCTCTGCCCTTGGGTAGATCACTGCAAAGCCTTGCCCTCGGGCTTCTAGCTGAAGCCAGCAGATGAAGAGCACCAGCAAGAGATCAGAGACAGAGGAGGAAAAAGGCAGGGAGTCAATTCTCTTGGTTTCCTTCCTAACGCTCATGAGAGTTGGCTGCATCCTTCATCTGAAGACCACACACTATCAGAAGCAGCCATTTGCACACATCTCTCTTTGACTCTAGCTCTGGTAACTACTCTCACCCTTTACCCTATAAGCTTTGGGGTGATAATAGTGCCCCACATTTCTAGGTCCAGGAAGCTGAACAACCCCTTGTGATTTTCCTACACACTGCTCACCATCTTTGTCAACAGTCACGTTATTACATTCTCAGTTTAATTGTGTCACTATTGTCTGCCAGAACCCTCACTGATACAGAGAATCTAACTATAAACTAGACGACAAGAGAGCCAGGTTGATATGATCCATGCACCCAGTGTCCTGTGGCACAGAGAGAGTGGAAAAAATGGTGGACAGTGTTTCCGGAGGTACCTGTGTGCTATATATGGCCTGCTAGGATTCCCAATATGTAAGATATATACCATACAATTCATAGGGTTGGTATGAAAACTAAATAATATGATCTACAGAAAATACTCCGTACACTGTCTAGCACCTAGTAAATAATTAATAGACATTAGCTACTGTTATTATATTCAGAGGTCTCTAGAAAAATCCTGTTCATTCTCTGCTTTGTAAATAACAAAAAGCACTTTTGCCCCATATGCTTGGGACCTGAATTCACGTTACAGCCATCACTGCAGTTAAGAGGATAAATTACCTGCATGAACATTAGCCAACACTCATTGAGAGCTTACTATTTGTAAAGGGTGGTGCTAATTACTTTCCAAATGTTGTTTCATTGAACACAACAGTACTATTAGGGAAGTAATTTAAAATCATCCTTTTGCAGATGAGAAAACTAAGTAGGCTAGTAGGATTAAGAAAGCTTCCCAAGTTCACATAGTACAATATAGGTAGAAGTGGCATTTGAACCCAGTCCTATATATCCAAGGCCAGTATTCAGAATTCCCCAGTTCTTCAGAGCAATCCCTAGCAACTTGACGGGCCTGAAACCATGGTGTCTGCGTGTGGAATAATGTCTATGCATTTATCATTACCCAAACTCTCTTCAAGAAAATATGTTGTGCTTGTACATTTAATTCAACACAATGTTCTAGTAAAGTGTGCAGCAAAGTGACATGTATTAAGATTGTGATCATGTTGGGAGGGAGTCCTGTAAAACTTGCACTAAAGAAAAATCACAAACAAACAGATGCAGTGTTTATTACCCTCTTTGTGGTATCTCTGTGGCTCTCAGGAAAACAATGGAACATTGAGCCTCCCAGGACCTGTGGGCATATGATGGCGGTAAAAGTGAGAGGATTTCTATCCTTAATGTCCTTGAATATTCACCAAATTTCCCACTGTGGGACAGTCATGGACACCAGAGAGAATGTGGGTCAGTGAGGAATGGAGTTCTCCGGGCTGTCCTCCATTCAGGCCAGGCCTGCAGCTGTCTGGGGAAGTGCAGGAGAGCCCCTGCAGATGCTGTATGTGGGGGAACTGGGCATCTTGACATAAGGGACTGATTCTCATGGACTGAGCTTCTGCAGTGGTCCAGTCTGAGAATCGGGATATGGTCCATTTTGGTGCTGTTTGTCAGGGAACCCAACACTTTCATGGGGAGCTATGCCCTAGGCTTGGGAGGAGATGAAAAGACCTACCATACCTCAGTTTTACCAGTGCAAATGGCTGAATATCAGTGGCCACTGCTCACGTCTACACCTTTAGCAGAGGGTGGGACACATCTTATGAGGTCAATTGATATTTGTTGAATCAATGAAAAGCCATCCCTTCTTTAGGAACACAGAGAGACTTTTTTTCTCCAGAGACTTGGAAGGGGTAGGGGAAATAGAGAAAAGAGATACCCTCTTGACAGTACATAGTCTCACAATGATTCCAGTACATAATCTCACATACTTTGAAAAAGACTCACACATAAACACACACACCCCAAAACATGGCTATTTTGTCCTATACTCTCACTTGGCCACAGGTGATTGAGCCACAGAAAGGTACCTGAACCAAACTAGACCTATAAAATTCTCCTCAGGGATTTGAAATTCAGGACACAGAAACATGGAGGTGGGTGATATCTAAGCTGAAGCATGTCAGTAGTAGAGTTCTAGAAGCTTCACAAGTTCCAGGACCCAGACGTGTTTTTGTTTCCTTCTCTTTATGAGTCAGCCCCTCCTTTTATTCCATGCACATATCACTACCCCACTGTTATAGGTTGAATTGTGTCCCCTCAAAATAAATGCTGGAGTCGTAACACTCAGTACCTCAGAATGTGACCTTATTTGGAGACAGGATCTTTATGGAAGTAATCAAATTAAATGAAGTCATTAGGGTGGGCCTTGATCCTATATAACAAGAGTCCTTACAGGGAAAATTTGGACCTGGATGCAGGTATACATACAGGGAGAAGAAGGCCATCTGAAGACAAAGGCAGAGCTTCATCCGGGTGATGCCTCTACAAGCCAAGGAAAGCTGAAGATTTCCAGCAAATCACCAGAAGCTAAGAGAAAGGCATGGAACAGATTCCCTGAAGGAATCAACCCTATCTGCCCGTTGATCTTAGACTTCTAGTTTCCAGAACTTTGGACAATAAATTTCTGTTGTTTAAACCATCTAGTTTGTGGTACTTGTTACAGCATCCCTAGCAAACTAATGCACACACCAAACAACATTTGTCTTTCTTCTTGTTTCTTATTTGCCTAATATTAGAGTGGATTCCTGTTGCCTGCTACCAAAAGAAACTTAACTGATAGACTAAATAAACCATCGTGAAGACTGATTCTGATCTCAAATGAAGCATATCATTTGTTCATATAAGGACTGTGGCTCCTATCAAACACTGAAAGCAAAATTGAGTTTGGAAACCAAAGCAACTCATCTTTCAAATAAAGATGCTCTATCACAAAGACTAAGGAGATACCCTTAGACCAAAGAGGAAATGACTACAGAAGAGTCTTTCTCAGGTATGTGAAGGATGACAAAAACAACTTGTTGTAAAGAAAGCTTTATTTCCTGTTGCTAGTACAAATGGCAGAAAGCAAAGAAATTCTCAAGGGTAAATCAGTTTTTTTTTTCTTTAAATCTCAGTTCCTATTATAGAAATAACCATTATAAAAATAAATGCATGCATTGAAACACTAACACTATTAAAAATTGGCAGGAGATCTCCTGTTATGGGTTAAATTATATCCACCCCGCTCTCCAAAAAATAATATTTTAAGGCCCTAACCCCCGTACCTGCAAATGTGACCTTATTTGGAAATAGGGACTTTGAAAGTGTAAGATAGTTAAAATGAGGTCATTTGGGTGGGCCCTAATCCAATATGTCTGATGTTCTCATAAAAGGAAAATCCCCCCTGTGAAGACACGGACACACAGGGAGAGCATCATGTGAAGATGAAGGCAGACATGGGAGTGATTCAACTACAAGCCAAGGAACACCTGGGGCTATCAGAACCTGGAGAGGCAGGAAGGATCCTCCCCTGGTAGATTTGGAGGGAGCGCGGCCCTGCCAACACTGATATTGAACTGCTAGCCTCTAAAGTTGTGAGAAATTACATTTCTAATGTCTTTAAGTCAGCCAATTTGTGGTAGTTTGTTATGGCAGCCCTAGAAAACTCACACACCACCTCTCTCATAATCTTGCCCTGGGTCATGGAGTAGGATTAGTTGGGGTAATGTGATACCAATTTGTAAACTCTCTCACAATGTAGAGTTGAAAGATATTTATATTAACCAAATACCTTGCAGTAATATTGGTAATATTGAAAGTGACATTAATTACTTAAATAATCTAGATAGGAGATATATAAAACACTTTTTTCTCTCTATCTATAGTTATCATTAATACGTTTTTCAGTAAGTTAATGTTAAAATGTCCAATACTCTACAATCAAAGTTGAGCAGTGGTCTAATTCAAGCCAGGAGGATTAGCTACTTGGTGTGTTTTGGTAAATTTTCAAAGATTTTGCTTTTGAGTGGAGTAAAGAAGACAACCGAGAAAAATACAAGGAAGGACGGGGCACCCTGAGCTACATCTTTGAAAGTGACTAAAGGCAAACTTTGTCTTATGCTATGTCATTAAACTTTGTTCTTAGAAGAAAAAGGAATGAGTGCCGTAGTGGTTGGTAAAGAACTTTTTCTTCACTTTTCAGTGAAGATCCTCATGACTTTCATCTTTTGGTCATTCCCAAATAATGATTTGTTTGGTCTAAAAATAATCCTTCTAAAAGGATAAAACAGAAATTGATTTCCTGGGACAACGTTAAAGGGAGCACATTGAACTCTAAAGGGGGAGAGAAGATAAATCTATTGAAGGCATGCCATGTGTTAAATTCATTGTTAATGTCCCAAGAAGATCTTCCTTAATATTTTCAGGCCAAGATTAATATATTTGCAGACAAGTTGAGAATATAAAGGAGTCTGAACTGAACATCTGTTTTATTGTCTCGGTCCTAGAGTCAACCTTCTGGCTTAAAATTTTAGAAAGCAGATTTGGAGGCATAAATACATAATTTTGGCTTATCCAAGTTACGTGCTCATGTGCTTGGGGAATAAAAATGATTTTTCATTTCTTTGTTTTGACAGAAGATTAACTTTAGAGACACTGGTTTTATTAAGCATTGTATGACAATGTCTTTCAATGTCCATTAAATAATACTTAGTACAGTAAATGTTAAATTACCATGTTATATCTCCGTAAATACATATGAAGTCCACAGGAATGCCAAATGAATTCAATATGGTCATTTCTATTACAATAAATGCCAAATAAATTCATAGTGATGAGGCACTTAAAATGCCATACACTTCCAACTCGTCCCATCATGAATTCATTACTGCCATGTGACACCCATTCTTGTCAGTGTTTCCATTTTAACCACTATTTTTTAGCTGTTCTTAATAAAATTCTAGTTGAGGAATTGATTCTCATTGGAAATATAGAAAATGAACTCTAAGTGTGGGAAAGTAGTGCCAAATAATTTTTGGTACATTGTAAAACTCTGTACACATTCAATCTGCAAGTTTAATACTCGAATCAACACATATAGACTATATGATTATGGTTTTTCATATTTTATACCCAAAGAAATTTTGAATTTGATAAGTTTTCTTCTTGAACACAGAGAAGTCCCTTTCTTAATGTACCTTTGTAAAATTTTACTTAGCTTTGTACCATTCTTATTAACTGAGGCAGATGTATCAGAATTATACATAATAGACAAATGTAAAAACGGAGACAGTCTAAGGTAACTATTTCAGTCCAGACACAAGCATGAATAATATCTGATTTCATGACCAAATATTTCCATTTATTCCAGGATTATCCAAAACTATCCACTCTGCAACTACTCTTGATCACCTTTCTGGTAGTAGGAGGTAGAAGTAGTTAGAAAAGTAGAGTGAATACAGAGAACAAGATGGAAAGAGATCTGGAGAAATACAAAATGCAGATTGATGCATATAACATCTCAACAGGTAGCAGGAATAACCACCAACTCTGGGTGAGGAATCATAGATCTTACAGGGTAAATATAAAGTTAAAAATACAAACTCTGGTGTTGTTGATATCAGCCCACTACCATTGATAGTAGTAATCAGAGTTAGGAACAAGGAAGACAGACAGCCTTAAACTTTCTTATACTTTTTGATATATTTTAATATATGTGTATACTTATAAAGACTTTGGCTTAGTGTAATTAGCAATAATTCAATTGTATTTATCTAACCTATGACAGCATCCTTTGTAATAAATATATATGCAGTCTAAATGTAGATTCTGCTTAAACACTTTGAACTTCACTCTACTGATTGTGTATATAAATCATTTTGACTTCCTATGAATTTCTAAGTACTTTATGTTACTGAAATATAAATCAGATATGTTCACTTGAGATTTTGTTTTGTTACCCAACCAATATTAAGATTAATTTTATATGAGGAGATAGGACAATTTTAGTCAGAGTTTCTGGCTTTCAACAAAATATTTTACAAGTAATACTGCTACTTATGTTTGAACTTACATTTTTGAGAAATGGCTGATGTCCTCTCCATTATCCTATCCATCTTCTTATCCTTACCTTTCCATTTATCCACCCCTCCATTCACGCATCCACCCATTCATGCATTCATTCCTGCATCCAACCCTGCATCTATCCATCCATTTGTGCATCTGTCCCTCCATTCATCCATCCATGTATTCATTCATTTACTCAGCAAAGAGCTATGGGTATCTACTTTTTACTGTGTGTTGCAATAGACATGGGAGGAGAGTATAAGATCAGAAAGGAACATAATCCTCCTTCAAGGAGTTCAATTGATTACAGGAAAGAGAAGTTGCAAAATACCAGGAAAAGTGCAATAAGAGTTGGAAGTACAAAGCTCTAGGGAAGACCAAAAGAGAATACTACTTATTCCTTTCAAGGAGCCATGGAAGTCTTCCCAGAAGAGTTGACAGCCTAGCTAAGGCCACTGACGGAACTGAAACTATCCCTGGGGAAGGACTGAGAGGCAGAGTCTGGATGTAGCTATTTTATCATACTTGTAGCCACTTAACTCTGTGTGGTCCATCTGCCTAAATCTTTTGAAATATTTTTGTGGGTAGTAAAACTTTGGCCTTGTCACAATGCCTTGCCTCCGTAACTTAAACACTTAGCAAAATGGAAGGAGCAAAGTGAAGCTTTCTTGCAAGAGAAACTTATTATCAGAGGGATGGGATTTTATTACACTGGCATATTTCCACAGCAAAAGATGAGGTCTGGCCCAAAGCAAAACTAAACAAAAGCAAATGAAACAATACAAAACCCTTGATATACATCACAGTAAAAAATCTAAAGAGGCTTTTTGTTGTTGTTATAGTTCTTCCATCCTTGTAGAAATTATAAATGATGCAGAAAGTCTTACTTCACATCCCATAGGGTTATGCTCTCAGCTTTAACTCAGTAGTCTAGGAAACATTTTCTTAAAACTTCTTTTTTACTTGATTTAGGCATGTTGCTGAGATCTAAACTGAGAATCTTCAGACTGTGGCCCAGGGGTCAAATCTGGCCCATAGCTTGCTTTTGTAAATAAAGTTTTATTAGAACACAATCATACCCTTTATTTACATAATGTCTTTGACCACTTTGTGTCTACAAAGGCACCGTTGAGTGACTGGAGCAAAGACTTTATGACCTGAAAAGACAAAACTATTTGCTAACTTGCCCTTCACAGAAAAATATTTGCTATCCCTGATCCTTGTTAAGTTCCAAGTGAGGAATGTCTTTGAAAAACTGAAAGCTCTGCTTAATCCCTTTTCTCTGCATGGACAGAAACAAAATGCAATGACTGCTTTCATTTTTCTTTTGGCTACCAGGAAGCTCGAAGAAAATTAAAGTCATTTTACAAGTCACGATTACCAGATTACCAGTGTCATATATTCTCTACAGTCAGTACAACCAATTTTATATTTCCCCTCGTGTAGTTTTAAAATTTATCTTGTTTAGATGTATTTTTAACTACCTTATTGAGTGCTTTGTATAAACTTCTTTACATAATACTTTGTGAAATGAAGTAGGGGGTAGATAAATAACAATAGATGATAGACAGATAGAGCTATAAATCCATCCATTTGTATCAACAAATACATTCACAGGGGGATATAACAATGTATATATAGTTTTAGAAGGGGACAGTAAGGGACAGATACCCAGGGTTTTTCAACAGCAGCACTAGTGACATTTGGGGCCAGATAATTCTGTTGGGGGTGGAGGCAGGGGGCTGTCCTGGGCATTGTAAGATGTTAGCGGCATCTCTGGTCTCTGTCCACTAGATGCCAGAGCACACAACTCCACTGGGAAAACAAAAATGGCCTCCAGACATTGCCAAATGTCCCTTGGGAAACAGTAGCCCCCAAACCCTAATCTTGAGACGGCAGCTCCCCTGTACATTATCTCTTGGAACACCTTTCTGTCCATTTTCTGTTAAGAGAACAGCAATCATGTGGGGTCTACCAAAGCTCCCTAAAGGCACCGTGTATTGGTGAACATGTTTGACAGCAGCCCTTTTCCTATGATGTGAGGCCGGCTCTCTGTGAGTCTTCCAGCAGAAGCCTGGGACTGAAGAATATAATAATACCAAATCTCATAAGTGGGGTTTTGAATTAGGGCCCTTCCACAGCCTGCTCTTTGGTCTGGACAAAAACACTGAAGCCCATCACGTACTCGCCCCACTGGTAAGATGCTTCTCCTGATCTCTAATGACAGGAATGAATTGAATAATGGCTAAGTAATGAGTTGGGTAATTTCCTAAGGCTGGAGAGCAAGAGAAATTAAGTACTCAATCTCAAGGGGTCTGAGTTGATAAAGGGCTATTTAAGTGCCTTTACAGCAGTGGAGGCAAGACCTAAATAAGATGTAGAGACCAACAATATTGCCTGGACCCTGTTTCTCCATAGACTATGGAATCAGCTGAAGCTAATAAACCACAGAGTATGCAAGAACATGTGAGATTTCCTCAATGATGTGAGAAGCCGAATCACTTGACAAAGGAAACTTAATTCATTATTAGCACATTTTGTCTTGTCTGCTCCAAAGCACCCAGAGACTACATTTAGAGACATCTGTGTAATTGATTGTAGCAGTCTAAATTGTACCTCAATTGATATATCCTTAAGGGCAAGGGTGGGCTTATATTTCTTTGTGCTTATGTTCAAAGTGTTTTGAACATAATAAGAGCTCAAAAATATTTGATTGACTTGATAGAAGCTTGTGGTTTTATTATATATAGAGATACTATGTCAAACATATATAGTCTGAGAACAGCCACGCCATCAGAGAGCCTCTAGGGAAAGGAAGGGGCTGCTTATTTCATCTAGAAAGAATTTTCAGAATCTTATGCTAATAATTACACTTTTTTATCACGATATTTTTCCCATTTAAGTCTTATAAACTTTCACTATTGGATACTTAGTTTTATACACCAAAAAGACACAATCTTTCATAGACATTTCAATCATTTCAACAAAATTATACTTTAGGAGGTCTATCCTGTAAAGAGTACATCATGAGAACTGATCTGTTCTACATTATCATATCTGACTCATGCCACTACAGCAATACATAATTCATTCATGTGGGAAGAAGAAATCATGCCTATATTTCTTTTCTATACATAAGAAAGGAGTCTGTAACAAAGACAATTAGATGTAAGAATGGAAGATCAGTAAGTGGGAAATGACAATAATTTTAAATGTTAAACTACCAAATCAAATATGTAATTAAATGTATATAATTCAAAAGTGCAATTAGTCATGAACCATAAGATTTTTTGGACACATATTGATAGTGTTAGAGCAGAGTTATTATAATAAAATGAGAATCAATTAGCTCATTCTTTTTTAGGCATAGACGTAATTCAGTTTTCCTAGGGAGGCAATGAAGAATACTGGATACAGCAGGGGTGTCCAAACTTTTTTAAACATTTTTTTACCAAGGGCCATATGCGGTAAAATACACAAACAGCCGGGCCACTCACTCGAGGTGAAGTACATATTGCCTCACCTGTGTTATTTAAGTAAACTAAATATATTTTTGGAATTTGCTGTGGGCCAATTAACAACGGATTGCGGGCCGCAGTTTGGACACCCCTAGGATAGAGCCTAGACTTTAGAGTTAAACAGAAAAATTAAGTGCAAATCTAGGGCTTGCTCTCTTCCATCTCCGTGACCTTGGGCATCTGTAACCAGAAGCAATGCAGTATCATGGGAAGAAGATGGTTCTTCTGCAACACCTGAGTCCTAATCCAGACATCACAATGTAGCAGCTCTGTGATCCTGGGCGAATCACATATTCTCTTTGAGCTTCAGTTTCACATCTTCATAATGAAATTATTCTACCTCTATGTGTGTATCTTCTTTGTTTTATTGGCATTATCCTAGGCCAGTGCATATACAACATGGTTTACATCAACCAAATCAGTGCACCCATCATAAAGTGAGAAAACTGCCGAGTGAGAATTCCCTGGGGTGCAAACCAATGAAGCGCTTCTCATCCTAAATGATAAACCCACTGGGAAAGCCATTTCTGACCCCACTAGGGTAGGTCCTCTAGCACATATTGTAGCTTGTATTTCTATCAGAGCACTTATAATAGGGTATTTTAAATGACTGTGTAAAAGAGAAAATGATTAAAAATTACCATCCTTGTATTGGCACAAGGCTAAATATAAAAGCCAGGGGAACAGAACAGAGTGCAGAAATAGAGCACACATAGGTGATCACTCGATTTATGACAAAAAGGTCATTTTAATTCCGTGGGGGAGAGAATGCTCTTCTCAATAAATGGCGCTGGAGCAACTGGGGGGAAAATCAGTATTGATCCCTACCTCACACTACACACATTAATTTGAGGTGAAAAGTAATCACGAAAGCTGAAGAAATTAAGTTTTTAGAAGAGAGTAGAAAATGTTCATGACCTGGGGGCATGCAAATATTTCTTAAACAAGACACAAAAATCAATAAGTATAATAGAAAATTTAATAATTGTTCATTAAAGTATGGAACATCTGTTTATCAAAAGACAGCAGTAGAAAGTACAAGACAAGCCAGAGACTAAGAGATGAGACTCACAATACACACATTTGACAAAGACTTAATTTCAGAATATATAAAGATCTCTTTAAATTAACATTAAGGGAAATTTCCTTTTAAATGGAAAAATCTGTTTTATTCTGGAGAGCACTTTGTGTCTTGATATAAGTAGCTGAGACCGGAACTCAGTGAAGGGTGCAGGAATAGAGAAGAGACTCATATCATGTGACAGACCCACCATACTCGGTAGAAAATTAAAGGAAGGAAAGATGGGAACAGAGGTGGGAAAAAAACATGAGATGTGAGAAGTAGAGATCTGGGTGTAGGCAGCCAAAGAAAATGTGTCTGGTGTCTGAAGTACATGTAAGAATAGTCACGTTTAATATTCCACTAGGAGTTGATACAATCTCCAAACACAATTTCCTAGAATTTCAATAACCTGTGCCAACCACACAAGGCTTTTTGTTAAATTTTTGTGAAAATAAAGAGAGGGATTATCTTCTACATGTGAATTGTCGAATATGAAGAGGATGATAAGATAAAACAACTAAATAAACAGAAGCATGACGTTGGAGCTAGGGGAGAACATTGGAATGTGAGCTCCATGAAACTCCAAACATTTCACAGAGATCTGCGAACATTCACAGGGCATTGAATGGAGGTTTCCACCAATGTTATTTAGATTTCATAGGATGGGAGATCCCAAGTGACATCTGTGGTGCGGGGCGGCCTGTGGGGTCTCTGCTCCCTCTCCCCACATAAGAACGCAGGATGTGGTGAGGCCAAAAAGGAACACCCACAGAGCCATAGATAGGGGAGTCACACCACTATAGTCTCACTGGAGGCTGGATTCACACGATGTGCGACCTGCTGTCTGCTTTTCTGCCAAACTACCCACTCTCTCCTTGATTCTCCTCGACTCCACTCCCCAACGTAGCCGCGGCAGTTATATTAATGGCCAATGGCTCAACGGTTACAGCTGACGGCCAACTAGTCACGGCTAATGACCGTCTACTACCCGAGCCAGCACCCTTCCACGTGAGGCCGAGAGCCTGGAAACTGCTCTCTGGGGCTCTGTCCCCACATATCAATTATACAGTTCCATTGCTTCTCTCCCATTACGCTCTTTAAAAGCAAGGTATATAATAGGAACTCAAACATATTTGATGGAAGGAAAATAAATGAATGAATGAATGAACATGTTCATCAATGAAATTTAGGCATTTTGTTCACCCTGGTCAGTTTTTGGAGTTTTGATTACTTCTTTACCTCTTATTTTGCTGGGGTCTTTTCATTTGTCCATTTTTCTATAATTTGCCAGAAGCTCCCAGTCATATGCTTGCCGTATTGTCCATCTACAAAGCCCAAATGTGCACCTTCTCCTTTTGGGAGATAAGTTGCACTATAGCATACATCGATTCAAATGCATTTGCAAAATAATTACTCCTCTTTCATACGTGAGGCATGTTATCTGAATAAATGTTTCCCTAATAAAGCTTGCAGCTGGGTTGAGTTTCAGAAATGCAACAATTAGAAGTCATGGGACAAGAGCTCAAAAAAGGGTTCCCTTTAAACACCAGCATTTGCTTCCTACGTCCCTGATTAGAAGGAACGGGGCTTCTATATGATTGCCAACACAGTGCTGATTGCTAATCAAGTGGCCATGGTATGTGTGAGAGAAAATTAGAAAACAAACGTAGATGCTGATTAGTTTTCTACAAACAGCTTGGGAGATGGGTGAAGCAGAAGCCAGCTAAGGTGAGGCAAATAAGGAGAAGCCAGCTTTCTCTGCTTTGCCAACCTCACCTGAATCTAATCTGAAATTTAAAAAAAAGAAGAAGAAAATATGGAACAAGGCACTAAACTGATTGTCAAACCCAAATGAATCTACATTAAGTACTACTATTATTAATAATAATTAATAGTAATAATAATAATCACAATTGTAACTGTTACGGTTTGCACCCAGCTTTACCACTGAGCAGAAACAATGATTTTTATTAGCTCATTCTAGTCTCATAATTACTCCATGAGTTGGTTGTTAATTTTACCTTCTCTATTTTATAGGCATAAAAAACTGAGATTCCACAAGGGGGTAATTTGCTCGAGGCAACATATGTAAGCAACTGACCAGGATTTTTACTGAGATCTTCATTTCCAAATGGTAGGCTTAGCATCTGACCTACAGTGGGTCACACAACCCAAGGGCTCATCAATATTATCAAAAATACCAATAACAAACAGAAATTGAGAAACGGATTAAAAATATCCAGAGATTTGGGGACCTGGGGCTAACCATTGCAGCTACGTGGGAACCAGGGGGATGGAAGCGCTTCTTAAGATCACCCCTTCTGGAGGAACCAGAAACAACCACAATTATAGAGGAGACTGACTGGTCCATTTTGTTTCTGCCTTTGTATAGGTTGAAAGTATCAATTATGCACTTGAAGTGTGTAATCAGGGACCTCACCTGAATATTGGTTTAGGTATATGAGTTATTGTTATTGTTCTGCCAGCTGGCATTCCTGCAATTCACCTAACTACCAAATTTTTGGAATATTTGGAAGGGACACCAATTCTGCCCCCCTCATTTTACCCACAGAGTGTTTTGTGACTGTCACACAATCGTTAGGAGACTGATTATCTGTGGGTGGCACCCAGAGGTATGCCGGGATTGGCTTATACTAGTTTGTGAGAATCAATAGTGCACAACTCTTCCCAAATTCACATTCAGTGATGTCATGTTTGTAGCTATTTCTGACTTGCGTCATGATGGGAGTATTTACAACCTAGAAATAAGCACATGCTACAAATTATGGATATTTTTTTTAGAGAGCCAGTTGTCACACATACATCAGCACATCACTAGATATGTTTTTAATGCCATTAATATTTTCTGTACATTGACTTTTATTTTTTACTTAAGCACATTCATTTAAAAAGGAAACCACATTACTACTATAGATAGAAATGCAATATGGCCTTACATTAATAGAAGGTATGCTTAAAGATAAATCCAGTGGGGAAAAAACAATGTTGGGATATTATTAACTAGATAATGGTGCTTGCAAAAAATAATGACCGTGGGGTCTACTCTTTCTTCTGTAAAAAAAGGAGATGAGCATGTAATGGAGAGGTGTAAAAAAATACACAGAAACGATTGTGAGACTTTCTACTTGAGGCAAAGAGAATCCATAGAGGCAAGTCACTGTGATTACCTGATAGAGAACGGAAGCTCTCTGTGAAGTTATTTAACCCTGGAACCACTGCTTTCTAAAGCTACCTTATACCCTAGGGAGAAACTGCCAGTGTCCTGTTCAATTCCCTCAGACCCTACCCCATTTCCCTGTACTCCAGGCAACTTCTGATTATAGGGTCTGCAGCCCTTTGTCTAAGGACCTTCCCCAGAATCACCAAAGACCATTCTGCCTGTGTATATGGCAGTCCTGAAACCCCTCTTGTGGGAAGTACCCTAAAATTAACACCCTTTTCATGGGAGTAGCCTTCAACCAAAGGAACTGGAGTGAATACACTCAAATAAAGGGAATTGATGTATCCTTTTCTCGGGTGGGATAACTCTGAGGCATGTCTTCGACATTGTTTCCAGAGTTTTCTTATAAAATTAAACTTAAGATGATTTTCGCATAGGATTAAACAAGTTACCTACTCTGGCTTAATATTGCACCCTACATTGACTGTCTTCCTTTTTTTTTTTTCTTTTTGTCTCCTTTCCATTTCTGGTGTTCCCTGTATCTCCTTAATAAAGTATTTGGCCTCACATCTTTGTCTCTTCTTGAGGACTCCAATTAAGATGTACACCAACTCATGTCATCTCATGTGTCCCCACTAGAACAGTGTCTTGGGTTTTAGACAGCTGTGTTCTCACCGAAAGCCAATGCTAGGCCACGTGACATTGGAGTTGAGTCATCTTTCCAACACCACAGACTTTCCATACTTCAGACACTCTGCAGATTGCTCAATATTAAAATTACCTCATTATCACCTCTAAGTCTGGTGGAGACCACTGATATTTAAGAAGGCTAATCTAAAAGAAACATTGATCATTTAATCGTCTCAGTTCACTGAGTACTATTCCTGAATCAAGTCTCATCACCAGGAATCTTATCTCTCTATGGGAATGCATTCACCTTATCATGATTCTTTTTCATGTCATTACTGAGCTAAAATATACAAAGTAATTAGGCAAAGAATGTTTTTACACCTCTGGCAAAATAGCTGTTGAGAAAGCTATCCCTTGTGTAATTCAGAGCTCTTTTCAGTAAAGGTTGTTAAGGTACACTACTACTAGAAATAAATGCCGAAGGGAAAATTTTTCCCCTTCCCATTAATTGATATGCTTTTCTTTTTTTTCATTTTCTTTAAATCAAACAATGAGAACTATTTAAGCCAACACATTTCCATTTTTTTCATGGTTATGTAGAAACGCAAAGTAAATGTGGTACTAAATTGTAATAATTACATGCCATTATTATTATTCTGTATTTTTTATGTCTTTTTATAATATTTACCTTTGTGATTTTCTAGTCAAGGTGGCAGAGTAGGCAAATGCTGCATTGGCATCCTGTCATGACCCCACCAAAATTACAACTGAACTATAGAACAATCATCAGTGAGAATCACCTGAAGTCTAGCTAAACAGAAGTCCTACAACTAGAGATACAGAAGATAAGTCAAGACTGGTAGGAAGGGCAAGACGCTGAATCACCTGGTGCCACACCCACATGTGGCAGCTAAAAATCTGGAGGGATATCTTGGCTGTGGAGGTCGCCCCCCTCCAGAGGAGCAAGGGGACCTAGCCCTACACCAGGCTCCCAAGCCCAAGGCTCCAGTGCCAGGAAGAGAAGTGCCCACAACTTCTAGCTGTGACAATCAGAGGAGATTGTGGCCAAGTGAGACAGAGGGCTGCTGGACTCCCAAGTGTTTCTTTCTCTTAATGGGACCATGCATGGACTTACTCACTGATGGACTCTTTCCCTGAGCTCCAGCACTGGAGCAGCAGCTTGAAAGCCAGGGACATACGGTGAAGAACTGAATTTTCTGGCTTCAGGGAAAACTTCCCTAATCTGGTGAGGGAAATAGACATACAAGCCCAGGAAGCTCAGAGAGTCCCAAATAGATGAACTCAAGGAAGTCAATAGCAAGACACATCATAATTAAAATGTCAAAGTTTAAAGACAAAGAGAGAATCTTAAAAGCAGCAAGAGAAAAGCAATTAGTGACCTACAAGGGAACTCCCATAAGACTGTCAGCTGATTTCTCAGCAGAAACTTTGCAGGCCAGAAGGGACTGGCACAAAATATTCAACATGATGAAAAGCAAGGACCTACACCCAAGATTTCTCCACCCAGCAAAGCTATCATTTGGAATCAATGGACAGATAAAGAATTTTCCAAACAAGAAAAAGCTAAAGGAGTTCATCTCCACCAAACCAGTATTATAAGAAACGTTAAAGGGATTTATTTAAGAAGAAAAAAATAAATAATGAAATAAATATGAATAATGAATTGTCAATGATTGCATATCTATCACCAATTATTTTAAATGTAACTGAATTAAATGCTCCAATCAAAAGATATAGGGGGCCAAAAGGATAGGAAAACAAAACCCTTATATATGCTGCCTACTAGAGACTCACTTTAGATTGAAAGACATACATGCACAGAAAGTAAAGGGATGGAAAAGGTATTTCATAAAAATGGAAACAAACAAACAAAAGCAGGGGTAGCAATTCTTATACCAGATAAAATGACTTTAAAACAAAGTCTATAACAAGAGACAAAGAAGGATAATAATCCCACTTCTGTGCATTTATCCGAAGAAACCCAAAATACTACTTTGAGGGGAAGTGTGTATCCATATGTTAATTGCAGCATTGTTTACAATGGCCAAGATGTGGAGGCAGCTTGGGTGTCCATTGATGAACAAAGAGGAGGTGGTACATATATTTAGCAGGGGACTGGACTGTGACTCCTTTTTTGCCAGCAGATGTTTTCTGAATTTCCACTCAGGACCAGGCTCCATGTGAGCCACAGTGCAGGCGGAGGAGAGCTTTAGGTCCCCTGGAACTTATAAGGCTGCCTTAACTCCCAACATCAAAGAAACCCTTGAGGTCTAATTCTCGCTTCCACATTGCTTACTGAATGGCCAGACTTCTGTTTATGCCCAGCGCATCATGGATTGAATGCCAGAGGCATTTTGCAAAATGCGGTGTGGGTTCAAATCTTTCCTGGAACAGATGTGTATGTTTAGCACTGGAAAACGGAATTTTCCATATTTACCATTTCTTGTTTGTTTGTTTGTTATCAATCACAGTTTCAAAATAGAAATTAATGTTATTTTCCAGTTAGCTTCAATTACATGATGAGAAAATGTTATGTGGAATAGTCAGATAAATGAGGTTAAATACACCTTTAGTACAGGAAGCGAGAGTGATCTCAGTATAAGTGAAGTTGCAAGCAGGTTTCTTGGACAGAGTTACATGTGTAATTACCTAATCACAAGAATCTCCTTAAGATTATTCCCCAGGGGATCTTTCATAAAGGGAGATGGTGCTATATTTCTTTAGAATTCACTTCAGTAGAGCATTCAACCTCTTTAGTAACAGAAACAGAGCAGGACTCCTCTATGTGTAACAGCAAAAGCTGCCCCAGTGGAAATGATAAAGCTAGAGGTATAATATTAGAATCTTCAGGTAAAAGCAAGTTTTAAACCTCAGATTTTTAATCTAATTTACGAATAGGAGTGATTTATGTCCTGTCTGATAGGTCCTCATTTCCTGAAAAGGAAATAGACAAAGGGAGGTATTTAATCCTCACTGCCCTTCTTAACTAGGGTAAAATTGGGCATTAATTTATTTAGGTATCTCCAAAGCTTCATAGCATTAAAATGCTCAATTTAAAATGATATACTCAGGGGCATAACTGCTCAGAATCATAAGAACATCTTCCCATGTTTATTAAAGGATATTACAAACTTCTACGGCTAAAAAAGAATTGATGGGGAGTTCTGTGCAATTATGGCTCTGAAGAGCTTCCTAATTTTAATAACTTACTTATAACAAACAAACTTATATAAGTTGGACAGGTGAAAAAATGTGTATCTTTGACATCTCTATACCAACTAGGGTTCCACCAAAGTAAAATGTAAAACACCCAAATATGATCCATACTGAATATACCTGCATTATGCATATAAAGTGCTTAGAAAAATACCTGATGCATTGTGAGTGTGTGTTAATGTGAGCGATTGATACGGTGCCAGCCAGACACAACAGAGAACATGTCGTATGAGTCTATTTACATAAAGTACAAAACAGGCAAATTCATCCACACTATAAAAATCAGAACAGTGTTAGCCTTGTAAAATAGTGACAGGGAGGGCACAGTGGCTTCTCAGGGTTGGTTATGCTATTTCTCAGAGTGCTGGTTACAGGTGTATATTTAGCTTATAAAAATTCATCAAGCTGTAGATTTCTGAGTTCTATACTTTATGGATACTTAAGTACTTAAGTAAACAGTTAAAAACATGGAGAGTCAACCTGATTCAAATTATCACATGAATATCTCTTGAAGATAATCCAATAATTTAAAAATACATATAATGGTTCCAAAAATACATAACGGAAGTCATCCATACAATCACGACCCAGACATCTCTAAGACAGCAAGTGCCTTGGAATCATTAAGCAAACATGATGCTATCCATTCTGGTAGTATTCAACCCAGATCGATATTGCGAGATAGGTCCTTCCATCCCAATGTCAGAAAAATAGAGGCTTATCAATAAATGGAAGAGTAGGCACATAAAGAGAAGAGGATAAGGGGTTTCAGTTAATCTCAGTAACACATCCCCATCTCCAACGTTTCCAATGATTTCTCATTAAATGTCAGATATAATAAAAAGTATAAGCTCTTTATAAATTTTCCATTACTTCCAGATTTAAAAAACAATAAAGAAGTTCAGCCATTCATATCTGGGAATTATTGAAACCTGGGGGTGGGGGGTTTAAAGAACCTATAAAACTCTTATCTTGCACAATTCTTATGTATGTAGAAAGAAACTGATTCTGAAAATAAGGTGTTAAAAGAAATGTAAATGAAAACAGCAGTGAAGTATTCCATGTTGATAATATCCAGGGATGATGAGATTGTGGGAACAAAAATACTTTCAAATGCGCTTGGTGGCAATTTACATAGGTGAGACATTTGGGCAGGCAATTTGGTAGTATCTGTCAAAATTAAATGGGTCTACCTTCAATCCAGTGATACCATGTCTGTAATTCAATCCTACATTTAGTGGGTCTGTGTGAAGAGATGTAACTTTTGCAATGCTTAGAAGATTGAAAAACTGGAGGCTACCTGGGTGCCCATCAGTTTGGAGAGTGGTCAAATAAGTCAGAGTGCACAGTGATTGGGGAATAATGTGCAGTCATCAAAAAGCTTTAGGTCTCTCTCTCTCTGTCTCTCTCTCTCTCTCAGACTGTATAATATATATTTCTGAATGAAAAAATGGTAGGCAGTACTAATGACATAGTCATTGCTTTTTGAATAAATAAGCGATTTATTTTTGCATCTGCTTGCATATAGCTTGACAAACATCTAGAAGGACACAGACTGAGTTATTGACAGGTGTTACTGCTTTCATGGTACATTGGGAGTGGTAGAGAGTGAAAATTTTGATTTTCTTACTTTTATATTTCCCCAATGTTATATTTTTTTTCAAAGAGTATACATAGTGATTGTTATTACAAAAACTGATCACCTAAAAAGACAAAATGAATGAATAATGAACTTAAAAAAAAAAAAGAAATAACATCTGTGTAGTTCTGGCACATAGCTTTAGAAATGAGCCAAGTGGTCGGAGAAGCTCTGAGGTGCCCTGTCCTTAATGAGGAGTGAACTGAGTAGAAAGGCAAAAAAAAAAAAAAAAAAAACCTTTAAAACTGAAGGTGTCATTTTATTTCCCTCTTTCACGGCATCTACCCTGCCCCTGTGGTGACTACCAACATCCCCTTGCTTTTTTATTAATCTTATCCCTTCATTTTCCTCCTTTCACTTTCTTCCGAAGCTACTGCCACATCCATAGTTGTGGTCCCAGCCCACTAGGACTCTGGTGGGCCCCCTTTAAAATTCCCTACCTCTAGCGCCATTCCTACCACCATGTTGGCATGTCTCCCAGGCCTCAGTTTTCTTGGCTTTTGTCAGCTTCCCTGGATCCATGCCCTCAGGCTACTGGGGTCACTCTGAATTCCAAGGATGTACTAAACAACAGCCCATATAGTCCCGTTCTTCCCCATACGGCTTCTTTGGTGCAATGGACACCAGCTGGTTGTGGCTTCAGATTTTCCACATTCCTGATTTCTTTACCAGAAAATTACATGACAGCCATCCTAGCAGAGTTGCCCAATGCCCAGGTTTTCACCCACTTTTTCCAGAGACTCTCCTAACACCATCCCTAAGTGAGACTACTCTACTTATTGCCTCCTGTGCATGCCCACTCTTCTCCATACTGTAGCCTGTCATTTTATCTAGAGCACTGCATTTCACTTCATTGTCTGTGCTATGGAAGAAACCCATTGTCCACACCTGGGTTGACACCTGGTTCCACTTTTTATTAGCTTTGGGTTCATTTCCTCATCTATAAAATGGAGTCAATTTTAGGACTAACCACAAAGGATTGTTGATGGCATGATTAAATTAGTAATATACCATGTTTCCCTGAAAATAAGACCTAGCCCCAAAATAAGCCCCAGTTAAGATCGTCAGCCAGATGGATACATTTAGTATGTTATGACAATGTTCTAGAAGATGATGTGATTGTATTTGAATAAATGTAGATTGTTGTACATGAAAAAATAAGACATTCCCTGAAAATACGCCCTAATGTATCTTTTGGAGCAAAAATTAATATAAGACCCGGTCTTATTTCCGAGGAAATACAGTATAAGACCCGGTCTTATTTTTGAGGAAGCATGGTCATACCATAAAAGCACTTAGTGCTCCCCCATATGTCATATTACAGAATTGTACACCTGAAACCTATGTAACTTTACTAACCATTGTCAACCCAATAAACTTTAATTAAAAACTAAAATAAAAAGGCATCAGTTAAAAAAAGGACTAATAAATGTAAATGATTATTTGAATCACTCATCTCCCCAAATAGACTGAGCTCATCAGCAATTTTATCTTCTAGCCCAAGTACCAATACAAAGATTACTATTTAAAAAGAGCTCATACATGGTTTATGAAGAATCAATTAGTTCTCTTGATATTCAGTGACCCACTGTTGCATACACTGATATAAAGAAACCCCTGAACACCGATCAGTCATTCATTCTACACATGCATAACTGATCACCTACTGTGTGCCGGGCAGTGTGCTTGTGCTGAGAATTGAATGGTGAATTACACAGGCAGGGCTTCTTACCTATTGTCACTCACATTCTAGACAGGAATCAGAGAAGTAACCAGGCAGTTACAATACAGCGTGATAAGGGAGATGATGAGGGAAAGATCAGCTTCTGTGGAATCACCTAGGAAGGATGACATTAGGAATAACTTCTAAGCTAAAATTTAAATTGTAAGTAGGAATTCACCAGGGAGAGAGGAAGGAGGAGAATTCTTAGAAGAGGGAACAGTACATATGAAGACGCCTCACCTGTTTTGGGTCATCTGAACACCAGAATCTTAACTTTTATTCAGGGAGTCTCTACCCACATGAGGTATCCTTATATATATTCAACTAATGGGCCTTTTGAAGATTGACTTGCCCCCAAATAGCTTCCACCATATGTTGTATCTCTCATGCTCTTCATGCAATGTGATGGTGATGGTGACATGGGGTCAAGTTTCATCACCTTGAAACTCAGTGGAACTTCTTAAACTGCTTCAACTACCACAAAATATGGTATTCCTATCTCTCTTGTACTCTTGCAGTGTTCACTCTTGGCACCAGACACTATACTGTGAGGAAGCCCAAAGCCATGTGTGGGTATTCTGACTAGACACACTAAGGAAAAAGTTTTAAATGATTCCAACTTCTAGCTGTTGAGTTACCCCAGCCTGCAGGCTGCCCCCCTGACATTCTGAAATATAGATGAAAAGTCCCCACCAGGCCCTTAGAAATTGCAGATTCACTAGTAAAATAAATGATAGTTGTAACCTGAAGCCACTAATTTGTGATGGTTTGTTATACAAATATAACTAGACACTGGAATAAAAGCACAGCAATGCCCAATGTCTTATCTTAGTCATGAATGGACTGGTGACAACCCTTCACTGACACAGCTTTGATGAGAACTCTGGTTTGGACGGAGTCTTCCTGTCCATGCCTCAGAGTGCTCAGAGAGGTCAAGTAAATCAACGACAGCTACAAAGACAGGGAGTAGCGGGGTGAGGTTTCCTACCCAGTTCATGAGTCTCCAAAGCTCATTGCCTAAAGAGCTAAGAGATTTTACTCCACCTTCCAATGATTTAGTGAAGATATCCAGAGACAAAGTCAAGCCCAAAATCCAGGATGAGTTTTGTAGCAGAAGGAAGAAAGAGGGGACATCACTTCCAGGAATGTTGGGACCCAAAGTGCAGGAAGGAGTTTAGCAAAGTCAGGGCATGCTGAGAGTGGGTCAGGGTAAGGTATTATCCCAATTGGAGCCTCTACAATTTCAGGAAGTAGGCACTGGGGTGAGAAAAAGGTTGAATACCCTTAGAAGTTTCATGCAAGGGTCAGGAAACTATGTTACGCTGGTCATATCTGACCCACAGCATTTTGGGGGAAAATAAAGTCTTATTGGCACTAGGCATGCCCATTCATATCATCTATGATTGCTTTTGCAGCCTAGACACAAAGCTGAACAGTGTCACTACAGACCATACGGCCCCCAAAGCCTGAAATATTTACTATCTTACCCTTCACAGAAAAAGTTAGCAACCTCTGTCCTAGCGGAATGTGTCAACTTACTCAAGATAAAGCTACACAGTCTGATTAAAATGTCTTTCTCATTTTTTTTTTTTTTACTGTTGTCTGGAATTATACCAACTCTCCTACTGGTTATCCTGTTGATCAGAGGTCTGGTTGGCAGTTCTGCAAGTCTTTGTGGATTTTTTTTTTAAATGAGAAAACTCATTATCACCTAACAAAAGGAATTTGTAGACAGAATGTTCCAACAGATGGATTCCATGGAGAACACAGAGGGAAAAAAAAAAGTAAAACAAGTCCTTGGTGGCTGAAGGATTAGAGCCACTGAATATGGAAACTGTATTATTAAAGTGACAGGTAGAGAGATACCAAGGATAGACATTGGTTTACTTTGCATAGAGGTTATAAAGTCAAGGTCTGTAGGCTGTATCTGGCATGCATGTTTTATTTCCTTTAATAAGAGCCAATATTGAAAATATAATGTGTACACGTTGGCAGGCAGCTCAAGTTAGCTGTCTCAACACTTATTCCTAGTCCCTTCTCGCTGGCCTGCTCCTCTCACAATGTCTGAGTAGATAAATACTCTCCCAGCCTCCTGTGCAGCTAGGATGATCACATGACCTGTTATAACCAATGAGACTTAGGCAGAAGTTTGTTAGGTGTTTCCAGAGCAATCACTGGCTTTCCTAGTAAAAGGCTAGCACTGCCTTTTCCCTTCTTGCTTCCTTGCATACCGATATCATGGCTGATTTACAGCTTTTCCTGATAAATGGGTGGATTCGGCATCCCTGAGTCTATACTCCCAGCTGGAAATAATTTGCAGGAACAGTGTAGCAACTGCTCCCCTTGAAGCATGGGCTGGGGTGCTCTGAGTCACCACAGTTGCTCTAAGCTATGTCTCTAATGTTATATTATCTCTTCCTCATTGAGAAACATCTCAGGAGCTGCTGTGTGTTACTGAGAGCTAACAGAGGCAGCCACCAGAGGGCCAGGATTTCTGATGAGTTTTGTCCTCCCACTCCCTCTCAACAAGGGGAATCATACAGCGCTTAGTCTGTACTTCATGGTGAAGAAAGCATGGATCTCTTAAGATGATTAAAGAATGAAACATAGAGACTGAAAAATCCACCCACTTAAGTAATCAGAGTATTATTCTTACATGGTTCTGAAGTCTCATGGGATTTTTTTTAAGAAAAAAAGGAATATGTATACATATACATATATGTATATATATATATATATATATATATATATATATTTCTTTTCAGGGATGTATCAATGGGTATCTCCAAAGGGCTTGAAAAACAAGAATTACCAGCTTTAATGAAAGGGTAATAATAGCACTAAGAACATCTGAGACAGGCCATCCCTAATAAGATTCTAAATGTTAGCTGGTTCCATTACTTAAAGCTTTCACCAAGCACACACAGTATTTATTACACCATTATGTATTCTGAGTAGCACCAGCCACTGTGCCTTAGAAAAGGTGGTTCCGTTGTACAGGAAACCTCACATTCCGTATTGATAACGTTAACTCGCCTGCTTTCCCAGTGTTCTCCGGGTGTATCTTACAAGCTCTAAAAGTAGGTAAATGGTGGCTTTTCTCAAGATGCTGAATAACCTCAGGACCGAACTGAAAACACAGGATGGGATGTAATGGCTCCAAATAACAAAGTAGTGACACAGAAATGAAAATCACAAATGCATCACTGAGAAAAAGCCAAAGCACCACCACAACAATCCGAGTAAATATTCTGTTTTGATTGAATTACTAGAGAGGTTTTATCCTAATTCTAAACTTGTTCTGTTTTTAAATAATGTTGACTTTTATAAATTGGGAAGAGGAGGTGGTGAGAGGTTTTACATTATTTCTGAATGAACAAAGGCAGCTACTCTGCATTTTGTCATAAAGCAACCACATAGAGAGTGTTCCTTAATTGTTATCTTCTGTTTGGCTAAACTTAAATTTCTAGATTCTCAGTTACCATCTTGTTACAGAAAAATTGAATATAACTAGTCATCCTCTATCAACTTTGGATGAATATCAAAAACTCGGATTCATGATTCTGATTCTGGAACCTGTGCTCTAGGATAGGGGGCTACCTGGTTCATGTTTACATTTCTGTAATTTGTATACACTGATCTGAGTTGTATCTTAGGGAAGGTTAAAGAATCTTCCTATTTCTTCTTCTGTAACGCAGTCCTTCTGAGACTTGAATTTCATTTTCATGTGCCCTCCTTGCCTTTCCCAATTCTTCAGATCACATAGTTGTCCAGCTAAATAAAACTTAGTTTGCCAGTGGCGTCTTTAAAGTATTAGATAGAAAAGCAAGAGAGAAAATCATGAAACTAAAAGTTGATTTTTTGAAAAGATCAACATTGACAATTTTTTAAGTTAGACTGACCAAGGAAAAAAGGAGAAGACACAGATCACCAAATTAAGAAATATAGGAAGCAAAAACATTTCATAAAATCTATTAGGAGAGAGATCCAAGATGGTGGAGTAGATATACACTGCGCCGGCTTCCTTCCATGAACAAATTAAAATTACACCTAAATTATACAACAATCAACCTGGAGAACCATCTGAAATCTGGTTGAACAGAAGTTTTATACCTAAGGATATAAAAAAGAAGCCACGTGGAAACTGGGAAGAGGGGTGGAGATGCAGAACTGACTAATCCCAAATCTCTGTGTGGTGGTTGAGAATTGGGAGGGATAGCTCGACAGCAGAGGATCCCCCAGAGGAGCAAGAGACCCTAGCCCTCCATACTACCCCAGCCCAGAGTACTAGTGGTAGGAAGAGGAGCTCCCAAACATCTGGCTTTGAAAAACAGTGGGAATTCTGACCATCCAGGTGGGATGGAAGGCTACGGGAAACCCAGATGTCCTCTTAAATGTTCTGTGCACAGATTCTCTCACTCTCAGGTACTCACATTGGGCTCTAGCAGGGGGATAGTAATTTGAATGGCAAAGGTTAAAAAACAAAGAGAGAATCCTAAAAGCAGCAAGAGAAAGGCAAATAGTAACTTATAAGGGAGCACCCATAAGATTATCAGTTGATTTCTAACCAAAGACTTTGCAAGCCAGAAAGGACTGGCACAAAATATTCAATGTGATGAAAAGCAAGGGCCTATGAACAGACTATTCTACCCTGCAAGACTATTATTTAAAATTGAAGGACCAACAATGAGCTTCCCAGATAAGAAAAAGCTAATGGAGTTCATTGCCACCAAACCAGTATCACAAGGAATGTTAGAGGGACGTCTTAAGATGAAAAAATCAAAATTATGAACAATAAATTGGCCATAGCTACATATCTATCAACAATTACTTTCAATGTTAATGGATTAAATACTCATAAGACACAGGGGGCTGAACAGATAAGAAAACTAAACCCTTACATATGCGGCCTACGAGAGACTCACTACAAATTGAAAGACACACACAGATTGTAAGTAAAGGGATGGAAAAAGTTACTAAATGTCTAACCACGACGCTGTACACCTGAAATTAATATGTAGTAATACTGAATATCAACTGTAATTTTAAAATTTAAAAAGGGAGGGACAAGGTGGAGGGGAATAAATGGTCCAAATTTCCAGATATAAAATAAATAAGTCATGGGGATGTAATGTACTCGTACAGCATGGGGATCATAGTCAATAATATAGTGATAATGTGACACAGCGTCAGATGGCTGCTGGACTTATGGTGATCACTTCTTTAGAGCTATAAATGTTGAATAACTATCGTGTACACCTGAAGTTAATATAATATTGTATGTTAGCAATGTTTTAATAAAAATCTTTTTTAAAAACCTAACATTAATTCATGATAAAGACTCACAACTAACTTGGAATAGAAGGAAATTTCCTCAACATCCTAAAGAGCATCTCCAAAAACCCTGCATCTAACATCACATTTAGTGGTATGAATGTTTAATAGATTGAATGCTTTCCTCCTAAGATCAGGAACAGAGCAATGATGTCCACTTTGGCCTCTTTTATCCAGTATTGTGGTGGAGGTTTTAGCCAGTGCAAATAGGAAAAGAAAAAGAAAGAAGGCATAAGATAGAAAATGGAGCTTGGTGCTCCCAGAGGCTTCGCCCGCCACAGTCCACAGAGGGCGCTGTAGCAAAGACTTGGCTTTGCCCCGCCAGCATGCATCTCCTGTCCTTGGGGACTCACCCTCCCACTCTGACTCTCAGGCCTTGCAGATGGAGAGACTAACTCTACCCCTGGTGCAAGAGAGGGCATTTGACCTGGACCCAGGCCAGGACTATCAGTTTGTTTGGTCTTCTTCAGCCACGGGGCTGATTCATGGAGGTACACATTGCACATATGAACTTCATTCTGGACTTTCATTTCAACTGGGGGGGCAAGGGGGGGATATTGCCTCTCTCCATTGGAGTTGCTGTGAAGATAGAGCTTGAGCCTGCAGGTACCAAAAACTATCTTGACAGTCAAAAAAAAAAAAAAAAGTGGAGAGAATGGTGCCGACACAGAAGGAATCTAAGCAGAGAGATGGAGATAAAGTCCTAGGAACAGGAGGTGTCTGAGTTTATCTACTCAGCCAGTCCTGAAGCCAGGACTATTCATGGACTTCTCACACATAGGGGCCATGAAATACCCTTTTGCTTTGGCTAATTTTAATTGAGTTTCTGGCATTGGCAATGGAAAACTTCCTAACTAACGCGGAGATAATTCCACCTCCACCCCCACCCCCATGTCTTGGTTTTCACATTAGTCTTTGCAAGATATCACCATTCTCCTCTTAGAATTTATAAATCCTACTTTAGTAATTCCCTCTTTTGAATCTAAGTCCTAGTAGAACCAGGACTATCGATGTTTTGTTTTCCAGTCAAGCCCTAGCACACAGTAGGTATCCAATCGATATTTGCGGAATGAATAGAAATTCATGGATGAAGGAATCGACAGATGGGTGAATGATGATAAATGAATAGATCTGTTCAGAATTTTACTAGGGTTTAAGTTCAGCTTCATGGGTCTTTAATTTCCAGGACTTATCTTCTCTATCTATTTAAAAGTTTGCTCATACCCATCTCCTACTATGCTACACCTCTCTTCTCCATGATGGCTCAGAAATGACAGAAACGGTTGCTGAGACTGTAATCACAATTTCCTTAGTATCCTCTGTGAGAAACAATCCATCTAGAGGTGAACTTGCTTAAATCAATAGGATACACTTTTATCATCTTTTCAACCACCTTGGACTCCAATTTTCCCCCATTTGTAGTTTTTCAACCCATTTACAGGGTGATGATTCTTTTCTTTAACCATAAAAGTGGAGGCAACGTGAGCCTGTGTGGTGCTGCATTTACTCTGCCATCTGCCCCGTAGCGGGTCTGTCCACGATTGCCTGCACAGACCTCTTTTCATTCTCTTTGGCTCATGGGAAACTTGCTGCTGCCAAGAATCTTTAGGTGTCCATACAATTATGATGGGTCATGACTCTCACATACACCTCCGTTTATGTTATGTGCTCTCTTTGAAACCAAGTTTATCGGAGTAGTCATATTTTGTTCACAGTATGCCTCTTTGAATATATTTTCTTCTCTCTCTCTCCTTTATAAACTTTCCGGTTTTCACAGTTATTTAATCAGAATTTCCCTTTTAACAATTTTTGCTTCTTTTGTTACTGTGCTCTGGGTTAGCGTATCTGTTGTTGTGTTGTTTTTTTTTAATTTCTTTTTCTTTTTCTTTTCTTTTTTAATGTCTACATTTCCCCTGAATTTGCGTTGAAATATTCTCTCCGCACACTTGGCCACCTCTCTGGCTGAACCCTGTATGTTCTTCCGTTGGAGTCTCCGACTCGAGATCAGCATGGTCATGCTTTTCCTCGGCCCCATCAACTCCAGGGACCTACTGACCCTTTCATGCAGTTAATGTGGTGCTTTCCTCCCTCTCATTGTGACCATCTTCCTTCCATTTACCTTCTCTGATGACAGCAGCAACATTCTGCCTCCCTTCCTCCCTGCCCTGGCTCCTGGGAAGTTCACATTTTTATTTTAGGCCCTACGCTTTTATTTGCTCCCTCGTATTTCTCAAGGATCACTTTTACAATGAGTGGCCGCATGAGTATGGATGTGGGGGTTTTCCAGTTTGCTTCAGTTTTAGACTATTTCCACATACGAGCGTATTTCAGTTTGCTACCTGTTTTTCAAAACTATGGTAGATTCCATTTGGTTTAAGAAAAACCCAAATGTGTCATATAAAAACACAAAAATATAAATTCTACATATTTTACAACCTTTTCCCAACAGGGAAGATTCCTCAGATCTCCTGCTTTCTTAATTCAGAACTAAAATTAAGATACATGACAATTATATATTTCAACACCCGTGTAAATACTGAAAACATCCCTAAATATGCTACCAGGCTTTGTGTGGATGTGTCTCTCATGGCCTTTATCAGCGTCTTCCTTTTATTTGAATCATTTACCCATGAATCTCTTACCTACTCTACCAAACCCCTCAAAACCCATGGATTAATTCATTTCTGCATCCTCTATTGCATTTTGAATGTGGTAATGAATATGGAAGGTGGCAAGTAAATGCTTACTCCATGGAACTGAACTTTGGATTCTATGTAAAATCAATAGGACATAAAGGAATGCACTGTCTGGAGGCATTTAAATATCATCATCTACACAGCAACATCTAATATATTAAATATGAATTACTTTAGGCTATTAATTAAAGCAGAGCTAAAAAGGCTTCTGCTCAGGAATGCTTTGAACGCATCCTTTAAAGCCCTGACTGCTTTTTCCTCTTTTTCGTGTTATAATTCACACAGGTCTTCCGGATAGTTAATTGGCATTCCAGAAGCTGATGTATCAGTTCCCCTCTGATGATCTGCACTAAAAAAAGAAGAGCGGTGGAACGTGCCCATTTTTTAGAGTGTGTATATCAAAAGGTACCTTAAAGTGCTTCATCTGAAATGAATGATCTAAGGAAACGAGGAATTTTACAAGGAGCTGTACAGCCATGCTGTCTGGGACGGACAGTCATGGAAACGCACAGGACCCTTTGCTACAACAGCGCCCCCTGGAGCACGGGGCATCGCAGAACACAGCCCTTCTGCCCACCTGAACAGGCCCTCCAGCTTAGGAGGGTGTTTCAGATGCTGTACACCCTCCATCCCCACTGTCCTCCCCAGCCCTCTAAGATTTTTCACCTGTGACTGCAGTTCCCCGCCGGATCCTTGCATTTCAGCAGAGAATAAAACGACCCCTGTATATCACTTTGATAAGTTTATAAAGCACTCTGCCATCGTTGGGAAGGACGCTACTGAAGAAAGATGGCTTTGTTACAGTTTACAAAACCACTTCCAAAATGCGACTCTTCGGCCCTTAAAGTCAAGTTCAAAAACAGAAGCCTGTAAACCTTACCCGGAGAACCACTGTCACAGAAAAACATTCTCCCGGTTAATTGGAAGGCGTGCTTTAGTCTGTTACATTAGACTATTCGGATATTAAATCTATATCCTAAGACTGTCTTAATTGACCATAAAAAGGACAATTGAAAACACAGGATTTGATAACTGCACATACAACACTAGTGCTATAACCACCAAATTAGGCCATTTTGCAGAAAGCATCCAGGCCTGAGTTCTCTTTAAGCTGTCTCAGGGTAACATTTCATCATCCAATTTCAAAAAGCAACAGGATATTAAGTCGATTAGGATTCAGTGAAAGTTTAGACCATTGCACATCGTGCAAATTTAACATTTGCTTCTGTCCACCATCCCTGATAAGTGTGGGGGAGGGAGGGAAAGAAAGACATCTTACACATTTTCTAAGGATTAAAATTGGACTTATCTGATGCTCACAGTGACACTTTTTGGTGTCACTGGATTTAATGATGCTATAAATAATGAGTTAAACAAATTTGGACAGTCTGATGAATGAACTCAGGGACCATTTTGTAATAGAGAACGCTGATATCTAAATGGAGCATGTAACTTCTACATTCTCTGATCTCTCATGGGTTATACATTCCAGGATGGCTGTGCTCCACTCCCTCTTCCCTCACCCCCACAGACACTGAGAATTAGAATGCACTCTGCCTGCACCAGTTCTGACCAAGCTCTAACAATGGATGATTTGCCATAATAAAATGATCACAACTTCAGCTTCTTTTTTCTGTTAATTTCTGGAACTATTTACATTTGTTGAGGAAATCAGACTTAGTAACTACTGGTAGGTGCCTGGGTCCTTTTAGAGAGGAGAGTATTGGCAGGAATCATGGTTAAGACACTGGCAGGTAATTGAGTCGAAAAAATAAAAAATAAAAACTGACCTACTGAACTATGTACAAGCTGTGCAACAACGGACAATTTGCTTCAAGTTGCCAAACCTTAGGCTCTTGCCTCCTGCCCCACAAAATGACAATAATAATAGTATTTACCTGAAGACATTGTTGTGAAGACTACATGGGTTAAGATATTACATGGGGCACATAGTACTCAACATATTTTATGCATTATTATTACAAATAAGTGGGCCATTCTGGCGGACTGCATGGGGGTGGTATCAATTGTATCCGGTAGAAGCTTGCTCTAGAATCTAATCTAGCTTCTAGCAAGAACTGCCAAGTCGCTGTAGAAAGCAGGCAGTGGCTATCACTGTCTTCATTTCTCATAGCTCCCTTTCTCCCATTCCACTCCCATTCTCGTCCTGACCACATCATTGATCTTTTCGTTCTTTTTAAAGGCTTGTTTTCGAGCCATTGTAGACTCGAAGCAAAACTGAGAGGAAGGTACAGAGATTTCCCATATATGCCCTGCTTCCACACATGCTTAGTCTCCCCCATTATCAGCTTCCCCTACCGGAGGAGGACATTTGTTAAAATTGATGAACCGGCACTGACACGGCACTGACACGTCACCATCCAAAGCCCACAGTTGACCTCAGGGTTCACGCTTGGTGTTGTACATTCTTTGGGTTTAGACAAATGTGTGATCGCATGGACCCACCGATATAGTATCATCCTGCGTAGTCTCGCTGCCTTAAGAATCCATCCCCTGTGCTCTGCCTGTCCATCCCTCCCTCCCCCAACCTCTGACAACCACAGATCCTTTCACTACCTCCAGAGCTTTGCCTTTTCTAGAGTAACATATAGTTGGAAAGACACAGTGTGTAGCCTTTTTAGATTGGCTTCTTTCACATAGTAATATGCATCTAAGGTCGCGCCGTGTCTTTTCATGGCTTCATAGCTCATTTCTTTTTAGCACTGAATAATATCCCATTGCCTGTTTATTTATCCATTCACCTACTGAAGGGGAATCTTGCTTGCCTCTAAGTTTTTGCAATTAAAAATAAAGCTGCCCCCCCCCATCCACTACCCCTGTCATCACTGTGTGAGGGATATAAATGATAAATGTCTAACTATTACATTTTTTTGTGCACCTGAAACTAATAAAAAAAATGTTGAAGAAGAAGGAGGAGGAAGAGGAAGAGAAGAAGGAGAAGGAGAAGGAGAACTAGAAGGAGAAGGAGAAGGAGAAGGAGAAGGAGAAGGAGAAGAAGGCTTTTAAAAATATCCCTCTACAGGTCTCTATAGGGACATAAGCTTTCGGCCCCTTTGGGTAAATAACAAGGAGTGGATCACCTGGGGAGAGTATATTTAGTTTAGTCATTGTTCTTTCAATGCAGCACCGCCTTTCATTGCCAGAGGGCTTTCTCTACCTGTGCTTTGCCAGCCTTTAAACGAGGACTGATGGTAAAGTGGGGCATAAATACCCCAGGGTTTCCTGGCCCCTCGGGTGGAATAACTCTGAGCATGCTTTATGCTGTTTCTCAGCAATCCCCTTAAGGATTAAGCTCTATTGCCCCCCAACCCCCATTCATTACCTTGTAACTAACACAAGCTTCACTAGCTAGCTGTCTTCCTTCCCTGCCTCAAGTCCCTACAGCTCCATTTGTGTCTCCTTCACCTCTAACTGCCCTTGAACCCATGTCTCAGGGCTGCTCATGAGGTGCCCAAGGTAAGACAATCCTCAATGGGCCCTCCTCCCCCTCGGTACCCCAATTCATCACACCAGTGTATTTGTCAACTCCATTGTCTTATGCCTTATGTTACGTGCTCCACTGGCCTTGGGGGTACAGTCTCTCATAGACCTATTTTCCCTGACAGCCTCGTAGATGCCTCTGATGGTTCAGGCCTAGATGTCTACCCCGTACCCTTTATTGCATCCTGGCCATGGAGCTGGAGAGGAGCAGGTGTCAGACTCAGAGCTGGCCAAGAGAAGCTCTCCACGGGCCAAGGCATAGCGTGCCGCTGGAAGAACCTCTGCCCCTCTCTGAATAGCTGCACGTCCTGGGTTCACCAGCAGGACCTTGCCCAGCCGGTCTCAGCACCATAAGCCGCTCCCTCTCTCTTTAGGCCTGTACCTGTCTTTTGGGTAAAACGAGGTGAGACTCTAATTCACGTTGTATCAGAAAACACTTGTTAGACCATTTCAAAGTCTGGGTAGCATTCCGACTGAGTTTTTATTTATTTTTTCATTAAACCAACATTTACTCAGAAAGCCTTATTCACCAACGCAAATAATGAGATCCCCCTAACCCCACCCCCAATGTCATGCATTTTGAATTAGGACTAAATACAGATTTTACAATGTTGAGACAACAACTATTTGAAGAGACAATTTTTAGACATTGTTGTCCTTAAATGCAATAATTAAAGACACAAAATACAGTAGTACCTCAGTGTTCAAACATCTCTGTTGACGAACATTTCGGTTTATGAATGCCGAAAACTGGAAGTAAATGCTTCAGTTTTCGAACACAACTCAGAAGTCAAACATGTTACAGGGCTTTCCCTGGGTGCAAGATCCTGAGGCCTGGCTGTCGGCTGTTTTCAAATGTTTTAGAGCTTGTGGATTACGTTCGAAAACTGAGGTACCACTGTGTAGTTGATTTCTTCTTCCTGGCGGTCAATGAAGTATGTCCAGCTAAGAGTATTTTGATCAAACTATTTTGTGTACTTTCCTGTCTTTTCATATTAATCACTCTTCTACTTTAAGAAACGTTTTTATCTAGCAGAGGATTTCATAGTAGATTGGGAGACCCCAGTTATTTGAGAACATGTCAGCCTGTCTGAGTTCATTTTATGCATTCATTTCATAATTGTCTAAACTCCACTTATGTGCTGTGGAGACCCATAAAGCTTTTAGAGTTGAATAGGAAATTATAATTTAGCTGGCTCAAATTCCGTTTCTTTCCTGCGGACAGAGGGTTCCTTAACGTCATCCCCCACCTTTGATGAGTTTACTAAGTAGTTAAGAAAATAAGAGAAACATGTGAAAAGTGACATGTTAACACGATGAGGCAGAAACTTGAGTACGTCTCAATGGAGGGCCACAGACAAGGAATGAGAGGAGGGAGTGGATTAGAGATTTCGGGGAGAAGAGGAGTGAAGAGAAGCTGCTCTCCCTGCAGGTAACCATGGTGATAGCAGGAGGGCACCACTCAGGAGAGGGCAGGAACAGCTGTTAAATTAGAGCAATGTGAGTTGGGGGGCTCTGAGGGCTGTGCAATGAGGAGTTGGATTGGACCCTTGTCGAATCATGAATCACTTACAATTTAGGTTCAGGAGGGGCGGCTGGACAAGGCCAGCGCACTAGGAAGAGCTATGGCTCCAGGACATCAGCTGGTGAGACAACTCAAAGCAGGCGTATGATGGGGGTCTTGGAGAATCTGGTGGCAAAAGGATTGCGGGCCCGGAGCCTGGGGCAGGCGTAAGGCACGGGTCTGTGGGGGATGCAGGCTCTGCTGATGATATATGGCAGTTAGTGCGGGGGGGGCACCCACTTACGGGGTGCCTTTGGCATCACGATGTCTGAGCACTGAGCCTTCGTGAAACCTTACAGCATCTTGACCGTTCATTTTGGGGTTAGCCCGGTTAGTCCTGACCACCATCCTGTGGGGAAGGCTCTGTTACTTTCCCCATTGCACAGATGGAGACACAGAGTCAGAGAGGAAGAAGAACTTATTCAGGACTGTACGGCAAGCGAGAGGCAACATTTAGGTTCAGATTTCAGCCTCTGCAGAGCCTCCTCCGGGACACTTTATCCTCAAAGAGGGGATGCCAGGATGCTTTGGACACCAGGGAGCCATTGCAGTTTTGTGACAAGGGGAGAGGCATGATGAAAAGAAAATGATAAATATAGTGGTCAACTCAGCTGAATTGACAAACCTTTCCTTGAGGCTGCCATAGACTCTTTTTTCCCCCTTTTTTGGCAGACGTTTATTTTTTCACACAAAACACATTATGCCTCACACCCTGATGCAATGTGTGAATGAATGAAAGTTGCAAAGAATTTCAGTGCTCAGGGAAGCTATGGAACTCAGTTAGAGGGCTCACCAAGTTGTTTGGCTTCTGACCCTCGTATGCTTACCGTCGACATGGGATCTCAGGTGCCCCGACCCCGGGGGCAATGGCCTGAATGTGACTGGTCTGGCTTTGTCCTGCAGCTGGGCTGAGCTCTGGGTCTACACCAACCTTAGCATCTTTACCTTACTGTTAGTTTGGAGAGCACAACAGCCAGAGAACCAAACCACACCAAACAACCCATCCCATTTGCTGCCCACGGGCTGCACAAGTCAGACCTGAACAAACTCATCAGTTAGGAAGCTTGCAGTCTCCTTGGCCCTCTGAGTGGGAACGGACACCCTCACTCTTCTCTGAAGGAGAATACAGAGCTTCGAAAATCACATTCTCTAATTCAGTACCTTCCAAACCAAAAGGTAATCTGTTTATACAGTGTGACTCCTGCTAGAAATGTGCAGAGAGGAACAACCATGTCACATGATCACCAATAAGCAGCACTAAATACCCACAAGGTCTGGTTAGTGGTTTGAGTCTCAGAGCCTGGGAGTCTTCTCCTAGGACAGAACCCATTTTCCAGCAGGGATTAGCCTTGAGAGTAGACTTGAATGAAACAATCACTAGTAACACTGGAGGCTTAGGTGAAAGAACCGGCAGACTCCCGGGAGCGCCTGGTTTGTCTGGGGAAGACACTTCTCTAATAAACCATGAATAAATAATAGAAAGGCATCTAAAGTCAAGAGATGCAGAGGAGCCAAGGGACAAAAGGTAGGGGCGGGATGTACAAGAATATGCTTTAAAAGCAATTCAATGTTTTGACTTTGCAATAGACATTCATTCCTGGAGAAGTGCTGTCACCTGTGCAGAAAGAAGCGTGCATAAGGCTGCTTCCTCATCACCGAGACTGTCGGCCCAACTGGGCTAGTGCGTGCAGTGATGACAAAGAAGTCCAAGGTCTCTGTGACTTTGAACAACAAAGATTTATTTCTTGTCTATGCCCATGTCCCATGCAAGTCAGTAGCAAAATTCTGATGATCACAGACACCCAAAGGCCCAGGTAACCAAGATGACAGCATCTTATGGGATAGAAGAGGTGATTGGAGAGTTGAGGACCAACAAGGACATGCTTTGACCCGGAAGTGACACGTGCCACTTCCACACACATTTCAGTGGTTAGATCCAGTGACGTGGTGATGGCGAACATCCATAAAACAGGGAAGCATAATCTTTTATGACAAGGAAGTAGAAAAGGACCAGATATTGGTGAACATTAATATGTCTACCACATGTGTAATGGTAAAAATTGGGAAGAAATGTCTCTCTCCTCATGTGTATATCATGTGTAAATGTATCCATACGAAAAAATATGATGCAGCAGTTTTAAAAACTTGAAAAATTTAAATGCAAATTGCAGAAAACTGCACATGGTAATATCTCTCAGATATTTATAGCTTATATAGCTTACCCATTATCCTCTTCCCTTCCCTAAGTCCTCTTTTTTCAGGACTCTTCTCTAGGCTAAAACTAATATGGTCCAATAGAATCATGAGCACAATAAACCCAATAGATATCTTATTTCCCCCAAATAATGTATTGTTTTAAATTAAGCAAAACACACAACTTTCTAGAAGGATATTAGAGAGAAGTACCAGTGTATTTCAGACATAGGGCAAGCCAGTGGTGAAATGGTGAGGGGCTGGATTGGTACCTCGTGCAGAAGAAGCTATGCCCAGGAAGGGCCCTCTAATCCTAGTGTAAATCTGGTAAAAACAGAGATAAAAATTTTACAGATCAAAATCAATGAAAGTAACCTGGAACATGCCTACAATGGAGTATTATTCAACAACGAAAAAGAAATGAGCTATAAGGTCCCGAAAAGACACGGAAGAATCTTAAATGCTTACATCTTAGTGAAAGAAAACCATTCCAAAAATGCCATAACCTATATGACTCCAACTATATTACATTCTAGGAAAAACGATGGAGGCTGTGAAGAAATCAGTGGTTGCCAGGAGTTCGGATGGAGAGGAAGGTGAACAGGTGCAACACAGGGGGTTTTCAAGGCAGTGAAATTACTCTGTATGACACCATCATGGTGGAGCCATATTAGTATTCAGAGGTCCAAACCCACAGAATGTACAACACCAAGAGTGAAGCTGAATGCAAACTATGGACTTCAGTTAATAACAATGTATGGATATTGCTTTATCAATTGCAGCAAAATACCACACTAAGGTAAAATGTTAATAATAGAGAAGCTATGAGTGGGGGAGTAGTAGATGAGAACTCTAAACTATTGGTTCAATTTTTATAAACCTAAAAGTGTTCTGAAAAATAAAGGCTATTAAGTGAAACAAATAAACAACAACATCAAAAATTTGGAGAGAAATTGAAGAAAAAAAAAAAAAAGAATTTAGAAGGTTGAGTCCATGGCTTGGATTCAAAGACACACTATCTACTTTGAGGAGAAAATACTCAACATGCTCTTGAAAAATGGGAAGCGGATCCTGACGCAGACCTGCCAAGGCAGGAAGAGTTGAGAGAGGAGTCCGTGACACGGAGGCCCCCTCTTCATGCGCTGCCCCAGAGGTGGCTGACCAGGTCCTTCCTCTACTTGGAAATGCAAAAGCCACATCAGGCAGCATGGAGGTTGTCATAGCTTTGACCTCACCAAGAACTTTCTCTTACCGTTCTGCAGAACAGAAGATGGTTTGCAAATGTTTTGCTTTTTGGCAATGTTTTGTTGTTGTTTCCTTTGCAGAGAAAACTGTATGGGCGGCTCCGGGCACCCATCCCTGCTAACAATAGAGAGAGGGACGGGCTGAGCATCTGGACACCTGGTAGCTGAGGCAAGGCTCACATTCCAGGTGTGCTGTGATTTTGGAGCACCCGAAACCTCGGGTCTCTATCTGTATAAGAAATGGATTCTGATTCAAGAGAGACCAGAGGGTCAGGAGGGAGGGGGGTGGTAGATGAGGGTAAGGGGGATCAAATATATGCTGATGGAAGGAGAACTGACTCAGGGTGGTGAACACACAATGGGATTTATAGATGATGTAATACAGAATTGTACACCTGAAATCTATGCAACTTTACTAACAATTGTCACCCCAATAAACTTTAATTAAAAAAAAAATAAAGAGAGGTTTATGGGGCCCTAGAGATGCTAAGGAAGTCTTCTGAGAGCCTTCTAAGGGGAACAAAAGGAGGGGGGTTCGGGTAACTCCAGGCTAGTCTCTTCCTCCAAACACACATATGTGCTTTGCCCTGTTTTCTCTTCTGGCCTAAATTTTGACGAAAATTCCTTTGAAAGGAAGGATTCCACTGAACTAGGTGACTGTCAGGTCCCCTTTCTGTTTCTAAAGTTCGACGTGTCAGATTAAGTTACTGAGTAGACTCACTATAGGATTCTAGGAGTAAACTTTCACAAAAAGTGGTGCAGGGCTGAGAGGCGTTTCCTCCACCCCCTGCCAATCCACGCCCAGGCAGAACCTCAGAGTGTGATCTAAAATGGAAGTAGATCTTTGCAGGTGTAATTATGTTAAAACAAGATCAAATTGGATCAGGATGGGCCTTCAATCTAATGCCTGGTGTCCTTAGAAAAAGAGGAGTTACGTACAACACAGAGAGACAGAGAAGTCAAGTGGCCGTTCAGCACTTGAAATGTGGCGTATCCAAACCATGATGTGTATAAAATGTGAAGTAAATGCACACTAGATTTCAAAGACTTAGTATAAAGAAGTAAAATATCTCAGTAATTTATTATGTTGAGCATATGTTGAAATGATAGTATTATAGATACATTGGGCTAAAGTACATTATTAAAATTAATTTCACCTGGTTCCTTTATTTTTTTTAATGTGGCTGCTAAAATATTTAAGCTTCTTTATGTGGTTTACATTATATTTGTATCCGACAGAGCTGGTCTAAGGGATACATACATGGTCTTTGATACCTTTTCTTTAGTCACTAATTTGAACATTTTTGTTCAGGGAGTTCTAATTTTCCTTTACATGTATTTTTTTAAAAGTTTGCTATAAGAATTCTCTCTGTCACACACACACACACACACACACACACACACACACACGATTCATTTTGTTACATCTAAATTTTTGTTCCTAATGGTAACTTTACGTTAAAAATAACTTTCAGATATAAAATACAATTTACTTTGCTCTTAAGTGATTAGGTATATTATGCAATGCTGTGTGACCTTGGGCAAGTTACTGCACTTCTCCAGCTCCAATATCATGACCTGTACAATAAGTTGATCTAGAGCTGGTCCATAGAACAGCGATTCTCATCCGCTTCCTTTCCTTTCAGTACACTGGAGGCTTCTGGGAACCTGCTCTCGGCAACCCCAGTCCCCTGTGATAACGGCCAGGGGCAGCGGGCTGGCTCTGCTCCACTCGGACTACTAGTTAAACTGACTTCGTGGTCCACCGTGCCCTGATGGAGGAGAGGCCTGCGTGACACAGCACGGCAGCGGGAAGGCGACGATGCATGATTGCACATCCATGTATAGCTCTCTGCTTCCCCGAGACCGCACCACCCTATTCTCTGCCCTAATGTACCACAAAGTGCAAAAGGACAAAGGCTGCAGAGGGATAGGAATCAACCAGGGGTTCTCGGAGAAAACTCAGTGTCTCCCAATTTACGTTGAAAGTCATCATTTCAATCTCTCTTCAGAGAAATTAGAGACTCAATAGAAAGCTACGAGAAAAAGGCATTAGGTGCCAAAATGTCCTGAAGTACCAGGATTTTCAAAAACGTTACATGCCTCTTAGCCTGGTAAGATGGTAGATGAGTTGTCATGTTCTATTCTGTGTAGACCTGAGGTCTACCAGGGTTAGATAAAGTCACGATGGACACAGGTTTATATTTATCATGAAAGATGCCAAGTGATACTTAGGCTTTTTTTTTCCTGAAAATCTCACTCTAAATTGCTTGTCACCTTTTGAAATATCATAATTAGCACCAGTTAATTTGTGTGCTTAAATATTTTAATGACAAGTTATAATTTTAATAGATGAAGCAGTTTAGAAGAAAATCACAGGGCCCTATGACTTCCAGTGGAGTAGGGAGGAGAGAGAGGCCAGCTTGGAGCAGACAGAATCCAGAACCAGGGCCCAGGTCTGACTCACTTTTCCCTACCTCCATGGACTCGAGCACTCTGCATTACCTCTGCAAACCTCAGTGCTCTCACATATGAAACACAGATAATAAACCTACCTCACTGAGCTGACCCAAGGATTCTTCCAGGCTCCTCACTGTAAAACCCCTCGCACACATAGTACACTGGAAATGTCCCTTTCCCTTTCCTTAGGGGCACTGCCCCCACAAGTGAGAGAAAACATGTTGAGTCTGGGTTCCACATAGAAAGTTCCCAGGACAATGGGACTGTAACGAGTATTTTCCAGGGATGGTCAGGCATGGGAAACCGGAATCATCAAAAGGATGAGGCAAAGGCTCAGGTCCCAAGGGTGAGAGGAAGGAAACGGCAGGGTGCAGAGCTGGGAGGCTAAGAATCAGGAAAGAACGAGGTGGGAGGAGTGGCCGGAGACAAGAGTTCAGAGTCCATGCCGTAGTGCTCCCGCGTCATATGCTGGACAGTCCACTGGGGACAGGCAGGGCATTTGAAGACCCTTCACAGGGCCAAACACCGAGGTAGGACAGGCCTAGAAGATGGCATGGCGTACAGCTCAGCGCTGGGAAACTCATGATTCAGTAGGGTGTGCATACAAACTCAATCTAACCGAGGTGCTGGGTCAAGTGCTTTGCCTCGCAGGTGTCCAGCACCTCTGCTGTCGTTGATGCCCTGTGTGAGTTAGTGTCTGCTGCGGGTTATCCTATTAATAATTCAACAGCCAGAGGCTTGAGGGCTGGTTTCACCACTTGCAACTCATGTGATATAAATTCTCTATGTCCAAGTCATTTTGTCGATAAAGCAAGGCCCCCACTAACTTCCTCATAGGGGCGTAGGAAGGAATAAAAGAAAGAGTAGAAGAAAGATGCAGACACAGCAACTAGACTAGAACAAAGGACCCAATAGTTGATAACCATGAAGATGGAGATGATGGTGTTGATTGCATCTTTTGTAGCTTCCCCAAGGCCCATCAATTTTGTCCAGACTTCCGACTTCTCACTGACATGTAGTTTAACACTTCCTGTACCTAGCTCACATCAGATGAAACCCCCTCTCTACCAAGCAGCCCAAGGCCACACCCCCTCTGGACTTTGAAAGAATACCTACATGGAAATAAGTAAGGTCAACCAAGATGGTCTTGGCTGGAGAAATCCACCATGAAAGACTCCAATAGAAGAAAAGCTAAATGAATGAACGGATGAACAGTGACTGAAGGCCAACATGGTATGGTATTTTACTGGCAGAATGAACATGGCACTGATTAATGTGTAGGGATCCAAGCAATGAAGCCCCTGAGGAAAGGGGGAAAGGAGAGGTTAAGAAGCTAAGCAGATTCCAGGTGAAATGCATAAATAAATCCCAAGGAAAGAATGAAAATGAGAATTAATCAGGAGTGTACTGAGGTGTGACACTGCCAGCCACAATCAGAGGGCTTCTTAATTGCTTGTCAAAGACCAATGCATCCTGGCAACATGATCTTCACCTAATGCTGGGACTCTTCCCCCTCCTAACATGGCTTCATTTATCATGATTAGAAAACAAGTCAAAATTGATTTCTGTTTATTTTATAAAGCAACTCCCAAGGGAACCCTGCTTCCCAGTAGGTTCCATAATTTTTAACTTAGAAGGGGAATGTTCTCAGAACACACCGAACTTCGTTATATTGGCTTAGAAGTTTAGCGCACATAAATATGTAAAGTCTATGGGTATTGTGAAAAAGTGGCAGTCAAACTTTTACAAATCACCTCAAATCCATCAACATGAGCCTTTTACTTTTTTCTTATATTAAAACGAACAAATTAGAGGCAGTTTAATATGGGCAAAATGGCCCACACTTTGAAATCAGACAGACATGTGTTTGATTCTGGGCTCTGCCACCCAACAGCTGTGTGACCTTGGGCAAGTCACTAAAATAAATCTCTGAGATTTAGCTCAGGGAAAATGAGGTTGCTAATATACCACAGACTTTCTGGGAGGATTAGGGGTCCTGTGTGTGATAAATATTGGCACAGAAAACCTCTACAGATGGAAGTGATGTCCTACAAGTACCATGAAACCATCCATTGGATTCCTAATGCCCTCCATGAGGGCAGGACCTGTGTCTGTTTGGCTTTGAGTTACATCCTGGGATTTAGCGCAGGGTCTGCTATCTAGCTGATGTCCATTTTATCTACTGAACACTCACATGCACTGCACCCATTATATGCTAAATTCTGTTATGTGTTTATCAGGTATTCATTCATTTAATCCAAGAAATATTTGTTGGCTGCATGACTCATTTATTTATTCATTGCGTGAAGAATACTAAGCGTCTATTATGCCCCCAGGCAATGTGTCCCTTTGGGGAGGAAACCCTTCGAGAGCCTTGAGAGCGGTAAGGAGTCTTATTCATTCTTTGATCCATTCATTCTTGTGTTCACCTATGCACTTGCTTGTTCACCAAATATTTATATTTTAGTTTGACACTGCTATTTTGGCCCACTCTCATCCTTCTAGATAAAACACAAGGTCAGCTTGCCCTCACCTCAGCTCCCTGGCTACCCAAGAACCTCATTTATTCATTTACACACATATACACATGCACACACACACATACACCCTCAGACAAATCCTCTATATTCCACCAAGATTTGGTTAATCAGGTAAATCATATCTGAAGGACTGCAAGGAGATTCCTAATTTGGGGACTTTGTATTGCTTACAAACCAGCTATGACAAGAACAATGAGACAATGCCAGTAGAAGGTCAAAAAACATCCTTTTCTCCTGTACTGACGTTTTTTAACTCCCCTGATTCCAGAGATCATGTTCTCTTTCTGGAAGTGAAATGACAGAAAAGAAAAAAAAAAGAAATCAATATACATCTCGGCCCATGTGAAACAACCTCGTAAGGGGGCATTAATGTCATCTCCCCGTACCTGGAGCTTCCGTAGCATTCTGGACTGCCCGGTCATTCTCAGGTGCATTTCCTTGGTCTGAAGAGGCCCTGTCGCTAGGATTTAGTGCTTAGGACTTCCCTGTTCCTTTAGGTTTCTGCTTAACCCTCACAATTAATTCCGAGCCTCCTGCCTGGGGAAGTTTCTGCCATAGAATTTCCTGGCATTTACCCGGCCAGAAAGGAAGTGATTGATGTTCTCCTCAGTCTTCTGCACAAAAGCTGAAAGGCTGGGCAGAAATATCACCTGCCTCAGCGCTGGCCTCTCCCAGGCTCACCTCCTGACCCATACTCTTGATTTCATTCCTCATGTCTCCTGAAGGACATTGCTCCATCAATTACCCTCTCTTTCTCTCCCACCTTCATTCACTTCCTCTCCACTGGCTACTTCCTGGCAGCTTACAAACATGTTTAAGGCTTATTTATTCTGGGAAACTAAAAAAATAAAATCCTCTTTTCGATTCCACCCACCTCTGAAGTTATCTCCCTATCTCTTACCTTTCCAAAGCAGCCGAGCTTTTTGATAGAGTTCACTCCCTATCTGTCTTCTCTATTTCATTGCTCAGGTACTCCTCAAACCGGGGCAAACTGCCTGGTGGCTTCATCAATTCGCTGAAACTCTTGCAGCAATGATCATCAATATCTAAGCCAAACTCAGCTCCAGAATGTATTCTGCTTGACCTGTCTACGGTCCTTCATTTGTTCTAAAGTCACTCACTTATTCACATTCTGCATGTGGTGAACCCCGGGCTATGCTTTGGACGAGCATGGGTCTGCCCTCCTGCTTTTTACCACCCATCGGGAATAAAGATACTGGCGAAGGTGATGAGTACTATGAAAACAGGCAGTGCTATTGGGCTGGGAGACCTTCAGACCTGATCTGAGAGTCAGAGAAGGCTTTTGTTTTGTTGTTGTTGTTGTGTGTGTGTGTGTGTGTGTGTGTGTTTTCCTGGTGGCATAAGCATTTAAGTGGAATTTAAAAATTCACTTAAGAATGAATGATCTGAAAGGTATTCAGGAAAAATTACTCCTGGCAGAGAGAACGGCAGGTACAAAGGCACTGGGGTAGGAAACAACATGGCGTGTCTGGGAAAGTGAATGCAGGGCCATATTTCTGGGCCATAGAGAACGCGGGAGAGAATGTGCAGTGTGAGATTGGGCAGGAGAGGAAAAGAAGGGCCGGCGACTTTGACCTTCACTCTGAAGACGATGGGGAACACTGGTGACACATCTGCCTTTGTAATCGCCTGCACATACCATACCCATCATCTAGAATGCCAGCTTCCAGGAAATAGTGGGACCAACAAGAGCAAGTAAAAGGAAAGACAAATTGCACTACTCCTCAATTCTAGTTATGCTGAAAACATAATAATTCACTTTGTTTTCTTCAGAGGAGGAGATTGATACCCTTGTTGTCAAAGGAATGCTGTGACATAATAAGAAATATATATTTGGCTTTTGCCCAGGTTCCTGACACAGAGCTCCTAAATCCTTCGGAATTTCCTGGGTGATAGATAGATGTTTATCTTTCGTTCTATTGGTGGACCCCCAGATAGCTCCAGAACAGGGGTGGTCACAAGAAAGACCCAGCCATGATTACAAGCTTAGAACTTTCAAGCTCCACCCGCATCCTCCTGGGAGGGAGGAGCGGCTGGAGATTGAGTTAATAATCAATCGATCAGATCTATGTGATGAAGCCTCCATAAAAATCTCTCAAGTATAAGGTTTGAAGAACTTCCAGGTTGGTGAACACGTCCATGTTTCAGGAGGGGGACGCACCCCAACTCCACGGGACAGAAGCTCCTGCCCTTGGGACCCTCCCCGACCTCACCCTGGGTATCTCTTCGTCTGGCTGTTCACCTGTATCATTTACGATATCCTCTATAATAAACCAGGAAATGTAAGGAAAGTGTTCCCCTGAATTCTGGGAGCCTTTGGAGTCAATTATCCAACTTGAGGAGGAGTTTGTGGGAACTCTCCATTTCTAGCCACGTCAGGCAGAAGTGTGGGTAACCTGGGGTCCCACTACTTGTGACTGGCACCGGAAGGGGGGGCCATCTTGTGGGACTTAGCCCTTAGCCTGTGGGGTCTGTGCCAACTCTGGGTAGTGTCAGAATGAGCTAAACTATAGGGCACGCTATTGGTGACCAGAGAGTTGGGAAATTGCTTGGTGTAGAAAACCGACACATTTGGTATCAGAGGTGTTGTGAGAAGAGAAACAATTTTCTTTTCAATGTGTTCATACCAAACGGGTCATTGAGACAGGAATGCAGATGTGTCTGACTGCATGACTACTAACTGATGTGAAAACACAATCAATAAACTATCAGGCCACACACACACACACACACACACACGTGCTACCCACCTGCATGCATCGCCTCATTTATCCCTGAGCTCCTAAATTAGAGCTTGTACTGGATAATATAACACACAGGATATTTGTTATCAAACAAATATGAAACTGAGCTTTAGATAACGTAAGAATTCCGAAAGTTAAGTGCTATTTTATGGTACCTTTCAATTTAGAAGTGCATTGCTGATAAAACATGGCTTTGGTGTAAACCATTGATGTATTGTGTTGTTAAGATCAATGAATTATTAAAAGGATAATCTTTTAAACACCAAGAAATTGTCTTCTAGTGTACTCTAGGGGCCATGGGTAAATGCATTACACATACAAATTCACCACCGTCTTGGCTGTAATTTATACAAACTCCAAAGTACCCACCTAACAGCACAGACTTGAACCTCGCCCCACCCACTGAGGTCATGTGAGACCTTGGGCACTGAGCATGGAATAAGGAAGGGGTCACAGCACTGTGTCCTCTATTCTCCAGGCAACAGAAGGAAAACCAGTGATTCCCTACCCAGCTCTCTCTGCCGGAAAGGATTGCCGCTCCAGCTGATGCATGCTCCCTCCCTGGATGGTCTTTAAATGTTGGTCCCTTCAGGTACTGCCTCAGCTGCCAAGAGCCATCTCACCCAAAGTCTCCCCCTTTCCCCAGGCAGCCCATATCCAAATAGATATTAAAGAGGCAAGGGCCCTCTTTAATAACCAGGCAATTTAATAAACATGCTTTTATTGATAAATTCCAGCTCAGAGTCTGCTTCCCAGGGAACCCAACTTGAAACAACAGCCTTGACCAGAATCCCAGCCCAAAAGAACTTGATGCAGCTTTTGTCTTCACTCCTCTATGCTTTTGTCCAGGCCATCCTCCTGGAAAGTCATCCTCCACTTACCCATCAGGCAAAATCCTCCACTTACCCATCGGGCAAAATCCACCTCCTTCATCGAGGTCTAGTTCACATGTGCCATCTCTGTCACCACTCCCCAGGTGGTTTCCTCCTCACCCTGGCCTCTCAGAGCCCTCTGTGCTATTCAAGTACTTGTCTTTACTGTTCAATAGTCCATCACTGTACAAGACAGTTATACTATGAGCCACATGGGCATTTTAAATGTTCTAACAGCCACATTAAAAAAGTAAAAAGAAACAGATGGGGTTAATTTTAATATAGTTTGCTTACCTTTAAACTCAAAAAGGTCATTTTAATAGATAATCCATATAAATACTGTTAGCGAGATTTATTTTTTTACAATTATTTTCCACGCTAACTCTTTGAAACCCAGTGTGTATTTGATTCTCACAACACATCTCAGCGCAGGCCAGCCACACTTCGAGTGCTTAACAGCCCCATGTAGCTTCGTGTATGGGACAGTACAGATGATGAGTGCCTCAGAAACAGAGATTCACACTTAGTGCATGGACTGATGAGCAAAGGTGTTTGATAAATGTTTGCTGAATGAATGCACGACTGGCCAATGATGAATGAATGAATAAAGGAATGATCAATACAAATTCATGAGAGCACATCTTCGTTACCTGGCCTAAGCCTGGGATTCATTCTTATGGCCCTGCTTCTTCTGATTTTTAGGATCCTCCTCTGCAGGGTCATGCCTCTCTTTACCCCTGTATCCACTATACATTAATACTGTACAACCTTAACAGCTAAGGGTTTAGACTTTAAGTATAAACCTTAGAAGACAGAGCTCTGTCACTTCATAGCTTCTGAGCTTGGGCAAATTACCGTACCTGGGGTTGCTATGAGAACCAAAAGAGGCACTGCAAGCAAATGGCTTTGACCATAATAGATGTTCATTTTTTTAAAAAAGTAGCTAACAAAGCCAAAAGTGAGGCTGAAAACGTGGAGGAAGAGACAGGTATAAACACAACATGATGGAGCAATTATTTTCAGTCACTCATTTATTCATTATTCATTCATTGAACTAATCTTCTGTATACACCTCTGTGGAGGCCATCAGCTCTAACTGAAGGGAGCATATTGTTCAAAACCCCTAGCTGTTGCACACTGAAATCTACTGCCACATCTCGCCAAGGCCATTCTTCCACACGCTGTTCCCAGCCAGTGCCTGGGAGCAGCAAGGAGACCCAGGCAGTGTTGTTACTGGGGAACGCGTGACTTTGGGCAGCTTTGGCCCCAGCTCCCCTGACAGAACTGAGGATGAACTTCCTCAGAACTGCACAACACTCGCAGGGGCTTCCATGCCGTCTTTCTGCCATCCTTCACCCGTTACTTGGGGTCACACCTGCATCTTGGTCTGACAGCTCTCCAGCCTCCTGGCTTCTTCCTCATTTTTCTCTCCCAGGCATTTGCCCTAACCAATTTCTTACAGTTTCACCCTGCCTTAGAGTGTGCGTTACAGAGGACCCAGGCGATCCCAACCTCAAAATGCCTGGCACTGTTACTGGAAGTGCTGAGAAAACACCCAATGCACAAGGAAGATAAGCCTGTGGCTTCCCGTGAAATCTTTGCTCTTTCTGTGGGGAAACAGAAAATAAACAAATAAACACGATGACATCAGATTGTGAAATGTGATATGAAGAAAATAACACACTGTGATGCCATGAGGCAATCAGGGAAGGGCTGTCTGGGAGGTGACATCTGAGCGGAGGCCTGGATGACAAGGAAGCATCAGTCATTTTGGAGCAGAAGAAACAATACATGTAAAGGCCCTGAGGCAGAAACAAAGTCCTGTGTGTTCAGAGAACAAAAGGCAAAACCAGTGATGCTGGGTCTTTAGAGGTTGAAGCAAAACCTGGTTGGAAGTTAGACTGCAAAACAGGGAAGCACCTGATGATTGAGAGGATGGTAAGGGGTTTGGTTTTGAGCCTAAGTATGACAGATGGGACAGGAGTGATGTTAAGCTAGAGTAACAGGTAGGTGTGTGTGTGTGTGTGTGTGTGTGTGTGTGTGTGTGTGTGTGTGTGTGTGTGTAAGCACTCACATGTGTTTAAATATCCAGAATAGGAAATCCATAGAGACAAAAAAGCGTATCGGTATTTGCCAGGGTCTGGGGGTCAGTGAAATGGAGAATACCTATGAGGTATGGATGGGATTCCCTTTTGGGGTGATGAAAATGTTTTGGAACTAGAAGTGGAAGTGGTGGTTACACAACATTGCGACTGTTCTAAAGGCCACTGAACCGTTCAAGCTAAACTGGGTGATGTTATGTCATGTAAGTTTCATCTGAATGAAAAAAAGGAAACATATCACAGCTGATAAAGTCCAACCTCCTCACCACGCATGAAAGGCCACCCATGACTGTGATCATCAGCCCCACCTCTGCAACCCCCTCCCACCACTCTCGCCCTTGCTCACTAGTCACAACCTCTCCTTCCCTCTTGGTATTCCTCGGACAGACGAAGACGGTAGCTATTATCTTCCTCTCTGGTTACAGCATCCTCCCTTAGATTTTGCATCGCTTGCTCCATTATTTCATTTCACTTTTTCTCAAATGTGACCCTGCTGAGAAGGCCTACTCTGACCATCCTAGCTATTGCATCCCCATCATCTTCCACTCAATTTGTTTTTCTTCCTTGATTGTATCACTACCTGAATTATATTGTCATTTATTGACTGTCTCCCCCACCAGAATGTCAGTGCCATGGATTCTGCACTCTGTTCAATCCCCACTATATGCCCAGCATGAAGAACATGTCTGCATGGCATATGTACCCATTGGTGAAAGAAAAGAATGGATGGATGGATGTCTCCAAGCAAAGGACCATGCTATTTCCCCACGCAGAGCTTGGGATACAAGAAAAAACAGATGTCTGTTTAGGATTGTGGGGGGTGGGGGAGGATGGTGTCTGCTCACTGTATGCAGAGAAGATGAGAGTAGAGCAGGAAAACCAGGTGGAAGTTACTGAAGTGGTGGGTGACTGGGTGGTGGGAGAATGATGTGACTTACACCCAGGCGGAGAAGTGGAAGGAAGGTGGCTCAGAGTCAGGAGCTTGGAGAAGAGTCAGATGGAAAGAAGGCAAGTGTGTTCAGGATGCAGGAGAGTGTAACTGAGGTCCAGAAGGAAGCCCTGTGGAGCCAGACTCCAGTGAGCTGATGTGTGGTATGCTATGGCCCAATGACTAAAGGTCAGCTGCAAAGTTTTCTGGAAGATGCAGTTCCTGGCTGACAGGGATCCTGCCTAGAGGGATCAGGGAATGGCCCGGACCTGGCAAGCATGCCCAACCCAATTCTAAAATAAAGAGGTTGATTTCCCCATGTGTCAAACAAAGCTATTTCATCACTTTGGAGATGCCTAATGTATTGCATTTCCCCAAGTGTTACCAGCTTAGTCACTTTAGGCCAGTATGATAAATATCAGACTAGATGGATTAAATAACAAACATTTATTTCTCTGGGAAATCCCCGCACAAGGTGCCAGCAGATTTGGTGTCTGGTGGGTACATGTTTCCTCATTTGTAGCTGCCTTCTTCTTACTGTGTCCTCACAAGGTAAAGAGAGAGAGAGATCATCTCTCTGGAGTCTCTTCTTTTCTAAGGGCACGAATCCCATCGTTAGGGCCCCACCCTCATGACCTAATTACCTCCCCAAAGCTCCACCTCCCAATACCTTCACACTGGGGATTAGTGCTTCAACATATGAATTTGGGGAGAACAGAAACATTCAACCCATAGTAATTTGCCATGAAGAAAACCTGTGCTTTATCATAAACCCATCATATCTGTACATTACCAATGATTAGAACCCCATTATTTGATTCAGTTCACATTCCAACTTTGTGTATTTTGCAGTAACTTCACTTTGGAGCAAAGGTTTGGCATGTTGTTGATATTACTTGTTATTTCTTAGACCACCTTCAAATTGCCTCGATCTATTTTTGCTTTTCTCCCATTTTTAAGCCACATCTGTCAAAACTGCTGATGGCAACACATATGTATTTGTGTGATTTTTGTAACATGAAAAACTGAGCCTTTTCCTTTGAACACCTAATTGGTTCTCGTGATTGTGAGGTTTATCTCTTTGGGTTTGCTTGTTTGTTTTCAATCTCTGATGACTAATTTACACGGAATTCAGGGATCTTGTCCACAATTAGAATTGCAATGACTGGGATGCCTGATTTCATTCCCCTCCCCCCCCATTCACTGCAGGCACATTTCTTAGACAATTTTCAGGCAATGTATACAATAAACTTACTGTTCATAGCTTGTAAATTTTACAAACTTTATCTTGAAGAGCCAAATGCAGAAATATGTTTAGCAATTGCTCTATTAAGTTCAATATCTGTGAAAAATAATTACTGTATTTGACACTAGTGTAATATGCCAACATTCTAAATAAAAAGAGCTGAAGGGTTACTAGATCCAAATTCCCAGAACTGCCTGAATGCTTTTAGTAATTTGGAAAACTCAGTCAACATATTGTTGCATTAAAAATAAAATTGCACTGAGCATTTCAATTAGTCGCTCTCCTAGTTATTTTTAATTATACGCTAAATGACAGAACCCCTTGTAGTGGTTTGGTTATACTTTTTAGACATTCCACCCCAAACACTCTTCTGGTATGTAATAAAGAAATGAGACAATAATGTGTACACTTCAATTACTGTTTTTCCCTTTAAAGGAGACATCCAATGACGTGACTCACTTACTCTAACCAGACTTATTTGCCAAAATATTTATTTGCCAGAAATATTTCTGGCCTCCTCTATGAGAACTGTGTTTTGAAGAGGCAATACATTCCCTTTGGATAAACTTTATGAAGAAAAATCTTAGTTCGTGGAAAGTGGATTTGATTTTTGGAAACGGTCAAATGCCATTCCAAACCAATTTTGCTGAATAAGCATGTACCGTGTGCATGCATGTGTGCTGTGTATACGTGAGAAAGTAACATATACTAATAACAACAGCTAATTCTCATCGAGTGCTTTCTGTGCCTGCCACTGTTCTGTGCATGTGCACTCATTGGATCTTCATGACAGCCTTAACCACAAATAATATCATCATCCTCATTTTACAGAAGAGGAAACTGACGCAGAAGAGAGGTTAAGTAACTTGAACATCGTCACAGAGCTTGGAGCCGACAGGAACAAGGAGCCAAAACTGTACTAAGGATCAGAAGCCTTCTCGAAGCCTTACTTTCGTCATCTGTATGATAAGGACAAGTGACAAGCACTTTCCAATGTTAGAGTAAAGCTTTCAGGAGCATTCATGCATGCACGTGGTTGCATTCTTGCTAGCCCATGATGGGGGCTGGTATTTTTAAATCACTTCATTCTTAAATGTGTTGCTATTTTGCTGAATCACATGGGAATCTAAAGTGTGGCCTGTTCTTCAGGTCAGGGCCACAAGCATAAGCGGAACTCACGGTCTGCTCAACCATTGCCACTGGTATTTACAACCACAACACACAATTCTCTATAACACTGATCAGTCCTGCTTCTGCAAGGATGGTATCTTCTGATGTAAAAATGATAACGTGTCTGATAAGTGTATGAGCAGGTAGAGGGACAACAGAGCAGTCTTTACGACACATGGAATTTTCTGGACAATCCCAGGCAAACAACCAGTGAAATTTAGTATTTTCAGCGATGTGTTGAGTTCCTATTATACTATTAGGTTGGTGCAAAAGTCATTGCAGTTTTGCAATTATGTTTAACCTTTTAAACCGCAATTACCTTTGCACCAACCTAATAACGGACAGTCCCTGAGTGTTAGCCTTACAGAGATGCCCACAGCTCTAGAACATGATTTTCCAAAGTGTAGTCTTTATTCTCCTATCTTCTAAAGGCACTGTGAGATGAAGGGAGAGACAGAAAGAAATGCTGGGTTCCACAAAACCTGCTTATTTCTTGGAGGACCTCTTTGATATCCAGGAAACTGAGAGGCTCCAAGAAAGAGCTCAGAAAACAGATTTACCAAATAAGTTCCAGCAAGGAACTCATTTTACCCAGAGCCTCTGACAGGGAAGGGATGTAGCGAGAGCCATGTTAGCATGGAGCGAGTCCTGAGATACTGCAATAACTGAATAATATCAGCTAAGACAAGTTACGGAAAGCCCTCCTCTGACTTCACGTAGTCATTTAAGCTTTCTGCGCTTCAGGTGCCTAAGCTCCAAATCGAGATGAGAACTTCACCTGCCAGATTGATAGTTTCTGTGAAGACTAAGGAGGACAACAAATGCAAACAGACTTTGTCAGCTCCACGTTAGGGATGCCATTGCTCTTTGTAAAGAGCAATTTCGTCTTCCGGTGATTCCATGGCTGAGCCCCCAGATTCCAATGAGGTGCTAGAAGAGCCGACCTCAGATTGCCCAGCTCAGTTACCTATTTCCAACTCTAGCAAAGAAATAATAAAATAAAGGGTTAGAGATGATCATTAAGTCCCAGGCCTTCCAAGGAGGCTGCCACTGCAAGTGGCAGTGAGTGACCAAACTGACTCCTCACACTTCTGGCTGAAGAGGCTGGGTCTTCCCATCCCAGACGATAGCAGCTCGGAATGGCTCCAGAGAAAGGTCTCCTGCCTTGAGCATCTCTTCTGAACCAGGCTCTCGGGTCATTCATTTGTCCACGCTAACCGTGATCCCTCTTGGTCTATCCGCATAAAGATTCTGGGAAAGGATTCTCTCTGCCTGAACCAGCATCCAGTTATCAGTGTCTCCAGAAGCATGAAGACTGGATGACTTATTGGAACTCTATTGAGATGCTAATGCTTTGCATTGTGGAGGCAGAATTAGATATAGCACTGACCCTGTGCAGTGTCAAAGATAAACAAACAAACAAACAAACGAAAAAAAGAGCACGTACTGGGAAGCAGTATTCCACAATAAATTTATGTTTTAAATACATTTCCTGTGGAGGTCTGGGGCCCATACCACTTCCCAAAGGAGAGCCTGCACTCTTAAAAGAACTTCTCTATGAATAGTCTTCCCACTAGAAAACCATAAATCAGTTATTCAGGTTTCTGTATTTCAGTTGCACTCTTCCTTTTAATTTGGAAGAATAAAACTTTTAGGTTGAACTAGTAAAAAAAAAAGGCACAACAGATTTTTTTTGTTTACACGTTTGTTTTGTCTAAAGTAATATTTAAATAGAATGTAGGCTGAGGCAACTCTATCATGTGTGCCTCCTACGTCAGAGCCCATGGCAGAAATACCAGGGAAATGGAAGCATCTTTGAGCGATGCTTTTATCCTCTGGGCACTGTGAACCAAAGACCTGGGAAATGTTTCCTCTTTGCTTTGGCTGTTAATACGTTTCTAAATTTACAGACCATCTCTAGTGTCTGCACATGATAGACGGAATGGATGCCAACCTGTTTCCAACTTCATCCTAATTTTCCTTTCCTCCATTCCACTGAAAGTTGAGTTATGCTAATTCACTTATAAAGCCAAGAAGAGTGTGTGTGTGTGTGTGTGTGTGTGTGTGTGTGGGAGAGAGAGAGAGAGAGAAAGAGAGAGAGAGAGAGAGAGAGAGAGAGAGAGAGAGAGAGACAGAGACAGAGACAGAGACAGAGAGAAAGAGAGAAACACAAGTTTCCTGAATCAAGAGTGCTGTGGTTAATTTCATGTATAAACCAATTCAAAATTTTTCAGGATTGAAAAGATTATGGTATTTAAATATTTAAATATCTGACGGATATTTTTTTGAAAAAGAAAAGATTTGCTGTGAGAATTGTTTTCTGTGACCGAAAACAAGATTAAAGAAAATAACCACCTAAAGAGTGACTCTCATTCACATGAAAACATTCCACAGAAGCTGCTGCTCAAAATGGTCAGCCGCAATCATGATTACACCCTAGGGAAGTAAATAAGACAACCTATTAGCTCAGGAAATCTGTTAAAGGCATGGGATCTTAAAACGCCCCAGGCAGGGAAACATTAATGTGTGAATGAATGAAAAGCTATCTACCCCCTTCCCAGCTTTCTCAAGGCAGACATTGTATAACAGGCCACTACACCAAAAATGGAAAATTTTTGCACCTAAAAACGTAGGCAAATTGCACAGGTCTCTCGGCAAAGCTTACATTTCAAGGAGCTAACTACGCTCACAAGTAGCTCAGTGAGTTAGGTTTCAGTGCTTCTGCTGTCCAAAGCCGTGGGTAGTCCCCATTCAGGCGCAGAGCGTGATTGAGATCCATGCATGGTAAGGACCACGGAACGTCAACAGCACATGGGCCCTTTGAGACCATCCCCAGCCTGGGTGGGAACAGCCAGCTGGAACAGGCCTGCATTGAGAAGGCGTTCTCTCCGGGTAACTAGGAAGGACGCAGTGATGGAGCAGCAATGGCCGTCAGAGGCCATGAGGACAGAGTGATGAGACACCTGCCACACATTTGCTGTTCCATTTCTGAGACATTCAAAGGAGAAGGGTTGGATCAAAGTCACATGGGTCCCCATGACCCCAGTCCAGTTTCTTCCACATGGTCCCTGTCACAGCCAGATCAAATGTTTCACCTTTATTCTTCTGGGTTTCACAAAGCTGACTGTGGAAAGGGCAGCCTGTAATGAGGTAATGGAGACGCCGATCTGATTTACCTTTCTCTGACAAGGCCATGCAGTGTACGGGCAGGCAGGGCCTGCAGAGCACGTAAGTCTTTTTCCAAAAGGTTGTTAGGTGATTTGGGGAACTTGGTCTCAGAGAAATAAGGCCTCTGGTGGCTAACCAAAGAGACAAAAATAAAAATAAACAAAATCCACCAAGAGTAGCCAGTAAAATACCTGATGTTCAGCCCCTTTAGCTAAAATCATACGTTCTTGGAATAACAACGGAAATTGCTGAGACTCAGAAACGCAATGCAGGGTCCAGAACCCACACACTCCCTCACAGTGTGACCCCCCAGAGCGGGGATTCACCAACCTCTGAAGCCACCCTGAACTTCAGGAGGCAGTGTGTGGCTACGTGCCCTGCTGGAAAAAGCCCCTTTGAATACTCTCTACCCTCTCTTTTCTTCATCTACCCAGGTGTTTTCTGCCGGCTCTTCTCTAAGCTAGATTCTCTAGGGCCTGGGGGAAGAAAAGGCAGCTCTCCAGGGACTCCTCCACCTAATCAAGCCGGTAGCTGTGGTACATTGAATGCTCTTACCTGTTAACGGCAATAAGCTAAAACGTATTCTCCTCCCACACCATGCCCTATACCATGCTTTTTCGCTTATTTAGTCTGGGAGTTGGCAAACTATGTCCCTGGACCAAATTGGACTTCTGACTGTTCAGTAAGTAAAATGTTACTGCCCACAGCCAGGCATGTTAATTACTTATTATATATGGCTGCTATTGTGCTCCAATGGTAGAGCTCAGCCGTGGAGACACCAATCACAAAACTGAAAATATGTACTTTCCGGTCCTTTACAAAAAAGTCGGCTGACTTCTGCTGGACCATTACTGAAGACAAATCTTTGAGCACAGAGTCCAACATGATGTTTTCCGCATGTTAAAGGAAAGTCCCATGCTGGCTTCTTCAGTATATTTAAAGGGAGGCATTTCCTGCACAGATGTCATTGTATAGAAACCTGTCTAAAAACCACAGGTACACAAAGTAGTACAAAGAAAGAGAAGCCCACAACCAGGCAGAGAGACACACAAAAGGCATAGTTAAAAGGAGTAGTCACCTGCTATTGTTACCTGATGTTTTTCTTCAATGAGCAGAATGAGCACGACATTTAGAAGGATCAAGAAAATATCATAGAGATCAAAGGGAATCCACCTAAACATGGGGAGGTAAGATGTCTCTGGGGCACTTAGGAACGGGTTCAAGTTCAGTGGTACTTGGTGAATATGGTATTGGCTGAAGGGACACAGTCATCCGTCGGAACTCATAGCAAACACACACAAAGGCTCGGAACAAGGCAGATAGCCCATACCCAATTATCATAAATCGGAAAAGAGTCAATTCCACAACCTTCCCATTAGAAAGTAAAACTTTTAACCTGGCAGCATCATTAAGAAAAGAACAAACACCCCAAAGGAACAATGTGCAAATATTGTAAGTTGACAGTTTTGAGAAATACAATAAATATGGTCAAAAACATATAGCAAAATTCAACTGTGCTGATAATTAAATAAAAACAAGTAATAAAGTAGCAATGAGATCCTATGTTTTGTCTACTAGGATGGCAAACGTCTGCAGAGATAATGCATAACGGTGGTGAGAGGGCGGAAACCAGGCTATCACAGGGGTGTGGAAACACCAAGCGGGCAGACGTTTCACTGGGCACTGTGGCAATACCGTTAGCTTTAAAGTGTGTGCAACAGAAAACCAGCAATTCCACTTCTAAGAATTTAGTCTAAGGAAAGAACGAGGAATACAGGTGTTCATTACAGCATTATTAATAACAAACAAAATCTTATCTAAATGAATAGCCAGCTCTAAGAGTTTGGTTACAAATACTTGTATCATAGAATATTTTTGCTATTAAAATAGTATGTAAAATGAGTTTACCAAGCAGATGGCGATCAGTAACAGAAACAACATGGTTATGTGCATCTTCGTATATATGTGACTACATAAATATATACGCACACATATATTGTAAGTATATGTATATATTTATCACTGAATTTGTAATCATAATTATAATAGCTAGACATTGCGTTAAGGATTGTTGCATGTTTTCTTATCAGATCTTGGCAACTCTATTAAATAAGCAAGAGGAAGAATAATGATAAAGATAACTGATACCTGTATTTCCTTTACGGTAGGCAGTTTACCAGCCATCTTATACAGATTCTGTCATCAGACCTTGACTCAATCGTATGAGGCAGGCACTCTTATCAATGCCTTATCAATGCCACTTTACAAAGGAGGCAAAGGAGCCATAAAATCGTGTCTAAGGTTACACAGAAAACGCTTGCTTCATGTAGGATTTGAATGCACAATGCAAGTCACTGAAGAGCATGCACTCTTATCCACTATACCACAGTCTGAAGGTATAATTATTTCTTCTCGGATGAATGGAAGCACAAAGGGATGGACAGATGAAAAAATGAATAGATGGACACGTGGAAGGGTGGATGGATGAATCGATGGATAGATGAGTAGCGGGCACATAGATGATTGGACGGATGAATATAGGAGGGAGGGATGGATGAATGAATAGAAGGATGAATAAATGGAATGGTAGATGGATGCATAAAAGATGGATAAATCGCCAGGAAAAAAAAAAAACACAACATTAGTTATTTCTGAGTGGTTCTTTTATGGTTTTATTTCCTTCTTTGTGCTTTTTCAGGAATAAGCACAAAGTACGTTTTTCAGTACGTTTTTACAACGTACTGGTTCTGTAACCAAATTACAGAAATATATTTTATATTAAAATGAATTGCAATGCGAAGCAAAACACAGTGCTCAAAATGTTGTAGTCTTCGTACCGTCTCTTGCGAAGGGGTAATTTTGTTCGAGGTTGAGCTAGAGCTGAACAACATCCCCCATCGGCTGCTATATACAAGCCCCAGAAGAAAAATGCCAACACACAGCCAAAACTCAAAGCAGCCTCCTGAATAGCACCCAAGAATTTGTGGGTAAGTCCAGCCAACTAAAAGAAAATGTGCAAATGGGATTTTCTGCTTAAAGGAGAGCGCGTTGGAAGAAAGCCACAGCTGGCTAGGAAATAAGGAGATGAAGGAACAGTGGGTTGTTTGCACAGCCTCGACTTCATGTTGTAAGTTTATGATTGAAGGAGAAATAGCAGGGCCACTGAAGTAGTCAAAGGACTTGCATCCAAACATTGGACACGGCTGAACAATCTGGGAAAACAAAGTGGCCCAAGTCATGGCTGAGAAAAACGTGGGGATACCATGTAGCTCTGAGCTGTTTCCAGTCCAATAAACAAACTGAGGCAGAGTTTAAATGTAACGTGTTGTTTCAGGGATGACATTTTTGAGCAAGTGTTCTATGAGTGTTAACTTTAAGTGAGGCAAACGCTACCATGAGGGACATGGGAAATACAGTCCCCCTGAATTTTCTCACTTTCTCCTCTGTCCCTGGCTTACCCTGGGCCACGTAATGTGCCTCCAAGGACCTGAAAATTATAGGCACCAGGTTGCTGCTATTCACTGAGTATCTTGCCTGTCTGCTGCATTAGACAACTGGGGGAGCCTCATTTTGTTACCTGTCAGCTCTCTTAATTAGAAGAGCTGAGTCCCGTTTTGTCTCCTAACAGCCCCGCCCGCCTGGAGAGCCTCCCTTTCTCAACAGTACACCTCTGCTGGCTGCCAAACCCATCGAATACCTGCGGATTTCCTTCCCCCAGGCGTAGCTCTTTAAAGGGCTCTCCCCTTGAAAATTCTGTCAACTACCAGAAAAGATCTGCATTATGTTTGAAAGAGGGAAAGGAAAGAAACTTAGCATGCATGCATTCAATCAACAATGTGTGTATTTATTTATTTAACATTTATAAGATACTTGACAATCAGCCAGACACTGTTCTAAGAGTTTTATTTAGAGGAATTTTTTAAAAAGCCCCCAAACTCTCACAAAATGGGTATTAGGTTAAATACCCAAGACCATATAGTAAATTGAAGAGTCAGGATTTGGGCTCCAGCAGTGAACTCTTCAGCAATAAGCTGTGGTCAGGAATCCCCAGCACCGTCCCAGGCACAGAGCGAGGACAGAGGATAGGGGAAGCCCTACCAAGATGAGCAGCCTGACCGGCATGCCTCCCCTTCGCTTTCTGCAGACAGCACCACGACTATCAGAGGCTTCACTGTCCCAGACATGCTGGGCTTCACTCCTCACTGCAGCTCTCCAGCGAAGAGTGGATTGATAAACCCCTCATACAGAGGCGGAACTAAACTTTAGACTAAACATCACTCCCAAGGGGCGATGGGATAATGCATAGTGTCTAGACTAACAAGCGACAAAGCGTGGACTTGGTACCAGTATTTCTCAGAGTGGTCCTCACATCACTGGCATCAGAATCAGCTGAGACGTTGGACAAAAATGCAGATTCCTGGTTCTGCCCCAATCACGCTCAGTGTGAACCACTGGATATGGGGCCTGGCAGCCTGCATTTTGCACAAGCCCCAACGCCCCTCCCAGTGATTCTGATATATACTCAAGTCTGAGAACTTAACTTATATTGTCCTCTTTGCTCTATCATCTGCTACTACCCTGTTTCCCTGAAAATAAGACCTATCCGGACAGTCCGCGCTAACGCATCTTTTGGAGCAAAAATTAATATAAGACCCAGTATCATATTATATTATGTTTATTATATTATATTATATTATTCCCGGTTTTATATTAGATTAGATTAGATTATACCCAGTCTTATATTATAGTAAAATAATACCGGGTCTTATATTAATTTTTGTTCCAAGAGACGCATTAGCGCTGACTGTCCGGCTAGGTCTTATTTTCGGGGAAACGCGGTAAATACAAGCGCTGTGATATGATGGTGATGATTATGGTCATTAATACGATATAACACAGGAAGCAGTTCACATACCACGGTACGGATAAAGAATGGACACTCCCTGCTTTTAGTTCTCATAGCTGTGTAGTTGATCACATTTTCTTATGCTTTCTGAATTTAATGGCATGTATAACCCTGTCATAGCATTAGGTGATGGCATTCTCTAAAATCCTGTCTCCGACCCATGGAAGCTGATAATAAAACCCAGCTAATGGAAATTAGTGAACTGTCACACAGGACATATGACTTCAGACCTCTACATGTTGGAGTCAAAGCCTAGGATTTATTAAATCGTTGCATTAAAGGGGTGGGCTTATACTTGCTTTCTTCATTTCAACAGTTCCATTAAAAAAATCAGAACATTATTTTTCCTCCTACCATCCCAAGGAGAGCAGACATTCATATCAGAGAGTGAAAACAAAACAAAATGGCTCAGTAAAAATCCTACCAAGAGCTTAAATACATATATTTTAATCAAAGGCCAGATTTTGTATGTCTTTTCAGTTTGTTTTTTCAAAAAGGAAGGAAGGAAAGAAACAGGGAAAGATGCAAGTGAGGGAGGGAAAGAGGGATGCAGGGAGGAAGGAGGGAAGAGGAAGGAGGGAGGTAAAAGAAGGGAGGAGGGAAGAAGAGGAAGGAGGAAAAAAGCCAAAGAAAATGAGAATCACCCTTAGTCCCTCAGCATCGTTTCTCCAGCATAGTTAAGAAATGAGGGAGAACTTGTGATCCCTCTGCATCCTGCAGAAGTGACCTCTTTAAACGACCGGCTACCCTGCTGCTAAGCAGGTTTGCCTTCCATGCATAAGCACTGGTCAGAGACAGTACAGGTAAAAACTGAGTGGATTCGAATCGCAGTGGCCTTAGGAAATGGGTGACCCTTCATGCCCAGCCTCCACATCTATCACACGGGGATGATATTAGTATCCAGCTCCTGGGAGGATTCATGGCAAGGGACTTGGGCCTTTTCTGCCCCGTAAGAGTCTACTAGTAAAGATGCATGCTTATGATGCTGTTAATATTTTTGTAACATTTGTGTTCCTTATTTCCCACCATGGCAGTAACTTATGCAAACAGATGTGTAAATTGAATCATAATTTACATGCTCTAGAAATTCCTGCTATTTATTTTTTTTAAAGTGCCAGTGTGAATCTTATGTAAGAAAAAAATAATTTGTGTGTGTGGGGGGGGCGGTGTTCAGGCTTTTCTACGTCAAGTTTTCTGAACTTAAGGTATTTCTCTATGCCTCATCGTTAGGCAGAATGAATTTTAAAAATTAACATCATTTTTGTAAATAAAAATAATATAGCCTCACTATGAAAAGGAAATAAGATAAAAGTCAAAGAAGAAAGCAAATATTGCCTACAATCCAACCACCCAGAAAAAATCTCTGCTAATATTTTGTTTTCCAACCTCCTATAGCTTTTTATTACATATAATGTTATTTTTGTGAAGAAAATGTCACAACACCGATCGAGAATGTCTGTCTAGACAATTACGTAGACAGGAACGACATCCACAGCCCAGTTTTCACAGAACTCACTCACCGCTGTGATGAAACACAAATTACATAATGAAATTTAATATTGAAACCCAGCTAACAAAATGTTATCCTATTTATATTTTACAGCTATTTACCTTTGTTGAATGTTCTTCTTAAAATGGAGCAAACTGCTCCCCATTTCTCCCCAGTCTGTGGTGAGGAGAACACATCTTAGAGTCAGTGCCTTGCAGAAATGCAATAGGGGAAAACAGAGGAAGGACGGGAGACCTGCAGACGTGTGGCTTTTTGCCTATTGCTAAATGGTGCCTGTGTTCCCCTGTGCCTCAGCTACTGCTGGGTCTGACGGGGGGGTAGAGCAGTTGAAGAGGCTAGAAATGCGTTTTGATCGTTTTTTTTTTTTTTTTTATCTATAGTTGGTCACTTCTTGTCTTCAAAACACATCAAAGGATGTCTAATGACAGGAATCACTGCATATGGTGATGCTATCAAACACTTACTGAGTGCTTCGTGTGTGTTGCTCACTGTGTGCTCTGTGCTTTCATGCATCATTGCCTTTAATCTTCACCAGACAGTAGAAAATGGGTACAATTAATAGGCCCATTGTACAGATTGGAAAACTGGGATGCACAAAAGTTAGGTAACTTGTCTGTGGCTACACTGTTAGTAAATGGCAGAGCCTGGACCAACCCAGTATTGTCAGACCGGCCATGCTGCCTCCCTAAGAGGACTCCACCAGGGACTCCACCCAGCAGGTGACACCAACTGGGACACAGAGATGATGAACAAATCCCGAAGGCATAGAGTTTTATATAGAAAATACGCATTGGTTTCCTTTTACTTTCAAAAACAAACATTTTGTTAAAAATAGTTATATGCTGACCCTACATGTACTCATTAGGATACAAAAATAAAATATTTAACTACATAATATTCTATAAATTTGCCTAATATTAATGTTGAGGAAGTCCCAGGGGAGTATTTCCTACTAGGTTTTTAAAAAACAAATATAGCATTTAATATCTAGTTGGCTTTACAAATGTATTGTGTTGCATTCTGCTTTTTTCACTTAATATTCAATCATGACATTTTCTCATGTCATTAAATATTTTTCATGGCTACATAATACTCAATCACATGGATGTACCAGAATCTATATAACTTTTCCATGAGTTGTTTCTAAATAAATTGTGCTCCAAGTTAATGTACTTGTACATAAAAACTTATACAGGCACACACACACGTACTTAATTCTGGAAGTTTTAAATATACACTGGATCTATAGAATATAGTATCCAACGTGGTAAAATAAAACAAATAAACCCATTAAAGAGCATTAATTGTCCTTAGGTGACTTTACAATTCAATCATCATTAGACACTGACTAAATATGATTTATTTTCTCTCTTGAGAATGTCTTCTCAACTTCAGCTTTTGCTCTCACGGGCAATTCAGGTTGAATATGTAATACGAGCAAGGGGAACAGTGTGTTAGCAGGAGGCAAATTTGGTAAACATTTCCCAAAGCATCCAAACCCCTCCTTTTCTAGTATGAGGACCAGCTGAAACAGCCTAGCACGTCTAACACCTCTAAAATGTAACATGCTCCTTCAGAGCCAGAATTAATTTCCACGTTCAAGTCCCTGAGATGGATTCTGTCTTCACGCTCTAGACTTTAGATGGACGGATCAAGAATTATCTTTATGACTCAGTATTCTACTTATTATATTCCTTTAGAAAATTCCAGCCTATTTTTATTTCATTAAAAAAATAAAATTATTGTTCCTTTTCTGCTTAGAAAAAATATTTCTACACTTATACACTAAAATGCATCTGCTTTGTGATACATTAAAGTCTTTTATTTGAGATGGTAGACTGAGCTGAAGACTTACTCATACTTAAATTCAAACATAGATGCCTAAAATGACACACACACACGCACACAGAATCCCACATCAAAGTTAATAATAGGATACCTGAAGGATAAAATTCCTGAAACATAGAGATTAGATAGGATTACAGGTTAAAGAAAAAAACAAAAACACAGCAAGTATTGCTACAGAAAGTGAGGGTTGGAGCTGGGAAGAGAAGTGGGTGCAGGAACCACAAACCAGGTGACCAGCTATGGTACCACTGTGGAGACAATCAGTGACGCCCCTCCTCCCCACCACTGTGCAGGTAACAACACCAGGGACATAGGTTTCTATCTCTAAAGACAGCAATGACCAATGGAAGCTACCTCAGTGGGTACCAGAGGGTTTTGTTTCATTCTTAACATTGTGGATGCTGTAATGCAACTGTCAGATTCCTCTTTAAGATGAAGGACTTACCTTCCCAGCCTTACGGAACAGCCTTAAGTTCTCAGCCCTCTACAGAATCACCTTGGCTGAAGGTCATCTTCTCCCCTAAGGTCATGTTCCTTTCCCACGCCCACATGCAACGACAGATCACCACTGAGCTATAACGGCCTGGCTCCTTCACCCCAAGTCAGGACCACTCTGCAGGGCCATTCTGGCTTCAGAGTTCCCCAGGGGGTTGGCTGAGTTTTTGGTGAGACTGCATCAGAGCCCAGCTTCTCCTCTACTCAAGACTGCTTCACTTCCCTCCATCGTACAGGTGACAACCCCCGAAGCTCTCCCTGGGAAACTTCCTGTACACCAATCTCCATCTCAAAGGCAACTTTTTGGACACTCCAAACTATGATATCACCCAAAGTGCAGGCTTGGGTCCCCATGCAAGATGGCCGAGGGGCACAGACTAAAACCTCCGCAGGCCCAAACACTTTCACGTAAGTCTGGGATAAGCCCAGCCATTGAATTGCCCTTGGCCATGTGACCTTTCCAAATATATTACACAAGAATAAAGAAAAACAGCAACAAGAAAACGCTGATGTTGAAAATAATAAGGGCAGCTACACATTCCATTTGAAAGAACGGCCATAAACACAGAGGAAAATCTTTCCTAAAGAGGCACTGGGCACCGGAGAGTAATGCTTTAAGGCTTTCAACATGACTTCCGAGACTTTATCTCATTGGCTTTTCACAGCCCTGGGAGTTAGGCATCATTCAACCTGTTTTACGAATGTGAAAACTGAGGGTCAGAGCATGAACTCTCTCACTGGGGCCAGGAATTGATCTAAATCTTCTGAAGAACATCATAAAAGTCGAGTTGACCTGAATACCCACATTCACATTGAAGGGCTGATCAGCTTGTAAAAAAATAGCATCACATTGATATATAATAAAAAAAATTATTAATTTATAATTGCAAGACGCCTTTCATGATAGTGAGCATGACAAGCTTGCTAATAGGCACCATTGGCCATTGATTTGGGCTATTAGAATAGCAGCTGTCCTCCCTCAATCAACCAGGCAAGTGTTACCCGTAACCAGGATGGACCGGCACAAGTCCAAAAACAAAGCAATTTGCTCCTTTCCATTTCCCTAAATCTATCACCAAAATAACAGAGCGAATGCTCCCATTCAAATCACTTTTATATGTGCTCAGGCTGAAGAAGACGGAGGCCCTTGGCAGGCGAAGCCTTCAGTATCCACTTTAGTGCCATTGATATATGAAGCGATCAACCAAGCCCAGGACTATGTAAATGTGACGACAAACATTTTAATAATAAACGAAAAACAGACCAGTCAGTCAGGGACATGTGCTTAGAGCCAGTTTATGGGGTAATCGTGTGGGTAGGAGAGAAAGAGGGTGCTGCACTGGAGAGGGAAGTGATGCCCGTAGCCAAGTGGAAAATATCTGGGATGACGGGAAGATGCTGACCAAAGTCTATATGTATTATCAGGATGTACCATTAACTCACTGAGCCCAAAGTGAGGTTTGGTAGTCCATCACCACATGGCATGACGTGACACAAATGACTGCCATGTGACGAGCAGGGGCTATGCGGCAGCCTCAGACTTCCCTTCAGCATCTCAATGAAGGCTTGCCTTTGACAAGAAGCTCAGAGAAGTTAAGCAACTTCCCCCAGGTCGCAGAGCTATTAAGGGTTAGAGTTGGCATTCAAATCCAAGTAGTCAGACCCCAGGTGTCTGTCGGCCACAGGTCCTGTGAGCACCAGAGCCGGGATGGTAAGAAGCATGTACCCAGCCTGCTAAGCTGCAGGCCACACTGGCTCCTCTCCCTGGAATAGTATGGAGCTGGTGGGAGTCAACTACGAATAGGAGGAACATACAGGAAGTATCCGTCGTGGATGGAGTGGTGTCATGATTATGGAATGGGAGGGGACTGTGTCAGCAAGTGGGAGGACCCAAGAAAATACAAAGCCCTCCGTGGCCTCCAAAAAGTTAGGCAGCTCATATAACATTGCAAAGCCTGTTTGCTGCCTCTTTTAAAATGCTCAGAAAAAATCAGGCCTGACTTACTTTTAAGTCTTAGATACACCGGTGACACCTACAAGGGCACAAATGATGAGGATGGAGTCTTGGAGTTTTGGTGTGGTAAAGACAGAAAATATCAGGATTTTGGTGGACAATTCACCAAAAACTTCCCAGAGCTTTGTAAATTATATATGTATATATCTATATCTATATCTATAAATATAGATATATTGATATATAGATATATAGACATAGATATAGATATAACAGGGACCCTCTTATGGAAATATACCTGTGTGCTTTTCTTTTCACGTTTTCCCCCATCTTTCACCAGAGGCATCTGGTTGCCTTAGGGAGGATTAGGATGTAGAATCAGGAATGCAAAGAGAGTGAAAGATTCAATATTCTGCCTAAAGACTTTAGTGAAACAAATGTATTGAAAGCCAGGCTTTACTGAGAGAGAAAAGGGTTTTCTAATTTGCAAACATTTTTTGTAAGCCTTATTAGGTAGAGCTAAGTCAAGATTTCATGGAGGAGAGGTTCCCACCTACCCTGACACCTTTTTCAACTGGGAAATGCTGCCAGACTGGGAGACAAGATGGGAAGGTTCCCCGGATCTCAGAAAGTCTGGCTTTACCCAGAAAGCCCATAACCATTATGCCACAGAGCTTTATATTGTAAAGATATGTATATTTCCAAGCTTTTCACTCTATCTTATTTCCTATGAGCTCAGCAGAATGAGAAAGAGTTAGACACACACACATACACACACACACAAGCACACACACGAGTGCCAAAAAAATGTATACACATTTTAAAAAAGGAAAAACTGTATTAAAATTGTAATACTCAATATATACCGATAACAAAAGATGAATACAAGTCACGTTTGACTTCTGCAGTTACAAGAGGTGCTCAGAATGGCTACCTTCAGTGTAATTTTAATACAGTTTTTCCCTTTAGTAAAATGTGTATATAATTTCCACTTTCTCCTCTCCTCAAGCTGAAAGGCAAGGTTTGAACTTTCAGAGGCTCAGGTGTCCCCTAGCACCCAGTCGAGGGTGGAAAGGTGGCTTGTTTTTGCATGCTGAAACTACCAGAAGTTTCTAAAAAATGGATGGGGTGGAGGTGGGTGAAGTTCTGTAGCTTAGGGGGTTGGAATGAGCTCTTTTTAGATTGGGAAGAAGTCAGATTCTAAAGTATGTCTGTAGGCCTTCTGGAACATTCACTGTACATTTTCACATTTTAAAAGCCCTACAGTTAAAAAACAAAACAAACAAACAACACATACATATAAAAACCAGTATTCCCCAAACTTATTTAACTTCACATCATTTCTTCCCCCCATGTGCCTTCCTATTACTATTCTATAGAAGTTTTCCGTAGACAGAGGTTTGGGAAATTCTGACTTAGAAAACTATTATGTACTGAGAACTGAGACCACCCAAATCAACACTGCATAGGTATGAAGACCAAGAAATGAGATCTCCTGTGTCAACCTGACTTGTTTGTTCCCAGAAACCTTTGCCCAAGAAAGATAAGACGCTAAACCAGTAAAAACGTCACTGTTTCAGAAAATGAATGAAGATCAATTTACCTGAGGGAATAGTTCTACCTGGACAAACAGCTCATTTATGAAAATAATAACAATGATAATAATAACAATAATAATAATGTACTTACGTAAGACCTTGCTATTCAGTATGTCATGAGCTTTACCTGATGCCAGTTTCCTACCTTAAATCACAAGAGTCTAGATCCTCCCCCCAAACTCTATAAATATCCATTCTGGTTTCGACCTTTTGACACGTTGCTAAGATTCCATTATGGTGGTGTTCCTTATGGAAGTGAGCGTTAGCAAATGTACCTGTGCTTTATTAACGTGAGTCGTATGGTGATTTTTGAGGGAGTTGTGCTGTGAGCTGTTGACCACAGGACTGAAAACCTGAATATAAGAACCTAAATGATGTTTGAACATGGTGGCTCACAGATACCTTCCCCCCTGTGGTCAGAATTCAGCACTGCCCAGGGGCCCAGCCTGTTTCAGTCAGAAATCAGAACTTAGTCATTGCATAAATGCCTCTGATTACTGCTTGGAGCCCTTTCTTTAGGGAATGGCTTCCAATTGCTGGACCTATCTCCCAGATCGTAGAGGGGCTCTTGACTCAGTGCCAAGTCAGTCAGCTTCTCTTCCAATGAATGAAGACATCCGAACTGGAAGGTATTTGAAGCTCAGCTGTTCCTACAAAGGTATCCAAACATTAAAAGTGGGGTCCACAGACCAGTGTCCTAACTCTTAAAGGGCCCATGACAAGATAAGTACGACTGGAAGCACCTTTGATAGAGTCATATTCTTTAAAGCTTATGTTTTGTATGTCTTTGTTTTTTTGTTTTATATAGTAATAGTTTTTATTATATTGTTAAGAAAAACTATTTAAAACTTCAAAATAAGACAAAAATGTGTTTGGGGGTGGAGAAGTTCATTCAAAATCATATACAGACATTACTTGACAGGTCCAGTCAGGGATTGTTTACCTAGGGAAATATAATTTCTCCAGCTCGTTGTTTACTACTCATTGAAGGTTGCTGATTTAGTAAAACTAAATTTGTAGATTTCTGCATAGTAGAGAGGTAAATAATATTCAGTAGGAAAGATAATCCCAACGGTTACAATTACTTGCCTTGTAGGACATTAACCAGCTTTGTATGTAACAGACTTAGTCTAACATTTCTTAATCATTAAATTGCCTACAAATACCTACCTTTTCAAATGTTCTTTGAGTCAGACTTATTATCTTATTGGCCTGCTTTTTATTCATAAGTTTGGACCTGTGTTCATGTTATAGTTCTATATGAGTTATGTTTTTCTAAATTAAAAAACGTAACTCATAAATTACTTTTTTCAGTTACAGTTGACATTCAATATCATTTTATATTAGTTGCAGGTGTACAGCATACTGGTTAGACATTTATACAATTTATGCAGTGATCTCCCCAGATTAGCCTAGTACCCACCTGGCACTATATGCAGTTGTTGCAACATTATTGACTATTCTCTACACTGTACTTTACATCTCCGTGACCATTCTGTAACTACCGATTTGTATTTCTTAATTCATCACGTTTTTCACTCAGCTCCCAACCCCCCCCCCCGCATCCATCAGTTTGTTCTCTGTATCTATGATTCTGTTTCTGTTTTGTTTGTTCATTTATTTTTTCTTTAGATTCCACATATAAGTGAGATCATATGGTATTGGTCTTTTTCAGTCTGACTTGTTTCACTTAGCATAGGTTCATCCATGTTGTTGCAAATGGTAAGATTTCCTTCTTTTTATGGCTGAGTAATATTCCATCAAAACTATATTTTCTTTTTTTTTTTTTTTTTTACAAAAGTGTCAGTCTGTGATTCATTCAAACAAAAGAAAGTAAAACAAGGAGTGGTCTTTCATTATAGAAAGTTTGAAATACACTGTTCTAACTCTGAGCTCTTACTGCTTAAACTCTTGGAGATTCCTTAGTTTCTGTTCTTTCTGAGGCCTCATGATTCAGGATTTTGGGTGCACCTGTGAGCTACACAATGGCCTTCCATTATCCCTTTCTTTAAAGTCTTGGGTTGGCGAGGGTTTATCAGAACTCATAAAGTCACTAAACTGTAGCTGTAGCAGGCAAAGTACTTTACAACAGAGAACATCTGACCTCTACTTAGGTGTACAAATAAGCTATGCCCATCACAAAAATGTGCCTGATGAAAAATGTACATGATGAGAGGGAAAAGTTTGAACTGGGCTACCCCAAAAGCAAAACAGGCAACTTTGGACATAAAACAATTTTTATACACATCTCTATCTTAAACCTCTTACTCTAGAACTGCCTTGATCTTACTCCAAGATAATCAAAACACCTGGAAGCTTAATCAGCGCTGCTACGAACCAGATTCCACAGCTTCAGTAGGAGCTGGTGCTCCCCATCTCTCCCGAATACAGATGAAGGCCTGCTTCCAGCGCATGCCTTCCGTGCCCCGTTGGATACTGCGCCACACCAGATGGGCATCCACCTGACAACCCCAGGGAAGACCTTCAGTCCTCCCTGTTCTTAGTCTTGTCCCCTTCTTCAGTGCCTAGAATTTGAGCTGAATCCCTTCCCTAGCTTGATTTATCCCCATTCACCCTCACTTTTTTATTTTTAAGTAGACAAACTTCTTTCCACTGAAAAAATGCAGCGCTAACTAAATTCTTTGGAGGTTTTGACTCATATTTTGAACTGTTTTCAAGCACTACTTATTTCTTTCATGTTATTCAAAATCAATGTTTCCTCATTTGGAATCCCCCCCTGCCCCTACAGAATTTAATGTATACATAGGGAAATTAAAACCAATTTTAGCTAAAAATAGATCTTGTGGGAGGTCTCTGGAATCAGCTGACAAGCACAGTTAAGAGGAACCTGGATGGCTGACAACTGTTTTGGCTACAGATGGGAATAAAATAGGCTGGTGTGGCAGTTGGCCCCTTTTCAGGGGCGATCTGCCAAGACAGCATTTACCAAGTTGCTCAGAAGTAGAAGCGGGGTTGTGGGGTGGGAGGGGGGGCTGGAACCTGGAGGCTGGGCCACCACCACACTCTGCCGCCCCCAGAAGTGGCTGGGATGTGAAGAGGCCAACTGCCTGTTTTAGCAGGATTGAGGTCTGCGACTTTTCAAGGGAGCGTTCTCCTAAGGACTGTAGTCCGTAATTCTGAAATCCAAGAAGATCAGCATTCCAAAAGGGTTTTCAGAACTCATTTGGCAACCAGACCCAACCTGAACTAATGTGAGTGTATTTGTGGCCCTTGTTTATCTTACTTGAGGTAAATAGTCACATTTGACTGCTGAAGTATCTGTTTTATTACAGGATGCTGCTCCAGACCCCCCTGGTAGAGTTGTGTAATAAAGAGCACATGCACTTTGTTAGTTTCCTAAATTCTGAAACACATGAACACATCTGCATCTACGGTTGGGCAGAATCACTTACATGCTTTTCAGGCAGCATCGTGTTAACATTTAGCCTCAAGAGACCAAACGTGAGCGAACAGCATGTGTGTGTGTGTTGGAGGGGGAGTGGGGAGGCACGTGTCCCTAGAACATGAAAATGCCTGAAAGGGAGACTTAGCGGAAAGAGGAAGAACAGGAGTTCCATTGCAGAGGAGCCGGGCTTTACTGAAAATTTGGGGTGCCACATTTGGTGGACAGTGGCCCTGCTCTTTCAAACAGCATCGTTTTGTAGACACGTCCTCTCTGGCCTTATCTTTCAAATGATAAAATCAACCAACCTATACATAGAGCAGTTACATGTGGCAATTGCTGTCCTAACACTTTTGCGTGTGTTATTTTCATGAATCCTCAAAACTTTAGCTCCATTTTACAGATGAGGAAACTGAGGAGCTAATAGGTTGACTGACTGGAAATATTACCAATTGTATGTGATGGAGATAAGCGATCAAGCGAGGAGTCCACACCAAAAGCCCTGCGAGGCTCTTGGGGACACCCGATTCTGTCCTCAAAGGAACGGACAGGAGCACTTGTGTGAGAGGAAACTGGATACCGCATTTCATATGAAGAGAACATGCCAAGTCAGGAGATCAGAGTGCGTTTGTATCACTGGCACTTCTTTTGACATATTAAATCTTTCAATCAACTTTTACACCCTCATCCATAAAATGGGATTTGTAATCCTACTTACAGCGCAGTTGATCTGATTAAATGGATAAAATGGTATCCCCTCTCCTGGACCAGAGTTTCAAACTGAAAAGCCTGCTCTCGTCTTAGGGATTTTACATGACCACCGGGTCTGTCTCTGTCGGTTTACCAACTCAGTTTTTACCTGGCTGATTCCTTTTGGTGTTTCAGGTCTCAACTTCTCAGACAAAATGTCTTTGGCTACCCATTCTATACAGTAGCCATCCAGAAATTTCTATCATATGACCTTGCCTTATTTCCTTCACAGTACTTATCATCAGCTTTTCACATATCATTTTCCTGTTTTCTTAGGTGTCTATTTCTATTAGGTGCTTGTCTCTTTCTCTCCACAAGAATAAAAGCTCCAACACAAGAGGCATCTTTTTTCTTTTTTTTTTTTTTTTCCTGGTTCAAAGTGTTATCCTTTGTACCTAGTACAGTGTCTGGCATAAGATAGGTGATCATTCTGTGTTTCTTAAATAACGGACTAAAAAATAGTAGGGACTCCATGTATGTCATTTCCTTTCCTAACTCCTATTTCTAGCTCCAGAAGGAGAATGTGAATTTGGTCAAATACAAAAAGTGCTTGGGGATATTGTCACTGACAAGTATTTGAACCTCTTGCCCTTTTGCTTTCAGGCCAACAAAAATTTCCATGAAAATTAAAATCAAAAGGTCAGACAGAGGGCACAGCAATTATTAGAATGTGTGTGGATTTGATGTGTTATAGGACAATAAGACCTTTTGCCTTCTCAAACTACTTAAAGCCATGCTTAATTTTTCCTAATTTATGTTTTGATGCCTTACTCACGAAGCAGCCTAATTCATGTCGTTAAATTAGGAGATGTTCCTGTAATATCCATATGTTCCTGTACAGTAGTCCCCCCTTATCCACGAGGGACCGTTCCAAGACCCCCAGTGGATATGGGTGATTGAAACTGCAGATAGCACTGAACAGTGTGTATATATGTGTGTGTGTGTGTGTGTGTGTGTGTGTGTGTATATATATATATATATATGTATATATATATATATATATATATAGCAAAAAATGTGTAGACATTTTAAGAAAGGAAAACAGTATTAAAATTGTTCTATTCAATATATACCAATAACAAAAGATGAATATAAGTCACATTTGACTTCTGCAATTACAAGAGGTGCTCAAAGTGGTTACCATCAGGGTCCAGACACTTCTAATTATGGTGAACTACTGCTTGAGCAACGTTGACCAAAGTGTCCACTTGTATACATTTTTCGGCACCCCTGGTGTGTGTGAGTGTGTGTGTGTGTGTGTGTGTGTGTGTAATTTTTTTTCCTATGCATATACCCAAATTGCCAGCATCACTACTCTTGTGCTTTGGGGCCATTATAAGTAAAATAAGGGTGACTTGAACACAAGCACCACTATCTGGGACAGCAAATCTGATAACCACGACGGCTACTAAGTGACTAAGGGTTGGGGAGTGTCTGTGGCGTGGGGACTCTGGACAAAGGGAGGATTCACCTTCCTGACTGGACAGAGCGGGATGGCAAGAGAGTTCATCGTGTTACTCAGGATGGTACCCACTTTAAAACTTGCAAGTCATTCATTTCTGGAATTTTCCCTTTAATACATTGACCACGGGGAGCAGAGACTAAAGAATGCAGACCGGCAGAAAAGAAGGGGACTACTGTATTCTTAATCCCTTGAAGAAAAACAGAGATCAAAGAGATTTACACCAGTTGCAGAACCCTGTGAGTTCAGACGCCCCACAGGTGAAGAGTGAGGCCATATGGCAGCACTTAAAATTTAACTGTCTTGATGAGGCAATCTGCTCACAAGCCTCACCAGTGACAAACCTGGCCTGATGGCTGTCCTCATCCCCTGCCACCTAAAAGACACTTCCACTTGCCTGTGCTGGGTTCAAAACATTCTCATGCCTGGAGCACAGCCTGCAGTCATAAACCGTAGCCCCGAAAGGGGCCTTGGCAATGGAGTAAAACACCCTCGTGGCGGAGCCCGTTGCTTTCACAAGCCCACCATCACTCCTTTCCTTCGGAGAACAGCATCTCATTTCCCCGGAACGGGTCAATAGGGACACGGAATCCTCTGGGGTACCATGATTGGCTCCGGGATAAGCCCATGGCCCACGCTGGACCAAGAGAGAGCCATGGTATGTTTTCTGGAACACTTGGGAAGGAGATGTTCTGGGGTATTAAGCTGGAAGAACTAAAGGCTGGGACTGTTGGTAGCCATCCTGGGGGGAAGCCTCTGAGAGTGAGGGGCACCAACACTCTAGGAAGCAGAGCAGAGGAAGGAAGGGGGATATTGGTAACATCATTAGAGCAGCTACTTCCAGGTCTCCCTAAAGCCAGCTCAGACCTTGCAATCATGTGAGCTGCTAACTGTCTTTATTTTTGCTGAAGCCAGTTGGAGTTGGGTTACTTTGGATTATGATCAAAAAAGTCCTGACGACGTAATGTACCCTCATCATAGCAATGGGGAAACAGAGGTCCAGAGCGGAAAACGGTCATACAAGTCCATGTTTGAGCTGGAATAGACTCCAGTGATCCTGCATCTTTTTTAGGAAACTTCTAAATGTCGCCCCCAGTCTAGACCCTTGGAGTCCTCTGGGGTTCTGCTCTCACCCTTATTTCACATTCAGCTGCTCCTCAATCGTGTGGCCATCTTCCCTGTCCATACCTCCCAACCACCTCCACCTCTGAACTTCTGAAATGGTTCCATGGAAGCCTGAGCCTTCCCTCATCTTCTCTCTCATCTGTCTCCTATTCCACAGCCACACACTCTGATCAAGACTCCCCTTTTCACACATTACCGTATTAACAATTCAAAACACTGAGAAAAGGTCTCAAAGTCTCAGTCAGGGCCAGCCAGCCCCTGCCCTTCCTCTAAGCAGTGCCCTCTGCTTCCTTGCCCAGCAATAACAGCAATGGGTTGGTGAAAACAACAGGTGCCTTTGGTCTTTTGCGGCATATCATTTGATCCACATAGCAGGCTTAAGAGCAATGGTGACTTCCTGGAGGGGAATTTAAATGCCAATAAGGGGCAGAAAGAACAAAAGAGAGAGCCTGCTGGGTGACAGGAAGACCAGAGGTGGCATGGCCACAGGGCAGGCCTCAGATGTTATGACTGCTATCCTACTTCTGAGGATGATGTTTTAGTGCTTAGTATGGACCAGCCACTATTCAGAGCCCTTTGACATTTACTCCTGAGAACAACTTATTGAGCTGGTTGCCATTAGAACATCCATGTTTCAAATGAGGAAACTGAGGCACAGTGTTTCCCCCACAACTGGTTCGAGATACTTAGCTGACAATGAGCTGACCTTAGATTTGAACCCAGGCAGCCTGCCTCTAGGGTCTCTATTCTAGAGACCCAATACTGCCCAGAAGTGATAAGGTTTTTTTAAAGTGAAATTCTCAGTGTTGACAACACATTCCTGTCATGAAACACTCCAGACTGTCACACTGAGCAGCCAAACAGGACAGACATATCTGTGGGGCAAATGTAGCCCAAGTGTGATCCTCTGATTCCTCTGATCTGTTTATTTCTTCTATTCTCCTGATAAGAAAACTTATGCCAAGAGAGCTACATCTCTACCAACATTCCTCATCTCCTAAGTCCCTTTCACTCTGTTATTTCACGTTTCCCAATCTTCAAAAGATAATTGAGGGCCCAAATCCAAAGGGAGAAACTCTAGCATTTTATTATGTCCCTCCCTAACTTGGGTATGTGTTCTTCATATTCTGCAGTTATTTCATTACATCGTTTTACATTTATGAAATGAAATAGTCAGTATAATTCATTTCTGGGGATCCTAATAAATACTAATTGACTAATTACTAGATTGTTAGAAATATGTGAGTAGGAGGGAAGGGCAAACCTGTAAAAATACCACATTTCTATAGGACTCTGTTTAAATATAGGAAAAAAACTCTCATTAATGTAAATAGGAGTCTACATTCTGACTCAAAGTATAATCACCTTCCTAATGACAGAATGTATTAAATGACATCAGAGTAATTTTTCTTGACATATCACAACAGCTTAAGACAAATATACCACTTGAAATTTCAACCTTATTCAGATCTTTTCAGTCCAGGTAATATTAAATAATTTCACTAATCAGTTCATCAATCTCCCAATCGGAGAGTAAATACAAGTTAGTAGTGCGAAGGACAGCCAGAAACTGGAAAGGAGATCATTATTGTTTTGTGTTTTTTGTTGTTTTTTTTAATCACCAAAACAGAAAACAAAAACAAAAGAACTTAGGATGGTCTTAAGGATAAAGGATATAAAGAGACAAAAGCCCAAGTCCACTTGAACTCAGGAAACAGGCATTTCCCCACCTGCCAGGTTGGAAAGTTCATTCATTTTTTACCATCCAAATGAAATCTTTTCAGCAGGGTCAAAAGGGCTTTTGTTTTGACATTTAATTCACTGGCGATGTATTTCCTGTGTTAGAATGCAAAACACCTCTCATACTGCTTTCTCATTAATTGCCTTCATTTTTCAAGTTCCCTGTTTGATTTATAGTCAATTAAAAACACCCTGGAAAGCCATGACTCATGTATGTTAAGTACAAATATGATTAATGCAACAGGCTGCACTCTCCATGGATGACCCACCCCTAACCAAAGTCAGAGTGTCAACGTGGGATGACCAAGCAGTGTCTTGGTGAAAGGAACCCATGGGGAGGGTACAAAGCCAGGAATACACAGTCCTGAACAAGATGGCACTAGATCCATCCAAAACAAGGAAGAAGGGGGACTTTTTCTATATTTTTCTATATTACAGAGGAAGAATGAACTTGGCTATGAACAGAAAATATATAATGTGGTAGGAAGCTCTCTTTGGCTCATCCAGATTGATGAAAGTGGATGGGAAAATTAAGTGGCATGTTGCCTTGATATTTCACCACCAACATCAACCCAAACTACAAGACCCTAGACCAGAACTCTGGATAAAAGCCAGGACACAGGAATCCTGGGTTCAAATCTTGCCATCACCAACAATGAGCAATATGACCTTGGGTGAATTGTTTCACCTGGTCCAGCCTTAGTATCCTCACCCGTAAATGGACACATGAAAGTGCTTTTCCCCTAAGGGCTGTTATGAGGTTCAAGGGGGCTGGTACAGTAAATGCTAGCTATGAAAGCCACCGATGCCCCAATGGTCAGCACTGGTGGTGCTTTATAAAAGTCCCGACATCTGTTCCTAAAGTTTTCACACTTGTTTCACAATCATCAGAAGGTGAGGCTCCTCCCCCGGGGAAGTGTGGTTCTAAGAGGCAGCAGGGAAGAAGCTGACTGGCTCCGTGGAAAGCATGCCCTGATGAGAAAAAAAATAATAATAAAGCAGGAGGTAGTCTCATGTGTGCGCCCTTTCTCTCCAGCTTGAACGAACAACTTTGTGCTCCCTCCCATGTAGGCTCAAGTTACCCTGGGACGGCTGCCTCCTTTGCGGTCTGTTTCTGTCTCTCTCAGAAGTCTGTTTGTGACTTGGGCCATGTTCTTTCGTTAGGGTCTGCAAAGAGACCGTGAGCACACACCAATCGTGTGTGCTCCTCCTCCATGTTTCCCAAACTGGCTCGCAGTTAATAGAGCGGAACAGAAATGATACATGTGCCTCGTGAGCTGAGGGAGTTAATCACCTGGGGTGCCATTCCCCCATTCTTTATTGTACCCCTGTCTGCTAGCTCGGTGACAGAAGAGTGACTGGAAGGCACAAGATGGCAGGACCGAGTTGGAAGTAGCCTGGGTCCTCAAGCTCCTGCAGGGAGGGCAGCCACTCGGAGGAGAGCTCCAGGGGTGCAGCCCAAACTGCATCTATGAGACCTGAATGCAAAATGAACATTTATTCTGTTAGGTCACTGGGGTTGTTTGGTACCAAGCCTATTCTAACCAATGCAGGTTCTTTATTAAAAGTGTAATTGCTTGTAAGTCTGCATTTTAAGTGAACTTGGGTGTGGTCACTTCTCTCTGTGTATCTGTGTGGCTTTCTTGTGTGTAACCCAGGAGGAATGATCCCTAAAGAATGAGCAAGTTGGGAGAGAAGCGCTGACCTGATAGTGGTTGGGTGGCCAGGGAGTGTCCTTTCTGGGCACTGGGAGTTGGGGAGTTTTCCCACTCATAGAAGCTGGAGCATCACGAGCATGGCTTTCCCTAGCAAACACGACGATCACAGATCCCTCCATAATGCTCTCTGTTTGAGCTGAAAGCAGCAGGGAAGAATATACCCTTCTGCAATTTTACAGAACACAAGATAGTCAAGGGCTTATAACTTGGTCTTTTTCCACACAAGCTGGGTGGCTGGTCAGTTTTCCAAGTCAGTTATTCTTCTGGAGCTGGGCATCAGTTGGGAGGCTGTCACCAGGGTGGCTAGCCAAATCTCATGGTACCAAGATGGTGGCTACCAGAATCACATGATTTTCAGGTTGCAGGAGAAGCAACCACACCAACCAATTTTGGATAATTCTTGGTATTGGAGGCCATTAAGAACTCCTGCCACAAACCCCTCACAGATTCCTCCCTGAGACCAAAGACCTTGAATGGATCTCTCCTTTTTGAGTTTCTGCCTTCTAAGCTGTCTTCTCCTTTCTTCTTGTACTTCTCATCAAAAAGGGGCATAACCACATACATCTTCCCAGCTCATCTTTCAAGACTGAGATAAAGCCAGGAAAGTTTTGTCCAAGTTATCATGAGTTGGGGGATTTGCACCACACAGTGGAAGAAGACACAATAAAATCATTCCCCTGGTTACATTAGAAGAAATAGTGGGATACCATGTTTTGATCCTAGAAGCTTGTTGAAAACTGGCCTTTTAAAGACGAAAGCAAGTCTAGTTAGTGGAAAGAAGAGTAGAATAAAGAGTTATTGGGATGTGAAGGAAATAAAAGGCTTTAGAACAACTGAGGGAAAGATGTATCGAAGTGAACAGTGAATAAAATATTAGGGAAATAAAAGGAGTGGAGATGACCATTAATAACAGTTGAAGTAGAAAAAGATAAGGCATTGAGAATTGAGGAGAAAGATGAAAAAGGATAAAAGGAAATATTACCATCTGAACAAAGAGAGCAGGGAGCCATGGACAGAATAAACATTCCCTGTAACCTGCTAAAAGCTGAACACAGAATTGGTTGAATATAAGTCTGGGGTATGAGCAGATAGACTGGGTCTGTCAGGCAAAGAGACAACACTTTCAGACAACTTTATAGAATAGTGAAAAGTATAGACATCAATTGATTGTGCTGTGTTGACACCTCTATAAGACAAAAATTCACAATGATTGGAAACCAAAATTCTTAAATTGAAAAGATAAAGGAAAAATGGAAAGCACAAATGACATAAGTGAAACCCAAGATACGGTCACTAACCTGGTTTCTTTCAGCATCTGTTATTACCTAGAACACCCCTAACCATTTCTTGGATTTTGGTACTTGACCCCAAATATCTAAGTATTTTAATACTTTCTGGTTTTGTTTGATGCTTTTCAGTTTTCATCCACATGTTAACCTTGTGTCAATATAGTGTTCATTCTGAAAGCACCCACCACTCATTGGTTTCTTAGCTAATTATATTTTTCAGAAATAGAAGGGTCTTTTGTTGAACTATAGGGAAATACATGAAAGAAACTGAGAATGAGAGAGGAAAGAGGGAGGAAAGGAGCTAGAGAAAGATGGGGTGGGGATGGAGAGAGGGAGAAAGAGACAGAGGAAGAGAGACAGAGAGAGAGAGAGAGAGAGAGAGAGAGAGAGACTTAAAAATGTTAGTTGGTTAGAGGGACAAGTCCATTCAGTATTTGGGGCTTCTGATTTCTTCTTACAAGTGGAATAGAGCAGTATATTGCTACTACATACTTCTGGAAATCCATATTTTCCCAACAATATTTAATAGGCATTCTCAAATTTTCATTTAGGCCTGACTGACCTTATTCACAGGGTCTACACTCATAATAATCTATGCCCTTTGCTTTGAGATGAACTCAGAAGTACCTAACTAGATTTGCTCTCTGTATTTTTTTCACTCTAATAAGATATATGGACCTACAGTTTCACTGAGAGGGGGCAGTCTGATTTTGCTGTTCCAACAATTCACATATAAATTTTAAAATATCCTCAAATCCCTTATCATTGACTTTCCCTGATTGTGCTATCATTGATAACCAACACAGTTCCATTTAGCATTTACTAACTTACACAGAACCAACAACCATAACCCACTTAATTACTTAGGGGATTGAAAACACACACACACACACACACACACACACACACACACACACACACACACACAGTAATATTAGAATGTACAATATGGTCTAGTTTAAATTAAAAAGATCCCCTAAAGTATGATTGTTTCCAGCTTCTCAGCAGTGAATTAAAAGCTGTTTGGTGTAGTGAAGATTACAGCAGCAATCACATTTATGGGCCTGTTTTGCATACCAACGCTATTAATTTCCATACTCAGGGTGGCTTCACATTGCCACACATGTTAATATAGATATAATTTGGGATAATCACTTAGAAAAAAAAGAGAAGAGAGAAAGAAAGGGAAAGAGGGAAGGAGATAGAGAGGGAGAGAGAGAGAGAAAGATAAGAGGGGAGCCAGAAATATGATTCTATTAAACCAAGTTCTGTTTGAAACATATTGATTCTGATTAATAACAGAATCAAAAGACAAATGAGGGTTCCTGATGGCCTGACCCAAGAGTCACACTCAGGGATCAAATTAATATGAAATCACATATTGGAATTCACTTATTGTGCCAGTTCTGCACCTTGTCATTACAGACTCTAATTACTGAAATGATTTCATTGGCATAATTGCATCAAGATGTGCCTGGGCTTCACCTTGGACAGCTCCCTTGATGCTCAACATTGCATCTTCATTATTGTGTTCCTTTCAACTCTTAAAATGTGTTCCAGCCTCACAGAACAATCCAATTGAGCAGACTGATTTTTTTTTTTAATTTTTCTTTAAGCATGCCAGACACATAGCACAGGAATGAAGGACTGTGGCCAGGCTGGGAGGCGAGCCTGAGTCCACAGGGGCAAATATACAGTTATCTTCCCTGAAGGGACCTCAGAGCATCTGACCGAATTAAACAACTGTTTTCATATTTTTCCTTCCCAAATGTAAAAGACTGGTGCTCAAGAGCCTACCATGAAATGGTTGTTTGTCTACCATCAGTTTTAAATTCTATTGTGCTGAAACCATGCTTGTTATGCATTTAGCAATGCATTCCATGCTCTCATAAAGATAAAACAATGTAGTATCGGCATTAAAAAACAGGAAGAGATGAGAACCACAGGTCTGAGGGGAGCATATTTGAAGAAAATTAATTAGAATTGGGGGGGCAGGATTCAAGTTTAATCTACAGGACAGTCATTTGAGGTTTTGAATCTTTCTGAAAACCATCTTATTAGCTTTAAGAATAAGAGTTTTTAATACCTATACCTAAAAATTCCCAGAAGCCTACATCATGCCCTCACCATTATTTTAATCACATGCTATGTATGACAAACAACACGTAGAAGAGCAACCCACAGGAAGGCAAAGGTTTTGCTCTCAGGGCTCTGCCCAGACGAAATGGATTTAATTTCCTTTGCACAGAGTAGCAGTACTCACATTGAAAGCTGGTGGTCCCCTTTCTGGGGGAGCGGTCGGGAAATGTCCACCAGTAATAAAATACTGAAAGGACATACACAGCACTGTATTCACCTCTGAGCTGACAAGGCCCTAATTCAAGACCTACCATTCTGGATCAAGCAGAATAAGAATAATGAGCAGAGAACACTGAGTGTAGGAACCACTACATCCTGAGACCCATGAATAAACACTGGGGGACTTAAATATGACAACAGACCAAAAGCATCATCAAGTGACACTGCTTACGGTTTAGGATCGCCCGGTCCTCAATGAACTCAGCTGGCTGATCGATATGGAACACTTTCTGCTGAAATCCAGGAGTGCAGTCCAAATCGTCTGCAGATGTTAGCAGCAGCACCTGAGAAAACCGAAGCCATCAATATTGTAACAGCGCTTGTGTGTTTGCCCTGCTAACTTTTACCAAATCTGTGACTTTTAGAAATGAACTGAGGTTTTAATTTCATCTCCCAAAGGAAGAGGTAAGTTGATACTTCTCCCGCAGTTGCCAACAATTTTGCGTTGGCAGTGAGATTTGGAAACCGTGCAAACGGGAACAGCTGCGGCAGTTTCCATGAAGTTGGAGTTAAAGAAATAACTTTGTCAGATTTTTACACCTGCGAAGACTCTCACCATGGTTTCCGTGTGTGAGACTTCATTACAAAAACTGTCAATTTCATAGGATGCCTGGGCTAAAACCAGCTTCACTTTCATAGATGCGAAGGAGCATTGTTGTCTACGAAGAGGAGCAAAACGAAACCACTCCATTGGAAGTCACTTTTCAAAGGAACCTGGGGCCCTTTCAAAGGAACCTGGGAACCTTCACGGCCCAATGTGGTGGTGTCATGCAGGGTGTCACGCAGGGTGTCAGCTCCCGCTCCCCACATAAGAGCGCAGGATATGACGAGGCCAAAAAGGAACACCCACGGAGCCATAGGTAGGGGAGTCAGATCACTATATTCTCTCTGGCGGCTGGGTTGGAGACACAGGAAGTAGGATCCACACGATCCATAATCTGCCATCTGCTTGTCTGCCTGCCAGCCAACCAGCCAACCAACCAACGAATGAACCAACCAACCAACCAATGCAGCCAGGGCAGTTACATCAGTGGCTAATTGGCTACCTGATTACAGCTGATGGCCAACCAATCACGGCCGACGGCCATCTACTACCCGAGCCAGCACCTTTCCACGTGAGGCTGAAATCCTGGAAACTGCTCTTTGGGACTCTGTCCCCACAGGTGGCCATGAGCTCACGTGGTTACTGAGCTCTTCATATGTAGCTGGGCTGAAATTGTCAGTATAAAATACGTGCTGGGTTTTGAAGATTAAATACTAAAGAGAAAAAGAAAGCAAAATCTCTAATTAATAATTTTTAGATGGATTACACACATTCAAGGATAATATTTTACAGATTGGACTATTATTAATTTCACTGCTTTCTTTTTACTTTTGTAAATTTGGCTCCTAGAAAACAAAATTTACAATTGTTTCCAAAGGCTCAGCTTCGTCTTTGCAAATGCTTTATCCAGGGGTCAAAATTTTAAGTTTTATGGTTTGGAACATACAAATATGTGACATAATTCCTAGACGAGGAGTAATTTAATAAGGTAAGAGATAGTTGTATGTGTAATAGGCAAGCCTCACCTTTCTAGCAAGCACCTACCACATATACTGGCACAGAGAAGATGTTCCGTATACTTAATATATTACTGCTAACACTTTTCATCCTTTACTATATGGCCAGCACTGTGCTAGGTTTGTTATAGGCAGTATCTCTTTACTTTCCACCATAGCCCTGGGAGGTATAAGATACATTTTACAGACAAGGGGCCTGACATTCTCCAGAGGCTAACATGTTTGCCCAATGTGGGGACAGAGCCCCAGAGAGCAGTTTCCAGGCTCTCGGCCTCACATGGAGGGATGCTGGCTTGGGTAGTAAATGGCCATCAGCTGTGGCGAGTTGGCCACCAGCTGTAACCAGTTAGCCAGTTAGCCACTGATATAACTGCCGCGGTGCAGGTTGGGGAGTCGAGTTGGTCGGTTGGCAGGCAGAGAAGTGGACGGCAGGTTGTAGGTCCTGTTTATCCAGCCTCCAGTGAGACTATAGTGCAGGGGTGTCCAAACTGAGGCCCGCAGGCCAACAATCCATTTTTAATTGGCCTGCAGCAAATTCTAAAAAATATATTTAGTTTACTTAAATAAACCAGGTGGGGTAATACGTACTTCACCTCGAGTGAGTGGCCTGGGTGTTCGTGTATTTTACCGCATAGGGCCCTTGGTGAAAATCATTGAAAAAAGTTTGGACACCCCTGCTATAGTGGTATGACTCCCCTACCTATGGCTCCGTGGGTGTTCCTTTTTGGCCTAGCCATATCCTGTGTTCTTATGTGGGGAGCGGGAGCAGAGACCCCGCAGGCCGCCTCATACAACAAATGGCACAGTGAGCAGTGTCCCCCGCACGACACCCAAGATCAGTCAGTTAGGATAGTGGAGCCAGGATTTGAATCCAGGTTGAAGGGTCCACTGTCAGAGCCCCTCCCCCACCCCTCAGGCCTTGCACGAGGGGCAGGATTTTGCATTATTTGCCTGAGATATTTCTCTGTAACCTGTGGCGGGCTGCTGTACCTGAGCACGGTGCCAGCAGAGAATGTTTGGAAATTCACATCCCCAAGGCATCCCACGACCATAACCGATGAGAACTGCTGCACAAATCCCCCAGCCCCCTCACCCCTCCAGTGAGATATCTCGAGGGCAAGCCTGCTGTCTGTGTCCCCACTGGTATTTGAGCCCCAGCTGACCACAATGGCGTCTGACTTGATAACTCACCTTCCATTAGCTGCCTTCCCTTCCTTGGATCATTTCCTCATGCCCTGTTGGTAGTTTTCTGACACTACCCTCCAAATAAAACTACTTACACTCATATCCTTGACTCGGTATTTGTTTCCAGGGAAAGCAGACTCAGATACCAGAACACAAACTCTTAACCACGGCGCACAAGCTATTGACGGAAACGCATTACCACCCTACCCCCGCCAGCAAACTCAAAAGTGTCCAAAATGTTGGCAGCTGTGGAACCAAGTCCTGTCTCTAAATATCAGGCCTCTGAAAGGCACTGAACCTCAAGGAATGAGAGCAAGAATCAATCTCTGGAGGTTCGCCGTGGGGCCGGCCTGAGAAACATCACAGAAATTGAAATGGGAGAATCATCACCCTGGCCAACATCGTCTTTCTAAAATCAAAGGGGGAAGGATACTGCCATCCGGGATCTGAGCAGTTCTGCCTGTGAAACTTCCCCTTGCTTTGAGAGCAGGCTCTGGTTAGATCACTTCTGAGGCAAGCATAATGCTGACATCCCAAGTGGCGTACACAGAGAATGCAGATTCAGGACTCAGAATAACTTGCTGGCAATTCTGCAGGCAGAAAGATCGATAACAGGCCATCGTTAATTCAGTTAAACAGCAAATAGTCAAAGGAGGTCGGCCTCCAGGCACCCTGTGCCTACAGTTATACATTAACTTTCTAATCAGCAAATTCTGCCCTCAAATCCCCCGCCGCTAAACCCGTCATCATTCCATAGGAAACAGGAAATGATGTTTCTCCAGGGCTTGTAAGTGTAGGAATCCGGAACTGAGTATGAGCATGGGTGAGTTGAGTTCCACGTTCTTGTCTGATTCCTTGGAGGCTCTATTCAGGATTCCTCTGGAGTCATAAAGGAAAAATAAACCTTTTCCGAGTGCTGACCCTCAGGGAGGGTGGGCATGGTGGGAGGACTCCCAGAGGCCCTCGCTTTGTTTGTACAAATGCTCCAGGGCTTGTAAGTGTAGGAATCCGGAACTGAGTATGAGCATGGGTGAGTTGAGTTCCACGTTCTTGTCTGATTCCTTGGAGGCTCTATTCAGGGATTCCTCTGGAGTCATAAAGGAAAAATAAACCTTTTCCGAGTGCTGACCCTCAGGGAGGGTGGGCATGGTGGGAGGACTCCCAGAGGCCCTCGCTTTGTTTGTACAAATGCTTGGATCACTCTATCCATCAGTCAAAATTCAGGTTAGATGCGTTGTAATAATAAAAGCATTGTAGCACTCTCCTGGACAAGATCTGACTTTGCAAGGCAAGAACTAGTCACAAAATTAATTCGCTCTCTCCTCCCTGCATTCATTCATTCACGTATTCACTCATTCCCAAATACTTATTAATACTGGGATTCTGTGAACACTTACCATGTTTCCCCGAAAATAAGACCTAACTGGAAAATAGCCTTAATATGATTTTTCAAGAGGACATCCCCTGAACATAAGTTCTAATGCGTCTTTTGGAGCAAAACGTAATATAAAACCCAGTCTTATTTTGGGGGAAATATGGTAGCTAGATGTTGTCCTGGAGATTTAGTTAAACACAGGATAATGCAAGAGTTAAAAGCACAAACTGCAGAGTCACTTTGCTTGGTTCAAATCTTGGCCTTTGTCCTTTACTGATTGTAGATTTAGCATTTGTCATGGCCACTCTGTGTCTCAGTTTCCTCATCTAGGAAAATATGGAAAATAACTTGTGCTTTGAGAGGGGCTGGGTGGAGTCAGTAGGATGCAGCGTAGAAAGCATTTAGGATAGTACTGCAAGGAATAACCAGTCAGAAAGGTATTAACTGCTAACAGGGACTAGAAAAGGTGAGAGGCATTAACAAATCATAATTTAATTGATTACAATTAAATTTTAACTTGAAAGGGAATTATAGGTCTCTCCCGGAGCATGTAAAAGCTTGGGGACAGGAAAGTAAACTCACAGAAAGGACATTTCTGCTTCCATTACAAAAATGGGTCAGAATAGCTGAGTAAATGGAGAGGAATATAGACTTGGCTTCTTAACCAACATGCTCTTTGCTTTCACACCAATTTCTTTGTGCCTCTATGGGTTTCACATCTATGAATTGACAAAACTGCATGTAAAAAAGAAGAATCCAGACTAATTTACGGCTTTCCAAAAGCTGAATGTCTGAGTGGGGAGTAGTGGTAGAATGTTCTAGTTACTGCAATTGCCCCTTGACTTTTTAGCAGATGTCAAATAGTGTCTGTACATGAACCTGCTGTAGCCACCCACTCTTCAAATTCAATATCACTGAGTTTGGTGGTGGAATGTGAAGAAGCACCCCTCACTGGTTTAAAAATAAGTACCTGGGCGGCCTGTTGGCTCAGCTGGTTAGAGCGCAGTGCTCATAACACCAAAGTTGCTGGTTTGATTCCCACCCCGGCCAGTGAGCTGCTCCCTCCACAACTAGATTGAAGACAACGACTTGACTTGGAGCTGAGGGGTCCTGGAAAAACACACTGTTTCCCAATATATATATTAAAAAATATAATATATTCCCCAATATAAGCTTAATATATATATATATATATATGTATATATATATACACACACACACATATATATATATATATATATATATATATATATATATATATATATTCACCAATATAAACTAAAAAAAAAAAAAGAGTACCTAGACATGACTCCAAAACTAGGCAGGCCACTCCTCCAGCATCATCGGATGTCACTTTTATAAGTGTGCTACCTGCACATACTTTCCCCCATACTCTCCTTAACAGTTGCAGAATACATGCTGTGAGCAACATTGCAAATGCGCCCTTGATGCCATGGAGATACCGTATGGTTCTTTTGTTCATTTATGCATTTTCTTGCACCCCATAAACATTAGGCAACCAATACACCTGGGAAAGCTCAGGAAAGATCAAATTTTATGATGGCCAAAGGATTTCTATAACCTGAAAATTATAATCAGGCTGTGTATGAAAGCAGATTCCCGTTCAGACAGACAATAAGTGCAGGACAGATACGCCAGTTCTGTATGAATCCCAATGTAGCAGCCGTGACTTTGGGTAAGTAACCCTCTGTGTCTCAGTTTCCTCAGATGGAAAATGGCAATAATAATAGTATCTGACGGGTTATTATGAGGATTAATTGAATTACTGTAAAGAGCTTTACGTAGTACCAGGCATACAGTAATTGTTCAATAAATGTTTGCTCTTATGATTATTATTTAGTAGTAGTAGTATCTCTATATATTAGGCTTAAACCAGAAGATGTGATTCATTGCTATTCCCCAGAGTTGACATTTACAAATATCATCGAACGATTACTGTCATTGCTACTATAAAACTGTTCAGTGGTAGACTGTGCTTAGAAATATTGAAAAGGAAAGAGCAGGGACAGCAATCAGGAAGAAAATCAGGAGGGGGTTTGCATCTCAGGGTCAGCTGTATAATATGAACATGAGTGCCTACTGTGTGCTGAGCTGAGCTGTTTGTACAGGACACCGCACATCCTTTCCAATGGCAGCTCAGAGTTCGCTCCTCTGTGGAAGAGCCCTGCCCTAAACTTACGCGGACATACGAATAGCAAATCCTCACATCATGCTCTTTATACCTGCTTCTCTTTTTAGCTCCCATTTCTATGCTGCTGTGCAGAGCTTTCTCTTTTAAAAAGAAAGGGTTTATGTTTATCCTGACAGATACTGATTCAATAACATAGCCAACTTTGGAGTTTGCTTCCAGAGAAATTACTTTTTTTTTTCTGCCTCAGCCTGCGGATTGCCAACTGGCAGCATATGGGATGGATGTGGCCAGCAGAGGTGGTTAATTTAGCCAGAGCAGTGTGTCATAAAAGTTAAATTATCATGTTATGTAGCGGACACCTCTCCGAGCTGTCCTTGGCTCCACCATTGCCTGTGTCACTGCTCGCGCTCATGGACTCAATTACACACTTGTCTGGCCCTCTAGGCATTGGAGTTTGCAGCCCTGTTTTAGACTTTGGAAATAGGCTCTTCAAGCAAAGAACTCTCCTTGTTATAAGTCTCTAGTTACTTGTCATAACCGTTCCCATAGCTCTGTGTTCTCTAGCAGTCATTTCGGCCACATGACTAAGCACTGGTTAACAGAAGACGGGTGAAAAGATTTTCACCACTTGGAGGCCTGAGCCCTGAAATGCCTCTCTTCCCCATGTCTGAAAAAAGAAAGGAAGGACTTCCAAGAGTCACCCCAGAGAAACAGGCCCAAAATTAGTCACTGCGTAGAGGACAAGTACCGGGGAGAGCTGTCCCACAAGGAGACTCCACGTTCAGGGCGCAGTCCCTGAGATCTGGGGGTTTGCTGCAGCAGCTTGTCTGGCTGACTGACTATGCACCCATTGTGGAACAGACAGAGGCAGAGGGCCTTCTACTCCACTAGGACTCTCAGACACATCTCACAGGCCGGGAGAAATAGCTGAACTGAAGGAAAGCTTAACACCATTGTATTCAAGAGCCATAAACAAACAAACAAACAAACAAACAAACAAACAAACAAAAACCACCTTCTTGCCACAAGTAATAATTATTTCAGCAGGCTGTGAAGCACCTCAGGTCTCATCGTCTCTTAAGCCAGCTCTGAGATGGTATTTTTCAGATGCACTCGCTGGAGTCTCCTGGCCCCTTGTGTTTCTTTCACTGACTCACTTGCTTTCTGCTGTCAGCATGGATGGACAGTTACTTTATCCTTGCCTCAAAACACCTCTGCTTTACTTTTGTCACAGTCAGTCTGCTGGAATCAGTTTGGAGGAGCTTAGATTGGCAGGGAAGAAAGACTACTATCTCTGACTTGCAGGACATAAAAATGTTACAGCAACGTGGTTTGTATGATTCTTTACCCTGCCAGAGACTAAAAACCCAGAGTACTGAAAGGGTTTCTAAAGGCACTCTGCCCATCGGGAGAGTATGGAGAAAAGAGATAGTTCAAAGGCACGCTCGCACAGGCACACCAGCGCACACTGGTGCATAGACTCGTACACGCACATACAGAGGCACATGTTCAGACTATCGCTGTGAGTGTCAGCTCACAACACCCACACTCCCACTGAGTCAGACCTCCTTCAAATGATCCCAACGTTTCATAGCCCTCGGAACACAGAATACCTGCCACTTTCATGGCCATTATTATAACAGACACTTGGAAAAAATGTTGTGATTCTTGGGAAAATATGGGAGGGAGCGTAGTTCCAGTTTGGTGAGTCCTGATGTGGCCTTCGTACACAATTTGAGATCAATATTATAGACCTTGTTTCTAATTGAATGCTATTTAGTATTTCTTTTTCCCCTCAAATTATTAAAAGGGAAGTTGCAAAATGATGGATCCCAAAGAAGTCCTCAGCCTAATTCCAGAACTTGTGAGTATGTTAGATTACATGGCACAGGGGAATTAAGGTTAAAGTCAGCTGACCTTAAAATAGGGTGGTTATGCTGAATTAGTTAGATGTGATCATTTTCCTTAAAAATGAAAGAAAGAAGGAAATGTTACAGTGAAAGCCAGTCTCCGTGATCTGGTGTGGGAAAGACTCATCCTGCCATGGTGGGCTTTGAAGGGATAGGAAGAAGCCATCAGCCAAGGAACGCAAGGGGCCTCTAGAAACTGGAAAAGGAAAAAAAAAAAAAAAAAAATTCCCTTCGAACCTCCAGAAGGAGTGCAGTCCTGCTGACACCTTGATTTTAGCCCATTGAGAGCCATTTTGGATTTCTGACCTTCAAAACTGTATGATAATCCATTTGGGCATAATCCTTTTCTTTTGTCTTCGCAATTGTTCTTGTAAAGTGATGGGGCATTTTGATACGCTGTTATGACAGAGTGGTTGGGTCCATTTTTTTTTTCATTAATTCCCTGAATGAAAATTTGAAATTTCTGTCATCTGCCACGCCCTGGGCTAGCTGCTCAAGATGGAGAAATGAACAAACTCCTGGATAAATTTATTATCTAAAAGGAAAGGCAGACATGTAGCCAAATTATTATGATATGATATGATATGATATGATATGATATGATATGATATGATATGATATGATATGATGATATGATATGATATGACATGATATGATATGATATAAGTTTGTGTACCTTTGGAACTAGGAAGTTCAAAGCAAAGATTCTCAAGCTAGACTACCTGGGTTCAAATCCAATTTTACCACTTAGTTGCTGTAACCCTGGACATGTTACCTAACTTCTTCTCTGTGCCTTAGTTTCTTCATTTGTACAATAGAGCCAATAATTGCATCTACCCTCATTGGTTGTGAGGTCCAATGAGTTAACATATATCAAACATGTAGGATAGGAACTGGTTCATGATAAATGCCACATGCTACCAATTGTCATTATTATTTATATTAACTGGAGGAGTATGTATAAAGTGTTATGGAAACACAGAATAAGGACAACACATACTTTGGATGAGAATAGGAACTGGGGCTGTGTCATAGATAAGGCCATTGCAAAGGTGACTTTCATTTTTTAAGTAGTAAAGTATAAGAAAGACTGTTCCATGCAGGGTTTTGGTATAAACACCGAGACATGCCAGTTGAAGAAACAGGGAGCCATGTGGCAGGGATAACAAGCTCTGGGTTGTTTTCAAGATTATTTGAAAGTGTTTTGTCATCTCAAAATAGGATCCAATTGACCAGGCATGTTCTCCTTGAGTCTGGCTAACCAGAGCCAAAAATAACCCACTTAATGAAATCACAATTTTAGTCTAAATGAAATTAACTCTTTACTATTAAGATGCCAGGATTAATCAACTAGACTCAATTGGTAAATTTTAAAAGAAAAATACAGCTTTGTAAGAATTTTAGTTAATTCAACTGGGAAGATTTGGTGGGCTGGCCCTTGGTAGAAATGAAGACTGTGCTTGCCCTAGAGTTGGTGATACTCATGTCTATTTATGAAATTTTAGTCATTAGATTAGTGGTGCCAAATGCCAGATAGAACCCACTTCCCTTAAGTCAAGCAAAGGAGTCCCTGTATGAGATACTCTTGGGTGAGTCTGAGTAGCCCCAGGAAGTTCAACTGAGCAAATATTAAATACCTACTGTGTGCCAGGCACTGGAAGACTTGTCTGGTCTGCACATAAAAACCTAAATCCATGGAGACAGTGGATAGGAGACTTATTGAATAGGTCTGAGGTTTAAGGACTCAGCCCCATAGAAGCCTGGCGCCTGAGTCCATTATCTCAGCTCACCTCCCATCTCGGCCCCTGCTGCAGTGGACAGTTCCCTAAGAGCTCATGTGCCCCACAGAGTGTCCTCCACTGCTTCTCATTCTGCTCTGAGCTTGTTCCTGTACAGCAGGGCCCCGTCAATGCGAGGGCAAGCAGAGCTGGGGAACACAGACGACTTAATGCTCCAGGGACGGCCCTCAATGCTGCCCTCAATGCTGGGAAATGGCAGCTGGTTAAAGGCCTCAGCTGAGAGACATTGGTGTGCCACTTGGATACACACACACACACTTACACACACGGAGGGTGCCAAAAAAAAATGTCTACACATTTTAAGAAAGGAAAAAAACTATTCAAATTACATTGATGATAACCACTTTGAGCCCCTATCTTGTAATTGCGGAAGTCAAATGTGACTTGTAGTCATCTTTTGTTACTGGTATATATTGAGTATTACAAGTTTAATGCAGTTTTCCTTTCTTAAAATGTATATACATTTTTTGGCACACTCTGTATATTACATATATAACTAGATGGGGGAATCCTTTCACGATGTATACGTGTGTCAGGTCACCATGATGTACTTTAAAAATATTGCAATTTTGTTTGTCAATTATACCTCAATAAAGCTGAAATAAACAAATGAAAAATCCCAAATGTCCAAAAGGATGTCATTCCATCACTCACATTTTCTGGCAATACTGACCTATGGAATCAGAAAAATCTAAGTGATGACCCCACAGATGGTCAATGGTTATATGTGTTGTGTCCTGATATTGTGTCAATTTAACAACTAGACTATGACCTTTTCTTGCTTAGAAATAATTATCAGATCCTGTCTGGCCTTGCTGTGAAGTGGAACATTTTATTCTAACTGTGCAACTCTCAACACTTTCTTCTCTGCCAGACATTAGACAAGATGTCAGATTTGTCATCATACCAGAAGGTTTTTATTAATTATCTTTCAGATGCAAAGTCCTTTTGTAATTTATTTTTTCACACCAGGAAAATTCTTCTATTGAACTAAATGTCTATCTTGTTAAATTATTTTTTTCTGCTAAAGGTTCTCTCTTTGAAAGTTCCAGAAGAAAAGAATAAACCCAGCAAAAATTGGTGTTGAAGTCAAGGAATTGATTATGTCAAGCAGAATACCACATATCCTCCCCTGGGACAGAGTGTAAGAATTTGCATCTTTTCTTTAAAACCTAACTGCTGATATATAGTTAAGATAAAAATTTCTCCAAATGTTTGCTTGCCTGAAACAGATGGAATTGCAATGACTGCTCTTTACATGCCAATCAATCATATTTCAAAGGATTCATTCACTGGTGTAAGCAACATTTATGAAGTGCCTACTATGTGTCAGTGACAAGATATACAAAAATCAGTAAGACACCTTTAGTAACACAGAGCACAAAAGGAAAGACTGATATGTAAATACCTACTTTTTAAAACACAAGGAAAAGTGTTAGAGCAGAGTAGGTAATCTAGTAGAAATCGGAGAATGGGGAACACAATTAACTCAATGTTGGGGGGTTGGAATGAGGTCACTAGAGAAACCACTGTCCTAGACACACCGATTTAGATGATTTTGCTTGTATACCCTTATATTTTAACCAGGAGAAGATGTACATTGGAAAAGACTATGAGTGATGGTAATCCTTGAACTCCCTCTTCAGGATTATTACTCAGAAAGACTCAGCCATTTTAAGATGGAGCTACCCCGATGATGAAAAAATGCTTAAAGTCTTGGATAACAACTTTATTTTTAAAGAGTAAGAAATCTTGAGAAGATAGGAACTAGAAGACAATTTAATTTAATAAGCAATTTTTTTCTTCTCTATATTTCTAGAGTAGCAAGCAAGATGGTAATAGAATGCCTAAGTGGAGCACGAGGTAGTCTCAGGATTTAAGGAAAAAATGGAGGGAGGCCTTCCAGCAGGGAGGAGCTCCCAGAGGAATCCTGGAAAGTGTTGAACTACACAAAGTTGGGAAGCGATGTGCCCAGTCTGCTGCCATGAGCTCAGCAGCTGTAGCACAGCACTGTGTGTGCCAGGTCCCAATTCTGGTGGTTTGGGCCAAGAACTTCGCTGGGTTTTTGCAGGGCCTTTATAAATGTGAATCGTCATGACACCAAGTAGAGCTTCCCTCCTTCCTACAGTGACACTTTCTAATCAAGGATGGGGTTACACTACACATGAGTTAAAAACAGCCTGGAAAACCCTTAGTAACGGGGCAAAATGGCGCACCATAAGTTGGTTTCACAGTAAAAAAAAAAAAAAAATGCAATGAATCCTTGATTTGTGACTGTGTTATTTAAATGTTGCTTTTGATGTTTTATCCAGAGTCCTATCTCAAACGATCAGAGATAATCCTGCTTTCTGACATAATTAGGGAGCTGCTGCTTTGCTAAGCTGAAGGATAATCAACTTGACCTTGAAAGTTTGTCTGTAGTACCACACTCATGGCAGCCACACTGGAGTTTCCCTCAATAGTCAAACATCAGCTACAGACTTTTCTCCAAGGACAAACATGCTTTAACAGAGAGGGTGCAGATAATGATGGCCAACAGGCCCCATTCAGCCACTGTTATCTGGTAGATGGCCTTTGGTTTGTGGGTTAGGAGCTAACATTTAAATATCAAGTATTTTTATTAACGCCCGTATTTGAAATAGCACTGGGACTGGAGTCACACCGGGCAACACTCCACAGGTGATAAGGATATCCTCCTGATGGGCAGAGCTTCATCTCCAGACAACCACAATCTAAGCCCCTATCTATGTGTCCCCAGCAACAAGTACCACGTGCCTTGTATTATCCCAGTTGTGCTGCTGGTTTCCTAAAATAAACTTCAACGTGATTTTTGGTTTGCATTCATCTTTACATAGATTTTTCTCACATCCAGTCCTCTTTTTTGGTTTTGTTTTGTTTTGTTTTGTTTTGTTTTGTTTTGTTTTTTACATTACCTTCCTGGCTTCCCCGAGCACCTGAGCTTCCGAGCTTCATCTACAAATATTGCTAAAAAAAGTTTCCCTTGAATGGGTTGCAGAGAAGTTGTCTCTGTTGCAGTGAAATTCCCACCACCATAAGAAAAAAAAAGTCTCCACTGTTTTCCTCATAAAACTGCTTCCCTACTTCCCACCTTCTAAATTCTGAGGAACTGAATCAGCCCGCTCCATTACTCAAGATCATATTTTTCAGATCATCAGGGCCTCCGTCTGAGCCAGCTTGTTCAAAGGCGCACACATTTGAGGGTAAGAAAAGTAGCTTATTGCTGGTCTCCAGAAACAGGACCTCCTCTCCACCAGCTTCATAGCAGTGTCAAGGGTTCGCCATTCTCTCTGATCTCTCCAACAGGCGGCAAGCCTCACCAAAAACAAGCAAACACTCACAGTATCGAGATACAAATATGTTCAGCCACAACACCCCTCCATCATTATCACAGCATCAGATTTAGGTGTCGATAAGCTAGTCTCTTCTCTCCATCAAGCAAACATCTCTCAGGTTTTGAGCTGAGAAGAAAGAAAACATCTGGGCCAAAAGTTTGAAAAGGATATTATATATATGTTTTTCTCATGTCTACTTGAGTCTACAATTAGCTGAAATTTCATGAGTCATTCCTTGGGATATTTTTAACTCAAGCTAGGTTAAGGCAATCATCAACGTTTCTGCTAATCCTACTGCTCTTTCAAAGTAAGGCTGATTCTTCTTAGGGAGAAACCGTGCATCTCACACCCATAGTAAAAATTTGGAGGAAAAGGGATCATCAAAAGTTACACGGTGTGAAACATGATCATGAGAATGGCCTCCACATGTGGCAGGGAGACAACACTACAGTCTCCGTAGATAGTCAGATGTCAGCTACAGACTTTGTCCCACGGGTGAACAAGCTAGAGCAGATGCCACAGGCCTCATCACCACTCTATCTGCCAGACGGCCAGCGAGGCCAGCATGCAAGTGGGAGGTCCTGACAGCAAGAAGTATGGCAGTGGGAAGGGGTCTGGGGAGGAGGGAGACCTGGATCCCCGTTAGGGTGACCAATTGCCTGGTTTTCTTGGGACTATCTGGGATTCTCAGTCCCTCAAGTTTTATATCCTAGGAAAGTCCTGAGGACCAGGCACCCCAGCCCCAGCAGGGCATTGCTGGCACACTCAAGTTGAGCAATTTGAGAAAAGAGAGGGATACAGGAACTAGCAAAAGTATGGGCAGGGTTGGGGAGAAGGGGCATGGGGCACGGGGAAGCTTCCCAGTAAAAGTGGGGCACCTTTAGAGATGCACAGAGTGGGGGGACTCCCTGAGAGGAGCCTTGACCTCCTAATGGAGGGACAGAGCTCCTGCAGAAACATACTCTCCGCCCCCTCTAGGAGCTCTTGCCCTAGTCCCCCACTGGCTAAAGTACTGATTGGCAAATCACTGCCCCCAGGCCAAATCCAGACCACTGCCTATTCTTGTAAATAAAGTTTTGTTGGAACACAGTCACGCCCATTGATTTCCTTACTGTCTGTATCTGCTTTCATGGTTGAATGGTGGTGACAGACATTTTGTGTCCTGCAAAGCCTGAAATATGCATTACTGGCCCTTTAAGAAAACGTTTGCAGACATCTGGGCTAAGCCCACTGGAAGCCAGAGGGCAGGGGGGCTCCATATAGGGCAGAGGGCAAGGTGGAGAAGTGGAAAGGGCGGAGGGGCTAAGGAAGCTGCTCAACATGCTCCTTATCTGTGACATTGGTCATAAAACTGGGAACTACTGGGAGAATCTAGGCCAATATGCTGCCAACAGAGGCACACCAGTTACCTGGAGTATAAACAAAAGCCCAAGCTTCTTCAGCAGACTTCCAGGAATTAGGTTCCTGAAGAGAAGCTGCAGTTGAGGAAAGATGGGATCAGAAAAGCTCAGAGGCACTCAGCCTTTTCAGGGGTCAATTTTCTGCAAGTTCAATATTTTTTCAAAACTTTTTTCAACATCCAAAGAAAATACTTTAAATTCATACATAGGAATGACACAAGAGTTGTGTTTATTCTTTGGGCTAGAGAACCATGAAATGTTTCATAATAATTCTTAATATCCATGTGACAAACATTAATTAAGCACTTACTGCCTCCTGTCCTGTACTAGACACTGCAGATAACGTAGTAAGCAGGACAGATATGTTTTTCTGCCCTCGTGGAGCTTACTTCCAGTAGAGGAGATGCCAGTAAACACGTGAAAAACAAGTGGGAGATCAAGTGGGAGATCAGAGTGATACATTGTATAGAGAAATTAAAACTGAGTGATGGGGTAGGAGGAAGGGCATTAGATAGCAGCTGGACAGCCATCTTTAATGAGGATCGTGAGGAGGACTCAGTCACGCCAAGTCAAGAAGAAGTGCTCGAGGCAGAGGCAGCAGCAAGAACAAAGGAAAGGCTTTGCTGGAGAGATATGCCCAGTGATGGGAGAAAGGCCAGGGCAGCAGGAGGGCAGCACCACGGACAAGGCCAGAGAGTGCGGTGAGGACTTAACCGCCAATGGTGCTGCAGAAAGAGCTAAAATAGCGCACCTGGGACTGCAGCCTTGGAAAGGCCTGCTTGCAAGCTGGGTCCTCAGCTAGCATCTAGGTATCCGGATTTCGGGAGAGTTCCCACCACCCCAACGGATAAGGGTACCTCCTGTGCCTCAGCTGTTTGCACAAATGGTGTGGTTTCTGCTGAGCAGCTGCTACCTTCTGGGAGCCTGTAATTTTGCCACAGACCGGGCAGAAGGCGCCTATGTGACCAGTCCCCTGTGAAAACCTAGGGCACTCAGTCTCCAAGGAGCCTTCTGGGTTGGTAAGTTTCCACACACATCACAACTCATTGCTGGAAGAATTAAGCACATCCTGTGTGACTCCACTGGAAAAGAAGTCTTGTACCTGGTTTCCCTCAGAATTCAGCCCATGTACCTTCTCCATTGGTGGATCTTACTCTGTATCCTGTCACTGTGATAAATCGTAGCCATGAATAATATGACTACATCCTGAGTCCTGTAGGTCCTCCTAGCAAATCACAGAGCCTGGAGGTGGCCTTGGGGACCCCTGACACAAACAACAAAGTTGTATTTCATTGATTTTCTCCATGCAGAGCCCAGGGAAAGCACGTGACATGGACTTCACCACGTACTTCTCACCACAAGTCTCTGAGACTGACAACCCCTCCCGGTCATCACGACCACAAACATTTGAAAGATAAAGTACTGAAGATTCAGGGAGTTTCTGTCTCTCGCTCAGGTCCCCTGGCTGAGCCTGCCTGAGCGAGAATCCAAGCGGCCTACCTCCCATCCTAGGAATGGCCTGCCATACCCACAGTGCAGACACAGCCTGCGGGAAACTCGGGGGTAGTTTTGCATATTTGTTTGACTTCCACCACAAAAGGTCACTCATTTTAAGACTTTAATCTATTTCATCATGGGATGTTCCAGCAACATTCATTCAAGCTCCACCTCTTAATCTTGATAGTGAATTGGAGCCTTTGTTGTAAGAAAGACTATTAAGATTTGGCAATAAGATTTTTCAAGGGTGAAAAATACTCCTTTAAAGGGACTGCATATCCATTGACTGAATAACTCGGTCCTAAAAATGAAAGTCACACTTGGAGAATGGAAGGGTGGTTTATGAAAATGCAAATTAGAGCGACTTTATTGGTTGAGTTGAATTCAGCTCATCTTGCCACAAAGAAGTATGAGTTGGGTAGGCCCCTACTAAGCCACATCTGAGGGGTTAGAGAATGCAAACACTCTGCATTGGTGGCCTCAGAATGCAGCATGATATCTGCTGTTCAAAGGCAGCAGCTGAAAATGCTGAGATGTTATCATTTGCACTATTCTAGAACTTAATTGTGTTCTTCTGAAGAAAAAGATCTCTTTGGGCCTGACCTCCTTTGTTGTCAATTTTTCTCAAAGTGGGTTACTTATACCACTGTGGTATGTGAATGATTTTTAGGCAGTATACTCACATGGAGGTTTTTTATTTTAATAAGTAGGTCTATCTTAATGCTTACCTCCTATTTATAGTAAGCAATATTGATTTTCTATTTAAGGTAATGATAGAAAATTTCCTTTCTAAATACATTTGTGTTGAGTAGTAAACTGATTTAATAAAAGTTAGCAATGAAAGAGAATGCGGTTGTATATTTATACATATATATATATATATATAATTTAAGTTGGAGAAACCCTGAGCTGGATAATTTATCTGGGAAAGTTTGCAGACAGGGAATTTCAACCAGAGGTGGGAAGAGTGATGAGATACAAGGGAAGAGATCAGTTACAACCAAAAGAAAGTAAAGCCACACTAAATTTTAGGTCAGGGATTTTCCAAGTGTTGTCTTCAGACCAGCATCTTCCGTATGACCTGGGAGCTTGTTGAAAATGCAGATTCTCAGATTCTACCTCGGACCCACTGAGTCAGAAACCCTGCAATCTGTGTTTTCAAGAGCCCTCCGGGTGACTCCAATGCCCCCTTACGTGTGAGAACCACAGCAGAGGCAATTCACCATTCAGTCACTCATTCATTCAACAAATGCAAATGGAGCATCTCCTACATGCCAGGCTCATCATATTTGAACTCAAAGCCCTGCAAAGCCACAAAGAAAGAATACGTTTCAAACATTTGACTAAAGATGCACTGCACACACTGTGAATGAGTCGTGGCAAATTCTGATGAGCAGGGCCTGAGAGAAGGCATCTTTGCTGCACGTGGAGACTCTAGGGCTGGAAGCATAAACTCCCAAGGCATTTGCAGGGCGTACTCCCCGGTGTGACCAACACATGCATTCCTTTTATTGTCATATACTGATCGAGCTGAAGAAACTCTGGCCAAGAATGAAATGTCCTCACTTTGCTGGAGGCAAGCGTGCATACAGATTAATCATCACAGCAAGACAGCCTGGCTTCCTCCTTTGTGTGAGCTGAGACCTTCAGAGCCTGGGGAATGTTTTATGTGCAGACCAGGAGTGATGGGCCCACTGGTCAGCTCTGCCATGACAAGCGAGTCCTCATAATCGAGACCCTGGGGTTACCCACAGCTACCAGCCCGTGGGTCAGCTAAACAGCAGTGGCTTAGGAAAAGGTAGAGCAAGAGTAGGGGAAGGAAGACGATCACTGTATCTCATCAAGGAATGCAAGACATGAATTCACTTTCCCCAGGAAATTTGCCGGCCATGGTCCTTACTTGTAGCTGAGAATCTGTGCCTGCACTGAAAGGTGGGGCAGATGTGGATTTTAAATCCAGGTGCCATGGGACTTGAAAAGAGAGGAGGCCACAATTTACAAGGCGCTTTCTCTGTGAAGGTTGGAAGGAACATAAATTGGTTCAAATGCCCTGGAGCTGCTGCTGTCCAACATGGAAGCCACATGTGCCTAGAAGATGGGCTGTGAAGTACAAAATACACACTGGGTTTCAAGACTTGGTAAGAAAAGGAAATGTAAAATGTTTCATTTGGAATTTTCATATTGCTTCTCTGTTGAAATGATACTACTTCAGATAGATCAGGTTAAAGAAAATATATCACAATTAATGTCACTTGTTTCTTTTTACTTCTATTAATGGGGCTACCAGGAAATTTAAAATTGTGTGCGTGGCTCAAATGAGACTGCTATTGCACAACACTGGTCCAGAACAGGAGTCTGCTAATTTTTTCTTAAAACGCCAAGACTTTAGGTTTTGTGGACTAAGAGGCAAAATGGAAGTTATTATGTATAAGCATTTAAAATGCAACAGTTTAAAAATTGAAAAACCATTCTTAGCATGTGGCTGCCCACAGACAGGTGACTGGATGGATATGACCCACAGACCACAGTTTGTGGACCTCGGTGCTGGAGGATAATGTGTCTCAAAACATCTAACATGCAGTCCCATGGACTCAGCAGTCCATTTCTGTGGAGTCAACTGGGTGAGCAGACATATAGACAATATGTCCAGTGAGTGACAACCATGAGCAAACGGAAACTCAGACCCAAAGTTGGGGAGCTGCAAGGTGAGACTTGAGCCAAGGTGTGCGAGACTCCAAAGTTCATATTCTTAAGTACCATGCCTCAGAGATGCACGGTGTCATTGCGTTTTCTCCTTCTCTGTTTCTCTTTCTCTCTCTCTCTCTCTCTTTCTCTCTTTCTCTGTCTTTTGGAAGAATCTTTCTTATGGCTGCATGGCCATGTCAGATAGCCCTGACACATGCTTGGCTCTGAGTAGGTGCTTTCTGGGTGAATAAACAAAAGGAATTCATAAGGGAATTGGGCCGCCTGGTGGTTTTGAATCTTTGAATCTCTGACTTCTGATTCAACACAAATGACCAAAGATGGGCTGTAGCTCAGCCATCTTGTGCAGCCCCTGCTTTTCATGTATGAGGCACTGACCTCTAAATTCATTTGAAAGATACTAGCAGCCTGCCAGGTGGGGGAAACAAAGACCTTCAAGGGTCCATACAGTAGCAAGAATTGTATTCAGTGTGTCAAGAGTCAATCCTCTGGTGCAGAGGGTTATTAATATAGGAAATACAAAGCAGTTGTATCCTATTTTCTGAACAGACAAGCTGGCTAGTGCTGAAGTGAGAAAATTGTTATTTATCAAAAATGAGGTAGTCATGGGCCAGTGACGAATCCTGATTGGGTTCAGAGATAATTCCCCACCCGTGAAGCAAGTAATACATTTCAGGAGAACGGTGTTCTGTTAACTACAAAATGCCCATAGCATTGCTATTCCTCTGCTCTAGGTTCTCCTGTAAGATCTTCTTCCATTCTAATGGTATCAACTGTGAAAAGACCCTCAGCAGGGTCATACCCTCTTTTCTCTTAAATAACTCCTGAGTTGTATGCTCTCTTAGAGCTGAAGCTTCCTTCAAGCCTTGGTTCTGGCTCAGGTGCCCCCCAACAATTCCATGGGATTGGAGTAGACTGATGCTAGATTCCACCAAGTGGCTGGATTGGCCTTAGGCTCTTCCCTAGACACAGAGAAGAACAGAAATGGAGCAAATTTCCATCTCCCTTGATTGCAAAAGTAACACAAGTCCCTTACATGGTTAATAGAAGCCCAGAGAGATGCATTTGGAGCATGTTTCCTAAATTGAGAATCTGACAACTCAGTGAGCCCACGGGGATCAGCATGACATAGCACGAGGCCATGAGCTTCTTGGATGGAGTTTGGACTTTGAAGTCAAGCAGACCTGAACATGAATCTTCATGCCACCATTTACTATCAATTCAGCTTCTGCTGAGACAATTTCTTCTCTGGGGCTGAAGTCTGGGGCATCCACGATAAGGACAGGTTTGACTATTCTACAGGGTCAGTGACGAAGAAACACATGAATGTGCTTGGCGCCCAGTGAGGAAGTGCTGTGTAGTTATTCATCACATTAACATTTGAAAGCAAAAAGTCCTGAAAAGTCTGAGAGCTTTGGTTGCTTACACATTAGAGAAGGCTGCCAGGAGAGGGATCTGTGTCAACTGGCCTCTCACATCAGTGCTCCGTGATCTGCCACATGGGAGTGCTATCACGATGTGCCAACTCACTTTCGGCGTAAGAAGGTGTAATTCCAGGATGGGAATATTGTAGCAAATGTGTCATGACTTCCAACTTGTCCACGTAGCAGACATTGCTCATCCATTTCTCCATTTCTATGACGTTTGCTGGATCCAACATCGGCGTTATTCCTAATATAGCTACCAAATAATGGAAGTTGTCATCTGAATCAAAATCTGCCTATCTTCCTTGGTGTAGTCAAACGTTGATACCATTTTAGTGGTTGGCACCTGTTAGAGGATCAAGAAATTCATTTTCTTTCTATCCATTTGTGTTTCAGAATTTACAGGGCTGACTGGTCCACATATGTGGGCTTATTGTAACATGGCAATGTTATCAAAATGATTTCAAATTGCTATTGTTTTTGTTTTTATTGTTTTTTTGTGGTGGTAGTAGTTGGAAGTATTAGATTCATGTTTCACTGTGAATCTCGCACATGACTTATAAAATCGAATTATAACTGTGGATAATGACAGCCGGCTTTACACAGCCTGGAGATATATTTAGTAGGCTGCCTTTTCTGAGTTTCCTCTGGAGGTTTGTAACCATGTTGGCAGAACAACAAAAAGGAGGAAGATGAGGAAGAGGAGGAGGGGATGAAAACTTATACCAAAGTCCTAAGTAACAATTTGCCGTAAAACATTTAAAACTATGAGAAAGACAATGCACTCATTAGGGCTGAAAAGCAAACTCTAGACATTACATAACTTATTTCCTAACTGGTTTCATGTTTATAATTAATGGCTAATATTCTGCCATTTATAAGGAATTAAAGTAAACAGAGAGAGATTTTAATGAGATTTCACTAGGCCACTTGCAAGCACTCAATCAAATCTTATTTTCAATATATGAAAAATGTCTCCTTGATTCTTAATTCACTCAGGGTCAACAGTAACATCTTCATACATAAAAGATTCCATTCTGCTTTTAAAGAAGAGGTAATTATAAGATAGCGGTCACACCAAAGGTCTAGGTTTTGTGTAACTTCTGTTCTAATTAATTTATCATATGTGGGATTTTGCTTTGGCGTCCAAGTGTTGATCTTTTATAGCTACCATGTTCCGCGTGATAATGGGTTTTATTTCTTCAAAAGGTCATCCTTGATACAATTTCACCATTAGCAGAGGGGACCAAGGAGCATGGGTGTTTCTGCAAGTCACTGAATCCTGAGAAGTCATTCTGCAAAGTCCTGGGTCATCTTTGCCCTTAGATGTTATTTAAAAACCACGGGGCCAAGACATTTGAACAAAAGGTGAGAAATTCAATTAGTCACTAGGAAGGTTTCCTTCAGAAGGCCAGCCCCACAAAAGCGTGTGGATCAACAAAATATCTGTATTTGAGAATTTGTTTCCTGTTTTTTCCCTTCTGTTTCATAAGTGAAATGACCTGGATGTGATTGTTATTTTGCTTTGTATTTATTTTGTGGCTGGTTTTTCTTGGGGCAGTATGATCCACAGCTGGGGTCCGCAGCCCTTTCATCATCAGGAAACCTTTGTGTTGTTGTTTTGGTTGTTTCCTTCTGATACTTCTCATTCTTTGAAACATTTTAGTCTTCCAAGCAAACTGCAGTTATTAAGTGAAAATTACTTCATTTCCCAGGGCCTCCTCACCCCTGCCACTTAAAAAAAAAAAAGATCAAAAGCATGCATAATTTTCCAATAGGAGCATCTTAGCATAACCAACCAAACTGAGCTGATAGAGAAGTCTCTGGCTCAAAGCAGAGAAACTTGATGTCAGCCTGGCCCAGGATAAATGTATGACTTCAGCTGAGATGTCTGAAATGCTGACAATGTACAAATCATAACCACTGGCTGCAAAAAAGCCCCCAGATTATGGCTTCTTTAAGCTATTGTGCATGCAAATCACCCTGGGATTTTCATAAAATGAAAATATTTCAGATTCTGACTCAGTGGGTCTAAGGTGGGACCTGATACTCTGCATTTCTGATAAGCTCCCAGGTAATGCTGGTGCTACTGGTGCCAGAACCACACTATGGGAACAAGGCCCTGGATAGGAAGGGAGAACACCTGGGGAATTGGGTCACAAGTCACGGTTCAGTTTCAGCTCCAAGGGAGATCTGTTAAGCACCTTCTGCATGGCAAGCCCATGTACAACACCAGGTACCTTTCTTTATGCAATATATTAGTGGGACACTTTTCTTTCAATGGCCCATACCACATCCTGCCACATAAAATGTCTGTACATTCCAGAAAAGAGCCAAACTATACCTGGGATTGGGATTATTTCCACAGCCGTTATAAGGCACACGTAATTATCATTTTCACTGGCCTTTCTCCATGCATGGGATGACACACAGATGAATTTCACAAATGTTTATGTACCAGATACTATGCTAAGCAGTAGACATATGCTGCTAAAAGAAACAGATATATGGCCCCTGCCCTTGGGGAGTGTTGAGCTAGGAAGACACTGACAGGTAAGAACACACAGATGTATGTAACTATATATGATGAGTGCTGGGAAAGAAGAGAGTGCATTCTCTTATCTCAGGGCTCCCACCCCACCCCCCATCGTATATTTAAGAGGAAACAAAATGGTAGACCCCCTTCTTCAGTTCCGCTGTGTCACTCCATTTGTTTAAGCAGGTTCATCGTGCCAGGTACTATGCCTGATGCACATAACAATTCTCTCTGTTCTGAGGAACCGCAAAGGATGGTGGGAGTAAAGATGCTGACATCCATAATTACTACTTGGGATTCAGTACGAGGCGGGCCATACCAGGGCCTAGCAGTGTATCGCACAGAGCTGGCATTCAAAGGGGCACTTTCCTTCGCGTAAATGAATGAAGGCGTCCACAAGCATAAAGGCCAAGCACACTCTCCAAATGTGACAGTCAGAAAAGCTGCAGCGCAGTGGCTGTTACTAGCATTACATACAGAGTGGGGTGTGGGTTCCAGCCTTGCCACTATCAAGCTCCAGAAACTTTGTTCTCTCTTGGAGGCGGGGGGAGGGGAAGTAATACATTTTCCTCAGTAGGATTGTTGTGGGGATTACATGAGATAATGTCTATGAAATGCTTACCTCTGGGCCTGACAAAGGATGAATATTCAGTGAATGATAATGCTGGTTACTCTTAACGTTGTCTTTACTACTATTTTCCTAATGATTATTATGGAAATGGCATGTGATAGGGCTCTCAAAGGAGGTGAAGCATTTTGACACACGGAGATGATGAGAAAGGTTCAGCAGAGGAAACAAGCCTTTAAGAATCAGATTATTGCTTATATATTCAATAAATATGCCACTGGTTATTTGTGCTTGCCAGGGAATTAGGTGAAGATTAATTAATATTTATAAAGTATTTTGATATCCATGTAATATCTAGTAAGCAATTAGTTCTATAACACAAAGCCAAATCTTTTTACATACCAAACAATGTAAAACAAACTAAATACAGCTGTGTAAGAAGGAACAGAATTTTATTAACTCCTGTTGTAGGAAATAGGCAGCCAGTTGGTTTTTTTTTTTTTCCCCTTTGGTAATTTTCTGGCTGATTTTCTCTGGCTTCCTATGTCATTTTCCTGCCTTACCCCCTGCAGCCCCAAATCAAATTATTTCCTCTTGGGTAGCAGTGAAAACAGAAGTGGGATGAAGGCAAATGCAATTCTGGCCCCTCCTTCCTGGAGCCCAAGAGTTTATAAATGGTTTAACAGGGAGGCAGACAGGGCTCCAAAAGTACCTATTTCCATAGCCATCGGCCTAGTCAGGTGCTGTTAAAGGTTACAGTCCCCCCAGCTCTAGACCTGCACAGAGAAGAACCTTGGGTGGGGGAAGGGGCGATAAGAAGAAATGTTAAGTCAAAGCCAAGGCAGCGTCCTCCTGGAAGTGCTTTCTCAGTCTCTCCAGTCCACATGTATACGGCCGGCTGACTTATCTGGATTCTCTCAACCCCTTCTAATCATTCCGCATGGACCATTCTTACTTATAGGCAATGTTGCTACATATCCACAGATCCCCTGCCCCCACCTTTTTCTAAAGCCCATCATCCTAGCCTAAAAGTCCAACCCTGTGTTCACCAAGGAAGATTCTGATCCATGAAACTTGATCTAAAAGCCTAGTTCGCAAAGCAGATACAAAAGGCGTTACCATGGAGGAGGCAGCTGTCACGGGTCCAGCTTCCGCTCTAACTCCTGCACTCTCTTCCTAGAGGCAGCTCCAGAAATGGTTCTGGGATGGTACCGAAAGTCTTATCTTAATGGAAGCCTTTTTAAGCAAATACTGTCGAGCTCAACTACCAGACGAAACCCATCCAGGAAATGCATCCCCTTTAACCTCTCAGGATAGGATGCCCAACTGTTTTCTGTTTGCCAGGGACCAAAAGGTTCCTGGGACGCAGGGCTTTCAGTGCGAGAAGGGGGACAGTTTTGAGCAAATGTGGATGGCTGGTCTCTCTACACCTATCCCACACCTCCTAAGGGAGAATATTCTATCCCCATCAGGGTGAGAAATCTGATCATGAACAAACAGGACGCTCTAGCTGCATGCCGTGCACACTTGACCATCCCCACATAAATGCACACAATTATTTTGCCCTTACCCATAATTGTTCTGTTCAAGTATCCCAACCAACATCTGGCCTATTCCCTTGGCATGAAAAGGGCATCAATGCTGAGGGTCTTTTTAGAGCAGTTTTTAGACCTGGTCCTCCCTGGAAGTTGCATGCCTTGCCTCAGTTTCCCCACAGGGGGGACTATTTTGTGAAGCCAAAGACAGAAGAGTTCGGACACTGCCCAGAAGGAAGCTAGGCTAGCCCACCTATGATGAGTGATTCCTTCGATTCTACAGTATACTTCTAGGAAGGGTAGGCCATACTTCTCTACCCACCCTCACTGACGGCACAGTGTGTCATGAAAATCACCATGGGGCTCCCTTCCCAAATGTCTGTTAAAGCTCACTGCTCAGAACCCCTGGCTAGGTCTCCATCACTCTCTGGGTGGCAGGCCCCTGACAGACCCCTTTGTGTCCTTGGAGACTGCAGCTATCTGGAGCCAGTAACCAAAGCCCTCTGTGGCTGAACAATAAAATCTTACCCAAGTTGTAAAGATGGACACCCCATGGGAAAGGCGTTCACAAGATGATGAAGGCTCTGTGCCAGAGAAATTACCAACTGGAACTCTCTGTGTCCCTCCTAAAAGCTCAGCAAGCATATGTTACTAAGTTACATTATTATTTTTTAAAAGATATTAGCCCCAGCCAGGGCAAGGCTGAAGCTGTGTTGCCTGGGTGAGCAATGAACCAAATGTGTCCACCGTCAGAAATAATCCCTCCTTTATCATCAGGCAGAGGGCAAGCAGAACATGACAGGGACTTGAATCATTCTAAAGCCAGCCATGTGGTTTGTTTCCCCCCCCCGTAATTAGCTCTATTTTGCATTCTTAGTACCTTCCCCAGGTCCCCTGAGAGTCATCTGTAGTCTTTCTCAGCCCCTTCAGCTGTGAAAACTTGAAAACGCACCTCACTTTTTCCTATGGTCAATACCTGCTAATGTCGTATTTTAATCACATTTAGATGTGTAAGCTCAATCTTGAAATTATCTAAGGTGCCTGCCAAAGTGCTTCATTGCTAAGTTACCTACAAATCAACGAAGCTCAGAGGACAAATTGCCACATTCAGTAATTTACAGGTACTTTTCATTGTAAGCAGCAATTTAAAATTACTGGAGCACTTCACCTCCCCCCCCATACACACCCGTAAATGCTTCAATCTGGAAGTTATTGGGATTCTATTCCTGAGACAAGAGAGGTAATTCAACTTTTCTGGAGGACTTTTTATACATACACATATTCTAGAAGCACCTATTTTAAAAATGATGGAAGTTCTGATCATGTGCTGAATTGAACAATTTAAATTACTAAAATGGTTACAATTTGATCAATGCTCCAAGTTTGGGATTAAATTTGTGATTGTGTGTAGAAAATAAAAACCACACTACCGTTTTATATCCTCATCCCCATTCATTATGAAAATCAGAATTTTGGGGCGGCCAGATGACTCAGTTGGTTAGAGCGCGAGCTCTCAACAACAAGGTTGCCAGTTCGATTCCCGCTATGGGTTGGTGGGCTGCGCCCCCTGCAACTAAAGATGGAAAACGGTGACTGGACTTAGAGCTGAGCTGCGCCCTCCACAACTAGACTGAAGGACAATGACTTGGAGCTGATGGACCCTGGAGGAACACACTGATCCCCAAAATTCCCCAATAAAATTTAGTTTAAAAAATTAATTAATTAATTAATTAAATAAAATCAGAATTTTGCCTTGGATAATTTAAGCCTCCTGCCACATAGAAGGCACTGCTGTTCTAAAATACTCTGACTTTATGCAAAAGCAATCCTCTGATTTCAGGTTTTCATTTGGCTCTTGTGTGGCTATTTATAGCAGAGTAATTCAGAATCAGAATCACCTCTTCCCTAGCCGACAATGAATCTTAAAAATATTTGTTAAAATTGTTTAGATGTAGGAGAAATAGGCCAAGGAGAATTTAGTCTCCACTACTCACTAAATTCAAAATTGAATCAAAAGCACTTTTCAGCTAATGAGAAGTTTTTCTATCATTTTGTTTTTTGAAGCATCAAGGAAAAAAAATGAGTTGCTTTGTTCCTAGAAAGTGAGGCATTATTTAAAGATGGCATGACACAAAGTAAGCTCCTGGCATTTTCCTGGTGAATTCAGATTGGCAAACAGGGTCAAAGAAGGTGGCTGCAGAGCTCGGTGGCCCCTTCACGGCCCAGCAGGCTAAGGTGAAACGCACCTGTACTGTCTGACCATTTTCTGATATTTAGTGACTAAAAGCATAAATGAGAACTTATTGCAATGATGTTGCTAATCTTTTTTTTGATATCAGAGGGATTATTCATTATGAATTTGTACCAACTGGACAAACAGTGAGCCATGTTTACTATTTGGAAGTGCTGAAAAGGCTGTGTGAGTAAGTGTGACGACCTGAAGTTTTCACCAACAATTCATGGCTCTCGCATCACGACAATGCACCAGCTCACACGGCACTGTCTGTGGGAGAGTTTTTAGCCGGTAAACAAGTAACTGTATTGGAACACCCTCCCTGCTCACCTGATCTGGCCCCCAGTGACTTCTTCCTTTACCCAAAGATAAAGGAAATATTAAAAGGAAGACATTTTGATGACATTCAGGACATCAAGTGTAATACGACGACAGCTCTCATGGCCATTCCAGAAAAAGAGTTTCAAAATTGCTTTGAAGGGTGAACTAGGCGCTGGCGTCAGTGCACAGCTTCCCAAGGGGAGGACTTCGAAGGTGACCGTAGTGATATTCAGCAACGAGGTATGTAGCACTTTTTCTAGGATGATTTCCCGAACTTACTTGTCAGCCCTCGTATGTTTATGATGTACACATCTAGGAGTGGTATCACTTGGTGAGTGGCTTCCTTCCCTCCTAGATGGAAAGCTCTATGACTGTCTCTGCTCACTGTTCTCAGCCCAGTGTCCGACCCTGTGCCTGGCTTGTCAAGTCAGTTACAATCAGTTATGCACAAAAAGGACTGCTGAGAAAACAGGCCTCCCCCTGCACCTAGAACCAGCCTTGCCAGGCCACAAAGAGCCCACCCCACCCAGGCTAAATTCGCAGAGGCTGCATGGGCCAACTCGAAGCCTGGGAAATTTAGTCTTCTACCTTCAGTTGCCTCCTCATTAGTATAAATTTTAAAAATAGCTTTATGCCAACACCGTAAAGGTAATTTCCTCTTGGAAAGGACACTTACTCATTTGCTTTAAACAGTCATTAATGGACCAAATTTCCCCTCAGAATTTCATGTCAATGATCCTATGGGGAATTTGAAAGTAAAACCAGAAAAATAATGATGTGAGGAAAATGTCAGATGAGAACTGTGAATGCATTACAGACCTTCAACTAATATTGCCACTGTCAAAGTTCAAGGATTAAATACTCATCAGTTTGCAACCTTCCATGGGAGCCCATTCCTTCCTGACAGCGACCGGTCTGCAGCTTGCCAATAGTGATCATTTCTGCTGTAATTGATGGCTTTATCTAATGAGGACATCAGAGTCTACGAGTCATAAAGTTCACCCCTTAGCAGTAGAGGCAGGGCCCACGGACTTACTGGGAAGGACTCTACAAAAGAAGGGGCAGGCTTCTTTTTGTGAGTAAATATAATCTACCATATGTTTGCAGCCAAACATTAGTGCTCATGGTCTAATAAGGGGGTGGAATATTTACATTCAGGGCCACACCCAGAAACTCAGAAAATAGATCATCCTTATTAAAGAATGTCTTTTCAGACCCAAAATTCTCAGAGAGATTAAATGTGACTCTCACATTTACTCATGTTTTTGGGAAAGGATCCTATCTCTCTTGCTCACATTTGTATCCTCAGTGCCTATCACAGACTTGTCACATAGTAGACGATCAATGAATATTAGTCAAATGAATGAATGGCTTATTGCCACATCCTGGGGCCCTGAGAATAACTGCAGTGCAGGCCAGACACAGAATGCCTGGGTTCAAATCCTGCCACCACTGTTAACTAATTATAAGTCCTTGGAGAAATTAAGTTATCTGTGCTTCAGTTTCATTATCTATAAAATGGGCACAAAGTAGTTCCTACCTCACAGGATTGCAAATGTGCTAATATTCATGAAGCATTTAAAACAGTACCTTATGCATTGTAAGAATGCAACATTTAAGCTTTTCCTATTGTTTGCTTTTTTTTTTAATGATTCCAGACTTGTACATACACCGAATCCCCAACACGTGCCAGGTCCGGTGCTTGTGCTTTACACACACTATTGGCTCTTTCACATCCTTTGTGTTGTTGTTGTTATTTTAATGAGGAGTGGTGTAAACAAACCAATATATCCCCAACAGTCTCTTACTTACTCCTCCCCACAACCCTACATGGACGATACAATTATTCCTGTTTCAAAGGTGAAGGAACTTAGAGAAGTTGATGATGTATGCACATAAATGACATGTATGGAAGGAAGGAAAGAACGAAGGAAGGAAGGAAGGAAGGAAGGAAGGAAGGAAGGAAGGAAGGAAGGAAGGAAAGGAGGGAGGGAGGGAGGGAGGGAAAGAGGGAGGGAGGGAGGGAAGGAGGGAGGAAAGAGACAAGGGAAGAGAGAAGGAAGAAGGTAGGAAACAGTGCTATCTGGTCCCTGTTCATTGTCACCTCCTCCCAGATAACTCTGCCACCATCAATGCACAGGCCCTATTTCCGGTCCCCAGGGCAGCCATCTTTGTGATACAATGCTGTGAGAGGTAGGGAAATGAAGAGGCAGCCAAGGAGTTAGGGAAGTTTTATCCCCAGATAGGGCCAACTCAGACGGAGAGGAAGGAGGGGCAGTGGGATGCAGGCAGTTTAGGAGCATTGGGCAGAATGAAAGGGATAGGACTTCATGAGACCTGTGTACATTGCTCCTCACACAGTAATTCTAAAATATGTTGGTTTAGGAACCAGCATCTGAGACTTGACTCTGTATCACTATTCCTGGCTGATGGCTATGCAGTTTCAATGCCTCCTTTATCTGGAAAATTACCTGAAATCTACCTTCATGCTTAGCAGGATAAAATATGTTATCTGATTAATTTAGATCAACTAATTGATGTTTTTTTGTAATTACGGGATGATTCATCTAGCAATCAGATTACTATAAGGCAATAAAACGCTGCAAACGATGAAACCTGTCCGATCTGTAAGTAGAATGCGGTTTTTTGTCCCTCTCGCTCTAAATCTCGATCTTGTATTTCTCAGCGTTGCATACACAGAAGCAAGCGCACGTGACCAGTGGTTTTGCTGAAAGAATGTCCCTCCTATCTTTGACAGCACCTCCCAGCAAAGCAGCAGTTCGGGATTATTGCTCCTCAAAAAGGGCTCCGAGGGGAGCAGGTTCAGCCATGGAAGATGCTTTATAAAGCAGAACTCACGTCACCTCTAACCATGTGTCCTGTCTTATTCAAAGTTATGACACCACCAAAGGCAGACGTGTTTTTGTGTGCAGACATATAAATATGCAAATGCCATGGCAAAGAGAGAAAGAAAGAGAGAGACAGAGAGAGAGAGAGAGAACCACTTTTGGAGACCTACCCCGGTCATTTGCATGTAGCCGAAAGATGCTTGAGGTCAGATCTGAAGTGCCACCTCTACCTTTCCTAGTAATATGCCCCCATTTCTGTGGCTATCAAGCCAACAGTGTTTAGAACATTTTAAGCACATCTAAAAGGCCAAGAATGGCTATCTTGCTACAATGATGCCTATAACTTTCAATAAAATGCAAAATCTTTAGCTCCCCCATAAACCCCTTATCGAAGCTTCAAGAGTCAACTCAAATGCTGTTCTGTTTTCCATGCGCCCGTGTAGCTCTTTATTTCCCTTTCAGAGAAATGATCTCATTATGTACTGATCATTTCTCCATACGTATTTTCTGTGAGAAGCTTAAGGACCAGCTCTACAGTTTATTCAGTTTTGTTTGTTTGTTTTTGCCCTCTTTCTGTTAACATCACTTAAGCACTGAGATGGAATAGGCTTCCTTTCAGTCATTGGTTTGAATGTCAGCTTCCTAATTTATAAGATGTGCAAACTTGGGCAAGAAACTTAAACTTCTAAACCTTCCAATCTTTCATCAAACAGGGATGGCGTTAGCATATGTATAGCAGGGCTGTGGTATACATAAAAAGGGACATTAGATGCAAAGCTCATGGCACAATTAGGCTTTCTGAAATATACACACACATACATGTATGTGCGTACACACTCATTCACATGTGTGTACCTATATCATCATATATATGAATATCCATGCATTCATATATAATATGTGCATGTATGTGTGTATATATACATTATATATAAGCATAGGTGTGTGTATGTATGTGTACTCATGTGAGTGCATGCATGTATGTATATGTAACTGTATGTGCATATATTCATGTATATGGTGCTCATGTATTTTAAGTATAACTGTGTGTGTGTGTGTGTGTGTGTGTGTGAACATTTGTCACTGATTTATCTATTATCCTTTCTCCTGGGAGGTCACTGGGGCCGAGTGTAGATTTCACTGGACTCTATGAACGGAGCCATGGAATTAGTAGAAACCCATTCCTAAACAGAGTGAGCATGGCCGAGCTGAAAACAGCTGTTTGTCATCACGATGTACCAGGAGGGGTGGACCTAGACGTTATGGAAGCAGGCTGGGGTCCTGACTGAGGACAGGAAACCTCCAAGCCCAGAGCTGTGGTCAGGAAAGGGAATGGGCACCCACAGGAGAACTGGTTGGTGGAAAGCGCGTAGAGAGAACTGCAAGAAGAGACCAGACAAGCTACACAGTGGGATTTCAGGGTCTCTTAGCAGCAGAACTCAGCCTTATCCTGACCGGTGCACTTGGCTGATTTCTTCTGGCCTCACAAGCACATCGAGGCTTAGCTATGTCATCTTCCAGGAAGTCTTCTGTATCTTCTCTCCTTTAGGCCATATTCTCTGCCCATCGGGACTCCCTTAAAATCTGTGCTCACTCCATTCGTAGGAAGCATCATGTTGTCCTTTAACAGTCCCCTTTGCAGAGTCTGAGTGCCAGGAGTGCAGGAATCATGGCCGTTCCCTGCTGAGTCTCAGCAGGGAACGGTGGGGGTGAGGGCGATAAACAATCTAAACACAATCGTTCCCTCCTGGAATGTTTGAACTTCGCCTTCCCCTCGCCAGACAGTGGCCTCCTTGAGCTTCCTCTGACGCAGCAGGTGCCTTCCCACCTCAGAACGTTTGTAGCGGCTGTTACCTGTGCCTGGAACCTCCTCGTTCCCTTACCTCTTTCCAGTCTTAGCTCCAGTGTTGGTTTCTCAGGAAGGCCTTTCCCGACCACCTGTGTACGACCATCCCTTCTCGGCGCCGTTCCCCCTTTACTTTTCTCCGCAGGCCTCATCGTCAACTTCACATACAAACACACGCCCACCTTTTACTTCTTTTCTCGCGCCTCACCTTTGGAATATAACAAACTCCTTGACAGTAGAGACTTTGGCCTGCTGTGTTCACACCTATATCACCAAAGCCCAGAATAGTGCCTGGCACATAGTAGGTCCTCAATAAATATCCACCGAATGAATGGACTCAGATGGCGGTGAATGATTATTACTATAAATAGCAGAAGCGATCACAGAAAGAGCATGGCTGTGCATGTGTGAGAAGCTGACATATGTTCTGCAGGAGACACATAACCCTGAGTCCCCTATGGGCACTGGCCTTCGGGCCCCTAACGTGCGGCCACAACTGACCCTCTCATACCCTTCCCATAACCAGAACCGGACCTATTCTGGTGAAAATGCTTCAGACCAAGCGTCCCCGTGTCCGCTTACTATCGCATGGTTTGTAATACATTTCTTTTTATTCTGAAACAAAATGCAGTAATGTATTTTATCAGTCCTAAACACAGGTTTTGAATTCACAAAGAACAGCATTTTTTTTCTTTCCCAACAGCTATCTGTGATGTTAAACTGCACATAATTAAATTAAAGGCATCCGTGAGCTCTCTGGAATATAACGCTTTGAACAAACCTCAGATTATTGTAATTAAAGCCATTGAGATCCTACAGTATAATGGGTGGTCAACAGATAGTACCGGAAAGGGATAGTCTGCTCGCAGGAACGCGGCTTCCTGCCGCAGGAGATCCGCATACGACACCCAGGACTGGAAAGGGAAAGAGACCACACATGGAACAGCATTTGAAGGGGGCGGGCAGTTTGGTACCCAATTTCCACTCATCACTATTCCAACCTGATTTCCATCTGAGATCAGTAGGGTCTAATGAAAGTTACTTGTTTCTGAAAATGGAAATAATACCGAACATTCATGACGCACTTTCCGAGTTCCAGGCCCTGCTCTGAGCACTAGACACGTACCATCTTATTGAGTCCTTGCACCAGCCCTCAGGAGTCTGTACCCTCATTGTCTCCATTGTGTGGGGAGGAAAAGGAGGCACAGACAGACCAAGGGGTGAGGACATTATCTCTGGCCCTGTGGCTTTTACCAGGTGGAGCTGCGACGTGGATACCTGCCTCTGTCCTCAGGTAGGGGCTTTGACCCTGGCCCCACTCAACTCCCAGCTTGTTACTGCATCGCTGCCCTTCCTCCCTGCAGAGCTGTCTGCTAACTAACCATGCAATGCTTCCCCGCACCCTACTGTGCAGCAGATGGGACGAAAACTGGTACTTTCAACCGAGCTTGGTGCATAAAGGACAAGAAATCAATGAGATTATTCTTACATGTGTCCCCTGGACCTGGCACTTTGGCATGTCCACTCTTGCACTGGAGTCTCCCTGAGGGTGGGGATCACACTGGTTTTGTGCCGTTGGACCCCGGGGCCCTCACAGCGGCCAGTATCTGAAATGGCCCTCAGGACATGTGGAATGGATGGGTGTGTACAACAGTCCTACAAGGTGGGCAAAAGTATCCCTATTGCAGAGATGATAAAACTGACTTTTCAGAGAGGGCAAGAGACTTGTTTAACATCCCGCAGTCGATTCGGGAAGAGCTGATATTTGAAACCGAGACTGATTAAACCTCAAAGTCTATGTTTTCCGAAACGATGCAGGTGGCAGATGTTCTAGGCTGGGGCAGCATTGAGGGGGTCTACACTCAAAAGTTTGTTTCAATTTGTTTCCGTGGGAAGGTTGAGAGATCTGGGACTCACAAGATGCAAGGTGACAGGGCAGGCGAGATATGCGAAGTCTGGCCCTGGGGGTCTGGGTTCCCTGTGACCAAAGCAGCAATGGGAGTGGCCAGTCAGCCTCCGGGAAGCTGCTGCTTTTTTGAAACCTTTTATCTTAACTCCAGGTAGCTTGGCACAACATCTACAGAGAAGCACTTTTGGCACTTAAAGAAGGCCTGCCATTCCTGAGCCTTTTGATGCAGAGAAGAGCCCACATCTGTCAATAAGGTTTCAGGATCTGCGTCTTGAGAGGCTTACAACCCTCAGATGGATGCGGGGGTGTCCAAAGCAAGTCTTGGGACCTCAGAGATACTGCAGCTCTGATCCCGGGCACAGCTGCGAAGCCCCAAACCCATCTGTACCACAGATCCCTTCTCCAAGGATGGCACCCTTCATTCCCAAGCACCCAGAGCCCTTAAATCCAATCTTTCCTGCCCAGATAATGCCTCTCCCAATCCCAATTTCAAAACCTACTCAGGAAACATGAAGAAAAGCAGCTGAAGCTCCAACTCACTTTAGCACATATTCATCTACATATACCACAGGCGTGTGCAGCCTTTCAGAACTGACTGTCACCAAGCCACCAACACGCGCTTCGGAGACAAAGCAACTTACATCCTCCCTGGAGACCTACTTGAGTCTGCATTCCATCATCGCCAAGACCTGTGACAAATCACTTCTCCATCAGAACCACTAAAGGGCTCCTCTTTAAGGCAGGACACAACACACACCCACCTTTAAAGGAATTGGCATCATTTAATCATTCAACTTTCTGCTATAGAAAGTTAATTCTTCTCCCAAGTTTTGAAGTCTATCCCCTCCTAACTTCTCAGGAACTTTATACCATCATTGATTTCTTCTCTCCCACGAATTTTCACCTCTGTCTCAAATGGATCCTCTGTATCGGTAAATCTCTCTTACTAGAGGGAGGGAGGGAGGAGGAGGGAGGGAGGGAGGGAGGGAGGGAGGGAGGGAGGGAGGGAAGAAAGGGAAAGGGAGGGAGGGAGGGAAGAATGTGGCCACATGCAAGCTCCCAACATGCTATCACTGCATGAAGCTGGAAAGAGATGCACACAGTCAGCCTTTACAAGCTGGTAAGAATGAGCTGGCTCCAGCACGTGCATAGATGCTATTCTATCAAAAGATGTTTCTTTGCTATTTTAAAAAAGGTACCAAACTATTACAGTATACATGTAGTATAGTATAAGTAGGTTCTAGCATACTTCTAAGTATTTTAATCTATGCATCTAAACACAATATTCTGAGATGGGGCCCACAGTCTTCACAAGACAGACAAAAGGGTCTATGGCACTAAAACAGTTAAAAACCCTTGTGATTCTCAGAACAATAGTTGCAAAGAGAAATCTAATTAAGACTGTCACCCCCATGGCCTGATGCCTGCAAGCCCTCCCCCACCACACACACACACACACACACACACACTCCCGTTAACAGCTTCCTACTGTTCTTAGCATAAAGCCCAAACCCTTCAAATGATCTGCAAGGCCCTGTGTGGCCAAGCCCATCTCATCTCCTTCCTCCCCTGCTTCACGCTCTTCTTTCCCAAAGCCCACGACTGTGTGAAATTACAAGCCTCAACCTGTTCATCTCTCCTGGAGCCCCATCCACCCACCCACCACCATCACCACCCCCCGCCATGTACTTGGGAATCTTCTCTGCTGTGGGAACTGGGAATCAGGGTCTCAGAGCTGTGGGCTAAGGCCACCGCCTAAATGGTCGTGCCATTTACACTGTGATAAAAAGGCACCTTTGTCACCTAGGCCATCTCTCTTACCAGGCTACAGTGGAATTTTTTAATGCCCCCCTCACCCCCCAAACACATTGCGATCCTTTGAATACAAGGTTTATACAGGACATAATTAAAGTCCCCCAGGACTAGTGGTAACTTTCCAGTGCTTTCCCCATAGTTATATATCTTCCTTGCTACAGGGTCCTCTCATTACTCCTTCTGTTTGGCAGACATTTGTTTCCTCCCTGACTTTTGCAAAGAAAAAGGACAGGTTTCGCCTAATGAGCTGCTGTCCTAGGTCCTCAGCCATTCTAATATCCCTGCTTATTGCAGGTTATTCTTTTGTTGAACTGTGTGTTGTTGCATACACAAAGGGTTGTTTCTGGATAATGTTTCATTTAAAGGAGGAAAAACTAGGCACCGTATCCTCAGCTTGGAGTGGAAAAGGTTTCCTCTTTCAATCAATGACGAAGGGCTGTCAGCAGCTAAGTAATCCCTAATCACTGTTGGCAAACACGAGGCCTCCCCAAGACATGTGGCCGTGGCCGGCTTCCTCCTTGAGGGATGCTGTCCTTAATAGATGGGCTCATGAAGAATGAACTGAGGTGCCTTAAAAGCAAGTCTATGTATCAGTTAATCAAAAACCTGTCCTTTTTTTCTTAACAGGCACCTTATAGGTATCTTGAGAAAGCCGTAAATTGTGCTAATCCACTTCTTTTACTGCTGTCCAGAAAGAATTATTTTTGTTAATGGCATGGTAAATCAGGAGACTTGTTAGTGAAACTGCTCAGAAAATGAGTCTTGAAAATGAAAGCTATAATATTTGTCAGATTTCCAAATTCTCTCTTGGGAACAAAGATGGTAACCATAACATATTTGCTAAATTCCATTACTTTAATACATTTATGTTGCTTGAGATATGGGCTGCTAAGGAAGGCATGCACATAAATCAAGGGTAAAAACATAAAACCGAATCCAAAGATAGATATTATGGCTATAAATCCAGACCTGATCTCAGGGTTAACATTCTGATAGATTTGAGTGTCATCATTTACACCTTTAAAGGACCTTCTCAGCCACCTTTATGACCCCCAGGTGAGTGAGAGTGTGATCTTACCACGCTCCCCCTCACCCCTAACCCTAGCACAGGCTCTGTAAGTCAAATGACCCTGCAGCACCCTCTTCACAAAGAAACTCACTGGCGTTCTGCACAGCACAGGGCAGGGCTCAATTGGTTTCCCATGACTTATTGGAAAGCTTTTCTAGAAGAAAATAACTCAAGAGGTGCTCAAACTCACTTGTGATCAGAGAAACGCACTTGAAAAAAAAATAATGTAATAATAGCCTGGCAAATGTTTAAAGTTTGATAATACCAAGTGTTGGTGATAGTATGAGGAAACAGATACTTTCATACAATGCTGGGGGGTGGGTAGGTGATTTGATACACCCTTTGTGGGGGGAATTTGGCAGGATCTTAAAAATACATATATGTATGTACATACACAGATATGGATTATATGCATATACACACATACATATGTCTATGTACTCCTACACATATATACATGTATATATTTACTTTTTCACATCTACCTAGAAAAACACTTTCTCATGTGCAAATGGGAACAGGTACAAGGATGTTCACTATAGGAATGTTTCTCACATTTTTAATATTGAAAACCAATAAGGAAAAGGTTAAATGAAGTAATTTATGGTAGACCCATACCACGAATATGACACAGCAGTTAAAATGAATGAGATATTTCCACAAGTACCGTGTTTCCCCAAAAATAAGACCGGGTCATAACGTCAATTTTTCCTCCAAAAGACGCATTAGGGCTTATGTTTGGGGGATGTCATCCTGAAAAATCATGCTTGGGCTGATTTTCCGGTGAGGTCTTCTTTTTGGGGAAACACGGTATTAACATGGGAAGATATCTAAAGTATATTGCAGAGTGAAATGACAATGCTATCAACATCTAAGAGTAACAGGAGGGGACAGATTCAGGGGAGAGTAGAAGCCTTATCGGAGTATTTAATACTTTATTTGCCCTCGGGCTTAAAATCTCAGTTGTGCCACTCACTTCCAGGGTGAGTCTTGTGCCTTAATATTCTCATCTACAAGGTGGATGGCACAGCCAAAGTGGGGACGAAAGGCTGTGCCTGGCACATAGTTGGTGCTCGTCAAGTACTAGAAGCCTTTCCCTTGTCACCTTTCCAATATCACTTTACAAATAAATAAGTCAATATTTTTATACCCTCACAGACAGAGAAAGAACCTTCTTTCTGGTGGCTTTTCTCATGTTCCTATTTACTGCCTTTTCAATTTGTGTCCACAAGCTCTCCCCACCTCCCTTTCTTGTCAGTCCCTGTTATTTTATCTCTCGCTTGTCTGCTGTTAAGAATTCAGCTTTGATAGCATTGTGGGAAAGCATAAGGCATTCAGTGACAATTTTTGACTAAGTGTCTCCACCAAATCAAATGATATTATACCTGTAATTCCCTAGAAAGTAGATAGAGAGGCATCAAAGGCTATTAGATCTTGCTTAACAGAAATACAGAGAAATAGAGATCCTAGAAAATGAGCTCCATTATTTCAAAGAAGAAAGTAAATCATTTCAGGCATGCAATAATTCAGCAGTTCTTTAAAAAAAAAAAATTAGGAAAATCAGAGAGAAAGGAGGAGTTTTTGGAATCACCCCATCTCACTTCATTTTGCAAATGAGGAAACATACGCAAAAAGGTCACAGGGTCGTCCAAGGTCATTGAGCTAGTAGTTAGCTGGAGACCAGGATAAGACTGGGATTTTTGACGATACTTTCTTCTCCTCCCCAAATTGCCCCTTGCCTAGAGCTCAGTAATATGTGCATTCAAGAGATACTGTAATTAGGAAATAGTCTGTCTCCAGTTAACAAGTTGACCCTGGATAATAAGCAATTTCCCTTTGATCATTTTAAGAGAAAAAGAACACAGTTTGAAAATGGCCTGCGACATACTTGAGACCAGTCTTAGGTCTGGAAGAACCTAAATAGAGTTCATTAAATTCCCTCAGAGTCATTGCTATGGCTCTACTTGTACATATGTACACTTTGCCACTTTTCCTCCACGTACAAAATACTTCATTATGGCTTTGGAGGGGTAAAATCTTGAGATTAATTATTCCTTTCACCCTTTATAAACAGAGGGTATTCGTGTAAAACATAAAGACTTTAGTTTGAGGATCATCCTTAAATCCACAAGAAGGGGTCTCCAAGATAAAAGGTCAACGTGGCCATCTTCCAGGGATCCTTCGCGCCAAATCAAGACAGGATATCATTTTCACCTACATGGTTTTGCTCTTCAGTTCCTTCTTTATATACAGGAGTTAATTCCCACTCATCCACTCCACCTGGGTCCCTGATCCCTGCCATTGACTCCCCTTTTCTCACCGTGACCTTCCTAACTACAAGACCTCTCTCTATCAGTCACTCTGCCCAAACTGCTACAGAGAACAATCTTCCAGCCTCAACTGACCAACACTCTCTTTTCTCTGCCCTGCAAAACAACCATAAAATTTCAACTCTTCATTGTCTTTTGGGAGAAAAAAAAATGCTATTTGTTCAAAAAGATTAAATAAATAAAAGCAATTATAGCAGGTTACATAACAATCTGTCCAATTCCTTCTTTTTACATGACATTTGGAACATTGGTTGTGTGGATAAATCTGGCATTGTCTGTTGTCAGTAAAAGCAATTTAAGTGTATTATTTTGTTTTGTTTTTTAAAGTATGGTCTCAAATGCAAAAGCATATACTTAGAAACTAGAAAGTATTTGTCATTTGGACTAAAAACTTCATTGGTCTTGCTCTCTCACAGACAGCCACTTCCTCTCCTACCTTTAGCTGTCTTGGATTTCACCCTCACGGTGACTGCTACACCCACATCTCATCAGTCCCCGTCGGAATACACTAGAGAGTATGCCACTTTGCCAAGCTCACCTTATTATGTATATACTGTGTTCCTCAGTTATGCTTTGTCCTTCTTTATTGTGTCATAATACAAGCTTTTTGTCTCTGTGGACCTAAAACCCACGCTGGAGAAACACAGCCATATTTCACTCATCTTTGTTCCATGTGAGTTCAAAGACAAATATGCAAAGTCTTTGGCTCTCCCTGTCTGACAGTGCTTGGGACTCGTCTTTCCTCAAGACAAACTATCATTTCTCAACTGAGGTTCCAATCAAGCAAAAAGTTTGGGCAGGAATTAAATGAGATCTTCCCTCAAATTTCTCTCTACTCATTAGCCCACTTCCCATCACTAATTAACTGAGGAAAGGGAGAATGCTGCTACCATGTTTCACCAAAAATAAGACCTAGTGGGACCATCAGCTCTAATGCATCTTTAGGAGCAAAAATTAATATAAGACCTGGTCTTATTTTACTATAATATAAGATTGGTTATAATATAATATAATATAATATAATATAATATAATATAATATAATATAATATAATACTGGGTCTTATATTAATTTTTGCTCTAAAAGACGCATTAGAGCTGATTGTCCGGCTAGGTCATATTTTCAGGGAAACAGGGTATAAAAGAGAAAGATAAAGAATAAACAAATTTAAAGTTTTAAACATCCAAGTATTTTGTTGTAATAGCAGCCCAAGTTTTTATATTTCAAACACTAAATTTAAAAGGGAATCTGGGTGTACAACTGGTCTTCAAATGATAGATGGGGAAGAGTGGATTATGATCCAGGGTACTCCCAACCTATTGTGCAGCTAAATATTCCCTGGGTTGGAAGGAGGAGAAATACAATAGACATAGTAAAAGAGACAATGTAATCTCTTCTCTCTGAGCTGCATTTCCAAGCCCAGTTCAGCAAGGGGGAAACAGGATGGTCCCCACATGCATTGAGAAGAGACTGAAACAGTGGAGAGAGAGCTAGAAGACTTGAATCACCCTGAATCTCAGAAGGAGAAGACTGAAGACCAGATAGGTATACTAACATCTCTGTAGATGCCAGAGTACTTCCCTGTCATGTGCCTTGGCAGCATGCAAGCTCAATAAAAATTAGACAGAAACTTAGCGGGTTACAGAGGTGATGAAGGGACTTAGCTTAAGGTTCCACCAACTGGTAGAAAGAGTAACCAAAATAAAAATGCTTGTACAGTGTTGGAAGACAAAGACAGTGTCTTATTTGCACCCCAGAGTTTGTTAACAGGAGATTAGTACCTGCTACACACACCCCCATGTCTGTCTCATACAGTACAGCACGCCCACGTCACATGGCAAAGCCATGCCTGTAAAATATAATTAGACTCTCCCAGGGCTTCTTCCAACAAAAGCAACATTAGAAATCACCAGGCTATGAGAAAAGTTCCAAATCAGACTCTCATGTTCAGTGCCTAAATCACATTTTTAGGAAGTCTTTTTGACTTTGACTCTCATTCACGGAGTGATGTTCCCACTTGTCATACTCATATTTGGGCATCTCTCATTGCGGTCTCTAATATCTGCCACTGGCCCTGGTCCCAGATCCATGCAGCCCCCCTGAACTCTATTTTGGTATCCTGCCCAAACCCTCTTCTGGCATTTTGCTGGATTTTGGCCTCATACATCTGTTTCTCCATGGACAGCTTGAACCAGCCATGCCACCCTGCATAACTGAGGTAAGTCAAGGACTGGATTTGGACGGCTGTAGGATTTGATCATCAAGCAAGCAGGAAGGCCAGAAAATACGCAAACTGACAGTTACTTTGGTCTTGAGGGTCACCAGTCAACTTAATAATCTAATTACCTCTCTCTTCTGTGCAAGCTCCCCACCCTGGGTTGCATGACCTATCTCCCCATCAAGGGCTACCATATTGTGGTTTTAATAGGGCAAAGAATACATGGGAATGGTGGCTGAGACGCTCTCCCAAAAGAGACACAATGAAAGTGAAAAACAAGTCCACACTCTCTTCTGTGATAAGAAACTCTTGGGAATCTTACTAATGCTTGGTGCTTTCTGCTCATTGTTTTCCTTTAAGCCTTTGGGTAATGGAAGATGGATAAGGGGAGAGAGTACCAACCCTAAGGTGGTAATTTACCTAGATGTCTCCTAGGTAAATAACTATGAGTAATTCTGCTTAAATTAGAAATGAAAATATGGATTTAGGTAAGGTAAGAAAAACAAATTTGAGGAACTGGTGAACATTCTTTGATAACCTCAGATTACTTTTTTTTAAATTTCTTAATATACCGCACAATTTGAATACAGCTTTTTTAACCCTAAACTGTACTGATAGGTCATCAATTCATACTCTTTTCTTCATCATTAGAAACCTAATCCAGGGAACTATGTTCAGTTATATAGTTTTAGCATTGTTGTGCACCCTAGGCAGTAGGAGCATGGAGGATCCAACCCAATATTGAGTATCTGCGATGAGCTATGTCCTGGGCTATTTCATACAAATGGTGTCCCCTAATCTACACGGTGACTCTACGAGTCATATAGAAAATCTACCATTATTCACGTGGGGAAAGTGAGGAAGAGGTGCACAGTAGAACCAGGATCCAAACCCATGATGATCTGTTAACAGGAATCCCATGTGTTTTTTTTTCTTTCTTTCTCTATATTGTATACCACACCTAAAAGACTTAAAATGACTGTAGGAACATTTAAGTTGTTCTCTAAATTTCCATTTTTAAAAAAAAATGATGAGAGATTCACATTCTGTCTATATGCTGTCATTTAAAAAATATTTTTGAGTTGTAAAGATTATGTAGGGTGCCAGATGGGCACTGGGCTTATCAAGGGGATCAGTTCATAGATTGTGTAAATTCCTGACCACTGTGCTGTGCACCTGAAGCTGAAGTAGAATAATATTGTAGGTTAATTATAAGGAAAAAAAAAAGATCTCTCTATCTATATGTATATTCACAAGAGGTGGAGTACAGCATAAGGAACATAGTCAGTGGTATTGTAACAGTTATATAAGATGTCAGAGGGGTAGTTGCTTCAGGGAGGGGGTTATCACTTGGTGAGGGGTGGAAATGTCTAAATATTATGTTGCTTTGTACTCCAGAAACTAATAAAAAAGATAGAAGCTAAGAAGGAAAACAATTATTGAAATGTATACTTAACAATGAATAATTTTTGTGTGCAAATTAATTATGCTTCAATAAAGCTATTACAAATATAATTAGGGGTAGACCAAGTTGTAGTTTAGCTGTACCTTAAAAGCAGTCTGAAATATAAAAACCATTTTAGTAACAAATCATGCTCTTCTGAAGTATAAGTTTTTTTCTGAAGCCACTGTTATCCTGCAGCTAAATTCAATACGTGGTAAAAATGTAGACTATCGTGAAACTATATTAAATTTAATAAATAATGGGACATTAATTATCTCAAACAATATATATTTTTCTGAGCAGTCTGAGCTGCTCAGAGATCCCAAATAAATATTGTGGTTTGAGTCTTGGGTGCTACGAAAGTCAGTAATGAGGGAAGAGACGACCCTGCCTCTTCCTGAATTCAAACATGAAGAAGGTCCAGTAAGCAAGGATGAATGGATGTGCATTTTCCAAGAAACAAATAATAGTTGTCCTTTGGGGCTAAAGGAGAATTATTCAAAATTGAGTTTAGTTGAAATCTTTGAACTTTTCTACATCTTTTCCGTCTCCACAGGCCCTCCACCCTCCATGGACCACATCTTTGTGGAAGACAGGGGAGCTGAACTGTGAGTGCTGGAGACCGACTCAGGTCACTGAGAGGAACTGGCCAACAAACAGAGCAAGCAAATGCTTCCGTACAATCTCTGCCGTTTTATACAGCTGGGAGTGCTTGTGCGGCCTCAAGTCCACGGCCGGCCGTGTTTCTGCCATAGAATTGCACGCTGGAGGGAAAACCAACCACCAAACAAACAGCCACCTCAGATGGCTCCATTCTGGGGATCCAAAGGAATGTTTCAGTGTCTCCGAGACTGCACCAGGCCCTCGGAGGGGTTTCTTTCAAAGCAAGGAGGACGGCAAAGGTGAAGTGCACGAGCGAGAACGATGGAGGCAGAGAGACAGCTGTGACTGTTGAGACACACAGGGAAGTGAGTTCCTTGGCAACTTCAAGTACACTTTTCAGCCAAAAGAGAGAGACAGGAATGCTGCCTGAACATTTTGCTAAGGGTCTCTGTTCACTTCTCTCCAGTACTCCCAATTTTAATGCTACAGCCATCCAGTCATATCGCTTCTGCCCTTGTGCACTCTTTATCCCCGTTTCCCCACAGCTTCATGGAGGTATGCTTGGCAAATCAAAAATGTATACACTTAGGGTACAAAATATGATGATTTAATATATGTATACCTTGTGAAATGATTACCAAAATCAAGTTAACACATCGGTTAGCTCACATAGTTACTTTTTAAACAAATGTGTGGTGAAAACACTTAGGATCTTAACTTGTAGCGACGTGCAAGTGTACAACACAGCACTGTTAGTAAGTCACCATGCCGTCCGACACATCGTCAGGACGTGTTCATCTTAGAATTAAAAGTTTTGTACTGATTGATCAATGCCTCGCCATTCCTGCCACCACCAGCCTGTGGCAACCACCCTTCTATTTTGTTTCTGTAAGTTCGACTTTTTCAGATTCCACACATAAGTGGAATCATGCAGTATTTGTGTTTCTGTCTCTGGCTTATTTCACTTAGCATAATGTCCTCCAGGCTCATTCATGTTGTCACAAATGAAAAATTTTTGCTTATTTTTCTATGGCTCAGTAATATTCCATCGTGTGGGTATCACATTTTCTTTATCCATTCACCCATTGACGGATTCTCTGTCCTCAGTGTGTGCTTGCCAAACATGCGTTTCTTGTCTTCAGGGTATGTGACAGGGAGAAGAAAGGTGCAGTCAGAGCGGGGGGGGGGGGTGGGAAAAAAGAGAGGAGGCCACAGAGTGAAAATCCTTGAATATGGGCACACCTGCCACACGGTGGACACACTCCTACTATAACATGTATGGCTGTTTCTTTTCTTGTGCCTTAAGGACCAATCGCTCCCTGATACAGTACCACGAGAGAAAAAGATCTACTGAATCTCTCAACAGATCCCTGTATCTCCTTCCCTGGAAAACTTTGAGAAGGATATTCTCCCCCAGTTTTGCCTCCGCCACTAGAAGCAGAAAAGAGCCTTCTGGAAGGCTGAGGAAGCCACCAGCTTCAGCAGGGTCTCCTCTCAGTTATCTGTAATACTGGGTGTAGTAGACACTGTTAGCGCTCCACCTACACCCCCTTGGGGCTCTCTGTTCTCGCAATATCTACATCTTCTTTCTGTGGCCACAGGACCATGCCTGGCCTGCTCCCTTGGTGGGTCAGAAAACCAGGAAGGAATGACCTGGGAGTAGCCCTCAACCAATAAGAGGGCATTTGTCAATAATCCCTCAGCTTCCTTGCTCTGTGAGCTGCACAGCTCTGAGGTGTCTCTACACAGATTCCAGGGTCCTCAGTGGGACTGAGCCCCACTCACCCACAACAGTAACATGTCGAGCGGCACACAACTTATTGCCTTCCTTACATTCCTTGCAGCACTCCTTACTCCCTTTCTGGAATTTCCTGTCACCTCACAAATAAATGATTTGCCCTGAATCCTTTTGCCAGGGTCTGCTTTGGGGAATAGAACCTAAGACACTGGAGGTTGGCAAGAATATGCATGGTAAATTTTTAAACCTGCCCTCTCCTGCATGCCAGTCTATGCCTCTATAGGGTCAACAGTTCAAGAACTGTTAAGAGATTCTAAGCAAAAACAAATATCACTTGCAACCATTTTATATGCTGGGTATAGGTTAGTTGAAGAGACTACACCAGCATTTTCAAGTTCCTGTCTATCTTCTCCCAGTGCATTTTTATACTTTCTTTGACTGCTGAGCCCAGAATGTCATGCTGGCTCCTCCTCTTGCCTTGAGTCAACACACTTGACTAAACAGTCAAGAATTGTTGAATCAATACTCAATAGCAGTCACCTCACTGTTCTCAACCCTGGCTGCCCATCATGATGTCACATCTGTGATCAAGGGCTGAATCTGACAGTTGTTGACTTGATAGGAATTCAGAGGGGTGAGAGGTTCCTGAGAGATCACACCAAGCTAGAAGGTCCTGGAGATAGAGTGGATTAGACAAAGGTTTTCCCTAAAGTATTTGAATCTATCGGGGCTAGAGGTTTCTTGAGGAGCATAAAGCCAGGAGGTGAGATGGACCCACAAAGGAGACAATCATTCATGAATTCAGCAGCCAGGTTGATTGGAAACAGGTTGAAAGAATGCTGATAGATGGGTTGGGGCAAAAGATTCATGTGTATAATTCTTGGCTGTTGGGTGCCCATCTTTTCAAGTCTCTATGGGGTGGACGGTGGGGTGAGTCTGGGAGCTTAGGAAGCTGTCACGCAGGGGACCCTGCTCGCTGCGCCATTTGTCGTGCAGGGTCTCAGCTCCCACTCCCCGCCCAAGAACGCAGGACACGGTAAGGCCAAACAGGAACACCCACGGAGCCATAGTTAGGGGAGTCAAACCAATATATTCTCGCTGGAGGCTTGGCTGGAGACACAGGAAGCAGGATCTACATAATCTGCCTAACAGCAGTCCGCGCTTGCCAGCCACCATCTTCTCGCTAGCCCCCATTCCTTTCCTGCTAGCGTAGCCACAGCCGTTATATTAGTGGCCAATGGCTTACGGGTTACAGCTGACGGCCAACTAGCCACAGCTGCTGGCATCTGATCACAGTTGATGGCCATTTACTACCCGAGCCAGCACCTTTCTATGTGAGGCCGAGAGCCTGGAAACTGCTTTTTTGGGGTTTTGTCCCCACACTCCACCCCTACAGGGTCTCGCCTCACAATCTACGCGACAAGCGTCTTCTGCGAGGGGCCCTGTGCAAGGAGCCTGGAGGTGAATGCACTATCCTGAACACAGCCAGGCTCTCTGGGCACAGCCAGGGTTTCTCAGGGCACCACCAGTACTTCTGGGCACAGCCAGACATCCTGGGCTTTTTAGGGTACCACCTGTTTCCCTGGGCACAGCCAGCTTTTCTCAGGGGACCACCACAGTACTTCTGGTCACAGCCAGACTTCCTGGGCTTCTTAGGGTACCACCTGTCTCCCCGGGCACAGCCAGGTTTTCTCAGGGCACCACCACAGTACTTCTGGGCACAGCCAGACTTCCTGGGCTTCTTAGGGTACCACCTGTCTTCCCCGGGCACAGCCAGCTTTTCTCAGGGCACCACCACAGTACTTCTGGTCACAGCCAGACTTCCTGGGCTTCTTAGGGTACCACCTGTCTCCCCGGGCACAGCCAGAGTTTCTCAGGGCACTGCCACTCTCTCTGGACACAGCCAGACTTCCTGGACACAGCCAGGGCCTCAGGGCACTGCCACTCTCTCTGGACACAGCCAGACTTCCTGGACACAGCCAAGGCCTCAGGGCACTGCCACTCTCTCTGGACACAGCCAGACTTCCTGGACACAGCCAGGGCTCTCAGGGCACTGCCACTCTCTCTGGACACAGCCAGACTTCCTGGACTCAGCCAGGGCTCTCAGGGCACTGCCACTCTCTCTGGACACAGCCAGACTTCCTGGACTCAGCCAGGGCCTCAGGGCACTGCCACTCTCTCTCTGGGCCTCTCGGGGTACTGTGCTGGAACAACAGCGGCTCACATCAAGGTGCTTACATATTATCAATGGCGGCCAGTCAAGACACAAAAGCAAACATCCACCAGTCCCACTACATGATGGTATGTTCCCAAACAGTCAAGCGTCCATTAAATCAGGCATAGAAGGCAATTCCCCATAGTCCATAGTTATTCGCCAGGGCTGTCCTGGGGGTGAGGGATGACCTTGACCTCATCCTCATGTCCCACGGAGGACTCAGCAAGCGTTTCCTCCTGGGACAAGTCCCGCATCCGGGCTGCCTCAGCAAGCAGTTCCCAGCCCACAGGGCAGCAACAACCTTCGCTTTCTCCGCTTTCTCCGGCCTCTGCTGGTTGGGGAACCATCCGCATCTTTCCACCCCTCCACGGGAATCGAGCTCTCCGGCAGCTGCTCCTCCTGGTCTTCCTCAGACTGAGCTTTCATACGCACAAACTGCTCCACTGCCCTTCGGAAAGCTTTGGCCAGCACCGTATCCTGCCGACTACGCCAAGTGTCACGCAGGGGACCCTGCTCGCTGCGCCATTTGTCGTGCAGGGTCTCAGCTCCCACTCCCCGCCCAAGAACGCAGGACACGGTAAGGCCAAACAGGAACACCCACGGAGCCATAGTTAGGGGAGTCAAACCAATATATTCTCGCTGGAGGCTTGGCTGGAGACACAGGAAGCAGGATCTACATAATCTGCCTAACAGCAGTCCGCGCTTGCCAGCCACCATCTTCTCGCTAGCCCCCATTCCTTTCCTGCTAGCGTAGCCACAGCCGTTATATTAGTGGCCAATGGCTTACGGGTTACAGCTGACGGCCAACTAGCCACAGCTGCTGGCATCTGATCACAGTTGATGGCCATTTACTACCCGAGCCAGCACCTTTCTATGTGAGGCCGAGAGCCTGGAAACTGCTTTTTTGGGGTTTTGTCCCCACAGAAGCCAAGCACTATTGGACACTTGTTTTTTTCTTACAAAAAGGTCACAAAATACCCTAGTTTCTAAGCATCAAGACTGAGAATTCAAATGCAAAAATTTTAAACACTGATCTTAATCTTTGCTCAGTAAGGGTCACAAACATGTGATTTTATGATGGTTTTGAGTTTCAAGACCTCCTGTTCAATTTTTCCCCTTGTTTGGTGGCGAAACATGTACCAAATAGAGTCAGAAGAATGAAAAAGGCAATAAAATACCTGAAAATCTACATGCTTGATTTAAATACTTAAATAGTGGCTGCAAGTGAATAAAATAACCAAACTTAACATGACTCTGGGTTTCTCATCTGAGATTCCCAAATCCCAGAACAAACTTTAATTAGCACAGAATCAGTATTCCTTTGGGCTTTAGATACATCCTGTTCATTTTCTTTTACATAATGAGGTATGCAGTAATTGAATGGCATGATGGACAAGTAGTAAGCAAATATATGGTAAATATGCCCCAGATCATGTATCACTGGCCAGATCCCATTGTTTAGAAGAATTATCTAAGATCATTTGTTCTTAACCTTTCTGAATCATAAGCCCTTTTGTGAATGTGATGATATTTGTGAAACATATCCACACCTGCAGCATTTTGCATATTTGAAGGTTGATGGGCCTTTTAAAGTCCATCCCTTGGTCTCTATTCCATGTTTCTCCAGTTAAGAACTCTAATTTATATTTTGAGGATCACCTGGGAATCTCTTCACTGAAGGGAAGACCTTTAGAAAGTGAATGGCCACCATTTTGTCTCAAGTTCACAGAGAAATCCATTGAACTAGGTCTTGATACAAGAGAATGATTGAGTTTTAAAACAGACCTAGCCCACTGAATGAGAGACAAATTCCTCATTCAACAGGGAAAGTCTTTCGACATAATCTCAAATTTGGCTAATCCAAAATAAACAAATAAATGAAAAGCAAGATTTAGACAAGCAGACTTTATCTTATTGACAAGACAGACAAATACGCAATAGTTTATGGTCATCCAAAGAGTCTATACATCTTTTCATCACAATGGCACCAACCACATCCACTAAGACAAAGTACAATTTAATTTGTGTGCAGTAGGCAGAGCCTCAGAAAACGTCTGCTTAGAGAATAGATGCTCTTTGCTTGCAACAGCATATCATGATAATGCAGCAGTTCCACTGATCCTATTTAGGAGGTAACGAATTGCCCCATCTGACAGAAGTCTGGAGTGTATTGCCATAAAGCCAAAATCCATAACATCGGGAGCTAGACAGAGAGTCACAGTGAAAATAAAAAATCTACACACCATTTGGAAAATCATATTCAGTAGCCACCATGCTTTTGTTGATTTTTTTTTCCCAAAAAGCACAAAAACAATCTTTTTCAATTTGAAAAATGTCTCTGTTAATTGTGGAAACATAGAGCCTCACACTGCATTAGAGACTACACATGGAAAAGTGAATTGAACCAACTTCCTCTCAGAAGCCACCGATGGAAATAAATGGATCCAAATGAATTAATACTAAACAAGAGTTTTCGGATCATTTTTCTTTTATTGCAGGGTGGAAATAATGTTGGAAAAAAGACTGAAGTGGTGTGTTTGCCCTGATAGCATCCCCTTAACGAGAGCTGCTTCTAGAACCTTACGAGCGTTCACAGCAAACTGCTGAGTACATCTAGATACCAGGGTTAAAAGCCCATCTTATGGTAAATTACTCTAGACTCTAATTTGGCAAGAGTAAATGATTGGTGGTCCAAAAGGGGATTTGGTGCCAAGCTCCTAAATTGGGCTGTATATAATATTTTGAGACCAACATTCATTAGTATCAATTTACAAATGAATTAGGTGTAAGAAACTGACTCATACCACAACACATAACACGTATTCAACTTTTCTTTGATCACCTTAAACTTAGTTTTATTCACCCAGTGCTTTTCAAGATGGTGAAACAAATAGGGAAGGGGAGAGATTATTGACTTGCCTTTTATATCCAAGTTTATCTATTGTTCTCTGAGTGGAATTGCTATTTTTGAACAGTCACAAGAGATGTGAAATTTAGTGGATAAGTGAGGACTCTGAAGGCAGACTGCCTGGGTTTGAACCCCACCTCTGCCAAGCTCTACATAACTCAGCTTCCTTGGGCAATTTACTTCACCTCCCTGGACCTCAGTTTCTTCATCTGAAAAAAATGAGAATCAAAAGTGCATTCACCTCCTAGGTGGATTGTCAGTATTAAAAAGGACGATCCATTTAAGGATTTAGCTCATTGCCTGGCACATGTCAAACGTTCAGTAAGTGCTCGCTACGATGGTGCTACTGCTTCTAATGATGGAGAAAAGGATAAAGTAGGAGGAAAGGATAAAGAAGGAGGGGAAAAAGATATTTTCTGAGCAGGTCTCTGTGGGAAACTGTACTTCATGCTTTCCAATACACAGATTTGAAGAATGCTACAAACAAAAATAAATAAAAACAACAAAAACGACCAAGTAATATGCATACATTTCCTATAGTCTACAACCACAGGAACACAAAATCGGAGCCACTGCTAAGTGTGAAGACCTTGAGATTGAAGCCACCACCCTCAGACATACGGAAGGGAAAGACTCTGCTCTTTGCAGTTGGTAACCAGAGTAAATAAAGCTGTTTTAAGCACTCAGTCAACCGGTGTCCTCATCCATTTGTTTTTAACACCGTTACAAACATCAGAATCAAAATTACCCACCAGAAACTCTGATCAACAACCAGCTACAAGGAAACAGGTCCAAGTCAGCCTGATTCCTTGTCTTATGGACAACTGTTCTCCTCCAAAAGTAAACGACAGTTAAAATGAAAAGAAAATGACACCCAGCTGCATCTTTAAATACTGAGCAATGTGTAAGTTGTTATATACGTAGATTTTAGACTTTGGCCAATCTCGGAATATTTTCTGACTCCCAGGGCTACATCTTCTGCTGTTCCTTCAAATCTCATATAGGGACAACAGCAGGAAATTGGAGAGAGGAAGAAGAGTGACTTTGGGGGATGTATTTCTCTGCCCATACTTTTGTAAACAGCGCTTAATTAAGCTCTTCCAATGACCTAATTGGAGCTGGCTATAGTCTCCCTGCTGGGAACTGGCAATCATCCTAATGGAATAAAGACCCCCACTCTAGCTGGGGCGTGTGTTTTCCAGTACAGTGCAGCCCCCCAAACCCACCACTGACCTCTTGCCACAGGCCAGTCTGCGGCACTTATTTACGATAACTACCCAGCCCTGGTGGACATTTGTGCTTATAGTAACCCCTGTCCTGGAGTGGAAAAGTGACTTCTAAAAACAGTGCTGAGTAATTCAGACATTACCCAGCCCACATTAGAAAGGTTGACCTGCATTTATGGCTCACCCCACCATTATCCTTTCAGCCTCACACATCAATTCTCTTTGAAATGATGTTGGGGAGTCATAACCAGAAGTATAATCACATTATTACATTTCAAGAAACCCTGTATTGAAAGCAGAACTACAAATTTAAGAAACAGTCCAAGGGAAAAATAGAAAAGCTTTCATCTGGTGCATGAATATTTTAGGTAGTGTGGAAAGAGCTTTGAAATCAGACAGACCCGAGTTCTAATATTAGCTTACTGGTTTCGCAATTTCTACCCAACTGCTTAATTGCATTGGTGCTCTTATTTTCCAGATTTGTATAATGGGGATGACAATATCCACTCCATGGGGTTATTATTTATGCTAAATGAAATGGTGTTACAAGAGTAACCTGGTATCCAGGAGATAGTCAATAACTGCAAGCCTCTTTTCTTTCATGGTTCCAGTTCAAGACACCGAGTCCGCATTTGATTTTATTCCCAGGTTAGTCATCAGAGAAAGTTTTCTCAACTCAGAGCTATCTGGGGAAGAAAGTGTCCAATTACTTTCTGAAGGCTCAACGATATCCTAAATCTGGACGCATGATAGTGACAGAAGTGATCACTGCATGCATGTGAGCTTAGCTCTCGATAAAGCAAGCACAAGCCCGACACAAGGACACACTGCAGATGTCTTCTGAGAAGGCTGTGGTCTCTTTCTGTGTTGTTAGACATCAGATCTAAATAACTCCTACCACAGGGTAAAACACACACACACACACACACACACACACACACACACACACACACACACACACACACACCTGCAGGGGCCCTTGTAAATCTTACCATTTATTTGATTCTCAACCAAATGACAGATACATCTTGAATATTAAATTAAATTAATATTTGAACCTGAATCTAAATTATACTTTCTTTTTTCTAAACATAATGATCAGCAACTCTTTGGGTAGAGGAGAGGAAGTCTCTGTTTTCTAGTTAAACAGCCGCCTGGAGATGGGATGGTGATAAATTTAATTTATTGAGCTAATTCAGACCCACTGATAGTCGCTGCCTGAAGTGATGTAATAAAAAGTGTTCTGAGGTCTTGAGGAGTAGGGTCATGAACTAGTAGGAAGTGACTACTGCCCTTGAAGTGGGCAATGGAATAGTGGCAGCACAAGTGTCATCTATCTGCTATCTTTGGTCCAGGGCTTTGGGCTGACGGTGCATGGTGGTAATAATCTTTTTGTGGCTACTATTGCCTTTGCTCTAAACATTTTTTAAAAATTAATTAATTAATTATTATTTTTTTTAAAGTTAAACTTCTTCTTCGACTACCTCTTGGATATGCAAATCAGCACATTTGAGTGGTAGCCCATATGAGGCTCCCAGAGCTGGTTTCTATGAAATCACACTGCTAATGCAGAGTATACAGCAAACTTTATTTAATAGCAACTGAGAAGTCACCATTCTTTCCCATAGTGAAAGATAAATTTATAGGAAACACTATTACGAGATATTACAATACAAACAGTGGAACCTTATCTTATCTGGACTGCTGAACTTTCAGGTCAAGTTATAAAAGAATGAGGAGTAAGTTTTGCCAAGTGCATGCCCAAGCATGGATCAGATCAAATGTGCACCGTGCTGGGCTCATTTGGAGGAAGGAAAAGATGACAGAATCCTGCCCCTTTGGGGCATTCAGTCTAATTGAAAAGGGGAAACTCCCACATATAATGTCAGCAGGGCTGACGTTCAGCCAGTACACACAGGAACAGACATTGTGGAAACACTGGCCCACCACTGTGGCCCTACATAAAAAGCTCACACTGGGAGAGAAGATCCAAGATGGCGGAGTAGATAAAAGCTGCGCTTGCCTCATCCTGTGAACATTAAAACTACAACTAAATTATAGAACAATCAACCTAGAGAATCATCTGAAGTCTAGCTGAACATTAGTTTTATAACTGAGGATATAAAGAAGAAACCAGGAGGAGACTGGTAAAAGGAGCAGAGATGCGAAACGGCTGGTCCTAAACCTCCGTGTGGCGATTGAAAATTGGGATAGATATCTCAGCCACAAAGGTTCCCTAGGAAGGAGCAAGGGACCCCAGCTCCCCATACCAGGATCCCGAGCCTAGAGTACTGGTTATGGGAAGAGGAACCCCCACAAATCTGGCTGTGAAAAAGAGTGGGGATTCCAACCATCCAGGTGGATGGAAGGCTGCAGGAAACCCAGACATCCTTTTAAAAGGCCTACGCAGGTACTCACCCCAGGCTCCAGCGGAGGGACGGAGACTCTGGGGGCATTGGAGACATAGTGAGAGAGACAGAGTTGTGTAACTTCAGGCGAGGACTAGAGGGACAGCCCCCATTTTTCCTGTGTGGGGGGTCCTCCTCCTATGCAGCTGGCAGACAGGCGCCATCTTTGAGCCCGCCCCCACAAGCCAAATCTGAATCTGATTGGCCTGCTGAGCTCTGCAGCTCCAACCTGCTGACTCATGGAGACCCTGCCTCACCCAACTTACACACTGCAGGCTTTATTAGAGGCTGAACCTTAGGGAAGCCAGCAGGTGGCAGCAGGCCTCAGAGTGTCCTGGATTTTTGCGGAGCTACCCCAGACCTGGTACTGGTAGCAGCTGTCCTCAGCTCACGGGGTGGCCTTTCCCACATGCCTGAAGGTGTAGCACAGGCAGCAACCAATCATCAATCACTTTGTAGTTCCTAACAGGTACTTCCTGGCCAGTCATAGGCAGTAGCTGACCTGGGCCTTCACAAGAGCCATTCCCAAGACCCCAGAACCAGCATACTTGGAGGATGGCTTCAGACCACAGCAGAGCACCACCCAATTAGCCCCACAAATGGCACACACAAAGGGCAGTCTCAACAGGCACCAAGGCCCATTGTTGCTCCATGGGGTAAATCCCCTGCACCAGCAGCCCATAAGCTGTGGATGTGGCCAAATCTCACATCTAGTCAATCTGAGTGTCAATCCCATCCACTGACATGCCAACAGCAATCAAGGCTCAACTATAACAGGAGGGCACATACAAACCACCCAAGGGACACTCTTACAGCTCCCAAAGCAGGTGAGCAGGGAGATTGTACCACTGGGCCCCACAGGACACCTACTACATAAGGCCACCCAGCAAGACTGGGAGACATAGCAGCCCTACTTAATATATAGAAACAAACACAGAGAGGCAGCTAAAATAAGGAAACAAAGAAATGCATTCCAAATGAAAGAACAGAAGAAAACTCCAGAAAAGGGACTAAATGAAATGGAGGCAAGCAACCTACCAGATACAAAGTTCAGAACGATGGTTATAAGCATGCTCAGGGAACTCAGTGAGAACCTCAACAGAGAGAGAGCAAACATAGAAAGGGACATGTGAACTACAAAAAGAACCAGTCAGAAGTGAAGGATACAATAAATGAAAGGAAGACTGCACCAGCAGGAATCACCAGCAGACTAGGTGAAGCAGAGGATCGAATCAGAGATTTGGACGACAAGGTAGCAGAAAACACCCAATTGGAAGAGCAAAAAAAAAAAGAAAAAAATAAAAAGAATCAAACATTGAGGATAGTTTAAGAGACTTATGGGACAACATCAAGTATAATATTTGCACCATAGGGGTACCAGAAGGAGAAGAACAAAAGCAAAGGATTGAGAATCTATTTGAAGAAATAATGACTGAAAACTTTCCTAACCTGGTGAAGGAAATAGACATACAAGCCCGGGAAGTGCAGAGAGCCCCCCAAATGATGAACCCAAACAGGCTCAAACCGACACATTATAATTAAAATGGCAAAGGTTAAAGACAAAGAGAATCCTAAAAGCATCAAGAGAAAAGCAGTTAGTTACCTACAAGGGAGCTTCCATAAGAATATCAGCTGATTTCTCAAAAGAAACTTTGCAGGCCAGAAGGGATTGGCACAAAATATTCAAAGTGATGAAAAACAAGGCTTCACAACCAGGACTACTCTAACCAATAAGACTATCATTTAAAACTGAAGGACAGATAAAGAGCCTCCCAGACAAAAAGAAAACTGAAGGAGTTCATTACCTTCAAACCAATATTACAAGGAATGTTAGAGGGATTTCTTTAAGATGAAAAAAAGGATAAAAATATGAATAATAGAATGGCAATAATTACATATCTATCAATAATTGCTTTCAATGTAAGTAGATTAAATGCTCCAATGAAAAACGTGTGGCTAAATGGACAAGAAAACAAAAACCTTATATATGCTGCCTACAAGAGACTGACTTCAGATTGAAAGACACACACAGATTAAAAGTAAAGGGATGGAAAAACTTATTTCATGAAAATAAAAATGAAAAAAAAAAAAAAAAAGGTTGAGGCAGCAACCCCAGCAATACTTATACCAGACAAAGTAGACTTTAAAATAGTGGCTATAACAAGAGACAAAGAAGGACCCAGTAATCCCATTTCCTCGTATTTATCCAAAGAAATACAAAATGCTGCTTCGAGGGGATATGTACATCCATATATTCATTGCAGCATTGTTTACAATGGCCAGAATTTGGAGGCAGCAGGGGTGTATGTCAATAGACGAATGGATAAAGAGGAGGTGGTACACATATACAGTGGAATATTGCTCAGCGAGGGAAGGGAACGGGTTCTTGCCATCTGCAGCAGCATGGATGGACCTGGAGGTAAGCTTGCCTCCATTATGCTGAGTGGAGCGTCAGACAGAGAAAGACAGATGCAATATGATTTCACTTATATGTGGAATTTAAAGAACAAGATAAACAAAATTGAAACAGATTCATAAATGCAGAGAACATTTTGATGGTTGCCAGATGGGAGGGAAGTTGGGGGGTGAGTGAAAAAGGAGGAAGGGATCAAGAAGTACAAATTGGTTGTTACAAAGTAGTTATGGGGATGTAGGGTGTAGTGTAAGGATTATAGTTAATAATATTGTAATAACTACATACAGTGTCAGAAGGGTACTAGATTTATCGGGGTAACAGATGGGAGGGGGGTTGGGCAACAGGGTAAAAAAGGTGAAGAGATTAAGACGTACAAATTGGTAGTTACAAAATAGTCATGGGGATGTGAAGTACAGCATAGGGAATATAGTCAATAAAATGGTAATAACTATGTATAGTGCCAGGTGGGTGCTAGATTAGTTAAGGGGATCATTTCTTAAATTATATAAATGTCTAACCATATGCTGTACACCTGAAATTAATATAAAATAATATTGAATGTCAACTGTAACTGAAAAATTAAAAAGGGGAATAAGGTTCACATTTCAAGGTATAAAACAAATAAGTTATGGGGATGTAATGTACAGCGTAGGAAATATAGTCAATACCGTGTTTCCCTGAAAATAAGACCTAGCCAAACCATCAGCTCTAATGTGTCTTTTGGAACAAAAATTAATATAAGACCCGCTCTTATTTTAATATAAGACCCGGTCTCATATAACATAATATAAGACTGGGTATAACATAATATAATAATATACTACACTATGCTATACTATACTATGCTATACTATAATATAATATAATAAAATAATGTCTTATATAAGATCAGGTCTTATATTAATATTTGCTCCAAAAGACGCATTAGAGCTAATGGTCCAGCTAATTTCAGGGAAACACGGTAATATTGTAATAGTGTTATACGGTGTCAGATGGTTACTGGACTTATCATGGTGATCATTTCTTTATGTATATAAATGTTGAATAACCATTGTGTACACCTGAAAGTAATAGAACATTGTACAGTACCTACATTTTTAATAAAGATCTTTAAAAAATAAAAGTAAATACAATAAAAAGCTCATACTCTGAGACCCCTGAGTTCCCTTCCCTAGTGCTCCACCCTTCCCGTGGGGACCCCCTAGAACTTCTTATAATTCAGCAATTAAAGGGTTAATGCACGTCACAGAGGGAAACTCCAGGTACTCTCTGTAGCCACTAGGACCAGTGTCCATTCTGATTGAACAAGGTGTTAAGTATTTATCGTGGACTCAATGCCAAAATATCACAAATATATTTTGTTTCCAGGGCCCATGAATAAAGTTTTATTGGCACATGGCCACACCCATGCATTCATGTGTTGTCAGACTTGAGTTGTAGCAATAGAGACTATCTGGCCCAGAAAGCCTAAAATATTTACTATTTGGTCCTTTATAGCGAATGTTTGCTGATCCCCCATCACCACGAGCACCTTCCTTGGAATATTAAAACATTCTACGGACTTTCTTTGCTCAAATAAAATAACACCACTTTTGCTGATTTGCAGAAAAATATGTAATGGATATGCTTCTCAAATTAAAAACAAATTTGCCCTGCAAATAGTTCTTAAAACCTACACAAATGAATATTAACAGTCATAAGTATGAACTGAAAAGATAAATCCTAAGAAAAATCAACATGGAAAAATGCAGCCTTAGACTGCAAATATGTAAATTTCCTGAGAGTGGGGATGAGGTCTATTCTTCCCTGTTGAAATCACAGCTCCTAGAGAGCTGCTTAGCCCAGAACAGGGATTCGGTATCTGATCGTTCAATAAAATAATGAATTACTGGGGTTATTTTTGGACTGCTCTCTGAGGAGGTGTTGAAGGTGGTTGTAAATGAAGAGATGAGTAGGCATTAGAGAGAAGATTCTAGGCAAGACTTGGTACAGCCAGGGACCCATGTATTCCCACCCATCCACAGGGGGCAGAAGAGACAAGTGGCACAAAATCCAGGTTCTAGGTAGAATCAGAGAATTGAGTTCCCCTGGTTTTGCCACTGTATTTTACCTTGGGCCAGCCATTTCACCTTCCAGAACTTTTGTTTCCTGTTTGTAAAATGCCTCTCAGGGAACTGTCAGATTTAATCAGACAATGTACATAAGGAAACTGACACGAGGCTGTAAGTTCCAAGAGGGCAATGGGTTTGTCCATTTTGTTCACTGAATTGCATCCCAGGGCCCAGAGCATTCTTTAAAAGCAATAGACACAATAAATGTTTGTTGGATGAAAATAAATAAATAAATGAATGAATGGTGACAATCTTTTTTCATTGTGTTAAGTGAAGAGTGATACGATCTGTTTGGATACCTACAGAGTCTATAGAAGATGGAGAGTCAGTAATTAGGGTACTTTTCCAGAATGGGCCAAGGAGCTCATCAGGACCCAAGATAGAACCTGACACAGAGGGGCCAGTTCATGACAATAGCTGTTGTTTTCCTCCTGCTGGGTGTCCGAAGTGGGACTGAGCAGCCCAAAGGTGGCCCTTGGTGAGGAATAGGTGGTAGGGTGGTTATTAAGGGTAAAGGGTCTACAGATAACTTGCTTGGGTGCAGAACTCTGTTCCACTATTTCCTCATTGTATGACCTTGGGTGAAATGTTCAACCTGGCTAAATCTCCTTCCCCTCATCTGTAAAGTGGAGATAATATAGTACATGATTCACACAGTTAGCTCAAGCATTTGACAAAACAAGTCGGGGCAAGTGGCTGGTATATGATAACGAGCCTTTAAAAATGGAAGTCGGCGTCACTTAGAAAGGGATGCCATGTTGAGGCTCCCTGATCCCTTTAGGCCCAGGTTCATTCCAAGTTGTCATTTGAATGGCCTTTTCAGTTTCCCTCCCCACTGTCCCTCCCCTTAGTTCAGGTTGCTAACATAGAGTGTGTGTGGCCTTCGTGACAACCAACTCAGGGGGCCACAGAGGCCATAGTTAGCATGGACCCTTAATTTCCAGTCCACACAATTAGCCATGACCTAGGGCTCTCGGATCAGAAGCTAAAACTGGCAAGCAGAGCTATGAGGGTCCCACCCAACTGGATGGTGTCATTTGGTGAAGGGGCGTGTGGGTCTGCTGGAGATGAGTAGTACGCAGACCAAACGTCCTGGACACTGCTAAGGAAAGTTTCTTCTTCTGAAATCAATGCTCGTTACCTGTAGACCAGAGCAGAGAACTCTGAGCACTGCGAGGAATGCGCATAACTGTTTTCCTAGACCATGCATGACACAGCCATTGTTGGAGTCCTGAATCTTGGAAATGAATTGCTTTTCTGCCAGTGCAGGACATAAGGGGGAGTGTACAGGTTCTGTGAGGGAGGAATTCAGACAGAAGAATCAACCTGGAAGGAACTGAAGTAGGAAAAATTGGTTTAAATTATTCTACAACTTCAGAGATAAAACATCCTAACAGCTGGAAATGAAAACTATAGTTTTTGAAATATTAAGGCTGAAGGGGTATAATATTTATAGGCTGTTTGGCTAAGGTATGACAACATAAATATTCATTTCTGTCAAGGAGAAATTAAGCCTGCGTTTGAGAAAATGGGATTGGATTCAGTATCGTCAAGTATTTTCTAAATTAACAAAATGTGCTAGGTGCTACGGGGGTCAGATGTGAAACTTTTAAAGAATGATTTTATGTTGTTTTCTGGCCAACCCTCATAGTTTGTCTCAAAAGGAAATATATGAAATGATTCTCCAGCACACCCCCAGAGTTCCCTCTCAAGGGCAGGGGGAGGAGGGAGGTGGGCATAAACTCCTTTATGTGCAAATGATTTAAACCTGATTTACAGCATTCTCAAGAACAACAGAGAGGATTATTTCACAGAACTGGTGAGTTTGCTGGGAGGACCTATATCCTAGCTCCTTTCCTGGATTCTCCCACTTAAGGCTGTCCTCAGTGAAGGAGCTTTTGCAGACAATATTATTATATCTGGGCTATTTTAACCTGGCAAAGGCCTGGTGTCTCCTGATAGACTTACTTATTTAAAGCCACTCACCACTGCCCCAGGCAGTCCCTTATTTTGCTAACTTCAAGAGGAAACCTCTGAGAGGCCCATCTTCGGCTTAAATGGTTGCCCTGAGATGATGGTGCCTTCACTAAACCTTCTAATCTCCTTCCCTCTAGGACCTTTCACAGAATTGCAAAAGGGTTTGGGGAGCAGCTACATTGATTCCTCCCTAGCACAGAAATCTACATAACAGACAAGAGGAAGGGGGCTGTGGAGAATAAAATGAGTGATACCAGAATTTGCTCTGCTACTCTATTGGGCATAAAAATACTTTCAGGGTTTTGACTTTTAAATGGTGCGGCCCAGTAGGGGTTCACTGAGCACAGGGCAGACTGACACGGAAATAAGAATAATCAGTCAGGAGAAGGGTCTTTGAAACTGGAGACAGGGAACTCAATTGGATAATGAAACACTGGGGACTCCACAGGGTATTTTTTCACCTCTACAAAGAACTTTCAATTAAATGCTTTTTCATTTGGACAGGGGGGGTGGAGCTATTTTTTTTTCCTCTCTCATTTCCACAGAGAGTATCTCCTGGGTTCCTGACCCCATTTTCTTTCTGCTTTTTATGGCCTCTTCTCACTCCCTCTTGCGATCCACAGTGCCTGCACACCCTGCCTTCTTACAGGTTGATGGAAATCCCCCACGTTGCCCTTGGAAATGCTCATGACCAAGGAAAGACACAATGGCTTCACTAGGTGATGCATTGGTGATGGTTCCAGAGGCTTCTAGTGCCTCCATTTCATGGGCCACTTGTTTAGCTGCTTCTGAAATGCCTTAGTGCTATGAAGGCTGCATTGAACTTAGCCATCTGTGAATAACTCCATCAGAGGCAGATTCAAATCCAAAGTCAAGACGGCTGCCTGGCCAGAATGTCATCCTGTCTCACAGGGGCCAGCAAGAGTGATTTCCTGACAATACGAGTCCCTGTGCTCTTATCTCTCCCTTGGGAGCCCTTGGGAGTGTGCTGTTTATTACATGCGGACTTTCTTACAAATCAATTAGCACTTGGCACTTTATAGTCTGGAATGATGTCACACAGCCTGTAAGTAGTCAGGCGTTAGATGATGATTTCAAAATTAATGGTCATTAGCCTAGCAGAGATACGCATTTCTTTCCTGGAGTGTGACAAGGTAGGAGGAATACAAGAAACAGATAAAGGGCTCCTGAGGCTGGGGCCATACAGCCAATTCAATGCACCCTTATTAAAAGTCTGTGGGTACCAGGCTTGGTGCTTGGTGTTTTGTGCTTTGTACAGTGGCATAAAAGACACAGCTTTTGTCTCAAGGGTCTTATGGACCAATGGAGGGAGCCAGGGATCTTAACCTGAAGTCCCAGACTTGGAAAGACGTTATAAATGGTCTTTAGGGAATACAAAAACCTCCAGAATTGTACATAAACTAAATTTGTAGTTGTATAAATAAGGGCATGCACACATATGTGCATAATTTTGGGGGGGAGGCGGTAATGGAACCACGGGTTTTATCAGAAAAGGGATATATGACATCCCCACACCCAAAACTACCAACTACTAGTCTAGTATCTTTTTACTTTGCTTCCCCAAGCATGTGAGGATGGATGAATGGTGATTAAATGAGTGATGATTTCCATGCTAGGAAGGACAAACAGGTCAGCCTGTCTGACAGATGTCCTCTGTCCAGGACAGACAGGAGATAGAAGCAAATCTTATCTGAGGTTGTAAGGATAAGAAGTCAAGGAATTGGGGAAAGTTCAGAGTAGAATGGCGCCTGTGAAGAAGAGTGAAAATGGGAAGGACAGAGCGAGTGCTCAAAGCCAGGAGAGCCTGCCTGGGTACTCCAGCCAGAGCAGGTAGAACACAGAGATAAAAGGTCAGGAGCAACAGGTCAGACTACTCAAGTACAAGCGCAATATGGGAGGAAGGTGAACCATAAAGACTCAGAGAGGGGTCTCAAGGAGATTTTAAGAACTTGGGTTTGCGATCAGGCAGCTTTGAGTGCAAACCCTGCCTCTATGCTTTGTTAGCTTCTCTTTGCTTTGTTTCTCCAGCTGCAAAATGTGATACACACTACCTCCTCAGGGGTTACTGAGAAGAATAAATGGAAGAACTCATACAAAGCGCAAAGCTGTTGCTCAGAATAGGGCTTTGATTGAATTCCAGGGAAGGGTTGGATCCCCGTAAAAGGCTACAATTAGAGTGGATACGCACTGCCATGGTTTGATGTCACATAAGTGTTCCAAAAATTTATTCACATTCATTTCTCTTCTCCTGTACATTCTTCCTCCTCTCATATGGCTCTTGCAAGGTACTGCCTACTTTTGAACTAAATTTACTTTCTTTGTATCAATCAAAGCCTCTGCATATGAAATTTCTCCATTTCCCTTTGAGGACATGATGACTTTCCTGGTAGAGAATTATTAGGAAATCTGATGAGGGAGAAGAATGCTCTCGACTTTCCATTTGACTGCTCTCCCTCTCCTTCACCACCATCCTCTCTGCAGCTACCAAGCTTTGTTGATTCAGTCTCTCCCATGTGGGTTCTTAGGCCCCTGGCAATTCCATCCACCTGCAGCAGTACCCCCAATTGTCACTGGATGATTGCAGTTGTCACCTGATGGGTCTTCTCGTCACCACTTACTCTCTTCTTCTACTTCTCCCTTACAAGGCTCAACAACGAATCTTCCTACAACACCATTTCATGTAAAGTCCTTTGCAAATGTTGTTCCTCATAGAATAAAGAACAAATTCCTCCCATGGCATTCAAGGCCTTTCATAAATTGGTCCAGTTGGATTTCCTGATCTCATCTCTCACCCCATCTCTCCACACACCTGATGCTCCAGAACCCACTGAGTATCCGTCATTCCCTCAAGGGGCCACGTGTTTGCACAGTCCATGCCTGGAACACCCTCTCACAATGGGCCACCTTCCATAATAAATCACCTCTCTCTCTCTCTCTCTCTCTCTCTCTCTCTCTCTCTCTCTCTCTCTCTCTCTCTCTCTCTCACCCCCTCACCCCCAACCTTAACTAGCTATGAAGCACTTACAGCATTTGGCTTTTTACTAACATATAGTTGATTGCTTATTTTTCTCTTCTCTGACCAGAGATTATCTCCTTGAGGCAGGCACCATATATTATTTAGTTCCATATCTTTCCAGCACCTGGTTCAGTGTCTTGTATGAACAAGGCAGCCAATACATAATTGATGAATCCGTTAAGATGAATCTAGGCCCCGTATTTGATTAATGGAGTATTTCCTAATTCAGTGGTTGTCAAAGTGTGACCTGCTGATCTCTAAGGGTCCCTGAAACCTTTCCAGCACGTGTATAAGGTCAAATCTATTTTTATAGTCATTCCAAGATATTATTTGCCTTTTCCACTCTTATTCTCCTACAAATGTACAGTGTATGAAAGGTTCATTGATAGTTTCAGATTCCATACCACAATTACCCTTTAAGAAACTGGTACTTCTTGAGCATCAAAGAAGAATAGCCATAGTAATCTCAAAAGACTTAAAATGCTCATCCCTTTTTCAACTACATATCTGTGTGAGGCACGATTTTCTTCACTTTCTTCAACTAAAACAATGTATCACAACAAACTGAATGCTGAAAGAGCTTTGAGAACTCAGCTGACCCCACTTAAGCCATTTGAGATTTGCAAAAATGTAAAACAATGCTACTCTCCTCACTACGTTTTTTTTGGTATATGTAGTTATGTTTTACAAAAATATGCTACTTATGCTAGTATTTAATGGGCTTGTGATCATTTTAAAATCAATTAATGAGTATATATGTAAAATGTTCTGAGTTTTAATCTCAAATATGGTCAATATCCAATAGGTAAAATCCACATAAAAATGTTTTAGAGTTCTCAACTATTTTTAAGAGTGTGAAGGGATCTTGAGACCAAAAATTTTAAGAATCACTCTCCAAACTTTGCTTCCTGAATACCAGATCTCTTAAAAATGTTCCTAGGTCTTTTTCTAGTGGGGGGGAAAGTGAGTTGGGGAGGGGGTGTCATGCTGTTTTTTGGTCTGGGAAAGCTGTGTTAAATAAAGTGAAATGTTAAATACATTTCTTTTTTTCATGACCTCCCAAAGTTTTTATTTTGCTAATGTTCTTTATAAATATCTAAGGGCCATATTGGGGATTAATTGGTTTTCTCTTGCTGAGTAACAAGATTATCACAAATTTAGCTGCTTAAGACAAAACAGGTTTTATTATCTTGCTGTTTCTGTGGTTTAGGGCTCCAGTCACAGTTTAGGGGGTTTCTTTGCTTCAGGGCCTCCCCAGGCTGCCATCTAGGAGTCAGCTGGGGCTCTGGTCTTTTCAGATGCTCACCTAGGAAAGGACCCACTTTTAAGCTCCCTCAGGGTGTTGGTAGAATTCATCTCAGGGTGCTAGAACAAAGTCTGTTTGCTCGCTGGCCATTGGCCAAGAGCTATGCTTCCTGTCTACAGGCTGCTCACCAGTTCTTTCCCTTCTCACAGGCTCTCTGACAACAGGTAGTTTACTTTTTTTAAAGCAGGCAATGGAGAGTCTCCCCAGGGCTAGGGGTGTGTCTTACATAGCAGAATAGCCTTGGAGAAGTGACACCCATTTTCTTTTGCATATTCTATTGGCTAGAAGCAAGTCACAGGTCCTTCCACACTTAAAAGGAGATTACGCTGGGCATGAACACAGTGGGGGCAGAAATTATGGGTGCCACCCTTCTTACCACAGGAATAGTCTATGCTTTGTTCTCACTTACATGACCAAATAATTCTTTTGTGTGCCTATTAATACTAATTCTCAAGAAGCGCTCTTTGAGAAATGTTGATCTAAAGCATTCAGTATAATTAAACATATTGCCTTCTCCCAATGTATGTACTTTGTGTGTGTGTGTGTGTGTGTGTGTGTGTGTGAAGCATAATTTTAAACTCCACTAATCAGTAAGTCAGTAAAGCTTCAGGACTGTCTAGATGAGGAAGCAATCCTTCATGTACAGCAAGCAAAAGCTAAAGAAGGGACGTTCCCCTTAAGCAAAGGTGAGGGCTGTTCTGAGACAGAGGGTGTCAAGAGGGAAATACCCATTTACTGCCTTGTCACCCCGATTCTCCACAGGAGCATGCCCACAATGCCTGGCCACAGAAAGGAGACACTTACTGTGCAGGCTGTTCAGATGTGACGCCCAAAATTGGGATCTCAGATATGATGGCTTTCAGAATCTGAAGATAGGACTACAGATGGCCTAAGACTCTTAGACTGGGAAGAAACCATTGAGACCCATGGGCTTTGTGCAGACAGCACTATTTTTCAAATAAAATATGAATTGACACTCTCGATTAAAATAAACAACAACAAAAAGAGTGCACTGCTCTGGCAAAAATGCGGTATCCTGCCCACCAGAACTTCCAGTGGTCCCCCATCTTTCTGAAACTCAGAATGCCCTCTGAAATGATTTTTCCTGCTTGGCTCCCTCATTATACACTGGAAAAAAACTAAGCACCCAGGAATGGAAGGGTTCTAGCAAAGCCACACCCCCAAGTCTGGACCATCCATTCTTGGGAGACCTCCTTACTATAATTCAGAGTGGTCCTCAAAGGTGGGCTGTATCTCCTCAGAGGGTCCCACGGCCTCGCCACACATTGTGTCCTCTAGCATCACCTTAAGAAGACTCTCCCTCATGCGTTCACAATCTCTGTCATTAACTCCCAGTCTTAGGGAATCAGACTGAATTAGCTCTTTGTGTAATTAACCAGAAAAGCACTTACATTTTGTCACATCTCTAATTTCTGTGAGCAACCCAACCACATAAAAACGGAAGATTGACTGCCTCCGAAACCCTTCAAGACACCCTAAGTTGAGGGGGTGATGGGGTATAAAATCCTCAGAAGAATGGGAGAAGGCCAAAGTTGGGCTCACCTGGACAAGCCTTATCAACTTGAATCTAATCTGAGTTCCTTAGCTCTATGGATGTAAGAAGAAGCAGTCAAGGCAGCAAAAGAAACCTCCTTTGGAACAGAGGCAAGTCCAAAAAGGAAACATACAATCGACAGCCTAGTGGGGGATTCCACCTGGAAGCTCACCTCTACCTGTGCCTAAGCCCCGCCTATGTTCTTGCCAACACCCTTCTACAAAAGTTGATCCAAAGGCTTAATGAGCCAAAAAGCGTTAAGAGTCGTGCATGTGAATAATGCCACTGATTCTTGCTTCTTTAATTGGATGCAAATAGCATCACCTGGGCTCTGTATCCCAGGCTCTATCCTGCTCTTTGTCACAGAGCACTCTAATGCACCCTGTTCTGAAGAGCCTGGCAGGAAAGGAAGACATTAACTGTGAGATCTGCTGGCTTCTGCCAAATTCACAAACACTGGCAGCTAAGCCTATAGATAGAATGAGGTAATTTTATGCAAATGCTCTGTGCTATTCCCTGAGCCCCAAGATTAGAGATGTCAGAAAATGTAAGTGCTCCTCTGCTTAATAACACAAAGAACGAATTCAGTCTGATTCTCTAAGTGGGGGGAGGTACAGAGCAGCAGGAGCTGTGAACGTGTGGAGGAATGGTCTCCTGAGGCTGAGTCTAGAAAGGGCCAGGTGTGTGCAGAGGCTGTGGGACCCAATGGGGGAAACAGAGCCACCGTATGAGGGTCACTCTGAATCTCACTGAGAAGGCATCCCAAGGCTCACATGGCTCTCGGGGCTTGGCCATCTCCCATGTACTTGCTGGAAGTGTGAGCAGATGTAATGGGCAGTAATGAGCCTACCCTGCTGCTTGGACAGGACCCAGGCTGAGTCCAGGCTGCAAGGTTTGGGAACAAAACCTGGAAGCCACATGCAAAGGACACACCTCTTTTCCCCCCTTTCTGAAAGAGGCACTTGGTCCTGAGTGTATTTCTCCCAGTTTCTTGGCGACACATTTCTCCATTTTTATATGTCAAATTATATTTGGCCATAGTCTCCAAAGGGCACTGACTTATTATTGAAACAGGGTACTTTTTGAAGATGATTTTACATCTTGCAAATGGTATGTGGCAATGGAATGCTTCAGGGGAAAACAGATGGCACCATTCTCCTATGTATTGTGTCCTAGGTGTAGCACAGGGATTACATGTCAGTTTTCGGATTTGCAGGTTTTAATTTTCAGGTTATCCTGAGGTATCGATGATGTTTTTTTGAGATTAGAAAACATACACCCCCTCCCTCCAGCCGTTGCACACGGTCACTGGAATACACCTAACTTTTCTAAGAAAAAGAAAAGAAATTGTCATCAATTAGGAATCCACGGGCGGCTTTATTGGTTACTACATTTCTAGACTAGAACGGAAGCTTGTAGACAGACAAATCTCAAGGTAGAGATGAATGATATTAAAATCAAGAGCGTGATAACTTAGTCATTTTCTTGGCTGACTGAGGATTGGGTCCTGCCTTCCCCTGTTGGCTGTGAGACCCTGTGGAAGCCCTTCGGGGCTGTATCTCTCTCTCTAATCAGTCAATTTAGACAAATAATAATTCCTACTTCTGAGGCTAATACTGAGGATTCAGTGAGGTGATGCATATTATATTTCTCACATATAATAAATGCTCAATAAGTAGCACCTAGACTATGTTTAATTGGTTTGCATAATGAAAGCCCACGGCTCAATTCTGTGCACACAGTAAATACTCAGAATTTCTCTATCATCATCAGGTATCGACCCATCCCCATCACCCCTCTCCAATGACATTTTCTTCCAAATAATGAGTTAAATAGGACACATTTTCTGTCCCTCCCCACCCCCAGGATATATGTTCTGCTTTTTTTTTGTCGTTTTTGTTTTGACAGTGTAATGTACACCAGTCGATTGGCCATGCCCAGCTGTCTACATGGGTGAGATGAAAAAGTCAAATCAATTATTTAAGAAGTCTGGAGAATCTGTTTCCAGAAGAATTCCACCTCTAGCTATTGACCTTGCCCAGCCTGAGAACAGCCTCAATGGAGAACAGTCTTTAGTCATAAGACCATGGGTCCTTTTTGTCATGTGAGATAAAGCTCTTTACAAGTGAATTGTATTTTATTTTATGGAGCTATCTGCTTAAAATAAGTAGAGCCATGACTCACTGGAAATTATGAATCCTCACATGGTTCACACCCCTGTTGATTTACAAGTCTTTGAGGCCACACGCAAGTGACGAATGTTTTACTGCTAAGCAGTCACAGTGCTTGTCCAACTACCCTTGAAAATAACAGTTTTCTGATTTGGAGGAGCATAGATACATCGCAAGCAAGCCCTCTGGCATGGATGTCTCCGGAAATGAGTTTACACATTTTCCGTGAAATACTGTCAAGTTTGTCCCACAGCTTGTCCTGAAATATCAATGATGCTTTTCGAGATAAAAACAAAAACAAAACAGAACAACAACAAAAAACCCTCCTCCATTCATCCCCCATCACAGTCTTGGGAATATGCCTTGATTTCTAACTTTTCTGAAAGAAATTGTAATCTATTAGAAATCCCTGCGTGGCTTTACTGATTATCACATTTCTAGAATAAAATGGAAGATTATAGACAGATGAATCTTGAGCCAGACGGTATATGTTATTAAAATCAAGAGCATGATTAATTAGTCACTTACGTGGAGTGATTTATCTCATACCTCTCTCCACTGGTGTTGGAATTACCTGCTGTGGACATCAGGTGTACCACTCTATTATGAATACTAATCAAAGTCTATGGAAGTGCAGGTTGAGGATGAATTTGGGCTTCACCAAACATCCATTGTAAGAGCTGAGTTTTATTAAGTAGGCCTGAAGTCAAGAAAGCGATAAAATTACAGAGGAAAAGGATAAACGTGTTATGGCTAAGCTGTCCCACTCTCGGATAAGCCAAGTGCCAAGCTAAGCCTGCACTCCTGGGAGGGATCTCAGGGCTGCCTTCCTGACTTTTGTCTAAATAAGAGTCCCATCTCTTCTCCTTCCCATGTATTTCTCCAATGCATCCCACTTCTTGGCATATCTACTGCCATTTTCTCCTGAAAATGCCTTCTGCTGTGCCTCTGTCTAAGTCTTTCTGTCTTCCTGTCTGTAATTTAAATGTCATCCCCATCTCTCCACCCCGAGAAATCTTCCTTGCTTTCCTGTCACCTCGCCCTAGAGATAGTTACCAGCTTTCATGGTGCCCCATAGTTTTCCCTTATAGCCCATATCAAAATTGTCATTAATTGCCTTTATAATTAGCCACTAGCACTTTTTTTTCCCTTCCCTAGATTCTATCATGTAAGGGCTATATCCTCAGTTCCTGAGCATAATGCAGGGTTCAGAGCAGACCCTCAATAAATGAAGAGGTCAAACAACAATGATGAAAGCCATATGTTGGAGATACCACTAGCTGCCCAACCAAATCAGTTTCTAGCTGGGCTCACAGCTGGACTACAGTTCCCAAACTCCCTTGTAGGTAGGTAGTCATGTGACTGAGTGGGGATGGTGTGCTATTTCTAGGTGCAGACCATAAAAACCTCTCGGAGCAGCTCCATGATGTTTCTGCATTCTGGCTGACTGGGATGTCACTATCTAGGGTCACTTTGAAAGAGATGTGTGAAAATGGCAGAGCCATCCATCAGCCTGGGTTCCTTGTGGTAGAAAGTCTTGGACCTAAACTGCTGGTCCAGAACTGTTGTGTGAGAAGGAAGTAAACGTCTGTGCTGTTAAACGACTGAAATTTCAGGGCCAATTTGTTACTACAACTTTGCCCATCAAAATTAATACATGAGGATACTAATACATAGGATTCCGGGCCTTAGAAATGAGTAAAAAAGGGCCCATCACTCAATACACACTCATACCTTTACAAACATGTAAGTAGATGCTATGGAGGTAGAAAAACAAATTGAATTTCTGACACAGTATAATAACATGAAAAAAATAGTACTTTAAATTTGTTTCTTTTTATCTCCATTTATTTCTTTGCCTCCATCAACTCAATCTCCAATAACTACGAGACTAGTCTGATTACTAGTGTTTCTTCGTAAGAGAGCCTCCCCTGCGTTTCATTTCTCCTGATTATCCTTACATGCCGCCCTAGTAATTTCACATAAAGCCCTGGGTATGGATGAGCCCTCATAGTTATTGGGGGGCTGGGGGAGACTTCCCAAAGCAATAGAAAGTCAAGCAGTCTTCTCGCTGAAATTAGAATGTCATCTAGCAAGCAATTCTATTTAGTTCAATGTGGAACTTTTGCCTCTAAGACAGTTCAGGGAGAGAAATAACCACTGGGGAGATTTTTCAAACAAATAAAAAGTTCTTCTCTATGTCCTTAGGGTTTCTATCAAGTAATCTCAGGGCTGGGGGGGCACCTTCCCAGAGGCTGCCTCTCTGTGCCTTCATGGCCCAATCTCTAACTCAAGCTGAGTGGAAGGCAGGCTCACGCAGCTTTGCAAGCTTCTACTGAGCAAGTTCATTGAGCTGAGCTAATGAAGATGCAGCCACTTACCACCATCACAGAGATCCCAATCAGTCAGCTGCTTGGGGGTCTGTGGCCAGGGAGCCCGCCCCACCCTGCTTAGCGTTCCTTTGGCTGTGGAAACCTGTGCACCTAGTAGGAGCACCTGCTTGCAGTGTTGTGGGGCCTCTGGCCCCAAAAGGGAGGAACTGAGCACTTTCTGGCTCTGAGTCTGATTCTTCCGCAGGAAATGTCCCTTGGTGCCAACCCTGCAGTAACAGAAGGGAACATTTTCTCACACTGAGCCACACCTGTTGTCAACAAGCATTTACTTCCAATCTATTTAAACTCCATGGGGGTCGGAGACGGTGTGGGTCTTTGGGCATTTTCTGGGAAAGCTCCACAAAGTCTATGCTCTTGTTTGGGAAGTGGAGTTGCCCCTGGTAACGACTGTTGTGTTTCAGTAGAGATCGGAGGCCTCTGGGAAAGTCATGAAGACCTCGCCAGGCCACTGTCAGAGATGAGTGCCAGCACCGGGAAAGGCAGCCTGTGTGGTGAGGATTCCGGCAGACTCGTCAACAGCGGGAGCAACGCAGAAAGAAGGCCAGGATAGATCAATGTTTGCTAAGTGATTATTTTAGGATGGATGGTTGTATAGTGATGGATGAGATGGTTGGTGAGTGGGTGGATACATGAAAGGATGAGTGGATAAATGGATTTATAGGTAAATAAGTAGGTGGATAAATGGGTAGATGAACGGATAGAGATAGGTAGATAGATAGATAGATAGATAGATAGATAGATAGATAGATAGATAGACAGGTGTGTGGATATATGGGTGGGTGCATGGGTGAGTGGAAAGATGGTTGGGTGAGTTGATTGCTGAGTGGATGGATGGATGGATGATAGATTAATTGGTGGGTAGATGGATGGATGAATAGAGGATAAATGGATGCTTGATGAGTGAGGGTGGGTGGGTGGTGAATGGGTGGGTGGGGAGCTAGATGAATGAGTAATGACTTCACCATGCACACATCACGTACACATCATGCGCCAATGTACACATCAATAGTATAGTATAATTCCAGTAAAATAATCTCCAACTAGTAATTCCTCGGATAAACCCTGAACTGCCAGCAAGTGAAATAGTAGGCAGGGCCCCTGTGGCCTGCATGCCCTAGAGTGAAGGAATATGAAGAAGGCTGTAATTTCAGGCTAATTGGCCAACGGGTGAAATCCTTCCCTGTGGCAACCAAACAGCAATGTGCTGGCAAGAGTCAAATGTGTTTCATTACCTTCTAAAAGGTAATCATTTATCATTTACTGCCTGTTCAAACTGCCCCTTTTATTCTCAGACACGATACCTAAAAGGAACCTAGAGGCAAGCTGCAGAAGATGAATTTAAAACAAAAACTGAGGCCGAGGGACATAAGGGAGGTGAGCTCCCAAGCAGCTGCCTTCCCAGGCAATCCTCGTTCAGCTAGCAGGAGAAGAGAACTCACTCCCCCAGGGGTGTCCTTGTGTCAAAGCCACACAGTTTTCCTCGCTCCGGTCCACGGTGACTCAGAAAATAGGAGAATGGACAATATTCTGTTACTGCCCAAAGCAGGATGAAACGCCACCCTTGTTTTGTGTGTTGGGTTACTACACTTTTTATTACTACCACTGTGTTATGGACGTCTGTCCTTCCTCTGAGATAACAACAGGACAATGAACCAGTTTAAAAGAGGAAAGCTGTCCGTTTGGATAAAATTAAACTGCTTTTTTTTCATTTTTTAAAAACGGAAGCTAATCATGCCAATTGTAATTTTAATAACTTATTTCTAATGTGAGTTTATTAAACCATGAATTTTCCCTTGAGCTAAACTAATGACCACTATTAGGTATGCTACTCTATTTTAAATGACCAAAATATCCAATGGAATAAGATGAAAATTATAGATAATGATAATTACAAACTGTCAGCATCAGCTGGAATCGATTTACTAATATGTCATCTCGGGTGTGGAGAAGAGTCAGTTTAAAATGCGCAGAAGGTACATTGCATGGGCTGCTGTCATTTATCCTTCAGGGACTGTCACGACTGAATATTTACATCCCATGCTCCCCTGCAATCGTTTGTAGCCTGCTCACTACACCCTTTATCAGAGTGCAAGAGAAAGATAGGCCAGGAAAGAAAATTCTCCCACCTTTTTTGAATCTCCAGGACCTTATCCGAATTTTGGCAGAGGGAGTGGAGACAGAACTTTCAACTAAGCCAATTTTGTTGCACTTGGGGTCTATATCTGTGGTTTTTCTTCTTAAATACATATAGTCTCAACCTTTGTCCACACTTAATTCCTTTATGTAAAGAGAGCAGGATTCTGGGTAATCAGATGAATTGCAAATACCATCACTTGATTTCAAGTCAAGGTTTCAGCTGTGCTTGTTTTGTTTAGGTAATAATCAGTGTACCTGAAATCATGGGCAAAATGAACTTACTCTTAGCACAAAAGGACAGACTGCATCCCCTGAAGTGTACCTGTCAGGGAAAGGAGTGGCAAACATGATATGCATACACAGATGTGTTTGGCTCCTCAGCAGACTGAACATCACCGGGGTTGTCAAGGTACCTGTGTGACAAGACAGAATGAGAGCCCTGACCTTCCCCCTTTCCCTTTCTTGCAGGTAATTCCCCCAATATCCTTCTGCCACCATCTGCTACACAAAAGATATGTGAGGGTCCACACACACTCACACAAAGACCCACTCAAGTGCTGCATTCCTCAGTTTAAGAGGGGAGTCTCTGGGTAAACCTCCCACAAGAGAGCTGGTTGGTTACAGCAGAATTACTAGATTACTTTAAATCCCTATTTCTGGTTTTTCTGTTTTCTCTCCTGCCCCCTGCAGCCCTGCCCCTTGAAGCCACTGATCATGCTTCTAGGACCACTCCCAAACCTCTTCTGCACAATCCAGTTTAGATTCCTTTTGTCCTAAAGGAACAAGAATCTTTCCTAGCAAACACCGGGAAATAACCTCTGCTGTGCCAGCAGTCTGACTTGTCCGTGACCCTGGGCCCGTACAGAAATTCCTGGAGCAGCCTCTGTACCACTCTGGGCGGACAGCTCTGGGAAGCAACAGAGCAGTGGTGGACCCCATAGGTTCTAAAGCTGTACCAGCTGTGTGACCTTGGCAAGTCCTCCACTTCTCTGTGCCTCGGTTTCCTCATCTATAAAATAAAGAAAATTATATCTACCTCCTAAGGGATTGAATTTATCAAGTGCTTAGAATGGACCCTAACACACAGTAAGTGTGCTATTTATTTCACTAAAAACATAATTATTACATATTTATGCACTAAAAAAAATAATTTCTAATGGGCTGCTTACTCAAACCTCACTTTCTCCCTCCCCAGTCTTTCACACTTCAAGGCTCCCTTTCATCTCTGCTACAAAGCCCATCGCCTTTCTTTGCTCTCTGGGATCTCAATCTTTCTATCCAAGATTGATTAATGTACCCAGCAAGACCCAGGACTGATTTCTAATCATTCTCTTTTTTCTCTGACCTGCATTTCTATTTAAAACTATCACAGAATTGAAGACCCCGGATACTTCAGTTCTTGAGACTCAGCCAATATAAGCATTTTAAATCCACTATTGAAATAAGAAAGGGAGGTGGTAGTCTTTGTCATATCTTGTGTTTGGAGATGATTAAATATGGGTTCCAGTTGCTTTGTGTGCATGAAGCATAAAGCTGGTGTAAATAATGAGGGCTCTGGATAGGCCTGAGTTCAAATCTACTAATTCTAGGAAGGAAATGTATGGAATAATAAATAAAAAAGGGTACCTTCCTGCCAATCATGCCAATCATGCCTTCCTGCCAATCATATGTAATAAATACTTCCTCGTGGTCATGATCACCTCTTAACAAAAGGAGGCAGATTGTTGTTTGTTTTTGGTGTGATTACAAAGGCCATTCCCAGAGAGGCACCGGCAACAAGTTCTTAGGCAAAGTTTGCGTCATGAATGAGAATAAAGCCTACCATTCCAGGGAGGCTACTTCAAAGGTCAGCGCTAATTATATAAAAGGACACGCGGCAACATGGAAATGCTCCAACCACTCCACACTCAGCGGGAAGTGTGGGTTTCGCATCATGGATCGAAGCAGGGGGATAGAAAGTTACTGAAAGAGACTTAATACTTTGAGACCAGCAAAACCTGATGGCTATTCTGGGTTTTCCAGACTGGGGTGCATACTAAAGGGTATGTAGACAGGTACAAGAGAATGCATTGACATCTCAGGGCCAGCAAGATTTTCTGGAGAGACAATTCTACTCAGTGGAAGTCATCTGAAGCATTATTTTGCATTAAAGTAATCACGGATATTGTGGCAGGCAGTGTCTGGCTCTCAATAATCCCTCCCTCTCCATATACATGCCCTTGGGTCATGCCCTTCGGTTGAGTGTGGGGTGAACCTAGTGACTTGCTTCTGATGAATAGAATATGGCAAAAGTGGCAGATCTCCCATGAGTAAGTTAGTAACGACTGTGATTTCTGCCTGGTTGGCATGTTGGCTCTCTTTTTCTTCTCACTTGTGTGCTCTGGAGAAGCATGCCTCCATGTTATTCGCTGCCCTATAGAGAAGCCCATAAGGCAAGGAATTCAGGGTTTCCCTGGCCAACATCCAGCAAGGAAGTAAGGCCCTCCGTCTCATTAGCCTGCAAGAATAGGACCTGTCAACAACCCCGTGAGTGAGCTTGGAAGCAAAGCCACCCCAGTCAAGCTCGGGATGAGTGCAGCCCCAGTCCACACCTTGAATGCGGCCTTGAATGTAGCCAGAGGACATAGCTAAGCTGCTCTCAGATTCCTCACCCACGCAAACTGTGAGATAGCCAATGCTGTGCTTTTAAGTCACTGTCTTAATCGGTTATGCAGCAATGGATAGCAATGCGGCTATATTATGAAAGAGGGTACAACACTGTCAAGGAAGACGAGGCCTGTGGCATCTACTTCATTTTTCAGCATGCCCACACAGGGCTTCCCGAATTCCACAACTCTAGGAGGTACCCCCGCGAGAATCATGATGTGGAGTTACGTCACATTAAAGCCCTGGGCCCGTTCTTTAGTACATCTGTACATCTTTTTGATTTTCAGCTCTGCCACATATTCGCTCTCTGACCTGCATCAGGTCTCACCGCCTGGATCCTGCGTTTCCTCATCTGTAAAGTGAGTGGAAGCATCTCGGCTTCATCAGTTCTCTAGGAAACGGAAACCGGCTGTGTGCGGAAAGCACATTATCAGGCACAGAGCAAAAACTGACAGTGAACTCGAGAAGTCCGAGTCTCTGGCTTCAACCTGAATTTCCAGGGCTTGGGTTCTGAGCAAAGGGCTGGGACACTTAGTTCTCTGTTTTTACAGCAGCAGGAAGTGGAACCTCCCGACTCTTCACTGGATTATACCATTAAGTACCAGGTGTTTAATTTTCAAAGAAAACCAACTCCATAATCAACCCATCTAGGTACAATGAAAACAGAAAACAGAATATGGCTTTAACTTCCTCATGCAATGCTCCCCAAGCAAAATAGACTCCTATTTGAAAAGAAGGTTCATATTTGCAAATTGTTTGAAGATTATTAAATTTACCACTATGTCCAGCTGGTCCTTTTGTGTTTGCCTATTTACTACAGTAATGTCTACGGATTCAGAGACTCACTAAGCATGGCTACTTATGAAAAACAATAAAGAGCTCCTGCTAATTGAGCACCAAGTCTGTAGTGGGCATTTTTGCATAGAGGTTTTGATATTCTCGCAAAAGCACATGGCATAAATAGCACCCTTTTCTGCTGCTCCCTTCACACCTTCATCCAGTCACGAAAAAAGACGTCAGTATACGAGGTTGGACAATTAAGTTTGCGAACTCAATCTAGAAAAAGTGCTGCAAACCTCATTGCTGAATATCATTACGGTCACCTTCAAAGTACTAGACTTGGGAAGTTATGCACTGATGCCAGCACCTAGTCCACCCTTCAGAGCAATTTTGGAATTCTTTCTGGAATGGCCATCAGAGCTGTCATCCTATTACCCTTGATGTCCTGAATGTCATCAAAATGTCTCCCTTTCAATATTTCCTTTGTCGTCAGGTAAAGAAAGCAGTCATTGGGGGCCAGATCAGGTGAGTAAGGAGGGTGTTCCAATACAGTTATTTGTTTCCTGGCTAAAAACTCCCTCACCGACAGTGCCGTGTGAGCTGGTGCACTGTCGTGAGGCAAGAGCCATGAATTGTTGGTGAAAAGTTCAGATCGTCTAACTTTTTCACGCAGCCTTTTCAGCACTTCCATATAGTAAAGCTGGTTAACTGTCCAGTTGGTACAAATTCCTAATGAGTAATCCCTCTGAAATCAAAAAAGGGTTAGCAACATCGAGTTTGCGAACTTAATGTCAGAATTTGTATGTCCCAAACAGAGCCTAGTTAGGAACATACTAAAGCAGAGTTTTCCCAGCTCGTACCCAAGTAAAGAAGGAAAGTACTAATGTTTCAGGTATCAGCTGTGTGTGCCTGGCCCGGCGCTGGGAGCTTTCTGCAGTGGGTCTCAGGGAGGCTACGAGACATAGGAGTTAAGGTCATTAGGTAAGAAGCCAAACTGCCTCGGTTTTAGTCCTCATTCCACAATTTATTTACTTACTAGAGAACCTCGGGTCTCTTAACCTCTCTGTGGCTCAGTTTCTTCAGCTGTAAAAACAGAATAATAAGAGTACTATCTCATAACATTGCCATAGAGATTAAATGAGGCAACAAATGTTTAACACTTAGTCCATTTTACCAGGCAATCAATAAATGTTAGCAATCCAAACCTCGACATAGCCTAAGGGGTGGGTGTGATGCCACCTCATTTTACAGAAGAGAAAAGAGAAAGTCAGAGAAGATAAATACTTCCCCAAGTTCATACCACTGGTGACAGAACTGGAATTCAACCCACACATGACTGAATCCAAAGTTATGGCTACTGTAACTTTTGAATTATGAGGCTCTGCTGATTCTCTGGTAGATAATGATAATAGTGGCCACCAAAGGGCCATTTCCCGTGTGCCAGGTACTGTCCCAAGAGCTTCATATGCATGTATCTCATTTGCTTTTTCTCATGACTATACCTAGTAGGTGCAATTGCCATACCCATTTCACAGATGAGGGAATTGAGGTTAAGAAAGGTTAAGCAATGGGCTCAGAGCCACAAGTGTGTGATGGAGACTTCTAATGCCCATCACACCCTGCCCCGCTCTCCTTCCAGGTACATGGGAGGATGACAGTTCCTAGGACTACGAGGGCTATACGAAGAAGTAACCGGTTTCATTTCCAAGTCAAAGCGTTTAACTGCCAAGACTCTCTAATGTTCTTTTCCCAGCTATAGCAATTACGTGAGCACGTCGGGCAACTGAGTGGCCCTAAGACTGGGCAGCCTTGCTTGCTCAGCGTCTTTATAGAGGAATGCTCCCTGACTTTGTTGGCATGAGGGAGAACGAGCCCTGGCTCATGTCCAGGCTCTGAGACCTGTGTTTATCTGTGACCGTGGCATAGCCTCACCCATCCTGGCTGATTTAGCTGGCGTGTGGTATTTCCAGGCTTCAAACCCTCGAAGATGAGAACAACAATAAGTTTAACACAGGGCGGTAGTGAGCATTCGATTATATCAGATAAAATCTACATGGAAGGACATAGCACAGAGCCAAGCATGTGATAAATGCTGAATAAATGCTTGTTGACTATAAGAAGAGAATTACTTTTCTGAAGGTCAAAATTAAAACCTCTTGAGGATTACAGAGTGACAGTATATAGTGCTTACTCTATGCCAGGCATATTTCTAAGGGCTCTGTGCATTTAGACTCACTTATTTCTTGCAATAACCTACAGAAAAGTACTGTAAGTATCTACACTTTACAGATGTGCAAACTGAGGCATATGTAAGTGAAGAAACAGAACTAAAGTCATATAGCTGTCAATGAAACATCCGGGTCTCAAACCCAGGCACTGTGCTCTAGAACCTACATTCTTGACCTAACAGGGGCAAGCGGATTTTGTTGCTAGTTTTGGTTTTTTGTTTGCTGTTATTTTTGCAGGGAACTCTATCAAGTAACTAGTTAGGTATAAAGGAAAACAACATTCCTGGAAGAATTAAGAAAAAGAAGAAAATTGTAATGTTGGCAATATAAGAAAGATTGTCTTTTTTAATTTGCTTCAGCGAAGTGCATTCATAATGGTAAGTGTACACATATACATGTGAATATACATACATAGGAGAAAACACAAAATGTATTGGAGATCAGTGATACTTGAAAGGCAGCTCAGACTTTTATAGATAAAACACGAGATAAAAGAACCCCAAACACAAAGCTGAACCAAGGTGATGTTCAAAGAAATCTCCCAGATATATCTCCACCTTGTCGTAGGGTCAAGTCCATCTACTGCTTCCCCCTGCAAGGCTATTTATGTCAAGGGATCCCTGTGGGCCAAGAAAGGCAGAGAGTGGCAGGAATGAAGCTACAGTGGCAGGCTTCCAGACCCTTCCACACATCCTCACTGCTGACCACCAATCAATCCAGAGATGGGCAAACCAGAGAAAGGAAAGGAGGAACTTTTACACAGTGGCAGCTCTCACAGCAAAGAAAACCACAAAGAATAAGAGGGCCATTTATCTGTGTTGCCCCAAGAGAATTCAGACAGCCTGACTGTGACTATTTCTGTAGGCTCAGCACATCTCCCAGGCTTTCTCTGCCTCTCTCAGACTCTGTAGTCTCTGTCTTGGGTCCCAGCCTTGAGCTGGTCCTGAGGGAGGAAGGAGCACATCCAGAGCACTCTCACTTGATGGGACTTGAGGACCATCCTTTCCACTCTGTGAGGCCCACCCACTACTTCTGGGCCCCCACGTGCCCTCTACATTTCCTTTTCTGATAACCAGACCAAGATTAGGATATGCCTGGGGTATCCCACGGGCCCCGGTTCCCATCTTTTCCCTGCATCACACTGCCTCAGTCCACGGAAAGTAGACCAAGGAGGGATTCTGGCTTGGTTATCAAAAGCTTTGTCTTTGGAATCTCGTTTAAGGTGTTCATAGCTCAGCTCCTCCCCTATGACGCTGGGCCAGTTACTTCTCTAAACCTCAGTTTCATCATCTCTGAAAAAGGGATGATGGAGATGATGGTGATGATGATGATGATGGCATCCTCTACTTCCCAGGGCTCCTATGAAGAGTAACGAAAGGGAAGCACCTAGCTCAGTGCCTGGCTCCATAAGGACTCAATAGCTTAGTTAGTTAGTTATTGTTTCAGTTTTTCCTAGGTTTTGTCTGTTTAGCACTTCTGACTAGGCCACCTCAGGTTCAGGGCCTCAAATCCAGCTGGTCGCCTTCCTTCTCACCCGTTTCCCTTCTCTTAGTCATCCTGCCTACCCTGTGGGTAGGTGGGCTAGAGTGGGCTTCCTGCCACATTTATGTTAATAGTACAGATTCTCACTGCTCCACCTACATCCCCTCAGAGCCCTTTGCCATTTTATTGCACACCAAAAGGCTTTCTCATAGGCAAACCCTGTCATAGGATGCTGGTAGTTAACAACCATCTCTAGGGATGGGAGAGCCCTAATTTGTAATGTTAACCAATTTCCATCATGTAACTATTCCCAACATGGCTGATTTCAACGTGAGGTTAATGAGCTCACAAAATTCCTAACAATTTAACTCTCATGAACCGGTAAGAGCACCCTGCAGGCACCCGTGTCTCTCTTTTAGAAAGGCTGCATCCTGGCTACCAGGATCTGCTTTGCTGTACCCAAGGAGGACAGGAAGTATCTGGGCATTTATGCCCCTGCTCGTCCCCCATCCCAGCAGCCCTTCACTAAGGAAAGGTGGGTTCGCAGGTAAATATTCGAGATCCCTCACCTCTGATGAAGCCATACTGAAGTGTTCCCCTTGTCATCTCCAGCTTTCCTGGGGAATTAGGCCAAAATCACCTTTGTGGAGCTTTCCATGATACCACACCCTTGCTCACCCGCCTCCCTGCCCAGTCTTATTCCCCCACTTCCCTATGGTTGTTTCCTAGGAACCTTTCTAATAAGTCACTTTCACACAACTTCTCATTCCCGAGTCAGCTTCTGGGGAACCCAACTGAAGACAGAGCTTAAGAGCTTGCATGCTAAAGCTCTGAGTTCAAATGCTGACTCTGATAGAAGCAATGTGACCTGGGAAACTTAATCTCCCTGAGCCTCCATCTATAAAATGGGCCTAATAAATCCCTTCCAATAGGGCTGTTGGGAGAATGAAAAATGGTAAATCATCTGAGGGGGTCAGCAGAGTCTGCCTTGTGATATAGCATCTATAAATGCTATTGTTGTTGTTATTATTATTAAGGAGAGCATCCAGACTGGACTCTAGGTCAGAGCTTCCCTTGGAATTGAAGAATGAGTCCTTCCACCTAGTAGGGCTGTGTGACGTCCTAAGCCATACACAAGCTTGCACTGCCCTTTGAAATCAGAGTTTAGTTTCCTGCCTGCCCTTTCCTGGAACGGTCCCCCATCCATTTTTCCCCACTGCAGAGGAAAGGATCTCCTGGAGGAGCACTGAACCCACGTGACCAGCTATGGAATCTGGAAACCACATGACTTGCTCCTGAGCATCCCCAAACCTGGACAGCCAGACAGGGCTCAATGGAGGGCAAGAGGCCACTACGATCCCAGAAGGGACGGAACCAGTGCCTTTGTTCACGATCCAGTCCAGTCCCTTGCCCTGTTGCCTCCATCTTCTCGTGGGGAAAAATAGCAGTCGACTACCCAGGAGAGGAGAAATGGACTCGAAATGCTGGTGGCAGAATTGATGACCTGGTAACAGCCCTTCACAAAAGCCATCAGGCAACCTCTACCTAAACCCTTGGAAATGCCCATCCCACTGGGTCCAATGAAACCGACTTAAGATATCTTTTCTAAGTAAAATATCCTAAACTTGGAAAAGCTTTATGTACAAAGATAGCCTGGTGCTTTGTGTATAATTGGCACATAATACATTTTCATTAATAAGTTAGGGTATTATTTATACTTGTAAAAAATTAGAAAGCACCTTGATCTCCATAAACACAAAGGAATAGATAAATGTTATGAGGCTGGCTTTTGATTTAAAAAAAATGTATTAAAAATTACGCTTGCAAAAAAATTATAAAACAACGTGAAAAGATTTGTGAAGTGGAATAAAATAAATTTTCATTTAAAGTCACAACTTGATGTTTTTAAACATACAAAGAAAAAAAAAAAACACTGGAAACATTGAAAACAAATGTGCCACAATAAGGAAACACTTAACTAAAATACCGTATAACTCAGCAAAGGAATATTATGTAGCTATTGAAAACTGTGTAAAAATTATGAAATGGCATCTGCTTATGAAACGGCAATATAGCTCAAAGCATACTTATTGGTCATGTAATTATGTAGTCTAAACGTATGATGATTTCTTAGCAGAATATTGAATATATGCTTTGGGATGAGCCCAGCTATATAAAAACTACTCCAACTCAAAAATGCAGGCATAAAAGCACGGGGATATAATGTACAGCATAGGAATATAGTCAATAATACCGTAATAACTTTGTATGGTGACACATGCTAATCATTTTATAAGGTATTTAAATGTCAAATCACTGTTGCGCACCTGAAAGCAATATAATATTGTATGTCAACTCCGCTTCAATAAAAAAGTATGCATAAAGACAAAAAGACTCTAAGTAACTATAGTAGACTGTTAAGAATGCTCATATTTGGACTGCAAACTTTGAGTGGTTTTCTTTATTTTCCTTTTTTATGTTCCAAATTTTCTCTACTTAAGAAGAATTACTTTGACAATAAACAGCATTTTTGATTGATTGGTTGAGAAACAACAACACAACATGCATAGAGATAGAGATACACGTACACACAGATGAAATAACACGGAGAGGAAAGTAAGGGAGAACATTACTAGTCAAACATTCTTCTCTTTAAATGGTTTCCAACTGTGACTTTTAATAAGGCTAAATCACAGCCATGTCCTATGGCAGGTAGCAGCTCAATCTAACCAGAGAATCCCTTCAAAGATAACTTCCCAAGCCCCAGTTAACTTCGGCTGTCACTTCAGCTCTGGCAGCATTAGCAGGGGACAGCAGCTGGGCGATAAGGTACGCAATTCAAGAGCAAGAGAATTCCGAAGTCTATGCTTATTGAAAATCCAATTCAGGCTTCCGTGCCTGTGTAGTGTGCACCATACATTCCCGAGCTTCCCAAATGTCACCTTTGAAATCAAATGTCCTCTCTGCTGTGTGCTGTTACATGCTGTAGGTTTAAGACTATCGTTTCTAACTGAATTTTGCTTTTTAATCGCAATGCATTCAGTTCCGTATGTTCTTGCTGATGCATTAAGAAAACTAGCTCAATGGAGGCCCATTGACTCAGTACCTGGTAGGTACACGTCCTTCCACGAACAATTATTTATTCGCATGCATGAAGGGAAAGCTAGGGTATCATGAAACAAGTCAGTCCCCTTCTCCTCCTCCAGCAGCTACTATTACAAGGAAAAGGTCACATTCATCCTGAGTTACATCCATTCGCCTGTATCCTGAGTGGCACCGTGAGACACAAATGTCAACGGCCACTAACATCCTTTTGAATGTTACCGCTTTCCAGACGGCTTCCTCAATTGGAGGCTTAGCCTGGCACCCATAATGATGCAGGCATCTTCCTTTATTCCTCTTTCTTCCCTTATGTAGAGGGCATGATGCTTGTTTAATACCCCATATCCTAACACATAAGGACTCAGTAAAAAAACCTGCCATCTGGCTCTTTCATTTTTTGATGAAGCCATTCACATTTTCATAGGATAATTAGTATTGCACAGTAACTTGTCAATATTCTTCTGCCATGGCACCCAATAACTGTTTAAGTGTACCTGCAACTTTGATGATTTATTTGTTGCAGCGTGCTTTCAAGCACTGCTTAGGGATAATTACCAGGGAGATTATTACATGGTGTTGGGGCAATTAAATATGATAAAGCTGTTTGCCTGTGACGTGATGGGTCTGTTTCAATCTGAATGACAGGAAATGGTCAGAACACATTGAGGGCAACCTGGTGACCGCACAGAAGATTAGACCTAAACCCAAACAGAATCCTGCTAATGAAGTTTCTGAATTTGCTGTTCTATCGCAATTTCACTAGCTGTGTTTTCAATCAGAGACATGTCATTACAATGATCGCTCTTGAGCATTTGTGCCCAGCCCTCCTGAGAAAGCAGGGAACCTTCACACTACCTTGAAATGTTAGCAAAATACAAAATATTAAAGGTGCCAACGGGGTCTGCTAACACTGAATTGCTTTGTTAGACTGAATCAGAGTCAGTCTTAATGAGGAATACAGTAGTACCTCGGTTTTTGAACTTCTCCTTTGACAAATATTTTGGTTTACGGATGCCATAAACCCGGAAGTAAATGCTTCGGTTTTCGAACACGCCTCGGAAGTCGAACATGTCACATGGCTTCCACTGAGTGCAAGATCCTGAGGCCTAGCTGTCGGCTGTTTTTGAACGTTTCAGAACTCGAACGGTCTTCCGGAACGGATTATGTTCGAAAACTGAGGTACCACTGTAGTCTGCTGGGTTAGGAAGGTAAGAAACAAGAGGTAAGTGACTGATGGCCAGGGGCTATTGGGCCACGTGTCTCCTCCAATGGGGTATTGCTGGGCTATGAAAACAGACTTAAGCACTAAGCTGGAAGTAGGAGGGACAAAACTTTGGGGACAGAGTTTCCTATTTTAATTTTAGAGCACCAAGAACAGCGATTGATTCTACATAATATTTTTGAAGACCAAAAAAAGCACCTTATGCTATGAACATGAATGGCTGGAGGTGACCATGCTGTGGTCATAATATGGCAATAAAATGAAAATAATCTTCATTGTCCAATTCCCTTATCTTTGACATAGTTGACACACACAACTGCTACAAAGCCACTAATAGCCAAAATGGTCAATTCATTCAAATACACATTAACTTCCGCCCCCCAAAATCAATATAACTAATTGCTAGCATGATTGACTCCGTGAAAGGTGTCATTTGCCACCAGCAGGTATCATGGAGACCTCCCACCTGCAGGTCACCATAGGGAACAAAAGAAACAAACGCCTCATGAAACTTAGTCCCAGTCAATAGTAAGAGACCACCTTGCAGTTCAGTTGAGAAAATAAGACATACGTTGCATTCTTATGCAGTCAGGATAAGCATTCCCACCAGCCACGAGGAAAATCAATCGAGTTACTTAGTATTTAGACAACTTCTACTTGAGAGCAATAGCTTCTGCTTCCTCCCCTCATCTACTTCTGAACCATCAGTCTCAACCCAACTCACACCTACTCCTAACAGACCTGATCACCTTGACTCCTCTCTCCACACTCCTTCTCTCTCTGCTGTCTTGCAATAATCACTCTGCTTCCGTTCTTTTGGCTTTTGTAAGTGAAGAGTGTCCATCCCTGGGATGGACCAAATCATGGATACTCAGTGGCAGTCTCTCCCTCCCTCATGCCCCCCGTCCATGACCAGCACTGATCACTAGCAGTAACACCAATGATGTGTCCTGGTAATGCCGTGTCCAAAGGAGGGAGAGCTCAAGGCAGAAACTTAGGATGGTCCATACAGATCTCATGGAGCTGCTGAGACTGGAGCTGAGCCCCAGAGGAAGAGACCGAACAGGAAGAGGCCAGGGCCTGGTGGGGAGAGAGTGTGAGCCAAGGCATTCGCAGGGAAAGCAAAGAGCCGGGTACGAGGAGATACAAGTGTGGTTGGTACAAGGAATTCAAGGCTGAAATCAGGGCAAGGGAAGACCAAAAGGTCTTTTGTTTGCAGGAATTCAACATTTTTTGTTTGTATTTATTCAGTGGGTATGTTGGTGCAAAAACGTGGGTGTATCTTAACAAACATGTCGCGTGAAGGAAGCCTTACGTAAGCGTGCATGTTGCCTGATTCCAGTTACACCAAGTTCTAGAGCAGACAAAAGTCATCCATAGTAGAAAACAGTAAGAGCAGTGAGTGCTCTGGGAATGGTGCTCTTCAGAATGGGCTGTGAAGAGACCTGCAGGCATTTTCTGAGGGTAGTGAAATATTTCACATCTCGACAAGGGTTTGGATTACATAGAGGGGTGCATTTGTTAAAACTCAGAGAACACACAGTTCTGATTTATGCATTCCACTGTGTGTAAAAGTTACGTCACAAGAAAAAAAAACTATACACAAATGTCAAAAAGTTAATAATATGCCTGCTGAAAGTATTTAGGAGGAAGTATACTCAGTGTCTAAGTATACTGTGAAATTTACTGTGAAATTCATCAAGTCAAAACCAGGATGAATTATTGGATGGACAGAGGGTGTGAGAGGGAAAAAGCAAGAGGCAGATGTTAATGGAATCTAGGTGGTGAGTACAGGTGTCTACTGCAAACGACAACTTTTCTGTAGGTTTGAAGATTTTTATAATAAAATGTTGGGATTTTTTTTCTTGTTTTTTCAAATGTGTGTTGGGCACAGATGGGCCTTGAGGTTAAGGTAAATGTTATGCAGCAGATCCTCAAATAATGTTTTATTTAACATTGTTTTGTTATAGTGTTGATGAGATCCTGTAGGATTTTAACTTTCATATATATCAATTAGCCTATGGTAAAATTGGTTTCATTAAGCATCATTTTGCTCAAATTCATCGAACCTATTAACAATGTTACATCAGGATTTGCTGTATTTTATCATCAACAGACATCTCCCATTTTGCACTGAGAAATGCTAAAAAGAAAGCATGTTGGGGGGGGATTTAATCAGATTATTAGATAATGGTATACAGTAAAGACAACAAAAATGGCAACTACTATTATTGCCACATACTGGCCCCTCTGTTTGTGTCAAGCATTAGGCTAAGTGCGTTCTAGAACCATTTCATTTAATCCTACAACAACCCTACGGGAGAGGTACAAATATTCCCATTTTATGGATGAGAAAACTAAGCCTCAATAGATTAACTGGCTTGTCCAAATCTAATCAGACAGAAGGTTGTGGGGCTGAGGATCAAATCCAGGCGTAAACAGGCATATTCTGGGGACATAGAAGGCAATCGGCAGGACCTGGATTTGAACCCTGGTCTATGTGATTCAGAATCCATGTAGCATCTTTGTTTTCTGTCGCAACTCTCTGCAGCTGTGGTTAGCAGAGCAGCTCCTCCCTAGCCTCACATCAGACCTCAATTCCTTCCAGAGTTAAGGAGAGTATCAATCCTACGGAAACAGTCAGTACCTGGTGTTAAATATATCAGCTTTGGATTTACGGGTTTTGCAAATTATTCCCAATGCACCTTGACCTAAATCCTACAAATTTTCCTTGAAGTAAACAAGGTTACACTAGATATCCCATGTAACACAAGACATTTTAACAGACGCCTAAAGAAGACCCCTTCCTTGCCTCACAAGAGTGATTTTATGGTGGACTTTCAGACAGTGCAGTGAGGTGGAGTGGAAAATATTTGGGGGCTGGCAGCTCTTGGGGACACCTTGTTTTTTAAATTTGGTTAAGAAAAAAAAATTAGTGCTGTGGAATACAGATTCACTGTGTGTTCCCTAAGAAGCCTGGACTTGCGTCCCCAGTTCACATAACTATAGGGAGGTGATTTTATGAGACGTTATTTACACCTGTGAGAATCCGTCCTCTTTTATAATAATGATAACGCCATGTCATTCTCAAATCATTAGAAGGAGAAACCCAATGTCTGGCAACTCACAGGGCTTGGCCCTGAGTAGACACATAATGAAAGTTTACTTTCTGCCCACTCTCTTCTCTCGTCCATAGGAAGAAATGACGCTCAGAGAGTTGGACCACGTACTACACCTCGGAAGTATGTTTAACACTGGAATTAGCAATTACGCCTCCCTCGGAATGCCTTTCCATTGAGAAGTTCAGAGTATAAAAATATTACATGCTTAGGAATGCAATTATTCTTTTTTATGCTACATAATTTTCTCATAATAAATACCATTCACAATGTAGATGCCCCACTGATACGGGTATCAGGCAGTGTCAGCGCTGGGAAGGGGCAAGGAGGTGATCAGTGGGTCGCTGTTGTGCGTTTTGAGTCGGGAACAGTATGGTCTGTGATTTTGACAGTTAGAATAAAAGGACTAGGGAAGCAATTTCCATTTAAGACTTTTACTGCTGGGCACTCAATAGAAACTTGTTCAAATGAGCTAAAGATGAGGGGTTTTCATAAGATGCATAATGGCAGTATCTTTACAAGGAAACCCTTATGGTTCTACAGGGGTTTTATTGTCTCAGTAATTGGGGCCTCAAGAGGTGTTTAGCAGACAGAATTCTGAAATTCACTGCAGATCCAAAGAACCAAAAAGTAGTCTCCTTAAAAAGTGAAAGGAAAAAACGACATTCCAGTTGGCTTGTAGCATCCACAAACTATGCAGAGGTGAGGGGAACTCATAAAGAAAGGAATGAATTAAGAATGAATGAATTGAAGCGTTTGGTTCAATCTCACAGGACAAAAGGACACAAATCCGATGACCAAAATTAACTCCCAAACGATCCGTGTCCTTCATTCATTATCTTACAGATCTTTACTGAGCACCTACTCTGTGTCAGGCCCCAGGATACGGCCTCAGATACATCCACGGAATAAATGGACACAAATGGTACCTTGTAGTTTTAATCTCATAAAGAAGGCAAATTGGATCTCAAAATGCCCTCTCCGCTCTCACATCTGCTTCCGCCGCACCCTCAGCTTTTATCATCCAGTATCTAGATGAAGATTTGAGTTTTCCCCTACCACTTCTCCTCCCAGTTTTTTCTGGGAGAGCGAGGAAGGGGAAGAATCTGAATGGACAGAATCAGAACCTTCTCTTGCATTACCTCATTCCAAGCATTTGTTTCTGTTTCAAAATATTCACAATACATGGAAAATTTACCAGTACCCAGACACAGCTTATTGATTTTCATGTGTTATCTCACATAATCTTGTTGAGAATCTTCACAAAGTAGGTGTTATTTGTACTATTATAATTGTTAGAATATATCTCACACAGTTACAGATGAGGAAACAAACTACGTAAGATTGCAGCTTTTGCATTACCATGGGGCTCAGAATTAGGGCATCTAGAAACTTAATTTTGGCCATCAACTATTTTGGTTCCCAAGATCAGGATCTTGCCACTCTGTCCCTTTGCTTTTAACACTCAAGAGCTCATTTATATATCTGTTGAACGGATGGTCATCCACTCATGTATGCATTTTCCCCATAAATTCAGACACAGTGCATTTTTAAGGTAAAAGTTGTTTTTTGACTTAACTTGTTGGTCAATGGTTCAGATCTCCATGTGTGTCTTTTCATTCATTCATTCATTCATTCATTCATTCATTCATTCATTCATTCAGCAAACAGTCACTGAGTGCTTACTATGCTTTCCCCGGGGCGAGGGATGGACTGAAACATGCCACGGGCCTGCACTCCTGGAACATACATTATAGAGGAGGTGATGGAAAATAAGCAACATTTTAATAGTTACTATGTTAGAATATGTAAGGGCTATAAAGAAAAAGTGTGGTAAATGACCAGAGTGATGGGAGATAGAAGAGATGCAGATGACCTCTGCAGATAGGTGACATTTGAGCAAAAACTAATTAAAAGAAGGAACAAGCCATGTTAGGTGGGGAGGAGTGAGCGCATGACAAGTAGTGCGAACAGCAGGTGCAAAGGCTCCGAGGTGGGGACAGGTGTCTTGTGTGTTCTAGGACTAGCAGAGGAGGCTGTGCAGCTGGAATCCCATATTCCTGTGTTTAAATGAAATCTCCAAATGTCAAGGTGCTGCTGGTTATTTTTCACTCAAGCAGGGATATCCTACTTTGTACTTTCTATCTTAGAGCGGTTCATGTACCTCCAGGAGAGCACAGGAACAATTATGTTTCCTTGAAAAGTCATTAAGCCACTTCAACCCCCTCACAACAATGGCTAGATAATGAACAGAGGGCCCATCCAACCCCCCAGGCATCCCAAGAGTGAGAACCTGCTGAGGAGAAAGACGTTTATAAAAAGATGCAAAAAGAGCAGAGTCCCCTCCTTCTTGCTCCAACCTAGCAGGTCTTTGCATTTAGGCCCCAAGTCTTGGGTCAGGGCTTTCCAGGAAATCCTTCCCCCTCATCTGGCTTGCCCACTGTTTGGCCAGGTGATTTTAATCAGTAGACACTGAAGAAGTGACCTGGCCAGGAGCCACTAAGCAACCTGAGATGGGAGAGCCACAGATAAAACAAGCAAATTTGAGAATTTAGTTTCCTATTGGAAAGTTAAAGTTGGTTTGAATCATTAGAATTACTGACTTAGGGGGTTATTAAATAACATCTTCTCACATATATTTTCTATTAATACTCTGTTGTAGTTCCAGTTAGCTTCAGTCCTTGAGAATTGTGTGCATTAAGAGATAATATTTTAGACAAGTCCTGGGTGAATTGTGTGCCAAAAAGTACAAGCTTGAATAATTTTCTTTTTATGAATCATAGATAACGATTTAGAGGTAATCAATTCTAATGGCACAGAACTCTTAGAAATCCTGATAATCGGAGTATTTTGGAGCAGAAAAACAAGCTTCATAATCACTGCATTTAGTACTCTCATTTTGTCTTAGAGAAAACGAACTGACATGGTTGAAGTCCAAGGTTCAGGTCACTGGGGGGAACGGAAGAGAAACACACCAGTCTATGGCACGTGCTGGTGCCCAGTGGCCTCCCTTCTCACCATTGATGTGTGGTTTCACTGTGCAACATCCCTTGACACACTTGGTGAAAAACTCAGCGAGCCTTTCACGTGCTTAAATTGCTATTTCTCTTTGTCTTTTAGCTTTTGTGCCCTTAACGCATATCTCACCTGTGAGAACTCGGTGTAAACAGAAGCCATTTTTCTTCTTAAATTGTTACCTAAAATTATTGTATTTTGATACATTTTTCCTTTTTCCTACTAGGATATATAGATATAGATATATACATTTTTCCTATATGTGTGTGTGTGTATATATATATATATATATATATATATATATATATCCTAGTAGGAAAAATGTATCAATACATTTTGATGAATACAATAATTTTAGGTATCATGTAGTTGTGTGTGTATATATATATATATATATATATTTGTTTATATATATATATTTATAAATAAAATCAGGTAAGTTTGGGAACGAATTTTTAGTCATCACTGTAAATTTCACAGCTTTGAACCATTCTCATTTTTCCCCCTCAAAAATCTATCACATTCTGTTCAGGACAATGCAACTTGGAAAAAAGCTAACAAATGGAAGTTATTGAGATATGAAACAAGTGAAGAATAAACTATTTTTTGAAAGTTTGCATGGCTCTTAATCGTGCCTAAATCACAGTCCTACCAACTCCCAGCGTGTGTTACTTTCTATTGCGTTTACCCAGCATATTCAAAATGAAATGCCATGTGATGAAAGCAACTGAACCCAAATAATTGACCAAGGAGCAGCCTTCTGGGTGTAAAGACTATGCAAACTGAGCCCAGGCACTGCTGATTCTGAATATCAGATCTTAGATAGCCCCGCAGAACTCTGTGCCTCAATGTTCCCATCTGAAAAATGAAAATATGAGTGTTTATCCCACAGGGCTGCTATGAGAGTCACATGGAAATAATGTATGTTTCCCTTTCGTATAGTACTTCACATGCAATGGAGATACTGAATCAAAACTGTCAATCCGGGCACATATTTGTAAATAGGGTCCCAGATATGAATCATGTAAATAAAATAAGGGGTTAGGACACCACAGCATTAATAATTTTTTTTTTCACTTAGTCTATGTGGTTAGGAAATCTTTAAAGAAACAGTGGTAAATCTTATACTGGATGTATCATACACCAAATGATCATGATGTGGCCACCTCCTAAACCCAATGTCCTTTCCCACCTCCTAGCAAAAGATGAGAATTCAACTCTCTCCCTATTGAGAACTGGGCAGAGGATCAAAGCTAACTGCCAGTTGCCAATCCCATTATATTTAAATGTGGGTGATTGCCAGGGTTGTTCTTCCCTCCTTCCCTTCACCCCCTTAGTAAGTACCAACGACGAAGTGTGTACTTATTTCTAACTAAAACAGATGCTCTTGTGCTTGGAGCAGCCCTGAAATAGGTGAAATAGGTGCCCTGAAATAGGTGCCCTGGACAAGATCTGCGTTTCAGAAAAACCCCATGTTTGGGAGACGCGTGCAATCAAATAACAGGCTTTTTGAAAAAGATAGGATGAGGCAGACCACTCCAGATCTTTTGCAAATTTGTCACAACACGAGCAAGGCAAATAATGATAATCATAATGTGAAAACAAACAAACAGTAGTTGTGGTTATTTATTCAAGTATCTGCAAAGTACCTGCTGTGAGCCAATCCTGAGCAAAAAGCCAGTGGCACTGACATGGGTACAAAGGGGTCCCTGCCTTTGTGGAACCGGAGCAAGTAGAACAGTAAACAAAAAGGACAGGAAAGTAGCTATCACAATACAACGTGGAGATGCTATGACCATGGTATGAGCTAAGAGTTGTATGGGGTCTGGGGACAGAATGATAGTGCCCCAGACAGTTGGCAAGAATACGAGGAAGGGGCAGTGTCCATGCTACATGGATCCTGATGGATGAGAAGGAGTTTGCCAGGGAGGGAAAAAGCAAAAATTCAAGGTTGGTCCTTCAACAAAGACAATGGGCCTGGGACGGCTCCAGGTGGGGCTACAGCAGCAGACAAGACCCAAACCTCTGCCCTCATAGAGCTTCCGAGAACCAAGTGAGAGTGAGTATGTGGAAAGTACTTTACTAACAGCAAGGTCATGGTCACACATTGATGAGAATTGTTTTGGCGGCCACTCTAAGCATCAGATAATGTTCAGTTCTAACAAGAGCTCACAAGAACATGACCTCTTGGTACTGCTGCCCTCAAGTACCACTCATACATAGAATGGGCCTCTGTTTCCTCCTCTGCAAAATGGGGAAAGGGATGCTAACACTAGCTAATCCTCTAATACTCCCTGACCCATTACTCCCTGCTTCACTCTGCGCTAAGCACATAACAAGCATTATCTCATGGAATGTCCTCTATGGTCCTGTGATCTCCATCTATAGAAGAAGAAACTGAGGCAAAGTGACTGGGGCAGGAACGACCATACTACCTGCACTGCCGAATCATCTTGGCTGTCAGGCAGGTTTAAAAAGATAGTACATGGGAGAGGGTGGCCGGTTAGCTCAGTGGGTTGGAGTGTGGTGCTGGTGGCACCAAGGTTGCCAGTTCGATCCCCGCATGAGCCACCGTGAGCTGCACACTCCTTAAAAAAACAAACAAACAAACAAAAAACAGTAGATGGGAAGAACTTAACACAGGGCCTGGTTTGTGCTAAGTGATCAAGACATGGTGTCTATTGTCATTACTATTATTACAAGAGCAGTCCAGACCCATGAAACATCTCGGTTTTCACTTGCCCTTCTCCTCTTTTCCCCAACTTTGTTTTGTTTGGTTTGTTTGTTTGTTTTTGGTCTATATTTAATAGACAGTAAGTAGTTCTACAACTAACCAGTAGGTATTTGGCCAAGTGACCCTAGAAACAAATGAAAGTATGCAACTTTCACAAGCCACCTCATCAAAAGCCTTTCTTCAACAGAGCTTAAACGTTGACTATTTTCAACTAAGTTCGGGTACACAGTTCAACTTGAAAACACCACTTGCTCTATTCCTCTCAGCCTTTACTCAAGCAGCTTTCCCCAGTTAGAATGCTCTGAAACTTCTTTTCTGCCTAAGTCAAAAGCAACCCAATTTATAGTCTTCCTGGCCCATTTCTGACCTACGGCTATACTTTTAATGACTCTCTTCATATTTTCTTCATGGTACACATCATGACCATAACTCCTACCAGAATTTTGGCATGCAAAATAATTAACAAGGCATTTAATCAGAACAAATGTTCAAAGACCCAATAAGGCCACAGAATGCCCACACCACCTAATGGTTAGCCCTGCCACATTATATTCCTGGTAAGTTTGGTTTTGTTCCCAAATCTTGAATTTATCTATCTTAATCACCAGTAAATGTCAGTTGAATGAATGAATGATGGACTGAATAAACAAATGGATAATACACCTGAATGAGAAGAGAGGAATATGGAAATTGAACCAAAGTTTTAAAAGATTTCAGAATATTGGGGACTCCATCAGCAATAACCAACCTGAGAAAATATGGTTACAAGAAAAACTATTATTTGAACAATTTTAATTCCTTAGAGACTACAAATTAATCCTGTGTGCACTCCCTTCTCTAATCCTCCCAAACACAACTTGCTTAAGCGGTTTCCTTTGTTTTCTCTCAATGCAGTCACTGCCATCTAACCGGATGGTCAAAAGAGAAGAAGGCTGGTAAATTCTCTGCCCCCATGTGCCATTATTTGGGACTGAATGCACAGGCTACAAGCCCCGTAGGCCTTGTAGTGAAGCCTCAAGCCTCAGAACAAGGGGGAAAGACAGGAGAGGGCTGCAGTCTATGGCTAATTGTCTATATAGTCCTGAAGGAAGAGAGGGAATTGGAGCAAGGAGAATACTGCATATATTTTATCAGGTCCATTCATGCCAATGTATGTGCATACCCGTGTATATATGTGCACATATGTGTATACACACACACACACACGCTTCTAACAAATTTGTGTTTCATGGTTAGAGCAATGAGGACTTTGAAACTACTGCATTGGTTTGCGTTTCCCCTTAAAATACATGATTGCTTTCACAAAACATCATTTCAATTACAGAAACCCAATAATGAACCCCAAATACCCTCCCATGCACTCTTGGCTCGTGAAGTGCCCACCGACTGTGACAAGCACTAGTTGAGGTTTAGGGGGTTTTGTATTATTAATAAAAGGATGCAAATGAAATGAGTTTGCTTTTAGAGCTCATTATCGAGAGAAGACGTCTAGATAGCAAAGGTCTGTGGGAAGCTGTTTTGCATTTTGCTGTATCATCATCACAACAAAAGGTAGAGCTGCTTAGAAGCTTAAATAAATTAATAAATAAACCCAATGATAACGATATTGATCCAGCAGCTCTGAATAGAGAAAGGCCTACTGTCGCCCTTTGTGCAAAAGCCTCGTCTCTGCCAAACAATGCTTAGTATTATCTATAGCAAAATGTATGCTTCAGAGCAATTCTCAGGCACCCCAAACAATTCCCACAAGACACTTAACTCTTTTCCAGAAAATAGCAAGCTGGTTAGAAAGACCAATTCAACCACTGGCTTCTTGAATATGGCAAAATATTTAATCTTCTAAAGTTCAGGCCCCGAGATGAATTCAAAACAGTAATTTTCCCTGGTGGTATTCATTCATTCAACAATCACTTATTAACTGTTCAGCAATGATTATCGATGAGGGTCCATTTGTATTTGGGAATGATCACCAAGGAGAAGCATGGAATGTAAAAATTTAAGTTTTAGGACCCTGGGGCAGAATTAGACATACAAGGGCTTTGCAGAATGCTAAATGAGATCAAACATGAGGCATTAGAATTATTATTATTACTGTTCAGTGTTGAGGAGCTTCCCACCCTTAACCGTCTGCAATAAACTACACAGGGCAACAGACAGTCCCATAACCTTGAGCTGCCATCCCAGTAGTTTTGAAGCCACCAGAAGATTAAGCATTAACTAAAGAATCACGGAATACTTATATCTACAGGGGACCTAAGGGATCTCTAATTCAGTGATTCACAAAATATCCTGTATAACTATTTCATAAGAGAACAATTTCATGGAACTTCAACATATGAAAATAAGGAAAGAGGAGAGTTCCTGGTTAAAGGGAGGACAGGGTACCCAGAACATCCCCAGAGCCTCTCTTCTCTGGGTGGTTGGACAGCTTCTTACGTAGACCCACAGAATCAAGGTCGCCGCAGAACACAGTATAAAGACCATTAATCAAAGTCAAGCCCATTTATCAGATGGCAAAACTGAGACTAGGGAGAACTGATGACTTGCCCAAGGTAACAAAGTCAAGTTAGGGATTCAAGTTGCATTAGACTCAAAGTCTATTTCTCCCATTATAGCACACTGCCATTTGATTAAGAATATTTTTTGGAGAGAGAGACAGAATTGTTTTGGACAACTTGCATTTGAGGAGATGGTGGGATATCCATGCGGCAGTATCTAAGAGGTAGTTAAATACACAGGTCTGTAGCTCAGCGGGGGAATAGTACCACTTTCTTAGATTTAGGTGTTATCACCACAGAGAGAATAAATGATGTCCAAAGACAGGGCAGGAAGCTCCCCAGGTAAGGGGCAGAAAGAAAAGACCGATAAGAAATGTTTGGAGAGGTAAGAGAAAAATGAAGAAAAGAACAGATCTAGATATTTTTTACATGGACAGATTACTTTGAATTATGTATGCCCAAAGAAAATGTCTGTGGGGAGACTGAACTGGAGATGGCAACCATTTGCTTCTTCTGCCAGTCATTTCCTTCAGCTCTGGTAGTCCCTTCTGCGTTTTGCCTTCTCCTCAAAGCCTGCTTCCCCAGCCGCATAAAGAGGAAACAATGAAGTGTGGGAGCCAAAATGTACTGTTCCCAAGAGTTGATTGTTCAGTTGCAGAAATGCTGTGAGCCCATTATTAAACACGGATGTAATTAAGAAGTAAATGAACGTATGATTCAATAAATTGTCTTAAACAAAAAGTCAACAAAGACTCAAAGTGCATCACTTCTTAATTATTTTACTATATTTTACTAACACTACGCTCATAGACTTATGCCTGTTATATCTGCGTGATAGAAATCCTATATAATAAGATGTGACTACGCATCTTTTCCCAACTCCTCATTCAGCGACGCCTTCCTTGTAGGTAGCTTGAAATCAGCATGGTGAAATTAGTTATCATGGAAATAGGCAAATGTTACAAAGCAGGACTTGGACACCTCTGGGGAGAGATGACCTGTCTCCCCGCTGCGTCCAATATTCTGCCTCCTAGTTGTGGCCTTTTGGAAGGCCTCACGGAACTTCCTGCCCCTGTGTCCTCCCAGTAATTCCCTGTTTTTCTTAAACTTGTTTGAGTAGATGTTTGCTACTTTCAAATGAATAACCAATGACTGAGAATTGGACATTTTCCAAAGGAAAAGTCATGTCACATGTTTTAGACTTAGGACTGGTATCAGTTTCGACTTGTATCAACCCATCAAGAAATGCACAGATATCTATTGAAAACCCAGCTCTGGGCTCAGGCACTTAGGAAGTGAAGGATTGCACAGGATATTGTTCTAGACACACGGGGTGTGGTGGGGGTGGGCAAGGAAGGGGAGAGGAAAAGGAGCCTGCCCGAGGGGGCACACCAAAGCGGGAACAGAGGAAAGATTTCCTTTCTGCGTGCTGCTCTCTATCCTTCATTGCCAGGATCTTTGAACAGAAGTTGACAGTCCGGAGAAATCCACTATTAGCTCTATTACATTTCCAGTTATTAGTCTATTCACTGTTTGTGCACCTCGGGCCATCCTATTTACATAATGAGAAGAGATTTGGTGGGGAGGAGGGGCATGTATCCGTTGTCAAGGACCTGCCTTGTTAGTTTATACTGTAAATAATACACTTGTTCCCCATGCTGCTGCTTTAGGAGACATTCTGTTCATTTCAGTCATCATCTTGTTTTCCCCAAATTTAGCAGCAGAATTTTTAGAAGAATAGTCAGACATGGTCATTAGTTGATGGTGCTTTAGCCAGTATGTTTTTAGGAGACAGACACAATCAATTAGCACTCCAGTTAGAGAGCAGCGCCGGCCTACATGGGCCTGCTCTCTGTGCATTCAAACTGGAGAATGATTTCCCATACTCACACGTGGCTGGACCCACATTTCTCATCCACTTAGCAGCCCTGGGTGCTGATAAACATGAAAGGCTGAAAGCGAGGCCAGCCGTATAATTTTTAGGGCTAGACACAAAAAAAAAATGTAGGGAATCTCTTGTTCAAAAAACAGACAAAACTTTTTTTTTCCCCTTTTTTTACACAGCCCCTCTCTGAACGTGTAATGGTGTTTTTTATCCACTATTGAATGTCATGCTCCTGCAGGCACAGGATATTCAGAGGGTGAGTATAAACCCTCCCAGCAGTCTAGAGCTCTACCTGGGCAGGATCAGGCTGCAGGGAGCCAAGCACCCATCTCAGGGAGATGAGGGGGCCTGCCCTACAGTGAGGGTCCAAGCCCCAGGTCGTGTTCCGTTGTCCCACTGGACTTCACTGATAAAATACAAAGAAAAAATATATTAAGAACTTGAAGATGGTGACCATGGAGCATTAACACGGGGCCCCCGTCTGAGCGTGGGGAACTATGCAATTGCACACATCACATGCCCAGAAAGCTGTCCCTCGCTGTAAATTTCTTTCTCTTGGCTGTTATGGTGGCACCAGTTGGCACACAGTGGCTTTGTATATAAGAGCACATGCTGAAGATTACATATGATTTGCAGTGAATGGAAATGCTATTCAGAAAGGAAGAAAGATGTTCAAAAAGAAGGGAAGATGGGAGAAGCCCAGTTGGTTAGGAAGCAGATCAGCAGTACAATTTTCGCAAATCGCTAATGACTGGCTCTCATTCTATTACTGTTATGGTTTGAAGCATATGCGTTATCTGAATGAAAAAAATCTGAAGACACTTGTTTTCAGTGGCCCACCTTACATTAAAAGTGCCCCGTAAGGATATGCCAGAAGAATTCACTCAACCATAACAGAAAGATGAACATGGAAGTCTTCGCCTGTGCTTTTGGGAAAAGGAACCAGCTTAAGCCAGTCTCTTGGTTTTCAATGTTAACAATTTCCAGGTCAACTTAAAGAATTTCTCCTTGCTGTTCTGGCCTATCCTGACGAGCTGGAAGCATTCTTTCAGAGAGCGTTCTCCTTTCATTATTAAAAATCCCAAAGTGTTATCATTTAAGGCCTTCCTTCTCTACCTGAGGGCCTTCTTCTTAAGAGAAACGTGAGCAGAATTGAGCTCAAGTGTTTGGGCAAATCCCTCAAGACTTCTTCAGTCCTGTATAAGGTCATTAGCCCAGTAACACTCAGCCCTGACGGGGGTAAGTCACAAGGGGAATAAGCCACAAGCTCCCCAGGAGAAAGGGGGCAGTAAAGCACAAGACAAAGATGGAGGCTAAGTGAGACACACACTCAGGTCCAGCTCTCTGAGGTTGGCTTTTCAAAAAATAGATTAACACCCAGACATCCTTCCGGAGTGTTCAGGAAACTTCTGCTCATTTAGATCAGCACCTGGCTTGTTCCCTTACTCAGCAATAAAGATATTCTTATTTCTGGCCACAGATACTCCCCACCCCCATTACCATCTGCTTCCTAATGTCTGTTTAACACTGCGCCTGGGGCATCGCTGCCTATGGAGGTAACCTCCGTTCACTCAGCTCCACGGGTCTGCTGGGAATCACACACAAGGTTTAGAATGAAAGTCTCCTTTTGGGGCAGCGCCTGCATCAACTGTTGGTTATAAAGGTTGTTGAGGATTCTTAACCTGATCTCTGACTCAACCCAGGTACCCTCCCCAGAATTCTAAAATAGAAACCTGCTAGCCTTTAGTTCCATATTTCTAGGGACAGGGAGCCCTTACCTGAGCATACAACAATTCTTTCAGTTTGGAAAAAAATATCATTGAGCACCTTTGATGGGTCTGGCTATGTTAGGTGCTGGTGAAAATAAAGGAAAAGAGGAAGGAAGAGAGAAAAGAAGAGAGGCAGGGAGGGAGGCAGGGAGGGAAAAAAAAACGAAAGAAGAGATGGAGAGAGGGAAAGAGGGAAGAGAAAATGACATTGTCTAGGCATAGTCCAGTGGACCATGCAAATAATTAAAATCTATCAGTTTAAGGAAGTTTGAAGAAGGTAGGTATATAATACAATGAGAGCTCAGGAGTAGAGAAACCTACTTAAAACAATTGCATGGTCCTGGGCTCTAGTCTAGTTCTACCACTTTGTACCTAACTGTGAGCAAGTGACAAACTTATGTTGAGCGTCCGTGTCTACAGCAGGGACGTAATACCAGCTCCGACGTCAGCTCACTGCTTTGAGGAACAGAGGAGCTATGCATGAAGCTCTCCGCTTAGAGGGACCTGTTACCATCATCACCACGGTGCTGTTGATTCATTGGCAGCTATTCTTTCCAGTGCAATTTTATAAATATTTCTCGAATGATGTGTATTCCCACACCCACTTTGATTCCCTTCCACTTGTCTTCCAGGCCACCAGAATGATCTGAACATGTCCACCTCTACTTAATCCTTCCTTTGGCTTCCCATTTCCCTCCCACTGGACACAAAACCCCTTATTTGTCCTCCAAAGCCTTGCCTGCTCTGGTGCCCACCTACGTCTGCAACCCCACTTATACCAGGCCCCCCCCCCCCGGGCACTCCACTCTGGCTTCCTTGTGTTTCTTCACAGCACAGTGATTTGAACATGCCGAGCACGTTTCCCTGACCCTTCCACTCCTCCTGACACGTCAGACCTCAGCTCACATGGGCCTCCTTCTCCACGTCTCTTGACTCGTCAGCTCTCTCCCCCACAGACTGTCACAGCCCCCACACTTCTCCTTCACCCTCATCTGGTGACAACTCTACAGTCACGTGCCTGATTGAGGCATTCATTAATAATCCACTTCACCTGCAACACTTACAGACTCTAAGCCCCAGGAAGGCATAGACTGTGTCTTCTATGTTCCTCCCTGGGTCCCGGATGCCTGTTACGGTGCCTGATATACACTGGGTACTTGATAAATATGCTTATGTAATTTTTACCTGATACAGAGAGATAAAGGGGCAGAGAGTATTGTGAAACATTTCATAAATGAGGAAATGGAGTCTCTGAAAAGTTAACCGACTTGAGCAAGGTTTAAAAATGGCAGAATTAGAGTGCTTGGGTTCCATGAGGCTGAGGTCTGTGCGTCTGCCCCCCTGATGCTTCTACTCTTGCTCTGCCACTTCCGTGACTGGTCCTGGTGCTGTTCCCTAGAAGGACCGAGAATAAGTGAAACTTTCTTCCACATTCTAGACCTGGACACATTTGAAGTGAGTTTTCCTGCTCCACCCCTGCCATCATCAAACCTCAGTTTTTTCTTAATGAAGTTTGCCAATGTGTGTAAGCAATTCCTCAGACATGAGAATGCTAGGCTATATAAGTCAACCCTCTTTGAATATAATGTGAATTTGAACTTGAAGCAAATAGAGAATGCATTGGTGCATGGAACTGGGAAGTCCTACGTGTGGACGTTAGGTACAGCTGGATCCACGCATTAGAATAAACTCCATTCGGCCTCTCTCGCTGTCTCTCTGTCTCTGTCTCTGTCTCTGTCTCTCTGTCTCTCTGCCTCTCTGTCTCTCTCTTTCTCTCTCTCTCTCTCTGTCTCTCTCTGTCTCTCTTTCTACTCCTTCCTCACTCCTTCTCCCTTTTTCTTTCTTTCTCCATTTCTTGTCTCTGTCGGGCCTTTTATCCAACACACTGCATCAATGCGGAGGAAAGTTGGACCCTATTGCTCCAGGCTCACCTAATATTTGGAACTAACTATTTCTGAGGAGCGAAAATGGCCAAGTCTCTGAAACACTCAAATTACTTTCCCCAAAGAACTTTCAATTGCACTATGTGGGTCACAAATATGTGTGTAGAGCAGTCAGCGAGCCAGACAACTAGAGATTTGACTGGCCAGCTTGGTAGAGGTATCCGTTGGGGAGACACACACATTTGAAAGTTCAAGTAGAATTGCTTGAAATGGTCAATGGCAGACAGGAGAAGGTGCTGGGAAAACGAAAAAGTAGCTGCAGTCTCGTACACAGGTCTCCTGCCATCTTGGCCATGTACACAGGGTCACCTATCTAGATGCGCCCTCCTTCTCTAGGTTGATTCTGACTTGTAGCAAGCACAGCGGCACAAACATGCCTCACTTTCAGACAGTGTATAATCATAACGGAGTTTACGGCAACCCCATTCTCTCTCTGCAGATGTACCACACTGCTAACTCATATGGAAGTCACCAACCAAGAAGAAAAAAAATAAAGAATACCTGTCATCTAGAATCAAAGTTCAACTCGGGAAATAATTTCCTCTCTGCTGATGGCACTATCAAGACATTATTCAAAGCCCATTTTGACTGTCAAATTGCACACACAATTAAGGACAGTGGAGACCATCTTGTCCTGGAAGTAAGAATAAAAGCCAATACCAAGCAAAGCACACTCTGCTTAGTAAAGTAATCACCATGTGCAATTGCAGCTGAAGCCCTTTGGATGGAAACATGAATTCAGTTGCAGTAATGAGGCTAATTTCCTGTGGGGTTGGTGGATCCAGTCTCTTTTCTTCGTTGTACTACCACTAGGGAGAAATACAAAGGGCTCTACCTGATCCCCCAGCTATGATCAGCTGCGGACAGCTGGTGAGTCATATATTACAGACCAGTGGCTCTGTCAGATGGGGGACCCTGGGTACAGAGCACAGAGTTCTGTTCCCACAGAGATCACATAAATGGATATTTCTGCATTTGTGAAATATCGGGAAAGTCAAGTGGAACCTACTTGTTAAACTTGAACCCAAACTTTTCTGGGTATTTCCAACTCTCTTAAACCATGCCTTGGTTTTTTAAATATGGAGGTTGCCAGGTGTTAACAAATGGGCTTTCTGTTGTTAATCAGAGCCTTTTCTCATTTGTCAGGAAAAAACAAGTGGAAAAGACAGTTAAAATTTTGCCTCTGGTATACTATTAAGTTAATGAAATAACATAATAGTTAATGGAATAATATCATGTTATTCCTAAATCCTGAGAGTGGACATAACCCACAACATTTGCATCATTCAGACATTAAAAAATTGAAAAACAGCTTTGAGGACACTAATTCATAAATGGTTTCAAAGCCTCTAAGCTTTCTATTTAAACAACTAATTCAGGTCTACTTGGGATCGAAGCAGTGGTTCTCAAACCCCAGGTATCAGAATTACCTGAAGGATTTGTGAAATAGGAGCATCACACCCCAGAGTTTCTGATCCAGTAGGTCTGGGGTGCAGCCCAAGGATTTGCATCTCTAACAAGCTCCCAGGTGAGGCTGATGCTGGTGGCCTAGGACGCACACTTTGAGAAGTATGGCACTAAAAAAGAAATGTCCCCCAATATATGAAAGGATCCAGCCCATGCTTTTCTACGGAAAGGGTATATAGGAAGAAACCAAAGCTACCTGAATAGGCACTCCTCCAACTTTGAAGGGCAAATACACTTCCCCTGGGGATCTTGTGAAATGCAGATTCCAGTTCAGTAGGTTTTAGGGAGGACCTGAGATTTCTGCATGTCTAACCAGATCCCAGGCAGTGTTGCTGCTACTGGTCTGACCACCACAGTTGGCCCCCATAATGAAAGAGTTGAGCTCTTTGAGCAGGGCAATTATCCATGGTACAACAATATTTCATTCTGACTAAACAGCCCCACTGGAAATAAACTCCTTGCACAGAGCGAGCATATGCTCTACTTTTCTGGATCAATCACATTCTATTGAAAGTGCCTGGCATAGAGAACTGAGTCAATTTAACAACAAATACCAAGTATTTACTATCTGCATACCAATTTTTATTGTCAGGGATACAAAAAAATGACGGAGATAGGGCTGCTGTAATCACACGTCTGGTCCCTAGTAATTGTTTTAGTATTTCAGGAAGTCAAATTGTCGTAAGCAGTCACCAGAAATAAAGTCTATATTATACTGAAACAAAACCACACAAAACAATTAATAATAGCTCTGATCATTGTGCTATTCTTGCCACTTCTGTGTAAGTTGGACAATTTTTCAAAGAAAAAATATTGGAAAGGCAGGTTTGGAATTTTTTCTGGGTCTTAGGAAAATGAGATTTTTATACATGTGTATGTATGAGTAAACAATCTACTTAAGAAGATAGGTGCCGGCCGGCCGGGTGGCTCAGGCGGATAGAGCTCCATGCTCCTAACTCCGAAGGCTGCCGGTTCGATTCCCACATGGGCCAGGGGGCTCTCAACCACAAGGTTGCCAGTTCAACTCCTGAGTCTTGCAAGGGATGGTGGGCAGCGCCCCCTGCAACTAAGATTGAACACGGCACCTTGAGCTGAGCTGCCACTGAGCTCCCAGATGGCTCAGTTGGTTGGAGCGCGTCCTCTCAACCACAAGGTTGGCGGTTGGACTCCCACAAGGGATGGTGGGCTGCGCCCCCTACAACTAGCAATGGAGGCTGGACCTGGAACTGAGCTGCGCACAACTAAGACTGAAAGTACAACAACTTGAAGCTGAACGGCACCCTCCACAACTAAGATTGAAAGGACAACAACTTGACTTGGAAAAAAAGTCAAGTTGTTCCCCAATAAAGTCCTGTTTCCCTTCCCCAATAAAATCTTTAAAAAGAAAAAAGGAAGAAGATAAGTGAAATAATTTCTTCAAGCATGTCTCTTGGTGTTTCAAATAAAAATGCATTACTTCACTTACCAATGAAACGTTTACAAGTAATTATAAAGGCAAAAAAATCATATTTCTCATAAAGTAATGATACTTTTTTTTTAATGAAAAAAAAATCTTAGATACATTCCCTTGCTCTCATTTTCAATGGCTAGCCTGAAAAGAATCCTACATTCATGAATCCATTTCCGTCTGACTAATGGGGACCCTTTCTGCTTTCAGTGATGAAAGCAACTCCAGATTCACCTAGACTTTGAAGAAAATGTCCAAGTACCATCCTTTCTAACTGAGAATGATTTGGAAACTCTTTAAAAGAAAAATATATTTTTGCCTATTAACCAAATATGTTACTATTTGGTTACCAAATACTAACCAAATATGTTGAAAAGCTATAGTAGCCTAATGCTAAGGATGGCATTATTAAACTTATGAATGGATACATTTTAAGTGTCAAAAAACCCAATAGTTTTGGAAAGTAGTTGGCAATATGTGTGCATGAAGAACCACAAAAATATTTGTATTTAGTGACTAGGTAATCTTATTTCTAGGAAATTATTCTCTGCAAAGAAAATCATTGAAGACCAAATTTGGTCCTCACAGACTTAAATTGGAGGGGAATGAAAGAACAAGCTAGTCAATAATAACGAAATGGCCACATCAATTATGGTTTATTAATTCAGTGATATGTCGCCATGAAAAGTCATGTCTATGAAGAGGTGTGATAACATGGAAACATGCTTATAGCTAAGAAAGAAAAAGAAATAAAAATTGCATGTATTTCATGATGATTAGCATGTAAAAATAATTCTAAGAAAAAGAATAGAGGGAAATGCAGAAAACTTATATATATCAAGTTGGCAGGATTGTGGGTAGTTTAGGTTCTGTTTTGTTTTTCAGATTTTCTGTAAAGCCTTTATCACTGACTTTATGCTACTTTGTTAACAGAGAAAACTCACGTTCCAAAGAATCAAAATCAGTCCTGAGCTACCCATTGGCTCTTTATTTAATAATGCATTAAGGCAGTGAATGCTACTGAGGCTTGAACCTCTTTCCAAATCACCGTGAACCAGAGCTGCTGTCTTTGGAAGGGAGTCATCTCACCCACCCACGTGACTGCCTGAGTCTGATCAGACCACATCCGTTTGTTTCACAGAGCCTGTGAAATGTCATGGATTAACATGTACACTCTGAAGGTAGAGAATCGAACTGGAATCTGGTCTGTAACCCTCGGTTGCTTTGCCACTAGACAGAATTTCTGCTGTGAATAGAGCCTGTCAAAATTCATCACTTTGTGTACAAGAAAAGAAGCAATTCTATGGCTGCTGCCTACCCGCTGTATGGCTTTTTACGTGTCTTGGGAGAGGCAGCCCTGCATGGCGGCCTCTGTGATTAGAGTGACACAGCCACTCTGTGATTACAGGTGTCACTGCCGAGCTGCTATTGTATAGGCTCTGTACCTTGTGCAAGTGATCAAAGCTGTCTGTGCCTCAGTTTCCTCATCTGTACCTCAAGGATATCAACGCACCCAGTCCATGAAATAGGTGGTGAGTTTTCAATGAGATAATGTGTCCCAAGCAACCACTGTAGGGTCTAGCACGCGGCAAACACTCAAAAATCACAGCTACCACTGTTTTTCCATGAATCGTGAAAAGGGGGTCTTTGTTTTTACACTATTACAGTTCCTCTTTGGAACTTGAAGGGTAGGGGACATGGAGACTAAGGGAGAAAAGAAAAGGACCTAGTATCCTGGAAGCTTGACGAGAGATTTATATCTGAAAAAAAAAGAGAGGCCTGGTACACAGATAAAGCCACTGGACAAATTGGGTTTACGAAATCCCCTCCTGAGTTTCAAAAAACAATCACAAGGAACCAGAGGATGCTGTCCTCAGTTCAAGGTACTGCTACCCACAGATAATACACATTTTGGTTCATTCCCTCTGGAGCCCAGGAAGTTCAACCTGTGAGAAGTGACTACAAGGGGGAGAAAATTAGAACCCCTGATAGACACCATTTTTCAGTGTTTACTATAATGACTCCTGTAACAGGCATCCTTTTGCTTTGCTTTGTGGGATGGTTCCAACCATGAATTTGCTTCTCTTCTTAAGGATGTGGCTGGAGATTCTTGAAACAAGCTGGGAGAGGGTGTCACCATAACTCTGCTAGCTGAGCTGGGGTGGAAAAATGGGCCTGAGCAAGGAAGGGGAGGTGAACTAGATTCAAAATGTCCTCAGCTGAAAGCTTCTCTTATTTTTCCAGGAAGAAATGGCTGGAAAAATCATGTGCTTCCAAGATGGAATCCCTTATCTATCGTGTTACTGTTTTCTCCAAAGCTTAGAACAAACAGTACCTGGCATATAATGGGTGCCAAATAATACATGCTGGATGAACAAAGCAATCAATCACTATAAACATTTCAAAATTTTCTATTAAAAAATCAAGTGTACACAGTGTGAATAGCTTGATTATTTTTTCTAAGTATGTTGTGTTTACAAAAATCAGAAACAATTTATATTGAAAAGCAGATATACACCATGATTTCTTTTATGTAAAAGATGCAGAGAAGACATTTTGGAAAGGAATATGATAAGAAAACATTAATAGTGGGGGAAGAAGCAATACTTGACATATTTTCCATATTCATACCTTTTATGCTGACCAAGAAAAAGATTGCTGAATGCTTGGGTCTATATTTTAAATTGTGAAAATGAATTAAAGATATGTCCTTTTTTTTCTAGATGAAAATGCTTTTAATGTCCTGTTAGAGCATTTGTTCCAAGACAGTCCAAATAATGCCTTCAAAATATGTATTAGTATTAGTCTACAACTATTGAAATGTTCATTGTTGTTCAAAACTGGTTTTGCCCATAAGATGAAGCCAAAAAGTAAGCATTTAATATTAAGCTTCAGATTTTTTAAATCATCCTCAAAAGAAAGATTGTGCCAAAAAAAAAAAAAAAAAAAATGTGGTGTGGGTGATAGATACGAGTACCAAAGTTTATTATACTTTCTGTTTGCATTATATAGGTTTCAATATTTCTATAATAAGTTTTATAATGGTTACTTATATCTTTTTGGAAATGTGTAATTAGTAATTTTATGCACTAAAAATTATATTATGTCACTTATACTTTATTTCAGCATGTGCTGGAATTAAACCAATCAATTTATTTTTAATGGACTCATGGAGAAATTTTCAGTATATTCTTGAGACATATAGGTTGCTTCCAGCTTGACTCAGCGCGTGATGGATAGTTTCTATTTTAAAATACGGCGTTTGTTGTGATATAATTTAAATTACTTTTCTGCTGGGAGCATGCGTTCTTCGGAGTTACAATTATGCACAGGGAAATTATACATCATATTCCTACTTTATCTCCCTTTATAGTCCTTGTTGCAGTTACTTTCACTCAGGTACAATTACATTAGAGAAAATAGGATTTTGTATTTATATTAAGAACAATTCTATTTAGAAATTCATTTCAGTTCTTAGTTAATTACAGAAGAAAAATAGAAGCCATTCTAAAAATAAATAAGGATAAAGGCTCAAAAGTAGCAGAACTTACATATAAAATAAGGTGCTATGTAGAATCAATAATTTAGAGTTTTCACAAGCTTGGTTAACAATACAAGTTATTGTATCATAATTACATGGTAAGAAAACTATTTTTAGATCTTTTTATTTACTCTGAATGTTATATATGCTCATTATGGAAAATTTGGAAACTCAGACAAAAGTACAAAAATAAAGATTACCCTGTTAGCACTACACTTAGATATAACCCACTGTTAATATTTTGCTGTATTTTTTGAGTCCATTTTTTGCTCAGATAGAATGCAAATATCAATAGCCTATTATATTTAACAAAATTGGCATCAGACAGTAGACTCTGTATGCTCTGTTTTATAACCTAATTTCTCTGTTGGAAAATATATAGTAAACATTTTCCCTATTTTATTAACTATCCCTCTTAATAACTGCAGACTTTACTGCCCAGTGTTATATGTACACCATGATTTATCTAACCCATTTCACATTGTTAGAAATTTAGAATGTTTCTGTATTTTTCCTATTATAAGTGATATTACAATCAATGACTCTACATTTCAAAAAGAATTAAAAAAGCTTTTTCACATCTCTATTTCCATTTGCTAAATTATTTGAAATCAAATCTCTGGGTCAACACATGGATATATTTAATTATTTTGAAACGTGATAAAAATCTCTAAAAGTTATCATTAAGACTCCCATAAACATTTCCAGATATCAATATCCTAACAAGCTACGTTTTTCAGCTTCTTAAAATCATAATCACCAATTTTAAAAGTAAAAATGTCATCTCCTATAGTTTTCATTTGTTTTTTTATAGTTTATTTAATTATTAGTGAGATTGAACATATCTACCTGTGTTGTGGTCATTTTTATTGCTTTTCAAAAAAAACTCATTTAAATTATATCCTTCAATTTTATCCAACCACCTTATCTGAAGTCAATGTGTTACAGGCATAGAGATGCACGCTAAGGATAGAAAATTAACTGAGATATGGACCCATCATCAAGGATTTCACAGTTTGATAGAAAAATAGACATGTGAATGACTAATTTGAATCTATTATTATAAGTGCTATATGGACATATGTATAACATGGTAGGAAAACACAGATAAGGAAGCAAAAAAGTCTCCAGAGGATTAGTGAAGGATATGTAGAAGTTGTAGTTTCAGCTGCCCTCGGACAAATGAATAAGCATTCAGCAGACAGGTGGGAGAGAGAAAAGACTGTCTGCCAAAGACAGATAGAGGAGAAAGTCAATATATTGTGAAGGATATTATGAAGCCAGCCAAGAATTTGGGCTATATCAGTGGGAAACAGGGATTCATTGACGTGTTTTTGAGCCAAGAATGGACATGATGAGTTTTGGGTTTTAGAAAGTGGAAGGGAAGAAAGTTCTGGGATCATTTTGGAAATTAGAGAGAGAGAATAAGGTCAAGGATAGCAGCAAGACACTTTTAGCTTGAGCTCTTCAAGGTACAGTGATATATGACTTAAAAAATATATAGGCATGAGGAAGAGGTAACCCCTTTTGAATAAACATTCCTGTTTAAAAATTTCTGAAGCACAGTAGTTGTGATAGAATGTATTATTGTTCCCAAATCACCTGCTTTGGCCAATGGGCATAAGGGATCGTGTGCTAGTTTCTGCCTAGACTTCAAGAAGTGTTTCCACATGCTAGTCTGGGAACTTTCAGTCTTCACCAGGAAAAGACTTGCCTCAAGGAGTCTACTGTTCCCAGAGAACAGACACACAAGAAGTAGATCTGAATGAAACCCACAATTTAGAGCCAAACCCAGCTGAGCCCATCCTAGTGGAGCCAACGCCTCACCAACCCCTCACCAACGCGCAGTGTGTAAGCCACTGAGTTTTAGCATGGTTTGTATGAAGCATCATCGTGGCAACAGCTAACTGATTAGCTGGCATATTGTGTCCCCTTTAATTTCTAGATACACCATCTCTGTTTAAAAACACTTCTAAAGAACTTGTATTGGGCTAATACCCTGTGCAGTACCTAGAAAGTGGGATAATACAATTGGAAGTTTGTAATGATTAAAAATAGCCCAGTCTTTCCAACTGTAGAATATTATCTCACAAACTGGAATTCGCTGATGAATTTCCATCCATAATTAAAGTACTCACATGTTGTACATAAGAAATCAATTGACTATTGATCCTGCTGGGTTGACGCGCATTATAATAAAAGACTAAATGGATGGATGTGAGATCAGCTCCCTGTTTTAAATAAGAATATTTGCATCTTTGTTGTCTCTTTCTGATCGTGTTATATGTAAGCAGCAACCTGCTGCAAGGCATGGAGGCTTTCTAATCAGGTTGTAATAGGCCTCCTCATTCTGCTCATTAAGATAAAAAAAGGTTTGCTAGGGAAATGGTCTATTAGGTTGTAATTTGCTTTCACATGCAAATTAAGGGATAATTAGTTTTGAATGTCTGGAGATGTAGAATCTGTGTGTTTGACATATTTTCATATGTAGCCAACATCAAAAGTTCAAGGATCTTGTCAGAGGGAAAGAAAGGTTCTTTGAAAGTTAAAAGACGTTACACAATATTCCATTCTGAATGTACACGATTCAGGTAAATATTACAAATAGCATAAATTAGATCACAATTCAGAACAAACTTTTTTTTAACTTGTCAATATTTTGAAAAGGCTGACAAGAGTCTGAATGTCACCACGTTTTCCTTTTCTTCTGCAAAGGCAAGGTAGTCTTTGAAATATGTTAGGTTGGTGCAAAAGTAATTGCAGCTTTTGCAATTATTTTTAACCTTTTAAACCACAATTACATTTGCACCAACCTAATAGTTGAACCAAGATTTATATTTGAAATAATTAGAGGCGAATACCTGTGCCTTCCATTAACTTGAAGTAGCACTTCTTCTATTTTTTTTTTTTTTTTTTAATAAACAAGCCTATTCTTCCTCATTTCTTAAACAGGGAGTATAAATAGGCTTAAAGGATTTCTTACCTTTGTAAACTGTTACTTGGGTTTCTATTACTCTTTCACTTTAGTGAAACAATTAAAGCAAGTTTCATGATGAACTTCAAAAAGTCTGAGGCAAAGTAAGATTCACTGATTTAAGATGGCTCTAAACTTGAATTAAAATAAGATTCTTGGTAGGGAACAAGATGTATTTATCTGGAAGTCGGCTGGGCATCTACCATGAGACCACATAGTCTGAAAAGGATTTTCTTCCTGATTTATAAAGTTACCAAAAGATATAATAGTGAAATCACATCTGGTTAGGCTATTCGCACATCACCTTTATTGAAAAGAATAAAATTGTACACAATTAGGGCTATACTGCAGAAAAAAATGACAGGCGACTATCATCTCCACAGTTGTCAGTGCATAGTTCTGAGAACTGGAGAATGGTACAGCTTTGTTTCTAAAGAATGAATTCATAAATATATTTGTCTAACAGCTTCTTTGAATACTAAATTCATTTCTGCAATGAAATGGTTGGTCCACCAAAGGTTTGGGAGGTCTATGATATGTAAAGCCAGAGAATGCCAAAATTAGTAAAACAGCCACTAGCCTCCAAGGTCTGCATGTAGTAGGACAAATACAATAACACATGTTCATGAATAAAAACAGTCCAAGAAATGGGTGATAAATGGAGATGAAAGACACCAAGTATGTGAAATCCCAGGGCATGGAGATCTGATTCTCACAGAGAGAGATAGTAATTGCCCCAAATGCAGAGAATGAATAGAATTTAAATATGGGAAGAGAATATTCTGGAAAAGAAAATGATAGACATTGGCGTAAATATCAGGAACCTGAAAGGTGTATTCCTATTACACCACACAGTGTAGTTTAGCTACAACGTGGGGAACATTAGAAAAGTAATCTAGAAATTTATACTAAGAAAAGATGGGGTAGAGCTGTGGTTAAATACCAGCCTAAGAAATTTGGAAACTAGCTTGTGAGTCCCTAAACATTTTAGAGCAGGAGGATAATGTGTTCAAAGCACCCTTCTGAAAAGTTAATGTGTTAGAATGAGAGAGACATTAAGTGAGGACTCCAACCAGGGGATTCTTTCTGCTTGAGGTGGGTTTCCCACAATTTCACTTTCCTGGAGTTGGACGTCAACAAAAATTGAGGGGCTCTGTGTGACGTTAACTCAAGTCAGGTAAGAATTCAGACTCTATTTCAGCATAATGAGGTCTTGGAGACATGAGTTTATTTTCACGGAAGAAACAGATTATCTCGTAAGCCATTCCACCTTCTACCATGAGACACCCATCATATTCTCACAAGAGACTCTTACAGAGTAAAGACAACTGCTTAGCCCATTCCTGAGGACAGATTCACATGGAAACTAGTGAATGTGCGATGAGTGGGTAGTGCTGTGCAGCGCGGTGCCTACAGGTAACAATTCTGGATTGTGCACCTGAAAAGAGTGGGGGAGAAACAAGGAAAACTTTTGGAGGTGATGGATATGTTCATTACCGTGATTGTGGTGATGGTTTCACCAGTATACTCTTCTGTCCAAACTCTTGGAATTGTATACATTAAATATGTCCAGTTTTATATATCTCTATCTCTATCTCTATATCTACATATCAACTATGCAAAGCCCCTGAAGGTCATGGAGGGAAAAAAGGAGAAGTGTGGAACCCAGAGCAGGGTTAAATCTGAAGGGTTAAATCTCTTATTTAGGGGCAGAACTCAGGACCCAAATAGACTAGAGAACAGATAAGCCACCCAGCCACTCTCAAATTCCTACCACCTTGTGGATCCTCTCTGCGTAGGAATATGTAGCTTAAGTATGAAATATACGACTTGTGGGGCATTTTCTGGGACTCTGTTTATATCCTTGACCAGTTCACAGTAAAATCATTTTGAAAGAATCATCAGATCACCCTTCCCTTCCACAATAAGGAGCCTGTTTCTGTGGTTCTATTTCTTTTGCCCAGAGAGAGGTTGCACTGACCCTTATGGTATCGTACAACGGAGGGGGTGAAATGGAAATGACACGGAAAGGCAAAGGGGAGAAGCAAAGAGATGGACAGGATGTGGTCACTGAGTCAGTCTGGAGGGCAGCAAAGGGGTAGGCATGGGAGAAAGCTCCCTCTCGACCCTTGGTCCTCAGCCCAGATGACTAAGTGAACGGCAAGAGCACTCAACAAAATTAGTAAGTCAGAATGAGTTTGGCTCCTGACGTGATGTATTTGTATGCCTCTGGGCTATCCAGATGCCCATCACACAGGTGAACCTGTCCTAAAGTGTTCAGAAAGTCATGCAGGCTTAACTCGCTTTATTGCGCTTCACAAATGTCGCGTTTCTGACAAATCAAAGGTTTGTGGCATCCCTACATTGAGCAAGTCTATTGGCAACAAAATGATTGTGACTCGCTGAAGCTTCCGATGACGCCTAGCATTTGTTAAAGTATTTTTAAACAGGTATGTACATTTTTTTAGACGTAATGCATGCTTGCTAGACTACAGTACCGTTTAAACATAACTTTTATATGCATGGGGAAATGACAAAATGCGTCTGACTCACTGGCACCGACCGCTCAATACCTCTGAGGTCTGCCAGCATGGAGACTGAGGCATTACCCCCTCCATGAAACGAGGACAGGATCCTCGAAACCACTGCTAAGGGGGCAGGTATAGAAAGTTAGAGTGGAGTTTTTAAAAATTGTCACTTGGGTGTTGGGACGAGGGAAAGGAACCGAGAGAGGCGGAGGAGGACTATTCAGAGAGGCAGAGAAAGAACCCGTATCCTGCTGCATCTGAGGAGCCCAGTAACTGCAACGCAAGAAAGGGGTTGGGGAGGAAGAGAAGTGGGACAGGCCATGGGACCAGGCAACATGGATGTCCCTCGAGAGTCCTTCCCTTCAGGTGACGTGGGTACCTGTCACAGCAAAGTGCTCCAGGGAATGAAGGGGCAAGACGGTGGGTGTGTCCTAAGGAGGTGGAGAAAGCGACTGTGTGACCAAATTTTTCTAAAATTTTGTTGGTGAAAAACGTGAAAAAATGATAGTATTGGTAAAGGATGAAGTAAGTAAGACTTGAACACAAGGCATTGAATGAGTGGAAAGGAGCAAACATGGTAACACTTTCATTCACCAAATATTTCGTGGGGTCCAGGCAGCAGAATATGACGCCGAACAAGGCCAGGACTTGGCACTTCAGTCTGTGGACTGCAGTGTCCTGTTCATGGAGACTGTTCGCTCTCTGGAGCGAGACCTGTGACCTGTTCACCAGTGTATCCACTGAGCCTGCCAGCGTCTGACGTGTGACAGACCCTCAGCAAGCTTCATGGAATCAATGAGCGGCACAGTCCCAGCCTTTCAGAGGCTCTTCCTATCTTTTCTTGGTTAACTCCTCTCTGTCTTTTGGGTCTAATCTCAGGCATTGCTTCTTCCAGGAAGCCTTCTTCAGCCTCCAGGATGCAGTGAGCCACCCACCTCTGTGTGCCCATTATACTCTCTTTGCTCACCATCCATTTTTCAACCTCAAGACAGAAAAACAAATCAACACGTGGTTTCAAGATTTTTACCAGCCCCTAAGCAAGGGAGAGACATAAACAGTAGAACCACTTTAGGGCTCACTGACTGGTTCAGAAACTCACAGGAATTAATTTCCTGTGCACTTCAGATTTTTCATGAACAACTCCCATTGGTTCTCGTTTTCCTCCTGCAGGTTTTCCAGGGCTAGCCTGACTATCTCTGCTGAATTCAAATGAGGAGAGAAGCCTGTAAAGTCAGCCCCGGGAGTGTAGAATCTGGTTTTTCTCAATCTTGTTTTAAATAGCCAAGCCCTGCATACTATAAGCAAAGCCTGTTAGACTCCACTAGCTGTCTGGGCACCCTCATTAAAAATGCAACTTGCTAAACAGTCTACCCAACAGATAGCTTTCTTTGGCAGAGCAGTGCTATTCGGCCTGGGAGGGAATTTGATAAAGTGCTTTATTGGGTGGCAACATTTTAGTTTCGGCTTTCTTCAGATCGCAGTGGGATAATAAAATTGGAATCCATTTAAACCTTCCATTTCACCCCACAGGTTCATAGACACCATGTCAAAGCACATCACACTGCAGTAAATGTGCTAAAATCTATGAGCCTACTCCTCCTATTACATACAATGCTCTTTGTCAGATAGGAGATAAATTATGGAATACAATTTCTTGATTTGCCCACTCGTGTAGCTGCAGCAGAATCTCAAATCCGAGATAATACTCCAAGCCAATAAGATGCATAAATAACTGTATTGTGTTGTGCCAGGTGTAGCAACACAACATTCTTGCTGGACAGTCTGAAATAATATAGTCACTGCGGGGACACACCCAACCATGTGACAAGGACTTCCATGCCCTGTCTCCCGTGACAGGTTCTATCCTATGGGGGTCATCGAAACATTGGTGATTACATAGAATTTGGTCTATACACCCGGGAAAAAGAGGACCCAAGTTAAACTGAACCAGAGGCCATCCATGGACAATAACCATTGGATTTGGAGACTTTATGACTTAGACCTAATCCTTGGAGCCTTTCCCTTCCTCTGACCCCCCTTTACATTGCTCCGCTGAGTCAATCTTAGGGCATGAAGATTATACAAGGGCTGTAACTTCAGAAAATATTCAGAAATTGCCTAGTGCTCACCTGAAGGTCCAAGCCACTTCCATCTCTCGGTTGGATTACCGAGTAGCCTACTTACTGGTCTGGCTTGATCTCTGGCTTCCCCTATGCTCTGTGCATTGAATGCCATGCTGTCCCACCCAAATCTTATTTCAGTGAAGAACCCTTAGCCCCTGCTGCTGGGAGTACAGTCAGCAGACAGTCCTCAACCGTGAGTCCCTCGGGGTGCGATGGTACATTGTTGTCATTGCCATGGAAAGCCCTGTGCTTAATGACTGGAGTAGAAAGGCCCGGACAGCTCAGCGAGGCTGCTGAAGCTCCCGTGTGAGTGGCTCAGGCCGTCTTTAGGCTGGACCAGCCCTGGACTCATCCCTCTGCCCGCTTTCTGCCCCTCCTGCCCACAGGAGTTGATCCTGAGGGGTCAGAGATGCTCAAGTTCATCTCAGCCTGGGCCAGTCCACATGGTCTCAAACAGCTACGCCCGTCCTGTTAACAGTGTGAGGAAGACTCTCCCCTACTTGGAACCCTTCCTCTCCTCCCCCTTCTTCAGAGGCCTTCCAATGACCTATAGGCACCACAGAATCTGCCCCCGACTTGCTCTCTAGCTTCATCTCCTCCCACCCACCCCCTTACTCACCCTGCTCCAGCCACACCCTCCTCAAACACATCAGGCACACTCTCATCATGAGACTTTTGCATTTGCTCCTGGTTCCCTCTGCCTAGAAACCTCTTCTGAATCAGAGGTAGGCTTTTTTTTTTCTTCCTGTAAAGGGCCAAATTAGTAAATTGGTCAGGCTTTCTGGGCCACAAAATGTCTGTTGCAACAACAGATGGTCCCTGACTTACGATAGTTCGACATATGATTTTTTAACTTTACGACACTGCAGAAGTGATACGCATTCAGTAAAAACTGTACTCCACAGTTTGAATTTTGATCTTTTCCTGAGCTATCGATATGTAGGACGATACCATCTCCTGATGCTGGGGAGCAGCCGCGAGCCACATCTCCCACTCAGCCAGGCGATCACAAGGGTGAACAATCGATTTGCTGCCGTGTAGTATTAAATGCCTTTTTGAATTAAGTATTTCCAACTTATGAGCACTTTATCAGGACGTAACCCCATCATAAGTCGTGTATTCAACTCTGCCATTTTAGCATGAACACAGCCACAGACAAGGCATAAACTAATGTGCCTTCCTTCATTCCAATAAACTGTACTACGAAAACAGGTGGTGGGCTGGATTGGGCCTGTTGGCTGTGGTCTGCTGGCCTCTGTCCTAGGCACTCCAGGGGCTGGCTCCCTCACCTCCTGTAGGTTCTGAGTCCGATGTTTCCATCCCTCACCACCCTTTTGAAATTCCAACTTACATATCTCTCCTTCCCACCTTGTTTTCTCCAGGGCAGCACTCATTCTTATCTGGCATCTGTATTTTACTCAGTGCTTTGTTTACCTTCTGTCTTCCCCCCACTGATAAGTAAACTCAATCCAGGTAGGGATTTTGTCTGCTTTGAGGCCCTTAACAGTGACTAGCACAAGAGAGATAGTAAATTAACATTTGTTGAAGAAATGAATAAATGAGTGAATATTCACGTATTTCAATATCTCCTCCGGTTTTTGTTTTATGTAACTGTGTGTTTACTTCTATACTTTTAATATTCTAAAGGGCTCCTTTAGAATATTTTATACCCCAATAGAGTGAGGTACTTAAAAGCACAAGCTTTTAATGGGACCCCCTTGATTTTAAACCCCAGCTTGGTTCCCTACAAGCTCTGTGACCTTGTGCATATATATGACCTCACTAAGCCTCAGTTTTCTCTTTTGTAGGATGGAGACATAGCATTGACCATCTCATAGTATCATGATGATGAAAACACTCAGCACACAAACCTGTCATCTAGAAATCACTCAATACATAGGAGCCACAAGCAGCCAAATAATGAGTTCTTCCCCTTGGTTAGTATTCTGTCCAGGTGAGATAAGGATCGTGTTTACAAGATGGGTCCTCATGCGCCTTTTAACCACAACTCATATATACACGCTTTAGATTACTTTTTTTACATATAGCTAACAGAAATTCTAATAAGGAAAACAGAAGAATTATAATGACCTTTATTGAGTGCTCACTCTGTGCCTGCTGATGGGCTGATAACCGTGCAAGCTTGGTCTCCGTATAATCAATAATGCATTTAGAAGAACCAGTGGAATGATTTGCCACATGTCTTCCCAGTGGCTGGGCATGTTGAGATGTAAATTTCTCTTCCCTATTCTTGAAGACGTGTCACCATTGATAGAAAAAATTGCCCATGCACTGCAGAATATACCTGCAGAAGAAACCTGGTCACCGGCTGACATTTGCTTTAGGTAGGGAAAGCAGAAAGAGAAATAGACATACCCTGCTTGAGAGAGCTTCAGATCCATTCATCCTTCTGGGACCCTGAACATAAATTTAAATTCCAGATGGGAGCTCCCTCCAGTCTTTCAACAAGACTTGTCCTCCACAATGGGGTCCCAGACCCTAGCTCATCCTAAGACTCAAGTATGCATAAAACCAGAAACCCAGAGCAAGTAAATAGATTCCCAGTGTATCTGAAAATATGTGCTACTGCTCAGAAGTATAATAGACCTTTGGAAATCAGCACTTAGATGACAGTAGTCACTAGTAAATGGGTGGGGAAATGCTCCTGGCTTTCACCTAAGATGGGGTGGTGGCCACTGACTGCTCATTTATGACCAAGGTTGAGGAGGGAGAAATCTCTTTTAAACAGCCCTCATTCCATCCCATTCATCTTCCTGCTTCAAATCATTTACAACAGCTTGAGAAATAGATTTGTCCTGGATGGTATTTAAAAAGACAGTCAATAACAATATGAGAAGTAATTACTATACCTGCAGAAAGTGGGCATTGATTTCAGCAATGACGGGGGCCTCAAACCTGGGTTTCAAATATATTGTAGGAAAGTGATAGCCATTTATTACTTAACTTGCTGGATTTACACTTAACTTAGGTGGGATGGAGTTGATGCTAAAACTCTTAAATGCAGAGTTCATTTTTTTTTTCTTTTAAATGACAATTCAGTTCAACTACAGATACACTGAGTGTTTAGTATTTTCAAGAAACTGGGTTAGGCCCCAAAGACATGATGATAAAGAAGGCGGTCTACCCCTGCCTGGGGACACTTGCATTCATTTGGTAAAGAAAAAATAAAAAAATAAAAATAATATCATAATAAGCCACTACACAATTCATAATTTTACTATAATTAAGGTAAGAATTACAAGAAAAATATGCACAATGGGGTGAACACACTTGGTCTTGGGGGAATCAAGGAAGCCTTTTTTGAAGAAGTGACATTTAAGCTGCAATGCAAAGGACGAGCAGGAATTAGAGAGGAAAAGTACAGAAGAAAGAGAGGTGTTTCAGGTGGACAGACCACACAAAGGCCTAGAGGCTGGGAAGAATCCGCCTTCCTCAAGCAATGGTGTGCAGGAAACCTTTAACTACTCGTTCTCCACAAAACGCAGCATGTGCATATCTATCCATACCATTTATTATCAATGTTATTGGTATCTGAGATAAGTAACACATAATTTGCAAACAATAATGAAATATATTATACAATATTCTTTGTTGTAAATTCCACACATAGTCAATTGATTCTCACAAAATGCTTTTGTTGATTTTTGTCATACTCTTATATCAGTGGCCAACCTATGGTCACAATTGATGAACAACTGTAGTTCCCACTTCAGTGTCAGTTGATATTTTAAGTTAGCAAGTAAAATGTAACCATGAAACATTGAAGACATAAGTCTGAACTTCACTCATTTGTCAGTGATGTGAGTAGCTTCTTCGCTGAATTGTATAGTAGTTGGCAAATGCTGGAAGAATATGTCTTCAGGTTTTGGGTGGCGGGGGCTATATACAATTTAACAGCTACCACACAACACATTTTTAAATTGAATTGGCATTGTTGACATCATCTCCATCACTTTTATCCTAGACTTGAGGTCAGCAAACTATGAGCCTCCTATCTTGGTAAATAAAGTTTTATTGAAACACACCCATGCTCATGTATTTATACATTTGCTATGGCTGTTTTCACTCTACAGCTGCAGAGTTGAGTAATTTGCAACAGAGGGTTGATTGCCCACAAAGCCTAAGATATTTATTATCTAAACCTCTACAGAAAAAAAAAATTTCCAACTGCTATTTTAGGCCACCGACAAAACAATAAATCAAGCCCTGATCTGTAGTGTTTGCCGATTCCTGTGGTGTAAATACTCCCACCAAGGCTGATTTCAAGCTACCACAGTGACATCACTGAATGAAGTGATGGGAAGAGATTGGAGTCGTAGCACATTGTTATATAGATTTCACCATACAGATGCAGCAAATCTAAGTAACCTCAAAAGCACAGATAACCATAAAATGTAGTAAAATAATTAGGTAATATTAAGTTTTGTGAATTTTTTACTCTTGTTTTTAATACAACTTAATTAAATGCAAGTTTGTATAATTTAATTTTTAATAATAGCTGTATTTCCCAACTGATTTTTAAACTTCTTGAAAATTACCAATTCACTCTCAGGGCTGTTATGAGCTGGCTGCAGCATATCAGTGCCCTAAACCAAGGGAAAGATATACTGTGTGGCTGGGGGGCAGAGATGGACGGGTGGAATAAGCCAGGTGGGTGAACTAAACAAGACCTTGTAAACTAGATTGAGGAGATTAGGATTTGCTCTGTAAGAAATGGGATGTCAGGGAAAGTTTAGAGCTGGGAAGTGTTTGATCTCTCCCAGCTCCTATTATTTAATGCTTATAATCCCGGTGATTTCTATGTGTCAAGCACCATTATAGGTATTTTACAAATATTGTTTCTCACAATAACCCCATGAAGTATGGTATTATTATCACACCCCAATTTTACAGAGAAAACAAAGACAGTAAGCAATTAATAATTTGCCCAAGGATTTGATTAATGAGTGTAGACCTGGGATACGTGGGAAAGATTCTAACTTTTCTCTCATTCAGGGGCATTTGAACCTGCAGAGAGACAGAGCTCTCTCCAAAACACGCATGAGGTGTTTCACGACACAGAATGGACAGTTCTGTTCAAATACTGCAGACATAGATGGAAAGATGGGTGGGGTAGGTCTATAGTGAAGACCATCCCCTGGTGAACAGATTTCTCTAAATAGGTCCAGTGGTCTTCTGAGAGGAAGAATTTTGGCAACTGACCACATAGGAACTTGCCAACCATCCATGATATGTGATTTTTGTCTCAGTAATGTAAATCCCTCTAGAATCTACTTTGACACTTTCTTAGATCTTTTATCCTGTTCTAAATTACATGGAGCAAAGAGGGAAAAGAAGGAATATACCACACTCAAAGTGGGATAGGTTCTTACCATTTAAATCTTCTGGGTTATTTCCCCAGAAGTCAAAGTTGATCCTTAACTCTAAATAGAGCTAATGCATCTCTAAACCACAACACTTGATTATTCTCAGGGAAATAGGGAATAAGGAGGAACAGCTGCTGGTTAGAAGCTGTTTTGGCTGCTAAGTGTATCATAGACATTTGTGATTTAAGCTGAAATTTTATTTTTTTAGGGAAAATGAAAATCAGCCAATCTTCTGATTTGGAGCATTAGGGTGGAAAGGATCACGTGATGGGAGCGGATACATGCACATCCCGCATCTGTGACCTCCAGCAATATGCAAACCTAACAGGGATGTCCCTATTACACCAGAATGTGTCCAAAAAGGAGAACAATGGAAAGAAAATGAAAAAATGCAATGACCACTTCTCTGTCACTGTCATTTGATTTGTCATTCCATCCTCATGACTACCTGCTTGTCTTGTAATCTTTCTCCATGACTCCTACCCCTAGCCCTTGCCAAAGGCCAATTTCTGATTTCCATAGTCAAATTCTGATGGATTGGCAGGGAGGGGTCCTGGAAGCATCATTAGAAAAAGAACAAAAACAATTTTGTAGCAAATTAGATTTCTGCCAGTTAATTGTCAAAAATAGGTCCCTACTACTTTGTATAAATAAGTCTTGGTCTAACTCTGGCCTCAGACAAAAGACTTAGCACACCCATGCCTCCGTTTCCTCATCTGGGAAATGGGGACAACATTACTTCCTTTGCAGCATGGCTGTGGGAATTCAGTGTGATGATAAAAGCATATATGATTACATCAACAGCTAATATTTCTCAAGGGAGTGTTGTGCACTAGGCACCATTTTAAATGTTTCATCTCCATTAACTCTTAATTTTCCCTGCCATTTTAAAGGGTGCTATTACTATTGTTCCTATTTTGCAGATGAGGAAACTGAGACACAGTGCAGTTAAGGAACATGCCCAAGGTCACACAGCCAATAATGAAAGGAGTAGGACTTAAACGGATGCAGACTCTAATCCAGAGCCTGGCAAACGATGTCCTATCAGCGAGATCCAGTCCATCACCTGTTTTTTGGTACAGATAGTCAGTAAAGAATTTTTATGTTTGTAACTCATGAGAAGCATTGAAAGAAAAACAATAGCTTTCGGCCTATGAAAAATATATAAAATTCAAGTTTCAATGTCCACAAGTGAAGTTTTACTGGAACACAGCCACTTCTATTCCTTTAAACATACAATTGAGTCTTGAACAATGCAGGGGTGTCAACCCCTGTGCAGTCAGAACTCCACGTATGATTTCTGACTCCCCAAAAACTTAACTATCAATAGCCTACTGTTGACCAGAAACCTTACCAATAACATAAACAGTTGATTAGCACATATTTTGTATGTTATGTGTAGGAAATAGTCTATTCTTACAATAAGCTAGAGAAAAGAAAATGTTATTAAGGAAATCATAAGAAACAGGAACTACATTAACAGTATTTATTGAAAAAAATCTGCACATAAGTAGACCTGCACAGTGCAAACCTGTGTTGTTCAATGTTCGACCGCGTTGCCTCGTGCTGCTTTTCCACTGCATTGGCAGAATTGAGTAGCTTAAAAAGAGACCTTATGGGCCACAAAGGCTAACATATTTACAGAAAATACTTTACAAGAAAAGTCTGCTGATCCCTCCTCTAAACCACTACAGGGTGTAGCCGACCCGTCTGCTCCACCCCTAGATGCTGGGGAACTCAAGAGAGAATTGGCAAGGTCCTGGTTTCCATTTGCATATAACTTACTCTATGTGTGTGCGAACAGGCACGTACATTCACCCACTCATTTATGGACACCTTTCCCACAAGCAAAATTAACATCTTCAGGCACACAGGAAGTGTCCCATTATTAATGAAATCTTGCAGCGGCTCCCAAAGGACCTGAGTCCTTCTCACAGCCAGAGGCCATATGGCTAGCAAGGGCACCCCCTCTGCGTCAAAGGTTTTACACTTTTACCTGAGAACCTCAATAACGCTCTCGCCTCAGCCAAGAAAAGCACTGCCACATATCCTCAGAGCTTATTAAGTCTGTGCACAGCAAGGCAACTAGAGAACTACACTAATTGTCTGGGTAACGAGTTAAAAATCACTGCTGCCTAAAATAACCTGGTAATGAATGAGTCCTGCTACCATAGTCTCTAAAGAGGAACATTTCTTGAAGATCCAGCCAGAATGGAGTTTGTGTCAAAATTAGTTTACAAATTGGGAATGCTTTGAAAACCATCATCCAAAGTAAAAACAGAGGTAAAACACATAAGGAAAACTCACCAAGTAAAGTTGAAGGGACTTCTTAGTTTGATAATGACAATCGCTAGCATTCATTGAGAGATTACCATGTGCCAGGAACTAGGCTAATAGCCTTGTGGGAATCACTTCATTATTCCTTAAAATGCCTCAGTGAGATGGTTACTATTTTCATTCCCACGTTGCAGATGAAAACACTGAGGTCCTGAGAAGTTGAATTACTTGCCCGAGGGCACACATCTGATGAGTGAAGGAGCTAGCATCCAGGCAGTTCTAGCTCCAGACCATACTACTCTACATTCCCTACAGATTAAAAAGAAAAGAAAAAAAAAAGCCAAGACAGTTTACTTGCCATTCCTAGTGCCACAAAGTTGGTTAGTGGCAGAGCTAGGACAATTCAGAGCTCAAGAGACAATATACCCTTATATAGGGGAGGGGACTCGTGCACTGTTTGTGAGGAAGGAAAGGGAAGGAGCATGTATTCTCTCACCTCTAATCCCGAATTATCACCATCATCATCACAGAAACTATTATCTAATGAGAGCTTACTGTACGACAGGTCTGGTTCAAAGTGTATTACCTCAGTTACTCCTTACCATGTCATTTCATTTAGTCCTTAAAATTACCCTTCAGGTACGAGCTAAACTGAGGGAAACTGAGTCACAGAGCTGCGGTGACCTGTCCTAGGACACCCAGCTGGAAGGGGGAGGGTGGGAAGGCAGAGTCTGACTGCGGAGCACACACTTAACTCCCGCTGCTCCCTGACTGCCTCCCTTTGTAGACTAGGACCCGGTGTCTCTGTGCTCCTTGGATCACGGGGACACCTTCCAGTCTCCTGCAGGTTTCCTTGATTCTCTTCTCCGTTGGCACTGTACCTTTCTAATTGCGTTAGCTGTTGGAGGACATATGGCCGTGTCCTCCAACCACCGCATCTTCACACAGGCACACTCATGCATACACACACACACACACACACACACACACACACACACATAGTACGGACTCCTTCAAATTAGCTATACTGTGTGAGCCCTCCGTCAGACACAACATTTGAGAGCATCCTGAGAAATGGTGGAATAAGGGACGGCATAGTGACTAAAAATTTAGGCTCTATCAGAGACACCTATGAGATCAAACCCTGCCTCCCCACTTACCTGTCCAAAGATTTAGGTAAGTTTTGCCTCAGGGCCTCAGTTTCCTCATTTATTAAGTGGTAATTATGGGGACCTACCATAACATAGGATTGTTATTTGGATTCCATAGGACTATGCGTGTCAACATTTTAACACACTACCTGGCAAATGAGCATTTGACAAGACGACTATTATTAATAAAATTAGGAAGAAAGTATAGATGAGTAGATGGATGGATGGATGGATGGATGGATGGATGGATGGATGGATGGATGGACGGATGGATGATTGGTTGTATAAAATTCTAGCAAATAAGGACTGGTTTTGAGAGAGAAAATGAGAGAGAAGGAAAAAATGAAGTTTTCTCCGTAATAAGAAATTTCCTTCATCTTCCTTCACAAAGAGGTCTGCAGGATCAGGCTGTGACTAATAGATAAGCAAGACGCTCATTTCCAAAATCCAGCCCAGCAGTTGACTCTGCTGGACATTCACCAAAGTTATTTCGAGATTCTTATTCCCAGCATTATTTGTGAATGCCTCCAAGAATGCGGGAATGAGATGAGGACAGATAAAATAACAAATAAGACTTAAAACCCCGTCAAAATAAAAGCTGCACCTACTTTGCTTAACACTGAGTCCTGAGCACATAGCACAGTGGCTTGTATTTTGTAACTCTTGACTGATCACGGGAGGCTAAATTCTAGATTCTAAAAGAAAGAAAGAAATACCCACTATTTCAACAAGTGAACAATATGATGTTTATCTCTTGCTCTTGTCAAAATCTGTATGGATTTTTCTATTTGGCAGTATATGTGTGTGGGGGGGTGTTGCTGACCCCCACAGTCACTTACGCCTCCTTCCACCTTGTGGCTCCACTGTCCCCCACTGTATCCTCTGCCTCCGGATGGCAGGCGAGGCAATCGAGAAAACGTGCATGGAGCACTACACAGGAGGTTGACAGAAGGAAGGCTTACCCTTACACCTGCCTGCACGGCAGTGGCCAGAGCCCAGTCTAAGCGAGACCGGGAAATATAACCTAGCTGTGTGCCCTGGAGAAAGAAGGGAACGATTTGGTAACTCACCAGTCAGCCTCCACCATGGGGTTCATTTCATATGTGTTTAATGGAAACGTGAATGCCTTGAGAAGCAAACAAATGTAGCCCCACAAGTGGATGGCATGCAATGGTAGGGAGGGACAGAACGGGACCCTGCATGTACACACCCAAGGGGACTCACTGTAGCCAGTATCAGGCTGGAACTCACATTGCCCAGTGCTCCCAGGGGGTCCCTGACTACTCATGTAAAGCCCATCCATCCAGTACCGTTCCTGAAGTCCACCTGTTCTACCTTCATACCTGCACCGGTGGCTGCAGCCTTGATTACCAGATATTGGGACACATTGACCTCATGTCAGTACTGTGAGTCAACATGGGGTATCACACCCCATAAGCAGAGGGAAAGAAAAACGCCCAGATCGACATGTCAGTCAAGGTACTAGAAACGATGCATTGACTTTTACAATAGAAATGTGAGGAAACATGTGCCAAGCCCCAAGTGCCAGCTGAATAAGCGGTCAGAGCTTGATGGCCAGAGATGCCATCAAATCAGAGCACTTATTACAGGTGGGCTCATATTAAAGAGGTGTGTGTGTGTGTGTGTGTGTGTGTGTGTGTGTGTGTGTGTGTGTGTGTGTGACTGATATTCTGCGAGCATCTGGAGGGCAGAGACGGAATCATTCATCTCTGACTCCTCCTTGGGAGGGTTGGGCAGTGCCTTGCGCAGGATGGCAGGGTCTAGGAGTAGACATCTGTCCGTCTGGTCTACCCACCATCGCTCAGCTTCATGTGGCAGTGCCCAGCTTGCCTTTGGGAAAGCATGTCACTCGCCACATGTAATCTATGAAATTACATTTCAGAGCTAGTAATGTGACCCCAGCCTGGTCGATATTAACCGTTCACCTGGCACTGTGCGTGGATTAGAGACGCTCACAGGACCCAAGCTGGGTGAATCATGGGGAGCCCTCTGGAAGAACGGCTGGGGAACAACAGCTCTCTTTCTGCTGGATTTTGAAATTAGGAACCTACAAATCTGGGCCTGCCAATGGCCATTTGGTACCTCATGGGGACAGCCTGCCTGAGAGTGAAATCCCCAGAGAAGAAAAGAGATCCCAGAGATAAAGAAAAACCAATTTCGTTTGACAATATTCAAATTCCTGCATTCAGCTGTTTCTGAAGCTCAATTCTCTTTTTCAGTTAAGCGAACTGTACGTTTCCTATGTTGAGCTGGGTATTCATCCCTTGAAATTGAGAGGGTCATGATGAAAATGAAGTTCAAAATGCTTATGGAACAAAAGTGAATTAACAGGTGAAATATTTTTATTCTACAGATGCCCTGTTGGGTTTCAATCCAAACCAAGAAGTCTTCCTTGGATCCACACCCCTGCCATCCCTGGCTCCAGGTACACTGTGGTCTGTCTGAGGATGGGGCACTGAAGGAGGAAAGGGGGGTACAGCACTCAAGCACAGGGCACACCCTGACCACATTTCACAAAAGCACGTAGTGAAGCGTCCATTGCCTCCATCTTCACCACTGTCAGCTTAGTCAGCCTACCTGTCATTTCCCACCTGGTCTGCATTCATAGCCTCCTGATGACTCTCCCCTCTGCAGACTTGCCCTCTCTGCTCCATCCGCAGTAGCAAGATGGACCCTAAAACGTAACTGACCGAAGGTCGCCTGCTTATAATTCACAAAGCTTCCATTGCATTTAGAATATAATCTGAACGCTTTACTACGGCCTACAAAGCCCTCGATGACACGGCCCCTGTCTACCCATCACACTACATGTCTTGCCACTCTCCCTTTCATGCACACAGTTTAGCTTTTAATTCTTCAAACATATCAGCGTGGTCACTGATTCCTGGCCTTTGACCTTTCTGTCACCTCCCCCTGGAGGGTCCTTTTCCAAGCCTATATGAGCAATCTCAGAGGCTTCGGCCCTCTGGCCTAGGACCACAGGACTATTCACCAGTTCCATTACCCTCCATTTGCCTGCGTTCATCCTGTCCCTTCTAGCCCTCACTCTTAGCTGCCTGAGAACCTCCTCTCCTCCCTGTCCCCCACTCGTTGTAAATAGAACTTCCCCAGCTGGTCTTCATTGGCCCCAGGGCAGAACGAGTGCTCCATCATCGTATTGCTTCAGCACACCGTGTGTGTGAATAGTGTACCGCGGCATATGGTGAGGCCGTCTTTTGTTTATACATCTGACTCTTCCACCAGATCATCAGTTTATCAAGGGCTGGGGCAATGCCTTCTTCTTTCTGATAGAACCTGGGGTTTAAATCACCATCAAGCTGGTAAGTGCTCAGTGAAGGTTTGTTAAGTAAAAGAATGACTTTGTTGAGTAAATTAAACAAGTGCTCTTGGAGAGAATTACTTAGCAGCCCTGGCTATGGTTTCATCATCTATGAAATGAATGTTTTGGCCAGTATCTCTCAGTCACGTTCACGTATCCTGTAATCAGTCATGTGGAGAGAACACAAAAATGCAGGTAGCTGACCCGTCCCGCCTCTGAGATGCAGAGAGCTACACTCCACCAACTTCACACTTATTGTGAGTATAGGAGCCGGCCTAGGAGCCTGTTCCCAAACCGGTCCTATGCCAGGCTGCTCTACTGAAAATACATCTGGGAGAGCTCAGGCACCACCTTCACAGGAGGTCAGTGACTTGTAGTATTTGCCCTTCACTGACTGACTCAAGCAACAGCTCACAAAGACTGAGCCAACATGAACAAGAGACCTCTCAATAAATATAGTAAGACTTGTATGTAATAAAATGCTTAAAAACAGAAAAAACACTGGACCCCCTCTTTGTCCATCAATGCACTCACTCCTTATGTAACCTGTGAGGCAGATGTCATTACCTTATTTTACAGGTGAGGAAACTGAGGCTCAGAGAGGCTTCGCGCCGTGCCCAAGGCCACTCAGTCATCAGTGATAAAGTGGATACTTGAACCCAGGATGGTCTGATTCCAAGAAAATGTGAACTTCTAACTCCCAAGATGTAAGGCTTCAGTAACAGGGTCTCGCCACACCATCTGTCCCAGACAAACTTCAGGCCAAAATTATATTGCAGGCTGATGGCAGGGAGGTAAGAGTGTCCTGTTCCCAGTGAGCCCTGGGAATGGGCACTGAGGCTTGAATCTTTCCACCTTATCTGATGACAACATAGTTACCCCATGAAAAAGACAGTGACCTCTGTGTGGAGGCCATTCGAAATATTTAACAACTGCTACAGCACGGACACCAACCAATCAGAGTGGACACTGACCGCCTACACCCGATGTGGCCACACCAAGGCATCCATGCCAGCTACCAAGGCGGGGTGACGCAGTCCCACCGGAAGTCCTTCCACAGCAGTGACTAGGCTGTTCCATCGACCTCAGGGCTGTGGCACTTTCCGTTTCCTCCCCTAACATTTTCTCCTTCCTCTCCTCCTCCTTTCTAGGTACCTCGTACTTATGCTTCAGGTGCACTTCAGAGGTTACCTGCTCAGAGAACCTTCCTGAGCAGAGTTGCCGCAGTGAATCCTCTCTGCACTTACCTCTGCTCTGCATAGGCTACTTACTGGGCACCCCTACCACTCCCCCAGGAGCTGCCCTCAACAGTGGAAGATGCAGAGTTGGTGGATAAATCCCCCAGCCCCTCACTTATTGGCAGGGACAACTGAGGTATGCTCACACTGTCTCCCAGAGTCTCTGATGGGATCAGCTCCAGTTGCCCGTGAGGGTGACCAGGTGGCTTGATAACAACGCCTTTATTTGGCTGCCTTCTCTTTCCTGTCTCACTACTCCATTTTTCTGCTGGTGTTTCCGGGGATCAACTCCCAAATAAATAGCTTGCACACAAATCTTTGTTGCAAAGTCTGCTTCTGCAGGAATCCAACTAAAACACCTTCCCTGAGCACATAGGCTAAATCAGGTCTCATTTGGTGACATTCACAGGACCCTGTTCTTTTCTTTCAGAAAACTCATCTTCCTTTGTGGTTACACGTATATTCAGGGGTTTAGCTGATGCCTGGCTGTCTCCCCCACTCACAGGTGAGCCCCTACTGCTCTGGACTGAATGATGCCCAAAGTTATAAATTCCTAATCCCTAGAATGTGTAAACGTCGCCTTATGTGGCAACAAATTGGTAGGTGTGATTAAATTAATGGTTTTGATATGAGGAGACTATCCTGGATTACCTGGGTGGGCACTAAATTCAATCACTAATTCCTTATAAAAAGGAGGCAAAGAGAGATGTGACAGGAAGAGAAGGCCATGTGACCACAGAGGCCGAGATTGGAATACTGTGGCTACAGATCAAGGAATTCTGGCAGCCACCAGAAGCTGGAACAAGCAAAGAATGGCTTTTCCTCTAGAACCTGTCTACTCCTTGACTGCAGCTCATTAAAACTGATTCTGGCCTCCAGAACTGTAAGAGAATAAATGCATGTTGTTTTAAGTCATTAGGATTATGGTGATTTGTTACAGAAGCCCTAGAAAATTCACACACACACACAAGGTCAGTTTCGCTCTCCTTCAATGCCTCTGGCTCCTCTCAAGTCCTCTGATCTGAGGCTGAACCAACAACATCTGCATCCAAGCCTGTTAAGGATTGGACTGTGTCCCCCAAAAGATATGTTGAAGTCCTGAGCCCCATACCTGTAAATGTGACCTTATTTGGAAATAGAGTCTTTGCAGAGGTCCTCAAGGTAAGATGAGGCCAGTTTTTGAAGGTGAGGGGGACCTCATCCAATATGACTGGTGTCCTTATAAGAAGAGAAGAGACACGCAGATGAAAAGTCTTACGTGATAATAGAGGCAGAGACGGGAGTGATGTATCTACAGGTCCAGGAATGCCCAGGACAGCCGGCAACACCTGAAGCTGAGAGAAAGGCCTTCAGAGGGAGCATGGTCTTGCTGACACCTTGATTTCAGAATTGTTACCTCCAGAACTGAGAGAGAATAAAATTCTGTTGTTTTAAGCCACCTAATGTGTGACACTTTGTTCCAGCAACCCTAATACAAAGAGCCAAACCCCTTTCTGCTACGTCTAGATCCAGAGTCAACAAAAGGTCTGTCTTCGGGCAGCACTGGAAACAGACCTGTTGCTACATTCATTCCTGCTAGAATCACAGCCATGCTCTCTTGGTTATTAATTGTCATTAACTCACTCTGTTAATGAGCGGTTAGTGAGCATTATGAAGCACTTGAAGTCAGGATATGGTGTTTCTAAAGATGCCGTAAGTACCGTGAGAAGGGCTGTCACTCTAACGTTGAGACTCACGGGCTTCAAGTCAATCGTAGCCGCACATGAGTCCCACACCTACCATCACCACCCATCCCGCCCTGCTGACCACGTCAGACAGGCTTTTTGGTGGGAGACAGCGAGGCGGGGCTCCCTGCTCTTGTTTTTGCGTGCGAGTTATTAACGTGTAATGCAGACTGGGTTGTGCTTTATTGATCTTCAGACCAGAGCTCTGTGTGATGCTGCCTCAGAAGAGCCCCAAAGGACTTGATTGGATTTTTGCTCACAAGGATCATCTCCCTCACCAAATTAGCTGCTGCACTGGTGGGGTTTCACCTTGAAATTGTTGACAGGGTAGCAATACAGGAATGTCTATATTTGTTGGCTAATCCTTTCTTAAATATACAGCCCTGCTGTTTGCACCGTCAAATGAGTCCCTGGAAAATATCAGGTCACACAGTGGAAGGGGGGGAAGTGCAGCCCAGGAGAGATTAGAACCATGAGAGGGCATTGCTGAGCAGCACAAAGTGGTGATGACGGGGGTTTTGTCTTTACAGAATGATAAGCTACAGTCGCAGCACTGCCGGCCTCCTTTTTTTTTCCTTCTGTTCTCAAAATATTCCAAGCTAGAAAATCCCCAATCCAAGAGCCCCAGAAATGCCCTCTCTTCCTAGCCATGTCATGCTTTCAGCAGCAGGCTCTTCTGGGCTGTTTGGTGGTCCCCAAGCCTTGTGTTAACTGCTATTCCATGTTGCAAACTCATGAGGCGCCCTGTCTTCAATCTGCTGGTGGCTTAGTTCTTTGGCTCAGCCTGAAGTCAGATTAAAAAATAAGTGACCTTCCACAGAAGGTCAGATAAGATCACAGGACACAGAACAGCGGGCGTGCCATTGGTGACTCTGCAAAAGCTCTCAGAGAGTGCCTGGTGTCCTCCAGTCCCCTACAAGCCTGGGGTTCAAGATTGCAGATCACTTCCCTCTCCAGCTGAGAGTAGACCCCTGCCATCCCCATGCACTAAAGTGACACACACACAAAACCCATTTGGGAAAGACATCTCTCCTGGGCTGGTGGGGTGGAGGGGTCCTTTGGTTTCCACTTTTATGGGAACTGGCTTTTCCAGACCTTGAAAGAAATCCTGTGGGAAAGCAAAACTGACAGCCCATCCCAAGCCCATTTGTCAGGGAGAAAGGTGATGGAAATCCTCCATGTGACCCTTAGAGAGAAAGAGAGAGAGACAGATCCAAATTAGGGGCTAAGATGGTCCCAGGTTCTAATGGATTCATCTCTGCTAATTGCCTGTGCAGCACGTCTGTTAAATTTAGATAAGGCTTAAATAGGGCCTAAGGAAGATCCGGGAGGGAATCACAAAAATGATTAAAAGGTTGTAAAATTGGGACTTATGGATTGAGGAATTGTGGGGTTATTTATCCTGGACAAGAGAAAGCTGAGGAGGGACATATAAAGACTTCATACTAGATTAATTATGCAAATAAGCAGACATCCAGCTGGTCTGGAAGCTCAACCATTTGGCAGGGAGAGTGGGTATTTGGGGTGGGGGAGTTACTGGTAGCTTTAAAATCATGAGTTGCCTGCACAGATTTCTGAGGGGTTTGTTGTTGCTGGGTAATACAAGTTATGGATAGGCCAAGTCTGCTTTAACGAGCCCAGACACCACCCACTAAAACTTATTGCCAGCTAAACATGTGACGGAGGCCGTTTTTTGTCCATTGCCACACGTGGAGGCCTTTCCGGGGTTCCTTATAGGACGCACTCCAGGACTCATCCCTTCTTCCATTCCCCAGTTAGAGTCAGGTTTGCCGAGGGACAATCAGGAGCTCTGTCATCTAGGCAGGAAGATGCTGGGAAGAATATACCCTCAGGACGATGAGCTGAGCTTGGCCAGAGGCGGGAGAGGTGTCCCTTTGCTCAAGAGAGTCCTAACTAGTCCCCTGGAGAAGCCTGCCCCGCCCCCTTCTACCTCCTGACCACACTGTAGTCAGTCTTCCTTTTATTCAATAGGACATTAACGGAGCACCACACACCACCTGGTCCTTCTAAGCCCTGGGCTTTGAGCCTAGACGGAGAGCTGAGGAAGAAGTTTCTAATCATGCAAACAATAAGGACAGCATCTAATGCTAACGGGATCATTACGACAGGATCACTTAGCGAACACGTATTCTGCCCCAGGCCCTCAGCTCAGCGATTCCAATATAGGATCTCATTTAATTCTCACTCTAGCCCAAATGAACTACTGTTTCCTCCTTTTTGTAGGTACAGAAGCCTTAGGGGGTTAACTATAATAACTATACAAATTCACTAATTTGCTCAGATTAGGAATCAGTAAGGGTCTTGGTGAGATCTGAGCCTGTGCTTTCTAATATTGGGTCTTTTTTAAAAATATGCATTTGCTTTTGGTGACTTTTTGATGGAGATTTAGAGTAGATCACAGAATTTTATATTTGAGAGATATCAGAGCAATCACTAGTCCAATTGTCTTTTTCTAAAACATATATTTTTGCTATCCTTGACCTCTCTGCTAGTCTGCTTTCTAGAAATGTTCCACAGAGTGTTTGCAGAGGAAGCATGGGGGGTGGGCACCTGGCCCTTCTTGGGAAAGGTAAGGAAAGTGTCCCTGGAGGAGACACAGCCCAGACTCTCGAGGATTCAGAAGCTCTCTTATTCTCCTGAGACTCATGTTGATTCTTCAAACTAGGCTTGATATGCATTCTAGTTCAGGGGGCAGTGTTCCTTAGGCACTAATATGTATAGGTCATCTAGCGAGCATGTTAAAAATACAGGTCCTTGGCCTCCCACACCCAGGAACCATGCTTTGATAGGCCTTGGCCAGGTTGGAGAATCTGCATGTTTATTCAGCACCCCAAATCATTCTAGTATGGATGATACAGGGACTTCAAATTGAGGGGGAAATCCCTTAGAGTAGGTATTCTCTCCTGGACTCCTTTTTCTTGCCAAGCATCCTTTGCCTCTCCTGCAGAGAGACAGACAGAGACAGACAGACAGAGAGACAGACAGAGACAGACCTCCCCAGGATCCTATTTACTAAGTACCCAGGTGGCAGGACTGTAACAATGGGCGCCCTCATGGAGCTGAGAGTAAAGCAGAGGAAATAAGACAAGTAAACACTTGACTTGAATGCAGCTGCACATAAGGGTAGCCCCCAGAAAGAAGCAAAGCCCTAGGGGAGTTCACAAGAGAAACTGCAGGTTGACAGCGGGAACCCCAGAAAAGTTCCTGCAGGGTGAGGGGACTTGGAGCAGGTGTGACTTGCAGAAGGCAAGCCCAGGCGATGCTAAGGAAATAGCCAAGGACCTGAGAGACCAGGGACTCCGCTATGTAGCTGGGACTTTAGGGGTGGCATGGGACAAGGTGGTAGAGGAATTAAACACGGCTGCAGGTTGGGGTCTGGACCATGGCTCATGGTGTACTTTCATGCTGAATTTTATCAGTAGCCATTGAGAAAGTTATGTGGGAAAGACATGGTTGGTGGGCTCAGGGCAATGAGTTGCGGGACCAAAGCAAAACACCTAGTCGGAGATAATGGGGTCCATTTGCATAGGTTACTGGGCAGCATTGGTTAGAGAATACCAAGTAAGTGCTCACATTAAACTTCCCTTCATTTACATATAAGCAATATCAATGCTAATAACAAATCACCGAAGTGTGTCCCCAAAGGGAGTATTCTTATATAATTTTTTGTTAAGGTACGTGTTTAAAAGTAATAAAATAATCTGTATTCTATAATTTAGACTTTCTCTGCATTATACCAGTCTTTCACTAATTAGTAAAAATTAATGAAGACTGACCCTTTTGATACAGGAAGGGTGATTATCTCCATCAAGGTCATGCTCCATCATGGCATAACACGACAGAAGTAGTACTTTCAATAAAGGAGAAGCTGCTGGATATTCCTATGCAGGTGATAAAAAAAGGTAAGGGTAGATGAAATAAGCTGATAGCTGTCCTCCATGAGAAGTGGACTGTAGGAAAGCAAGAAAGCAGAGTGGCTAATGCTGAGGGCCTCTGGATAAAGACCAGGGTCCCAATCCAACATCTGTCGCGTAGAAACTATGTGATGTCGAGCAAGTGATTTAATTTCTTTCAACCTCAGTTCCCCAACCCCAATATGACTCCTAAGAGCTCCAAGGACTGCTGTGAGGATTAAACAAAATGATGTCTCTGAGTCGCTGGCCACACAGTAGGAACTCGTCAGCATTACGTATCACCATTAGCACCATGCATAATTCTTAAGAGCGTTCCTGGGTCTCACCAACAGCAACACATGGTAGGAAGAGCCATAGCCGCAGACCAGCGCTGGAGCCTAGTCTCAGCTTTCCCATGGACAAGGTGGGGGGCCCTTCGATATCTCTGAGCCTCAATGTCCTTGACTCTGCCATGAGAAGATAGGTTTGTATTGGAATTCTAACCCCTTCTTTTCAGAGCCCTCCACTTTTGGTTTCTTTTTCATCACATGGAATCTCCTCCTGAACCCTCATGTCTAAAACACATAAAAGCAGTTACCCTGGCTGAAGCTTCCTCGCAGGGATGGAGTGAATCCCAGCTTTCTTCACCCTGTTCCTCTTGCATCCTTCCCACTTGAGGGCCCCAACCCCCCCTCTCAAAACCAGACCTCTGTAGAACACTGTTTAAAAACTATGGAAGGAGTGTCCTCCGAGATCACTTGGGGTTCTAAGATTGTCCCCCCATCAGAAGAGAGGAGGAGCTGCCCAAATGGCAAGATGAACGAAGTCTGGGATACAGTCTGCAAGTCTCCCTGTAAATTGTGTGCCCTTCATAATCATAACTAAAACCTCCATTCTGCAGTCCTCACAGCGGGGCCGTTTCACATGGATCCATTAGAAGACTTGGACATGGGACCGGAAAATGCCAGGGGCTGTTAGCCGGAACGGAATGCAGACGACTTGCTCAGACCTTCGGCTGCAGCATATCATAACTCTGATGCTAGACAGGAAGATGTTAGATGACTAGCTTCTTCCTCAACCTTGTCTATGCACCAGCTTTTTTTTTTTTTAATGTTGGACTAAGAAAAAAAGCAGGTGACAATGTATAAAATACACCAAATCAAACAGTTCTCTCATGCATGCTCAGAATGGGATTGATTAATTCTGAAAGGTATATATTAAATATTTATATATGTATATGTATTTACATATGTATATGATTATATATTGTGTATATAAATATAAAATATTTATATATGTATGTCAAATATTAATATACATTTAAAGCGTATACATACATAAGTGTGTATACATATGTGTATATATATACATATATATATGTGTGTGTGTGTGTGTGTGTGTGTGTGTGTGTGTGTATAAGGCACTCTTTCTTAGTCTATCCTAATCCATATGTCACCAAGGTCAGAAGACATTGCTGACTTTGAGACAACACTTTATAGGTTACCCACCTGGAGCTCTCCTGGTGAAAAGAGGACTTCTATTTTTCTCAAATCCATTTCTTTCTTGTGCATCTCTGTTATGCCTTCCTTTGTTTACCTGAAATCTGTCTGTCTGTAATTTCTCCCCCTTTAATTCTAACTTCTCTCTCAGCAACACAGCAAGGTAGCCACCCTTGCCTTCCAGACACCCTTGGGTGGGGCCGCCCAGAGCCTTGGGGGCAGGGCCCGTACTCCAGTGTGTCCAGAAGGCAGGACCTTTTTCCTAAGGAAACTGGAGGGAAGATCATTAAGCCAAAGAGGGTTATCTTCAGTCTTAAATTCCAAAGGAATTTGCCCCGACAGCCTGGGGGCATTCATACACCACTGTGCATTCTGACTGTATTGGATTTGCTCAGGACTCATAACCCCTTCCTTCTTTCCTACTTCTCCTTTTTGGAATAGAACTGTCTATCCTATGTGTATCCCACCATTGTATTTTGGAAGCATATAATTTGTTTGATTGCACAGATTCACAGCTGGAGAAGAATTTGCCTCAGGATGAACTGTCCCTTGAGTCTCACCCTTACGTGATTTATATGATTTTTAGATGAGACTTTGGACTTTAGACTTTTGAGTTGATGCTGGCATGAGTTAAGATTTGGGGGACTATTGCAAGTCAATGAATGTGCTCTTGCCATCTCCCTGTGTTCTCTTTGCCCTCTGAACAGCCTGGTGGCATTCGTACATCACTGCATTCTAACTGTTGTAAAATACGTACATTGAATATCATGTCTATGGCTGTCTATTTCCTCTAAATGTTTATTGTTCCCTCCTCGTTTGCCATCTCCACAACAAAGTAAGTCAGCTGGCCCTGTGTTCATAACTCATTAGAGACAGCTTTTGTTCAGTTAATGGGAAAAAAAAATCAAGCATGGAATTGGTGTTAATTAGTTAAGCTGGATACAACTAAATTAACTACTTGACGAAATTATTGTACCTCTGAGTTTCTGCTTTAGGAAGCAAAGCAACTGTCTGTGACAAAAGCTGTTTTCCTGCCGAGCAGTGGATGGTACACATTTCAGTCCTCCAGTCTGAAGTTTCTACAACACTCTCTGAGTCAAGTATCTTTTTTTCTTTTTTATAAAAGTGAGCTCACTAAATGTAGAACCAAATACAAACAAATTTTCTCACTTTAGAATGGAGGTTGAAATTAAATAGCCAGAAAAAAAAGATTCTGTTTGGAACATGTGGTCAGCACATTACCTAGTTCATTGAGAACATTCTAAAACAAAAGCATCCCCTGATCTTCCAAATGTTATCTCCGGTTGGAAATGCCTACCACTACACTGCGTCCTCTGACCCCCACACTGGATGGGCTCCATCTCTTCATGCTTCTCCTCCCTGCTATCTGCCTGGCAGCCATAGGCTTCTCTCTGCTCTAGAACTTACTGTCTGGCTCTGTTAGCCTCTCATGACCACACAGTTCCCTCCAAAGTTACTCCCTGTGACATCTCTCTATTTCTTCCGAACACTCATTGGACTTTGCTCCGATCTCGTTAACTGTTTTTCCATCACCTGTCTTCCCCATCATGATACTAGGAACTACGTGTGCCTTGTTTATCTGTGTATCTCCAGTGCCTCAAATAGTACCTGGTATATAATAGGCTTGAAGCAATGCTAGTTGAAAGGGGTAGGGAGGGAGAGAGGAAAGTAATGAGGGAAGAGAAGGAAGGGAAAGGAAGAGGGGAAAGAGACTAGAAGAGAGAGAAAGGGAAGGATGAAGGAAGGGTGGTAAGAATCAAAGGAGGGAGGGAGAACATGAGTATGAATTTGATTTAAGGCTGTAGCCTACAAAGGGAAACACCACGGAATCCATTAAATAACACACCACGTGACCTAAACCTCTTGAAAAATCATCTGCACCTTTCTAATGCAGTGAGAATTCACTTGGCAGAGAAATGGTGATACCTTGCAGAATCATAAACAAAATGAAAAGCACAAGCAAGTACTTCTCTCCAGAAATGTAAGGCTGACATAAGCAGAGTCTGTTAATCCTCTTAGATCAGGACTGATTTTTTAAAACATCTGAACACTCGAAGACTAATTTTGAATGAAATATTTGCAAGGAAGAAGCAGATATGTGTCATGAAACATATCCCCACCAAACAAAAAAGAAAAAAAATTAAGTGAGAGGAAAATGTATTCGTTTTTTGAATGAGTTTTGGGATCACCGGCCCAGTGAAATTCCCACTGCTTAAATGAGCCTGACTCATCGCAATCACAAAATAGTTGAGGAAAGATTCAGATGGGGACGGCTGGAAGCCGAGCTAATTTCCGGGAACCCTCTTGCTTAGCACATGTACCACTAGAGGCGATTGTATGGCTGTGCTAATGAGACATTGTATTAGCATATCGAATTCTAATTGTTACATCTCTGAACGTCCTCTTACTGGAGAGAAGGAGGGAGACAATCAAATCTTCAATAAAAATACACTGGACATCTCACCTGTTCAATGGGGCCCCCAGAAGTACACCTTGCTCTCCCTTGTGCTGATACACTCCTGACAGCCCACCTTGAAATAATATGGCCCAGGAAAAGCCCATCTGCCTGTATTCAACTGCCTTTGTGGCCAGCAAAATTGTTACTATCCCTGGCTTTATTTTTGACACAGTGCAGGTTTTGACACAGGTGCATATGGTGGCTCTCACTGGTGCCCATGAGAATAGAAAGAGGACACCATTCCTTTGCCTGTCCAGCGGGCAGTGCGCTGTCATTCACCCTCCTTGGGTTCCAGTGAGGAATCATCTCATCTAGCAAACGGTGTCTGCCTCCCAGGTCTGCAATGCGTGTCTCCCCACCTCCTGCGCTTGATTTAACTGTGACAATTAAGAAACCTTTATTAAGTTGCTATTGTATGTTCTACTCTGCTAAGCACAGGTCAGGCACTGTCCCATTTGTTTTGCACAATCCAGGATGTAGTGATCAGGAAACTGAGCAGATCATTTAGCAGGTCAGGAAACTGAGGCAGAAGGTTAAATAAAGTTGGTCAATGTATACAAGGCAGAGACTAAAGAGCCATATCTGATCCATATCCTTAGCTCTTGACAGCTGAGCCCTGCTTACTCCTCTGGAATGCCTTCCTGGATCCCCAGGCCAGGGCTAGGAGCCCAGGTGTGGCTGACTGCAGCACTTGCTCTTAAGGAATTCCACTCAGCACCTTCCCTGGGACAGCACCAACTGCAAGGCACCTCAAATATGGATTTGCTTGTCCATCTCCCTTAATTCGAGTTTGAGATTTGGGGGAGTAAAGAATGGGCCTGAGACATCTTTGCAGTCCCAGTACTTAGTCACTGTCAGTGTGGAAGGAAGGAAGGAAGGAAGGAGGAAAGAAGGAAGGAAGGAAGGAAGGAAGGAAGGAAACAAGCAAGCAAGAAAGGAAAGAAAGAAACAAGGAAGAAAGGAAGGAAGGACAGAAGGAAGGGAGCATGTACCCAAAATGAAGTTGAAGTAATGCTTAGGTAAAATTGAACAACAATGCGCAAAAGTTAACAGGCAAGAGAGCCAGAGCAATCTCGATGGACACAGCCTGAATGTTTCATTCAGTAACATCTATAATTCAAACGCGAATTCAGAAAGACAGATGCCCCAATCAACACATTCAAACACGGCTAGAGGAGGCGTCCTGCGCCCCAGAGCCTGTTGTGGCCTGAAGGCTGCTTCCACAAGGCTAAGAGCCCCCACTCCACCCCACCCTCTTATTTGTCTGCGGCTTGCAGTTTTAGAGTTTCAGAACGTTAAAGCCATGCCGCCCACCTTTTTCAAAGGCTTTTTTCAGCTGCGGCAGTATGATGGGTTTTTTATTTGGTGCTGTCGTAAAGGAGGGGCTGGGGATGAAGGAGAAAAATGGAATTCCTTGAAAACAGGAATTGGAAACAGATAAAAGCGAAGCTGAATGCAGAGGCATCTGTAGTAGGGATGCTTGAGGAATTTGGGAAGCCACCGGTGCTGGGCGGGATTACGTTCTGAGTGGAGGCAGCACGCGTGGCGCTCTGTCCAACGGGCTCCCCAAAGAAGAAAGTACTTGCTGCTGCAAGTGGGTGTCCACCATCCCTGTGCAAGGGCAGAGAGGAAGCGGGAGGCGGAAGGCCACGTCTACGAGCTTGGATTTGAGAGGCGCAAAGGCCATTTTCTTATTGCTTACAAAAACGATTTTTACGGTTTTTCCTTGTTCTCAGGTAATGAACCCTCAGACTTAGTTGTCAAGTGCAAGTAGTGCGTTGATGCCAGTAGAGCGGGTGATGCCAGGAAGCAGTGATATGGAGGAGGGAAGTGACGGGGAAGGAAAGCAAGCCCATCAGGCGTTATCAGTCTGGCTACCACCGCGGGCGGCAGTCCCGCTGGGGACTCTGAGAAATGGCGTGAACACTCCCCAGAGATGTGTGTGCCTCCAAAGGGGCCAAGGAGCTGGGGTAGACTTCCTCCCATCTCTATGCGTCCCCGGTTGAGGCCTGTTCCCCGGGGTGTGTGAGTTCCGAGCACTGGTGGCCGGTCCTGTACCCAAGCTGAGAATGTTCCTGCAGCCAGAGCCAGGGCTCAGGCAGGATGCCTCCAGGGTTTGCAGAAGGAATGGTGAACAAGGAGTGAACATGAGTGGGGCACGCACAGGGTGTGTGGGAGGCCTAGATTACTTGACGTATACCTTATGATCTGCTGTGTGTGTGTATATAATATGTGTGCTCATACACGTCCTAGTGTATTAGTGTTTACACACGTGGAAGCAAACACAAACATGTCAGTCACGGTTCTCTCTCCATGTACCACAGCCTTCATTAATTGATGCCATTCGTATTCATGAGTAGTCACGATGTGCTAGCCGCTGGTCTATGAATGGGGATACATTGTGACCAAGTTACATGAGGTCACCCAAGACAGACGGCTTATTTTATAGTCACAAGACACAGAAATACACAAATCAATTTAGAGGATATATTTTTATCAGGATAAGTGCTATACAGAAAACTGAGAGGCAAGGGAAGTCCTCAAGGTGAAAGTGAAGTTCCTGGTGAGATGTGACTGATAAGGAACCACACGTGAAGGGTTAGGGTTCCTTCCAGGCAGAGGAAATAGCACATGCAATGGCCCTAAGATAGGAGGACACTTGTTATCCACTTTATACTTTTATATTTGCAAATTTTCTGCAATGCATACATATTGTCAAAATCGGAGGGGAAAATGCAATACAATTTTTTTTTTAAATCTTGTTTGAGAAAAAAAAAAAAGACTTGACAGATTCTTAGAAATTTGACTGATACAACATTCCAAAATCGGTCATCTGCTGGGAATCAGAAAACCGCCATTAACTTCTCTTAATGGATGGCAAGTCCAGAATCAATCAATAAGTATTTACGGAGCTCTCACTGTGTAAAAGGCACTGCGTTTGGGCCCCAGGTGAGGGCACTGAGACGAGCAAGACAGTGATGGGCTGTCACGCTGTCTGCGCCTAGTAGGGAAGGTGGGGGTCATTGGAAACCAGTTCTATGATTAGACATTTCATGGTAAGATCTATGACAGAGTACAAATAAGGTGTCCTGAGACTAATCCAGGCAGGGACAAGTTTAAGAAGGCTTTCTGAGGTGGAAGTCATCTGAGCTGGGCTTACAAATTGCGTAAAGCTTGCCATAGTCACAGAGGCTGTTGCAGGCAAAAGAACAGCATGGATGAGGGCAAGCAGTGGAAAATTGCAGTGTCTGGAAAATGTGTTTCTTAGCATTCAGGGACAGAAGACCAGGTGGGAAAGATGGGTAGGATGGAATGACAGACTGCATGAGTGATGGTCATTTGCTGGTTTGCCAGCCACTCATCCACTTCCTTGCTTCTGATAACAATGCTCCAGTTTCCTTGGGGAGCTCCCTCACCCCGGTGCAATCTCAGGTGATGTGGTTGGGTAGAGCTGACTACCTAACATCTCTGGCTTCAGAAGAGGGCATGTGACTAAGGCTTGGCCAATCAAAGCATCCCATCCCTTTGTACATATCACTTGGTTGAAGAATGAACACATGACCTAACGAGAGCCAATTAACTACAGTTCAACAATTTGTGTTGTATGTGTTGGGAAAAGAGAATTCCTTTCTCTCCTGGAGCTGCTGAGGGATAGACTACAGATCTGAGACTGCCGCTGGGAGCCATATTATCACCACGACGAGAGAGACTGCATTAGAATGGAGCTAACAAGGAGGGAAGGATATCTGAGAGAGAAAGCGAACAAGATATTCTTTTAATGACAACTTTTAAGGTCAACTCTAGGTTTTCCAGCTGCGGAAACTAATAAACCTTTATTTTCCTTTGAGCTACTTTGGGGTAGATTTCTGTCCTTTGCAACTAAAAGCCCTAATTAATATACCACACTAAACATATGCCCACAGAAAGACTCCTTCGTGAATGTTCAGAGAAGCTTTATCCATGAAAGCCAAAAACAGAAAACAACCCAAATGTCCACCAACAGGCGAATGGATAAACAAAATGTGGTACATTCATTATACTACTACTCAGTAACAAAAAGGAATAAACTGCTGACACATTCAACAATATAGATACATCTCAAAAACAGTATGCTGAGTAAAGAAAGTCAGATACACAATACATTTATAAGAAATTCTAGAAAAATGAATCGAATCTACAGTGACAGAAAGCCAATCAGTAGGTATGTAAGGCCAGGGGCATGTGTGGAGATAGCCCAGGAAGGGGCACAAGGGATTATTTTATGGTGATAAAAATATTCGGTATCTTGACTGTGGTGGTGATTACACTGATGTATAAATTTGTCAAAAATAATAGAAATGTACTCTTCATGGGTGCATTTTTATTGAATGCAAAGCTTAATAAAGCTGATTTACCAAAAACTATACAAAATAAAAACATTTGCAGACAAGTATATATGTACCATTCTAAAGAGTTTTCATATTATTGTACGGAAAAGAAAGAGCCAGTGAAGGTTTCTGAGATGAGGATTTCTTTCCCCTCTGCAGGGTTGTTTTTCAGGAGGTCCCTATGTCATCGGAGTTCATATGCAGGGGGGTAAGACCTTAGGGATCTGGGCAGAACCCTTCAGGTTCAAACTGCAGATCCATCCCTATATGACTTGGGGTATATTACACAACTTCTGTGTGCCTCGGTGTTTTGTTTTTTCATTTATAAAATGTGGATAAAATAGCACCAATCTCAGAGGGCCATTGTAAAGAAAAACAAGGCATGTAACACACTCAGAGAAGAAAGAGGAGGAGGAGGAGGAGAAGGAGAAGTCCGAAGTCTGAAATGTGAAGGGTCTTAGTAGTAATAATAGTGGTGGAAGTATCAGTTGGATGGGGGAAAAGATAATGGCAAAGGGACCACATGGTTTGTCTAAGAAAAATAGGACCTGGAAGTAGGGCAACACCCATGGGAAAGAAACGAAGATGTGGATGTGAGAAATATTTTAGAAGGAGAGTCAACAGGATTTGGCCACTCATAGATGGCAAGGAAGAGGAAGAAAGAAAAAAAATTACTCAGAACTTTCTAACTTTGGAAGCTGAGGGATGTTAATGCGATTAGCTTGGGTGAGAGAAAAAAAAACAGGAAAAGGAACTGACTCATGGTAAAGGTAACGAGTTCACTTTTAGCAACATGGGGCTAACGCTGATCTCAGGACAGTAGGTTGGAGAAAGCAATGTACCCAGCAATGTACCCTACCCAGTATGGGTAGAAAGCAATACTTGCTTGCAGCGGTTGCCTGCAGAGCTCAGGGAGGGGGAAAAACAACCACAACAAAGCAGCCACCATGAGGACATGACCTCTTTTTGTAGATTTAGAGATCAGATTAGCGTTCAGAATAGGAATCATTGTGGATAATCAGTATCTAGGGAGAAAGAAGCTTCATGTATTGGGAAGTCATACCAGAAAGCAATTAAAACGTTTCCTGCCAGCCATGCCATCAGTGAAATCTTACAGGAGAGCAAAGAGGAACGTAAGAGTCAGAACAGGATGAGCAGCTGTGATGTTCTGACAGCAGCTTTCTCTAGACGCTTGCAGACTTCTAGCCCAGGATTTAACATCTTAGAATCTGAGAGATGTTTAAACTTAACCCTAATCTTCTTAACTTCTTACTCCTTGGGGATATATGTATGTGTGTGTGTATATATATATATATATGTATATATATATACACACACCCATATATAATGTAATATATATATAATGTAATATATATAATGTAATATATAGTATATATAAAATATATGTAATGTATATGTATATATAATGTAATATATAAGTAATATATACATATATAAAGTAATATATATATGCATATATATTACTAGCCCTGATTTTTGTGATGATATATTCCTTAAAACAGTGAGGTTTGAATTGATTCTTTGAAAAAACAAGTTCACTTTCACTTATACACTGTAATTCTTCACTGGTGAGGGTGCTTCCGGGATTCTCCTCTGGCACAGAGTGTTGGTACCATTTCACTCGTGGTAGTGATCCTAAAAGTTTGTCCTATAGATATTATCTCAGGAGATATTCTGTGAACCCCCATTTTCAGAGGACTGTTGAGACACCAAGTTAGTAGAACGTACAAGTTGTATTATTTCCTATTGATGAAAACTAGATCGAACATTCTTTTCCCAAGAGCTAAGTGACACTTGGCATAGACAAGAGAGTATCTTAATATCTTGTTAAGTCTGTTCTATATGACGTTGTTAAGAGTTGTGGGTAACGAAAGGAAAAGCACTAAAAGTTGTATTTGTGGATTAAGTATAAAAAAATGTATATACAGATTACATTTTGGGTTAAAAAATGCCTTAATTGCTAGGAAGACTGTTTTACGCATATTTCCTTAAACACCATTTCTAAAATATTCCTAGCAGAAAGGAACTCCTCTGAAAGGCACAGTTAAGAAATAAAGCAAAAGGAGTCATGCTAAAGAAGCGAAGACTGGGAAATGAGACCTGGGCATCGACTGCCTTACCCTTGACATCAGCTTCATCTGAGCCTGTGTTGGCTGGAAATTAACATGATTAGATGGTTTGCTTCCCTTTCACCTGCGTAGTGCGTGTTCTCAGAAGGACGGAGCAGATTGCTCTCCTCACGCTAGTAGTCTCCCTGGAAGCTTAGCCCGCAGATGCAGTGGAGATAAGCAGCTGTAATTCGCAGGGTAACGTTGGGTACACATCAATGGCCCTACCAGCCTCGGCCACAACCAGATCCCAGTTTCATCAAGTTAGTTCACATCTCTTCTCATATGAAAACAGAAGATATTAGTCATATCTTACCTTCAACAAGCAGAGTGTTTTGAGGATCAAACAAAACAACAGACGTCAATGTGTTTTGAACACAGAATACAATACATTGTTATTAATATGAAGATCTGCTTTCCTCTTAAAGCAGAAGTGGGCAAACAATGGCCCATGGATCAAATCTGTCCTGCAGCCCAATTTTGTATAGCCTGTAGACTAGGAATGATTTTTACATTTAAAGAATTATTAAAAGGAGAAGGAGCGTGAAGGAGAGAAGGGGGAGGAGGAGAATATGCAACAGAACCCCTAGGTGGCCTGCAAAACCTAAAATATTTACTATCTGTCCATTTACAGAAAAAAAAGAGTTTGTAGATCCCTATGTTTAAAAAAGAAAGAGAGAGACAGAGAGAGAGAGACAGAGAGAGAGAGAGAGAGACAGTGAGACAGAGAGACAGAGAGACAGAGAGAGAGATACCGGTTATTTCTTTGCCTTCCTATAGTAGACTGCAAAAATGGCCCTGATTCTTCACCACCCTCTGTGCCAGTAACGATTCAGTGCCCTCCCACTTTGACACTGGCCTCAGCCATGGGGGGTGCTTGGCCAATGGATGTTTGGCAAACAGGCATGGAAAGCAACAGTAGTATTGTGCGTGCTCTCTTGTGCCTCTGCCATTCCTCTGAGAACATGCCAGAGCTAAACCTGCAACAAGATGGAAGAGTCATGGAGCAAAGCCAGGTCACGGCAGTCACAATCGCTGAGGCCACCATACATCAGCCACCAGTCAGCTGCCTCCAAGACACGTGAGCAAACCCAGCCAAGATCAGAATGGCCACCTAGGCCACGGATGACCCCATACGCATGGGCAATACATACTACCTGTCATATGCTACTGAGGGTGTGTTACACAGCAACATGTGATATACTTTCTTCCGTTTCCCCCACCACCTGCAGCGGGTGTACAAGAATATGTACCTCAGTCTTCAATAAGAGCAAGTTAGTTATTCCTACCAGCTCCCATCGTTGCTTTTGGATGCAAGCGTATGCTTGAGATTCACGGACTCGCCATACCTGGCAGAGCACTCTAAAGAGGGTAGAGATGGCATAGACTTGGAGTTAGAACTCTCATGTTACCGGTGCTCCAATCTTCCAGACTCTGGACATGGCATTACCAAGGCTGTGTCACGAGCTAGAACCTGACCGTTCAAGCTCACCTCCATGAGTCTCCATGCATCCATCCATCTAACAAATATTTCTTATAGTTCCTATATGGCAAGCACGGCTCTGATACTAACATACAGCCCTGACCTGAAGGAGTTTATCTGTGAGGGAGGTTACATTTTCCAGTCCTGTTTCTTCCTCACCAGTCCTGCCATGATGGAATACTCATCGATAGTGTAGCTCCATAACTTTGTTATAATCTATTCTCAGTAGTGCAAGTCCAGATTTTATAGATTCAAAACCATTTAGCTATGTTTAACATGAAAAATTCACACACACACACACACACACACACACACACACACACACACACACACCAGAAATATTTTGACCCCTTCAAAGGAGATGAAATAACACTGGAAGACAATACAAAGTGAGAGCAACAAAGCCTAATCATTTTCTCTGCAGGCACATGTCTCCATCTTTAGTACCTGGAAACATGGATGAATTGTCCTAATAGTTAACTTTGCTCAAACTACCTTAAAATTGAAACATGAATACACAATTCTTTTTCAGTAACATAGTATGGTGGTTTTAAAATATGTCCACATACTTTGACACTTCTCCTTCAGGAGGTGAAGCTTAATTCCTTTCCCACTGAGTGTGGAACTGGATTTGGTGACTCACTTCTAACAAATAGAGTGTGATAAAAGTGATGGTGTGTGACATCGAAGATTAGGACATAAAAGACATTCTAGTTGCTGCTTTGCTTTTCTCTCGCTGGGATATGTCACTCTGAGGAAAGCCAGTTGTCATCTTAAGTAGTGATTCTAGCGGTCCTGTGGAGAGGCCAGTGTGCTAGGGAACTGAGGCCTCTTGCCAATAGCCATGTGAAGGCACCATTTTAACATCAGATCTCCCAGGCCTGGTCAAGCCTTCAGATGAGACTGCAACCCTGGCTGACATCCTGACAGCAATAATCATGAAAGACTCTGAACCAGAACCACCTACCTAGGCTGTTCCTGATAAAACAAATCACTTTTAAACCACTGGGATTTGGGGTCATTTTTATGCCAGCAATAGATAATTAATTATGTAGATAGCATTGAATGATTAAAATCAGTCATAGCTGATCTAACTGACCTGGGAACAAAGAAATTATGGGACATGAATGGGAAGAGTCTCATAGCCACTTTGATTGACACCAACCTACATTTCTCTGGTGAAGTGAGTCATAGGAGTTCTGCTTTTGTTGCTGCCACCTACATTAGTGAGTCTGTTTATAGATTTGTTGCCATCAAAACCAAAGGGGCAGAAATTGACTGGACATTAAAGATGGCACCTTGGTGCCATGTCAAAAACCTTGTGACTATTAAAATTTCTTATATTTGCAAAACAAGTATTTTTATTAATTTTTACTTTTGATGATAACTAAGATTAATTGTTGGTTTAACTTGCAGTTTGATCTTTTTTTTTTCTATTTGTTTAAGAAAGTAACCCTTAATTTCCATCCGAAAAATCTAGAGTGAGTGACCGTATTTTTTAGTAAAGATTATTCTTTGTACTCTATGATGTGAATGGGAATGGAATCCATCTCAAATGAGACACAATAGATTGTATACAAAATGTTTTTGTAAATGTTTACATCATTTCTTTTCTGATTGGGGAGCAGTGCAAAGATTTCATCTGATCTCAAAAGGGTCTGTGATAACCAAAGGATTAACAATCACAAATCCAGGGGTTTTCCTTTGTCAACCCTATCTTTCCATTTATAGTAGATGTCACCTGTATTTCAGGCTGGAGGGGAACAAAAAGGTAACTCCCAGAGAAACATTTGAAAGGCTTACTGTTGTGGAAAGAACTGACAAATGTGTGTAGATAAAGAATATATTTGGCAGGGTAGTAGATTTGGGATTTTTATCTGCAAGGCTGCCTTATGGGTATGGTTGATTTAACTCTGTGTTTAATGTCACTCAATATCTTGTATATAATCTGTTAAAAATTAAATGTGCACTCCTATAAATCTGAAAGTTACTCAGCTCAATTCTCTCAGGCTGCAGTGCATCACATCGCACTCTCAAGTTCAGATCTCCTGCTGTGCAAACTCAATGGAGAATCAGTCAATGACTTCACAATCAATGACTTAACTTCTTGCAGGAGTTCAGACTAGGGGCTTTGACCATAAGTCAGCAAAACAGATTCCTGTCCCTGAAAAGTGTGTTATAAGACTTGTGTGGGCCTGGACAAAGCATACCTAAGCCAACAATGATTTTCGTCTTCCCGACTCCAACTCCAAAGCTCCTTCGGGAGCAGCACACACAAAAGACAAGGGACGGACAAGAGGTGAGGTTCCCCCACTCAGCCCCGGAGCCACATGCTAACCCTGCCACGGGTGGCAAAGATATAAAGACAGGCTGAAGGGCAAGGGAATGGTAGAAAGTAGGGTTAGAGGTAATGTATGAAACACCTCTGGGCACCCAAGTGCTAAATAGGAGACCAAGAATTAGAAACAGACGAATTGATCCTTGCTGTCATATAATTTATCGTTTGTTTGAGGGAACACAGAACTATCCAAAGAGCAATATACTGAAGAAAAGTTTGAAATATTGTAAATATCTAACATGTCAATAGATGAAAAATAAATGCTATCAATTCGGAAAGACTCAAGGAGGAAAGTGTCATATGACACCTCTCTCCCCTTTGGCACCCATGACAGACACCACTAATTAATCCCAGGATTCTTTCCTGTGAAGTTTACTAAATACAGCTCCAGAATCTTCTTCTACACACATACCAGGCAGTGATTCCCTCTCAGTCTGATCTGGCTTGTGAGATGAAGCCTGTTTACCTGAATTTATTGGTGCAGAGGACTGAAATACTAAATGGTCACTCCAAAAGCATGAGGGTGTTGGGATAAAAGTTACAGGGAAGGGAAAGCTGCCAACGTACATTTAGAAAGGAGTAGAATTCTTAGGGTGATCCAAGAGGAGAAAGATACATCTCTAGCTTCTTCTTCCAGCAGCAAAGAAGGAGAAAAAGTATATCAGAGAGCTCTGCAAAACCAAGGCACCTACTGTTTGTAACAGATGACGTGGCACGTTTGGTATAGGGGAAGCTCTTGCTCTTTAACCTGGCATCTCTGGGAGAATACAGCGAAAGATAATGACTACACTTGTGCTTTCTCAACACGGACCCAACCAGGTCAGTCTTGGTTTCCTGAAGTCTAATCACTCTAGAAAGCTAAAGCCACATACAAGAGGGATCTACTATCCCTACCCATATCTGATTTTCTTCCAGTGCTTTCTAACAGCTGTATAACAAGGCAATCCAGAAATTGAGACGTTATCCTGGATGTCCATCTCTCCTGCACCTTCCATATTCAATCCATCACTGTGTCATGTGTATTTTACCCCCTAAGTAACTCAGAATGCCTTCTACCTTGCTCTATTTCTCCTGCAGCCATGCTAGGTCAAGCGTCTGGCACAGCTAACCTGAATATGACAACAGCCCCACATTCAAGCTGGTCATCTCTAATCCATTTCCTCCCTTCCAACCAAAGAGCTCTTTATGAAATGTAAATCCTTTTCTAATAGTTCCACTTCCCTGCTTCCTATTCATGGCCTCCCCATGTCCCCAGGAATGGAGTCTAGAATGTGCCACAAGGTCAACAGGCCCTCCAGGGACGAGACTCTTTCTGCCAGGGCCACTGTCAGGGTCCTGCCCACTGAGCCGCTTCCAGTTCCAAGAACAAACCACACCTCCTCTAGCTACCAGGGCGTTGTACATGCCGTTCCCTCTGCCTTAGGATACTTAACTCTTCTCCCCCCTTCAGTCTCCACCCCCCCACACACACACAAACACACACACGTTCATGTGTTTCCCCTTCAAACCCTAGCTGAAGTCACCTCATCAGAGAACCCTTCCCTCCCGGATTAGTCAGTTATCAGCATTTATTATGCTCACGGAGAATACCCAAGAAACCCTCCTTTGTAGGAACTTCTCCTTCTAGAACCTATCACTGCTGTATCCCTTGCACACATATGAGTAGGGAAAATGGCATCCTTCTTTCCCCCTCCTGTATCTCCAGGGTTTGCCCACTATGAATCCTCAGAGAATATTTCTGAATGAATGAATGGCTGAGTGAATCCTACCAGTGGTAAACTCATTCAGCAGACCCTTATTTAAAATTTGGAATTCTGCCACAGAAGGGAAATATTTGGGGAATGTGAGACATGGCAGTGGGAAAATTTACAAAAGGGCTGAGTATTGACAGGTTTAAGGATATGGTTGGGAACGGGCCTAGGAGGAGGGGACGGAGGGAAAATTCACTTTAATAGTCTTAGTATAATCACAGGATAAATAAAGTTGAGATAAAACAGTCTCCTTCTCATGCCTGCGAGCCATTGATTCAGCTAAAAAGGCAATTACCCAAGAACAATATGAATATTGTCTATCACAATGACATAGAAAAAAGTGCTGAATGTTGCAATGAGAGTGAGCAGTCCATTAAAAAAACAACAACAACAAAAAACTTGGGGCGGTGAAACACCCATGTGCCTGTCACATTTTATTATAAGTAGCTCAAATAACTCTGTTCAATCTCATCTGCTTGGAGCCAAACACTATTTTTTATTGTAAGGCAGAGACATTTCCTGTGAAAGTAGGCATAACTGGTAGTTGTCCTACAAAATTTTCTGCTTAAACAGTTCTATGTGTTGGTGAATAAAGGAATTGGGGAGAAGCATTATTGAGTACCTACTAAGTGCCAGACACTGAATTTTTATGATTATATTGTAGAAGGGTATGTTTTAGTTTTATTTATTTATTTTTTACTCAGATGTGGTAATCTAAAATTTGGAGTTTATTGAAATCACTTGCTCAAGGCCATGTATTTAGTAAATAAATGACAGCAATTTAATCCAGGTCTTCATACACCTCTGTGTATTCCACGAACTCACAGATGAGGAGTTTGAACCACGGAAGTAATAAGATTATCAAGGGATGGCAGAATCCAGAGTTCACTGGAATTTTATTGGGGACTTTTTGACTCTGACAGCACCTTGGATCAATAACATAAAACAAATGTCTTTCCCTACTCCTGCTTTTCCAGGAAATATGCCTAAAATTGGTCATTCAAATAAACATTGGAATGTAATTATGCCTTTTAACGCCTGACAGTGTACAAAGCAGTGCTCATGAATGAGTTATTGATAGCGAAGACCCTTTTTATGTAGGCCTGCATGTTGGTATGTTTATATAATTGTCTACTTGGAGATTCTTGCAGAGCACTGTGTAGGAAGACATGTATCCCGTTATCCCCCATACATTAATGTCGGGGTCAGTGCCTAAAGGTTTAGAGCTTGGCGACACTCATCCTGGGACTAGCAGTGGTCTGCCTGACACACAGAATGTTTCTTTCAGCAAAGGAGTGGATGGGCATGTCCTACACACTTCTGTGATCACAAATAAGGATTTCGCTAGCAAGTCCCAGGATAACACTCAAGCCAAGATTCTCATGTATGCATTAGTCATCGGGTGCTGCATTACAAATTACCACAAACTAAGAAGTGAGAAACAATACACATTTATTATATTATGGTTTCTGTGGGTCAGGAATAAGGGCACACCTTATCGGTTCCTCTGTTTCAGGGTCTCTCCTAAAGCATTGAGGGATGGGCCAGGACTGGGGTCTCATCTGAAAGTTCATGACATGATTGCAGGTAGAGGCTGTTCCTTTTGGGTTATTGAACTGAGATCCCCAGGTCCCCCTGAGTCCCATATCATATGAACCTCCCCCAACGTGTCAACTCGCTCCATCAAAGCCAAGAAGGGAGACAGTCTGCTAACAAGACAGAAGTCAGAACCCTCTGTAATCCTATCACAGAAGTGACCTCCGTAAATGCTGAGGTGTTCTATGGTGGGGAGCAAGTTCCTCAAGGAGAGAGGATCACACAAGGCTGTGAATACCGGGAAGTGGGATGAGTGGGGCCACCTTAGAAGCTGCCTACCATGTATACAAAAAATCTCTGCTTATGCAGACCTCATCCCAGCTAAGAGCTGCCCCGTTCTGCCACGCACATACCTCCAAGGACACAAGGAGTTCAGACTCCATCCACAGGGACCCTGTGTTCTCCCTCCAGAACCACATTGCCATGGCACCCATTCAGCATCCTCTTAGAATGTTTTTGATGACTTATTTCAGGGTATTACAAATCTGAACCTGAAACCCAGAGTCACCACACTGGGGAACAGTATTAAACTATCCTGGCTGCCCTGCCTATTTCTTCTTACAGCTCTACCCCTAAGTATCTGACTTCCCTTCAGTACGGCTCTGCCATCCATGACTTAATTCTTACACTTTCTAACCAGGCAGCAGGTGCCCTCAGTGACCAGCCCTATCCACTCATCCCACCCCAGAAGCCGCGTAAAGGTGGTCTCCATCTTGGCCAATGGCTTCTGGCATCTCCCTGCTTGCAAGCATTCTTAGCCAGCAACAAACGCTCAGCCTGGGCACGGGGCAGGTGGGGCTTGATGGAGTTAATGCCCAGGAGTAATCTTCAACCCATGAAGGTGAGTTGGGAGGTAAGTGCCCCAGCCTCCCCGCCCTTGGACGGGACAATTCTGAGGCCCACCATCTCTCAGAGGGTCCACATCCGGATTGAACGTCAGCAACGCCAGAAGATGCCATTCATTAATGCACCTTTTATTGGAATCGTCTCCTTTCCTGCCTCACCTCACCTCTCCCTCCCAGTGATTCCTGGAATCACTTCCCAAATAAACTGCATGCACTGAAGTCCTTCTCATAGACTTTGGGGAAACCCAGACAAAGAAACTATATTTTGAGCCTTGGGGTTGGTAGTTCCACAAGCTAACTACGGTTACCTGGCCTCACTTGGGCTTCAGAGGAGATTGACAGGGAGTTGAAGGAAGAGGGCAGAGGAGATGGGCCCGAGTGTTCAGATATGGAGTGGCAAAGGAATGCACAGTGCCAGGGCTCATATTACACTGTTGATGCAGTTTATCTAATTTCTCTCATTACACCCCATGAGGTAAGAGCCATTACCATTTTACAAAGGGGACACCTACGCCTTGGAGCATTTCCTGAATTTACTGGGGGAATGGTAGAGCTGTAAGGTGAGCTCAGTTCTACCTGGGTCACATCGGTCTCCTCATTATACCTCATGATGGTGTGCAGTCTCTGCCACCACGTGCTGCCCCCCTACCCTCCATGATTAGGTCCTTATGGACTTATCTGCCACCTCCACACTTGACCCCTTGTATTATTTCCCCATGCTGCTGCAACAAACTACTGCAAACTTAAAACAACACGATCTGTTCTGTTCTAGTCCTACAGGTGAGAAGTCCAAACTGAGTCTTACGGGGCTAAAATCAGGGGCTTGGCCGAGCTGGATCCTTCTGGAATCTCCAGGGGAGAATCTATTCTCCGTCTATCAAAGCTTTTGGAAACTGACCCCAGTCCTTGGCTTATGGCCTCATTACTCCAAGCTCTGCTTCCATCATCACAATCACTTCTCTAACTCTGACCTACTTCCATCTTAGGTGGACCCTTGTGATTATATTGGGGCCACTGATTATATCCAATAATCCAGGATAATCTCCCCATTTCAAGATTCTTAACTTGATCACATCTGCAAGTCCCTTTTACCCCATAAAGTACCATTTACAGTTTCAGGGATTAGGGTGTGGACATTTGGGGTCCGTTATCCAGCCAATCGTATTCCTATAATCCACTCGCCCCCCATGGTCAAGGGAAACCTTTTTAAAGAATCAAACAGATATTATCACGTCTCTAGTCAAACCCCATGACTGAGTCCCATTGCACTCTGAATAAACGCCACTGGCTCCTTGTAGGAACTGCCTCCTGCTGTTCTAACCTTGTCTTGGCACTCTGCCTGTTGAGCGCTTGCTCTGGCTGTCCTGGCCTCCCTTCTGTGCCCTAAAGCCTGTGGTCTTTTTCTGCTGAGGAGTGTTTGCATTTGTTCTTTCTTTTGCCTGTGGGTAGATTCTTCACAGAACCCATCAAGATGTGGCCTGAGGATCCGGGCCTCACAGTGTCATTCCTGCTGGCATCTCCAGTTCTGAGACAATGAGTTGAATCCAGGAGGATTTGGGGGACTGTTCTGTGGAGCTATCCCATAAGGGGTTGAGGAAGGCAGAGTTGGACGAAGGGACGAGCAAATCCACAATGAGATAGATTGCAGATGCTTCTGAAGCCTCTGCAGATCCTACAGGGAACACCTGGCCAGTGGCCCTTTAGATGAGACAAGAAAGCTGGGTCACTGGCCATGAGCTGCCTACCCCCTATGAGGGGCTTTGAAAACAAAGCAACCACCGCTATGCAAAAGGAGATGACTAAACTAGTTAAAATAATGATGGTCCTTGAAATGCAGAAAACTGATAAAACTGGCTTTGCAGGAGAGTGGATGCATGGGATAGCTTATCAAGAACTTGTCCTGGGAATAAATTTTTAATAGCAGTGATTCCTACCTGATGAAAAATCCATTTTCACTGGAACCTGTGTGGCCCATCTCTAATTCAGATATTTCCTCAAATCTACCAGGTAATATGTGAGCTGAACAGTTTAACACACTGTTTTTCTTTCATACACACACACACACACACACACACACACACACACACACATATATATGGACGCAGGCAAATTTGAGGAATAAACATGCACAAGTGCATGAAGCCTGCTAGAATATACTCATTACTATGCATGTCATTCTCCCACGCATAAACCCAGCAGGTGTGGAAGATGGCTGACCCCGTTCTTAAACTGAGGCATACGATCCTGGCAACATAAAATCCTGGTGTTCTGGTTGCCAGTGGGTCCGACTCTGTGTGTCCTCGGGCCCTGGCCGACGTCAAGGAGCCTGGCCAGAGCCGTCTCTCTCCCAGCTTCACACTGGCACAGCGTCCCTTTGCAAAGAAGCAACTGGCCATGTGATCACCCTGGTCCCTTGTCCTTCAGTTGTCTGTCTGTCTGTCTGGTTATCCAAACCACCAATCCAGTCCTCTCCGGTCTTCTGACCTTCCATCACAGTCTATTTTTTAATGACTAAACATTGCAAATGTATAAGAAATGCAGTGAAGAGTTGGGGGAATCCTCACTGGCACCCTTCTTGGACCCTTACTACCTTTAACAGACACTAACAGAAACATCCCCAAATATATAGTTCACAAGACACACGCCATCTAATGAATGATGTTTTTATTAATAGTCTAATTTATGTTGTCACAGTTGGTGCTTTAATCAATGACTATTTGCGAGTCCCCACCGGATACCAACCTCAGGAAATGCAACCAAGGAAACCCACACACGCTTTGATGGATTCCAGAGTCTTGAAGACCAGCAGTGACCAGTTTGGGACTTGCAACAGTCATTATTTGATTCAGTACACTAACCGTCCTGTGACCATGGCCCCCTTCTTACAAGTGAGAAAGCCGGAGCTTAGAAAGGTTTAAAGGTGTACCTAAGTTATATTGTTTGCCTTCATTTAGGACATTTGTGTGTTTATGTGCTCAGCGTTGTGGGACAGAAAGCAGGTTCCCAGGCAGGCATGGACCCTAGCAGGACATCCAGGACACGGCCTGGAGGGAGAAGGGACTGACAGGTTGCACCAGTGTTGGATAAGAAGACCCCTTGGCTTGTCCACATGAGGCAAGAGCCAAGCAACTGGCTCTGGTTATGCATGTCAGAGATTCCAGGCAGAAGCCCCGTTAGGCACAGCCTCATGTCAAGGGGAAGCCAGAAACACTAGTCTCATACCTGTGCTTGGATCACTGCTACCATATACGTCTGTGCTCACGGAGGGCCTACATCCCTCACTCAATGCTGCACGGCTACAATTAACTGGTGAAATCATCCGACCAACCCAATCCCAAGCACGTCTATATCCGGGGGGACGCCGGCCAGCTAGCCTGTCACTCAGTGTCCATGACCACTTGCCCTGGCTCTGCTCTCACCCTGAAAAGGGCCAGTTTGAACAGAGGTCCCCACTGGGTCACCGTTTTAGGATTCACAATTTTGAGGGACTGTGATCAGAATGGCAAGCAATCATATTGCAAATGATCTCTTTACCTTGCACAGACCAGTAAAGCTGGCCTCCTCCTGCCAGCACTTACATCTTGTTATACATGTGGAATAAAGAACAGTAAAATCCCACTGTACAGTGCTCCACAAGCTAAGGGTTTAGTTACTCTTTGTGCCAAACCCTGCCTTTTCCTTTACACCCCTTGTATCATGCTGTCCATGGGTACTAACCTGTCCTCAACATCAGCTTTAAAATCAGAATCTACGCTAACAGGGGACCTGGCCTGCCTGCCATAGGTACACTGCTGGCTTGTACCCCCTAACACCTCCATGTAATATGCAAAAGCCAGCTCCCTTCCTCTCTCCCTTCCAGGGAGATCCTTGCACAACTTTCAGGCAGATCCCTATACCTTTGCAGAGAGAAAATCAAGGGGCTTCCCCACACACCACGTCTTTAATTAAGCAAGCGCTTACTAGTGTTGAGCTCTCACTTCTCATCTTTTAACAAAAAAATAGAGACTCTCCTACTGGCTTCTCTCTGTAAGAGAGATCCAGGGAGGAAATCTCTGGGTGTAGCTTGAGCAAGAAATGATCTTTTCTGAATTATTCCACACGTGGGGTCTCTATGGTCATGGATGCTGCCAGTATTTGACATGATCACTAAAAGAAACTCCATTTATTACTGCTCTTCATGGCCACTCTGTTTTCCCTGTCCACAAAGTGACATTCTAGATTTTCAAAACAAGGAGCAAAAGTATGTCGGGTGCTGCAATCTTTCTCACAAGTCATCACACGGAATCATCATGATAATCATTGGAGGAAATGAGTGTTCTCGTTTTCAGATCTGAAAAACTGAAACTCAGAATGGTTAAATAATTTACTCAGGGTTCTTCAGCAAGCAATGATAAACCTGATTGAGTCCAAGAGCATCCTCTGATCCACATATCCTACTACTGCCTCTGGGCAAACAGACTGGCAACCTGCATTCCTTAGTCCTTCTCCCCCACAACCTCTGCCCGCGCCAGTAACTGATCATGTGAGGCTAGCAGCCAAATGCGTGCTAAGTTCCTCCACATTTGTTAAGTGTGGCAATTCTGTGGAATCCAGCGTTCTGTGGAATCAGTGTCCTCGCAAATTCTGGGAGGGAAAGAGTTCAAAGATCTCTGCAAACTAAGGTGACTATATGTCCCAGTTTGCCCAGGAAGGGCCTGGTTCAGTCGAATTGCTCAGTATAATTAGTAACAGTGGCCCCACTGCTGTCAGTGGTATCCTGGTTTGAACTAGAAATTACACAGCCACTTCCTCTAGGCCCCACATACACAGAACACATGTTCTCTGAAAATGGTAACCATCAATGATGATTAAAATAATTGTGCATTACCTGAATATCTGAGAAGGGTGTGGAAGGACGCAGCTAAGGGTCATTATCATTCCCACTTGCAGTTAGGAAGAAAATGTTAACTCTAATTCACTAGGGAGAAGGGAGAAGTTAAATATACTCTTTTCCACCTTAATACTCAGCTCTCTGTATAAAAGTACCAGGCTTGTTTGTCAGAACTTATCTCCCAGGGGCCACCAGGACATGTAAGAGGGAGCCATTCACAGGAAATGCACCTGAAAACCACTCATCAAAAAGATTGTTTATTTACAGAACCAGGGTTCTGCTTGAAGACCTCTGAAATGGCATCTAGGCACAGTGAACATTCTAGAATCGGTCAGATAGCTTCATGGTACCTAAGGGCAGAGCATAGGGTCAGGCAACCGAGGCGTCCTCACAGCTCGAGAAATCTCTCTCAGGTACAAAAGCTTACACACCAGGACATATGCACACACACACACACACACACGGAGCACACACATGCAAAATCACACACAACTAATACTTCTTGACCCAGATGTCACTTTGTACAACACAGACATGAATTCATGATCTTTCAACAGAACTGAAGCCTGAAGCTTTTCTCCCTCTCATTGGATCAGGTTACACTCTAAATGACTTACAAGTTTACTGAGCAAAGCCGCAAAACACACGTGTTGCTCTGTGGTAGGTGATACACCGTTTGTCTTACGTTTTGCCCAGCTTGACTAAATATGCCACACTACAGAATATTACATGATAAACAGTTAAACTGAGTATTTTCAAGCAACTTATTAAATGTGATTTTTTCCCCCCTCAAAGAACCCACAGGTTATTAGTCCTCTACCCTTATTCTCTTTAACTCTCAGAAGAGGGCTGTGGCCTTCGGAAAGCAGAACTGAGGTTGGGGCTAAGGTCTGGCTCTGATGTCAGGTTCCCGGAATGCCTACAAGTCATGTTTCTAGAGGGTAATCTCCACAATGTGCATTTGCTGCGCCTTGCCCTTTTATGTATGCTAAAGCACGCAATCATCTGGAAAGACGGTAAAAAGCAATTGTAAATAGTTCTGCTCCATGGAACCAGTACAGACTCCAGATCGGAGCTAGTATGAATGCTTTTCAAAGAAATATTTGGGAAAGAGTCCTGATGTATTAAGGTAGCTCTTGACGTCATTGCATGTACATTAAACTGAGATGGTGAGTATGTGGCATGCGTGACACAACTTTTATACCCCTGCCCATGACAGACATCTTTAATCGACTTCACACTTTCCTGATGAGCTTCAGAACTTTACTCAGCACAGAGATCTCAGCAGCCTGGAAGTGGCTGCTGACTCGCCTAAAGGAAACTAGTTGCTACTCCAGATGGAGACACATGATTATATCTCAGGGACAGATGAACCAGTGATATTCATATCCAGCCCTGATGGGACAAGTAGCAGGGAAACTTATAACATCAGATGCCATGATTCACTCCCACTGTGCCCTTCTTGTTCTAAATCCTGGACCTGTACTCTGTCGGCCTGCCTTTTAATCCCTGACACCAAGAAATATCTGCAGGTATCAGAAGCTGGGGCATTTTTCTCATTATTAGACCATCTCCTCCAAAGGCTTGAGTCCCTCCCTTTTGAGACTTGCCCTCAGTCTTCCCTCATTAATCTCAGCTATTCATTCATTCTTCATCTGTGGTTTTAATTGCTGCCACAGTCTTTGGTAAGGATGGAAAGGAGTAAAGACATGTCACACTCAACTTCCTAGAGTGGACCTAGTAAAAGAGAGGGAGACTGAAAAATCAGACATGAATGTGCTATGATTCTATTAGTTCTGTAAAAGAATAAAAAGCACACGTTTTTCATCAACATAGAAAACAAAAGACTTCCTGTATCATATCCTAATAACATGTAAGATAACATCTGCTACCACCAGAAAACAAAAACATCACCCACAGGCTCTCTGCCTTCCTCGCTTGGGTACCAGCTTCTCCCTCATTCCACAATTACTGATCAAGCTAGATGGTTTGGAGAGCTTGGTGAGCAGGACAAATGTAGTTTTGCTCACATGATGGATGCGTCCTTCAATCCATGATTGGTCACACTCCTTGCCTGTGATGTCTGTGACTTCACCCCTTATTCTCCTGTTCCTTGAGAGCTGCTGGCCTTAGTGCTCCAACCACATCTGTGGGTTTGACCTGTTGTCCTGGCCCATCTTGGTGTGATCTGATTAGGGAAGCAGTAGGTGGAGGGTCCGAATGCAATCTCTCACCACTGGTGTGTGGTTCCCTGTCATCGGAGTGACACAACAGAGGGTTAGGCTGGAAGATGCGTGGCAGTGGCCCTTTGCAGCGCCAAGAAGGGACTCAGTAAGCCAGGTACATTAGGCAAGATTGAGCTAACACTTGGAACCGGAAAGGGGCAGGAACAGAGCTGGCAAGCAGACAAGCTAGAAAGATCAGACCAAAATGCTAAGCTCAGGCCGATCAGACTTGGTCAGAAATGGTCAAACAGGTGATCCAGATGCAGGAAAACAAACAAGACCCAGGGCTGACCACGCCAGGGCAGTGTCTTCTGGTTCACCACTTGTTTTCTGCAGGGTGTTGTTTGACTGGCACTCATTTCTGTTATTATGATGACGACTCCTGGTTTTCAGATGAGAACTCTAAGCCCCATGGAAGCCAACTAAGTTGGCTAAATTCAGAGAGCTAATAAATGGAGGGTGGGGACTTAACCCGAGTTGCCTCAGGCACTGTTTCCTGCAGGGAGGGAGCCCGTTGGCTCTGAATGTTAGGCCAAGCTACCAGCAGGGACTGTTTGTTCTCTGCCCTCTCAATTCCTGCGAGTGGTGGGGCCGTGGCTCAGAGGAAACACCCGGCTCTCTAGATGTCACTGACTTCTGAAAATAGCAGGAGCAGAGGGCTGGGCCTTTTGGGAGATTCTTCCAATATTTTTCTTAGAAGTGAGCACATCCATTTCCTAATTAATTATCTCCATTAGCTAAGCTCAATTACTTTGTGTCCACCTCCAAGAACACAACCTTGATCCTTGGAGACTTCCTATTTGAATTTCCAAAGGGGCAAATATTGCCAGAAGCGTGTTTTATGTAATTACACTGTAGATATTTCACTCTCTCTTTACTTAATGATTATTAAATACTGAAACGAACTGCCATCCTTGGATGTGGGTTCCATCAGTTTAAGAGAAAGTAAAGTAAAATGGGGTATTTCTCCCTGCAGAATCTGGGGGACCACATTTCCAGAAACTCTACTTGAGCAGCTACTCGTGGATACCTGCATTAAAGTGCCCTCCCCTCTCAATCCTCATGACACCACATGGTCCAGTGTTTCTCAGTGGAGATTTCCTATTCTACTCTGCATAAGAACCTGAGAGCAGGATAAATGCCCTTCCCAAGGCCCTGCACCTAGTATTACTGCATCAGCATGTCTGAGGGCAGGGCCTGGGAATCTGCGCTTTTAACACTCTTCCTTGGCGATTCTGTTTACATGAATGTCTAAGAACCAGTGATCGTTCTTTGTCTGATACATGAAGACAGCCTTATCGTGGGGGACAGGAGAGGCAAAATGAAAACAAGCCAGTCTCCTCTCATACATATTTTAATAAGAAGAATTCAATACATGTTATCTACTATTATTTTATTGTTGTTATAAATCCTCAGACAAAGACTTCAGGTGGGAGTGCAGGCAGAATCACCAGGTGAGCGGGGATATGGGACTAGGAGGGGAAGGCGGAGTAAAGGCTGGTTGTTGTCAGCTAACAGCTAACAGCGCAGGCAGCTGGTGCTCAAGCCTGCTGGGGCCTTGGGGAGAAGCACACAGCTCCCTGTACTCCCACCCAGAGGGCAGGGAGGTGGTGTTTAGTGACTCCTGCCAGCGCTTGGCAGGGCTTCTGGGAGTGGGTGATTCCCTGGAACTACACACAACACAAATGAACCATTAGTGACATTTAATAGGTCAGTGTTGTGCAACCATCACCGCTATCTAGTTCCAGAACATTTCCATCACCCCCCAGAAAAAACCTACTGTGCCCACGTGGTCACTTTCCATTCCGTCCTCCCCTGGGCAAGGCTTGACTAATAGGGGATGGGAACTGTTGCCTAGAGATCAACATTTTTGAGGTGCCTTCCTATGGTTCTTCTCACAGCATCGGGGAGGAGTGTGTCCCCATCGCCCACAGGGGTGCCTGACCTACATCTGTTCCCTGAATGGGCTGCCCCTCTGTCCCTGTCCCACTCTCCCCATCCCCCATCGTGTATCCTGGAATCACACATGCCTGGCATTAGGTTTTGCTTTCTGGGGTCCGTGCAGGATAAATCAGGGATGATGAAAGAGTTTTGGAATTTTTTTGGGGGGTTGTTTATTTTATAAATATTTGTTGTAAATAAGAATAGGCTGTCCTTGCCTAAGAGACAGATTCCTCAGGGAGTAGCCCAGATCTTGCAGGAGAGGACTGCATCCACTGCTATCCCCTAAAACGCTGCAGTCCCCAAAGACAGATGAGGCTGACTATTGCACAGAAATAGGCATGTACCCTTGACTCCATGGAGAGATTCAGATATTTCTCAGTAAAACAAAACAAACAGAGGTTTACCCTCCTAATCAGTCACTCATGCCTCCAACGTGCTTTATTGTTATCCTGTGAAGGTTATGTTTCATTCAAGACAAATGTTGAGTACACAGGACCAGCCAGGATTATGCAAGTCTCCAGGGATAAGAAGATAAACATAACCTTGTCCTTGCCTTTTAGGAGTGAACATTCTGGATTGAAAGCAGATAAGTAAACAGGAAATTCTCATACCTTAGAAAAAGTACTACTACTACGGAAATCGTGGAATTGGAAATTGAGGTTTCAAAGGAAAAAAAAAAATCTTTTCTACAGACCATTTGTTGCATTTTAAACCAGGATGAATAAAGGTAATCTTAAGATTTATTTCACTTTTTTTCTGATTGTAGACTTGTGAACTACCTTTATATCGAGATAAAAAATATATTATAAAGCATCAACCATCTCTCCATCCATCCACCCATGCAGTCACCCATCCAATACAAATGTATTTGATGACAAGATTCTTACAGGACAGAGAAGTTTCTGGTGCTGGATAGTTCACACAGAGACCTGGGAAAGTCGATGTAAAGGGCAAAGATGACAGAAGATGTGTAATTTTCATGCAAGACTTCCATGCAGTGCTTCTTACTATTCTGACCATGACTCATTAAAATTAGGCTAGATTTGTGACTACAGATTTCCTGGATCATATTTACAGCCACTTTTCCAACGGGAACCAAGAAGACATCAATCATTCCGAGATGGCAAATTTGTGGGAGCAAGGTCAACAGCCAAGATCACTTGGATTAGTTTGGACATCTGAAGAAAGGCTTAACCCAGAAACCCTGAAAACATCGAAGACAGTGCAAAAAGAGGAAGGAATCCCTCGTTCCAACTACAGTGTCTAGTTCCTACTCTCAACATTTTCTATGTGCATGGGAAACAAAACCAGAGAATCTCTATGTCGAACTGAAAACAGTTAGTGTAGTGTGATCAGATGATCTTTTACAAAAAATCTGTCAGTGCTACTGTAGATATTCCAGTGTCTTGGGTTTTGTGACCCAGGTCTAAATCCTGCCTCTAATACTTCTAAGCTGTCGCTTACAGTGAGCCCTGATTTCCTAATCTGTTATGAGGGTCTATCTATCTAATGCATGCATCCATTAATTCAGTCTTTATTTATTAATTACCTAGTAATAGTTATCTAAGATGCCAAACACTGTGGTCAGCAGTGGGGCTTCAATAATCAGTTCAAAAAAGGGTCCTTGTCCTTGAATATTGTTGAGTTTCAGGGGGATGCGGGATAAACACTAATCACATATTCACCATAAATAAATGGAGGTGATGTTTCTCACTTGGGCTATGCGAGAGAGTAATTGGCATAAGGGAGAATAAAAGGGGTATCTGGTCTAGAGTGAGTAGAGCTGAGATCAGAAGGATGAATTAGGTAAAAGGCTTGGGAATAGATTAGGGGCAGATTCTTGATGGAGAAAGCAGCATGTGCAAAGGCCCTGGTACATGATGATCTCAGCAACTGAACAAAGACCGGTGTGGCTGGGGTTTGGAGTGCAGAGTGTTATGTGATGAGATGAAAGCACATGGTATCAGTAAGTGCATCCCTTGCAAGGCATTGCAGCTCATGTCAAGGGTTTGTTTTTTATTTAAGCCCTAAAGCAGTGGGAAACATTCAAAGGATTTTAAGCAAAGGAGTGACATGATCAGATGCGGCACATCAAAGCTTTCAAAGGATCACTCTGGCTGTGGAGAGCAGAGAAGACTGGAGGAAGGTAAGAGCGATTATGGGGAGACCAGCTGGGAGGCCATATTGATATTCAAGGCAAAAAAACAATGGTAGCTCAGATCAGAGTGCTGGTGATGGAGATGGAAAGAAGTGGATATATTCCTGATATATTTAGGGGGCAGGATTTAAATGTGGAAGTGAGGGAAGGGCAAAACCAGATGGGTGGCGGTGTCATGGATTGGGTAGGGAACAGTAGGAAGCAGCAAGGTTTGGGAGTGCAGGTTACACACTGGGTTGAGAAATGTGGAGTCCAAGGTGCCTTTGAGACATGCAAGAAGGATGTCAGCAGGGCTGTTGGGTATACAGTTCTGGAGCTCGGAGAGACCTAAACTCAAAGGGCTAACTATGTGAGTTGTTTGTGGTCAGGCAGATGAAATGGAAGGACATGGATGAGCTCATTGTGAAAATAAAATAAATTTTCATATACAAACAAGTAGAATGCTACCGGGCATGGATTGGGTATAAATATATCTCCCCTCCTTCCCTGTCCTTTAAACAATAGGATGATGGTGAGTGTGTTTGGGCAAACCCCCAGGGAAGCTGGTCCAAGGGGAGAAAGAGAAGGGGCAGTCTTCCACTTAGAACTGCTCTGGTCCCCTGAGGACATGGTCTACATCCAGAATAGCTCTTTGCAGGAAGAGCAATACCTTTTCTCTTAGCTTTGGAACCCTGATGCCTTCCCTACCCTCTGCTTTTTAAACTGGATGTTATGTTAAACAGAGAGGCCACAAAGGCTAGACTGGATATGCAAAATAATTCTCTCTTCAACTTGAACTTTAGCTGGACCTCAGGAGGACAGGCAGGGAGAGAACACAGAATGTTCCTTCACCATACTTGCGGTGAGCAAGAAGGTGAATCCAGTGGGTTTGGTGACCTCTGCACCAGAAATATTTTTGCATAAAATTTCCGAAGTATCTAGAAAAGCACGGTACACTGAAGTAATTGTAATGAGGCAAATGGAACTCCATTCAGCTTGGAGATATGTAACATCAAGGGGCGACAGCATTTAATTCTTCTCTTCCTATCAGAGAAGGAGGACGACTGGTTCATTAGGATTGGCAAGCTTCCTGGGTTCTGGAAAAGCCCTATTTTTCCATGTGTGTGACATCGCTCATGTCTTCCTTCCATCAATTTGACATTCCACTGATAGACTAGAGCATTTTTTTTTTTTAGTGCCCATTAGTAAGTTTCAAGGACGTATCCACACAGTATACAGAAATAATAGATGGCTCATGGGAATTTACGAAGAAATAATCTCAGGTTCTGCTCACATTTAAAACAGTCAAGTGATGCTACACTGAGTACATCATTAAATCTTCAGACAAAATTATCTCCCTCTAATTCACTGCAGTGTGGTTTTACACTTTTTCAATACAGCATACTGATCCAATACCACTTTTAAGTTGCAAAATTAAGACAGCTAAAATGATATTCGTTCCCTAACTGTGCTGAGAACATTTGAATCCTTTCTCCCTATTACTATTAGAATAAAAATAAAGGTATCCAAAAGTATTCTAAATGTCATGCTTCAAAGTTCTAAGACACATTTTCTTCTGACATCTGATTGACAGATTATGGCTTTTTGATATCCATCAAATTAATAGATTATGACTTTTTGAAGCTAGAAACTATACAATTACTGCCATGTTCTCTCTATAAAGAGATCACTTATTCTTTGTCATCCATTTGTGTCTCAGAAGGCAGCCCCCGTCCCGCCAACACATACATATCGTAATTATAAATAATTCGGTTCCTCCTGTCATTTTTTTCTTTCAGGTATACCTCCACCTCGAACATCCACAAAATAATTCACTTTGAAAAAATGTTAGCACAGGAGACGGCTGACATGTCTTCTATTTTTCAATCATGTTTTGCAAATTTAAATATCCACCATCTATGTACTCCCTCATGAGAACCCCCTCTCTGGTTTTATGTATTTGATTCCAGAACTTCTCCGGAGCAGAATTAGGAATACAAGAATCAAGATAAATATATTTCCCGGGTACTTGGCCCGGCTGCAGTTAACCGAGGACTTCAATTATGACACAGCGGAGGCGGAGAGAGAAGGACATTTCCCTAACTATCTGGAGAATTGCTAACACTTTTCATGCTTAGACAGCCTGTTCATTTCAAACACCTTAAATCAGAGATGAAAACCAAGTGATTCAATTACAGTATTAGTTGTAGTGCAATCTTTAGTCTGATTTGAAGAAAGAGATCTTTATAAAGACCATTTAGAAAAGGGTGAAATTTGAAACATCAATCCTGCCAGTCTAGGTGGTGACTTTCTGAAGCGGATGCCAGAGGGCCACAGTACGACTGTAGGAGTTAAGGTTTACCGAACTCAGGAGGGGTTTCCTTCCAAGTCCTCTCTCCTTACAAGGGCAAGCCTGCTTGAAATTCGGATCATATAGAGTCTAGGGCTGTAACTTCAAAGGTATGTTCTTAAAGGGGAAGAAAAACACAAACAGAAGAACCAACAGAATCAGCTCTGCCCTCCCTCCTCAAGGCCGGAGTACACCTTGTGAAGGTTTGAAGGAGAAGGGAAACTGTAGACTTCATTAACACACTAACCCCACCCACATACTAGAGACACATGAAAGAAAACATTGTCTGACGTGGACAGGATTTAAAAGGTCTCTCAACCAGGGAGGCTTTGGAGCAGCTGCCCACACAGTTGCCTCTGTTTCTGATACTCCCACATGGGTGAACGAGCTTCTACGCATATATCAAGAACCCCTGCCAGTGACGTCTTCTCTGTGAGACCACCCTCAACCCACTCTAATGGGAACACGCTCCCTCCTCCCCTGACACATATCATGCTTATCTCTGTTATCCTCAGTGTCTCAACTTGAGATTAAATACAGTTTCTTCAAGAAGACATTTCCCAACTCAGACAGGATGAGAACCTTTTTATTATGCGGTCACATTCTCCCTTTGTTTAACCTTCCTGGCTCCTGTAATTATTTATCTAATACCATCTTCCCTGCTAGGTTGGGAGTTCCACCAGGGCTGTGTGTGTTTCGCTCACCGCTGATACCAGAGCCCGGCGAAGAGCTTGAGTTACAGTCAGTGCTCAGTAAACGTTTTTTTGCACAGAAAAGTACAATTCCCAAGGCTCTCGCCTTGGGATACTTTTCTTTCCTGCTAGTGAGTTCCTAGAGAGCAATGCTATATTAGTATTCTCAGCTCCCTGCGTGAGCATGAAGCTCAGTGAGTGTTTGCTGACCGACTGACTGACTGACTGACTGAATGAATGAATAGTGAAATGAATGACAAAAAGGGAACAAATGCCTGTGAGGAGAAATAATGGGAAGAGGAAATTAATCAACCACATGTATCTATCAAATTCCTTCTTGGGCCAGGTGCTTTACTGGGCACTGAGGGAGGACACAAGAAGTAAAAACGCGTTTCCTTTCCTGAGTGAAATATGGTATCTCCACCTACCAAGAAAGTCACAAGGAATTCTATAGAAAATGGCAAATCAATGAGGCTAGGTAGTTCAATAGAAAGACTGTTTCAGAGAGAATGGAACCTAAGCTTATAAAAGACATCTCCCAAGGCAGATAGAAGAGCAAATGATGGGAGTTAGTGGCTGATTACCCAGAGTTATGTGTGGGAAAGTGAGTGGGACAATATGGGGCAAAGGGATTGGAGACAAGCTGAGGGATGAGAGTCAAAAATGATACTGGGCATTTTGACTTTGGGTGATTTCAAGAATGTTAATACCAATAATGGAAATACGGTGGTTAGGGAAGGACTAAAACTGGCATTAGGGGATAATCGTAGCATACTGATGTACTGAGTTGAAGGTAATGGGGTAAATATGGGAACTTGGGAGAAAAGTTAGAATAGAGAAATAGATGTATGAGTCAAGTGCACAATAATACTAGCTATAATTTATTGAGATTTAATGATGAGAACAACACTCTGCTAAATGGTTTCACACATTATCTCAGTCAATCCTTAAAATAACTCCATGGAGTAGCTATTGTTATTAGTCCTATTTAATTCCTAGTTTACAGACGAGAAAACTGAAGCTTACGAGGTTAAGTAATTTGCCCAAACACACACAACTGAAAAGTTACAGTTAGAATTTGAACACAGATCTGCCCACTACAAAGTCTTAGTTCTTAACTTCGGCACTGACCAGCAAGGGACAGAGTGTAAAAGAAAAGATAGATATGATCGCTGGGAGTATCCTGGAAGTGAAGTCATTCTTTCCAAAATAGGTGATAGTGGCAGGTAAGGGGGGCTGGGACAGGAAGTAATCTGAAGAAATTCTTCCTCCTTCAGGGAGGCATCGTATAAATTGATGATCACAGGAACAGAGCACTTCTCAAGGGTCTAACTTTCTCTTCCCCTTACTCTTGGACATGTCTGGCCCATGGTGTATATAGCCTCTTGTATAAGACAATGGGCCATAAATGGAAAACAAGCCCTAAGAAAACCTAGAAGGTAAATAACTAAAGTCTTTAGAAATTCAAATATGGATCTTAGACATTGAATATTGGAGAAGCTAAGGTATTAAGATTTCAGTTGGGTTCACAAAGATTAGCATTTTATCAAAGTCTGGGTAAAAGATTACAGGTAGACTTCTATTTGAGTAACAGTTAAGGGTTAGTGGTAAAAACAACAACGACCAAAAAAACACAACACCTACATATTGTAAAACTGTTTTTTAATGAAGTCTGCCTTAAAGATTTATCTATTTTGATATTGAATGTATAGGTATTATTCTTTTCTTAAAATTTGATTTTTAACATTTTGACTGAAGATTATAAAACTAGGTTTATAAATGTGGTTTTGCTCAGGATGTTACCATTGTGAATATTAGGAAACGAACAGGGCTGGCTGATTGGCTCAGGTGACCAAGGTAAAATACCGCCACCTGGTGATGGTGTGTACAATACAATATGGTGGCCAAATTCAGCCTTTCGTTACGAAACAAGACCACTATAAAAATCCTTCTGGGTACCCTTCGGTTGTCTTTATCATTGATGACATATGCAGTTGTGTTCTTTTCTCATTTACTTTACATAGGAACAATTTATTATAACGGTAAAAGAACATTACCTTTGGCATTGAACTTGGGTTCAACTTTCAGCAGAGACACTCTCTGGCTTTATCATTATTTTTTCTGCATGTAAATGCTGACAAAAGGCAGCAATGTTGGCACAGAGTAAAACAATACATGATCATCATCGTTGCATTATTGATATCAGTACTATTATCCATGATAGGAGATACTGGGAAGCAGACCTACCTCAATGACGCTGAGCCTGCAGCAGGATAAACAGTGACAGTCATGGGAAAAATGTTTTGTTTATATCTCAGGTACTAAACAGCTGTTACTACATATTAGGACCAGATGTTCGGAAATGATATGCAACATTATGCTCAATTCTAACTTTTACTGAATTGCCTGTTGATGAAAAATGACTACTAGAGGAGATGATTTATTAAAGGGGAAAATCCATGGATGTGTCTTTAAGTGTCATAGCCCACTAGCCCAAATTACGTGCCAGCCTACAGACTCTGAACACTGCAAATGTCTGGCCCATTCTGAGAATCTGTTGGAAGCTCATGCCTTAATTATAGCTCCATCTGTCCCTCTCCCTGCCAGTCCTGTGGACGCCTGTCCTGCCGTATCCAGGTACAGCAAACCTGGGCAGTAGACAATTACACAACCTGTAACCTCATGCTTCCTTGTAAATGTGAACTTTTCATTATTCCAGCGTTGCTGTTGCTTTTGATTTTATTTCAAGTTACATTTTTCTCATTTCACACTTATATGTGTCCAAAGGAAAATCCGCTGGGGGGAAGGAGACAGAAGGAAGAAGAAAGAAATAGTTCTAAGTCGTTCCCTCTTAAAAGCAGGACTCAGCCGCCATCGTTCTAGCTCTCTTACAAAAACTTCTGGTTATTTCCTGATCCCTCTAGATGACTCAAATGTTCTGATGAGGGGAGCATTTGCAATTCAGTATACGATCAAATACTTTGGTGGCAGCTAGCAAATCTTTGCTTATTAAACCTCCCCAATAAATTCCCAGGCATAGGGTGTGGGCCGTCCAGCCAGTCCAGCCATACTTGGTGACTCAAGAAATCCAGGCAGAACCTCAAACCCTACGACAAGCAGCAATTACCAAACAGGGACTGCTTTCCCATCTGTATTTTGCTCCTGAAGACAGGTCAGGAGTAAAGAGTACATAATGGCTTCTCTTTATTTTTTAAAGGGAAAATGTACAAATAGCAAGACATTTTCCATACTGAGAAAACAGAATACATCTCTGTCAAAGGGGCTAAGAGAAATATTTAGCATGTAAGCTGCTTAGAGATCTCCATTTGTCAACTCCCTAACTAGAGTTTGCAACGTTTGTCTTTGCAAGGCTCCCAACCCGGCTGAGCTATATCTCACTAGAGAGAGCGATGGTAGGGGAGCAAATGGTTCAGTCCAATTATACAGGCCTAATTGATCTAGCTTCCAGTGGGCATGCTCATATGGAAGAGGTCTGCCAACTAATCTCAAGAGAAGAAACCACATCTTAATTGGGTAGCTTTACATTGGGTGATATTACAATCAGTTACAATGTCTAGTAAGTTATCTATAATGCTTTTAATGAGAAACATTTAAGTCCTTCTGGAATTTTTCCAGTCAAATTAATTCTGAAGACTGAAGACGGTATTACAAGTAATGTTATCAGAATTACAATTATATTAGTACTAGAATGTGTCACTTAAAATAAAAGCCTCAATGGATAAGTCCTAAAAGACCCACTATTTTCTCTATAGACTTGATTAACGTGGTCGTGGAAGATATATATTGTACCCATGTCCACTTCTCAGAAGTTTGATAGGGCAATATAATCTTTGAAAAGCCAGGGCAGGGACTGTCTGCCCTATACTGGGTGTCTAAGGAAACTATCCCTGAATCTGAGACTTGGTTTTATCCAACACACTGTCCCTATGTCCGACCATGTCCCAAAGGCAAGAGCCTCAGGAAGTCCTAAAAGCGAGCCTTGGGCTTTTCTGATTTGAGGCTCCTGCACGGCCTGTGGGCGCAGTGAATCCAGCCCCTTTGCTGCAGATGGTAATGAGAGCAACAACAATCTCAGAAGGAAGCCACCATGCTGGGCGCGCCACCAGCACCACCTCGTTTCATCCTCCAACCCCCATGGATGCTAATGGCAATTATTATCATGTGTACTTTCCACAGGGGGAAACTCAGATTCACAGGAATTCTGGAATGTGCTAAATGTCCAAAGAGGCACAGGTCCAAAGCGAGGGCTCCTGGCCCCTTTGGCATGGCCACTCCTTGGCTTCCCTTGTCCTCTCCCAGGCTGTGCAGACCACGACACAGCTTTGAGCACTCCAGGAGGCCTGAATTGTTGAAGGCACCTACGGCAGGAACTCCCAAACTTCAGTGTGGACCAGAATCACTCAGGAAGCTTGTTAAAATACAGATGGCTGGGCCCCACCCCAAAGAATTCTGAATCTGTAGGTCAGAGGTGGGGCCCCCAAATCTCTTCATTTTTCACACCAACTCAGGTAATACTGAAGCAGATAGTCCAGACTCCTGCTTAAGGCAAAACCACTGCCCAATGGCCGCCCCTGAGCTGTCGATTTGGACTTAGATCATTCTAACCATCTCCCGTACGCCAGTACAGGCCCAGAATGCTTAACTGTCAACTTCTTTTGTCCCTTGTGGAATAAAGTCAAGTCCACTACAACCAATAATAGTATCGGCAATGTGTCCTAGGTGCCCTTTAATTATCAGCGGGTCTGACAGCTCCCTGGGGTTGGCAGTTGTTGCCAATTCTGCTTTCCAGCCTGGACGGCATCACTCACTTTGTGATTGGGGCCCACGGTACACAGGGGACAACCAAAGTCTCAGGTGGCAGGATTCACCAGAGCAGCTGAAGTGGGAAGCTGCAAGCCCATGGTTTCTATGCTGCCTCTTGTGGGTCTTTGTAAACTCGCTGGGCAGCCTGGCCCTGCCTCCCCGGTGGTGTGTGAGCCATCCTACATCATCTATTCCGAGCACCGGGTGCACAGATGAGCTCGAGACTCCGAGTGCAGCCCTGGTAATGCTGTACGAATAGGTGGAGTAACATTCACGTAGAGACGAGAACCTGTGTTAATATTAGGTCAGCCAGACAAATACAGGTGTTTCCAAAAAACTGTATTAGGCTTTCACTTATCTCATTTTGAGACAGCTTTGAAAGTGGAGCGTAGAAAGATTGAAAAGGCTCCGTAGCAACGCCACTGTGGATGCCTGCCGTGGCAGGGCAGAGGTACAGAGAAGCTCAGGGACGGGGACACAGTAAGCAGGAATGAGCTGTGGGGGCGTGGACGGGGGTGGACGGCGACTGCAAGGCTATGACTGTCGCAGACACTGGGGGTGCACTGCTCTAGGGCTTCCTTCTTAACTCCATAGGGGGCCCTCCATCCACTTCCAACCCAAAAGCACAAGGGGAGGGGAAGCCCCTTGAGCAAACACAGAGTTGATGACAGGTGGGAACGAGTAGGGAGAGTCTTCCTCTTCCTCCGCAGCCCACAACCCGCAGGCCTCTCAGGGAAAGATTCTTGCCAACCTCCCCATCAGCTGCATTCGGAGGTGTTCACTAGCACATTCTCACATTACTCCTCCTCCCTCCCTGCTTCACCTCCTTCTCCTTCACTCCTGCTCTCTGGAATTATCTTCTCTAATACAATATGAACACCTAAGCTTTATGGGGTACCCAGCTAAGGGAGAGACTAAAGGCTGACTTCCTAAATTCCAGGACCTGACTCTTTCATTTCTGCGGCCAGGAGGTGAAACAATGTGAATAACTTGGTACAAAGTCACTTGTAAAGACACAAGTCAAACCATGCCCCTCCCAGAAGGAAAGCTGAATCTGTTGTCAGTTTGGAGAGAAACACCAGAATGCTCGGCGTTGGCCTGGGGGCAGGCAGATGATAGATGTGACTGAACTCAGCTCGGTGGCAGGACCTGCACAATACATTTTATACTGGCTCTCCGTTGGAAACGTCACGCGTCTGGACAAGGACCCTGATTGTCCCAGACGGGGCACAGCAGCATTCAGCGGGTAGGGAGGAAAGCTGGCTCCGGGGTTAGACAACCTCACTTCAGTCCTGGTTTTACCAGTTTCCATCCATGTGATCTCGGGCACACAATTTACCCCGTCTAAGCCTCAGTTTTCTCATCTGAAAAATGGGGGTATTAACAGGCCCATCCTCATATTGTTGTGATGTGCACAACAGATGATGAAAGATAATCCAGATGATCAGTTACAGTGCCTGGGTTATAGTAAAGAGTCAAAATCAATTTAAATATATATATATATATATATATATATATATATATATATATATGTATGTATGTATCTTGCACACATATATGTGTATAATGTATAAAATACTTTAACCCAGGCTAGTACCATACATACTCAAAAAATACAGGTTATATTGTTGTTACTGTTTCATATAAACATCTATCAGTTGGCAAAAGTAAACCTCATTTTCATGAACTCAACAAGCAAAGTGAAAATATAAGTACTGTCAATAGTCAGAGATTAACAAAATTTTCCTTTCTCTGAAAAAAAAGAAAAAAAAAATCTCACATACAGAGTGAGGCTGTTTCACGAAAACTTGCAGGACACATGTGGATCCTTTCTCCCTGACATCAAAATGGAAAGACTTCCAGCCTTCCCCCTGAAAAAGTTATGCTTCCAAGTCATGGTTGACGCCTTTTGCCTGCCTACTGCACTGACAGGACCCTGGGATTGCACTGGGCTCACTGATTGGCAGGTTCCACTGGGCAACACTCAGCTCTCACCCTCAGGCACCAGGCACTTGGCATGAATTGACCAATCAGCTGGTGCAGGTCACTGTCAGGAACCCAAAGAGATAGAAAGAAGGATAGAAAGTCCGGCAGGACACTTTTACCTTATCATGACACCCCTTCCATCTGGGGAGCAGAGACACATCTACAAGAACTGGTAACGGCATGTTGCTTTGCAAAGTTGCTTAGCAAAAAGGTAATACTAATTTCGATGAAAGCTTATATATATTTTTTTTAATGTAGCACTTACTATGTGCCAAGCCCTGCCTAAGCCCCTCATCACCCTTCTTCTCCCTTTGACATTGAACAACCACTCTGTTAGGTAGGGAAGAGTAATACTCTGTTTTCTTCAGAATGAATTTCAAAGGTCAATGAACTCTGCCAGGTGGCCCACCGCTACAGGAGCAGAAGTGTGCTCAGAGTTCAAGGGACTCCTACCCCAGAGTAGGGTCTGTGATACTGGAAAGCAGAGATGCATTTCTCAATGGAAAAAAACCAAAATATTTCTTCTCCCAGGCCATGCTTTATTCAGATAGAACATATGCTAGCAGTGAGGGAAATTCCCTAGGACAGGATAAGCCAATCTAACACCCCCCGCCCACCCCCCACACACAATCTTAATGTTTTCACACCAGCCTGGTAGACATCTTTTTGGTCCTTTCTAAATGGCAGAGAAACCCTCCCTGAATGCATGGATCTGTGGTGCCTGTGCCTCCCAAGTGCTATTTGACATTTAAGCCCAGTGTTATTCTTCCTCATCCCATAAGCCTCAGCTGAAGATTAATAGTAAGAGGTCCTCAGAATTGATTAGAAAGTGCATTTGTCTCCCAACCAGAACAGAACATTCGAGACAAGGAGGGCATACCTATGGGTGTATCTGGAAAGCAGCAGGGGTGGATTTGCTCTGAACCAGGACCCTTCTCCTCCCACCGTGACCCCTCCTAAAGAGCCATCTGGTCACCCCACTCAGGTGGCCTCATTAGCCAGGTTTTAACCAACTAAAGACCTGAAGAGAGAAAGCTCCCTATTTATGTTTCTCCATCCTTGACATGGGTTCTCACAAAATAAATCTCTTTAAGTACAAAAGTAATGCATTTTGGAAATCTATTCAGACAATATGTAAGTGGAGAAAATAAAAAGTAAATGTCTGCCCCTTCCTTCTCAAGACAACTATTGCTAACAATTGGGTGAGTATCCTCCCATTCTTTTTCCTACACTAATACGTGAGCAGATGTTTGTGTGTGTGTGCAAATTGCATTCGTTTTTAAGTAAAATTAATATCATAAAGTTTTTTGTTTTTTTTCTCTTTTTCTTTTTTTTTTAATTTATTGGGGTGACAACTGTTAGTGAAATTACATAGATTTCAGGTGTACAATTCTGTATTACATCATCTATAAATCCCACTGTGTGTTCACCACCCAGAGTCAGTTCTCCTTCCATCACCATATATTTGATCCCCCTTACATAAAGTTTTGTAACTTGTTGACATGAAATACACCAAGGAGACCTTTTCATGCCAGAATATCTGTATTTACCTCATTCTTCTAAGACTATGCAGAGTAGGCCATTACATGGATGGACCATCATTGATTTAACCCAGCCCTAGGCAGCAGATCTGTCTGTAATGATGGAGAGGTCCTCTATCTGCACTGCAGAAGCCAGTAGCCCGTAGCTCATGTGGCTATTGTGCACTTGGATTGGGCCTTATAAGACTGAGGGACTGAATCTTTAGTTTTAATTTTCTCTAATTTGATTCGTTAAAATTTAAACACAAACACGTGGCTAGTAGCTACTGCATTGGACCTTGCAGATACAGTAAGTCCCTTACCTGAAGGGTATACATTAGTGTTTCTTAAATGTCTCCGCTAAATATTTTGATTAGAGGCACATCTGTGTGTGCGACTATCTGAGTTAGCTCATTACTCCTTCATGTGGTTCCCCCCAATAGTTTGGGTTCCTTACTGATAAGAAGCCAGGTTCATACAATCTGTCTGCATTTCAGATAGAATAAAAGGCAGCTGCACCCACCTACTGGCCGTAAAGCAGCCTTAAGGCACAGAGCTGCCTACGTGCATTTAGCACCCTTCTTGGAGTTGCATGCTTGCCCTGCAGCGACCCAGCAGGCTGGACTTCCTTCAAGGTGCTGCTGCCGAGAGCCAGACTTGCACCGCAGAGGCACCTGTACTAACCCCCCACTTGGAAAGAAGAGTCTGCTGGATGCCCAGCATAAACCAACTGGCAGTCACCTCTTTACTCAGCGCTTGCAATAATGCATCATTAATGCGCTCCCATTAAAGCACGACAAGCAATATTTTAGTCTGTTTCTTAATGTCCCTCAATTACCCATTCCTATCTGTTCCTTCCTGTCCCCAGAAAAGCATAAATAAAGGGTTTGGCTGCACTTCACATAATTAGGCTGTGATCAGAACTAATCTGTTTCGATGGATGACGCATCTGTTCCTAGGACTCTCTCTGGCTACAGCACACGGAGGGGAGAGCCTGATGCCAACCTCACTGGGTCAGCATGAACAATGAGCTGATGCTGGAGCAGGATGAGAGGAGGCCAAAAAAAAAAAAAGTGGACAGCTGTATCCCTCCAGCGTGAAACATCTCTCCGGCGCCTGGGCACTCATTACACTTTCAATGGCCCCTTCCTTCACAGAAACCCAGCCTACTGGAAGGGGCCATGGCCATGTTCCTGGGAGGGAAGAAGATGGTGAGTATTTGGTTTGTTTTGATGACTTCTTCAATGAACTTAATAGATTTTTTTTTAATCTAATGAATATTAAATTCTAACCAGTCACATCCTTCCAAAAGTTCTTCTCATCTTTGTCAACATCCCCATATATTTTACTTTTATTGCCGGAACAAAATTGTAGCAGTATCAACAGACCTCTAAATAAAGGAAGGAAAAAAAATCACCCACGAAGCTGAAAGCCCTACAAATCAAACTGTTCTCATTTTTCTGCGCTCCCTTTCTGTCTTTGTTCATATGTATACATAATTTATGTCTGAAGCTGCTTTCATGTCTTTGGTTCCAGGTATGCAGTGAATGGGATTAAATAGAACTCTACCGCCCAGCAGATTTTCTTCTGGGCCTCCAGTCCTCTTATTCCTTCCACCTTGCCCCCGACCTCTGATCACTTCTGTTTTCCCAGGTCTTGCTCTTACATTAGTCCCTGCACCCCTGTTACCACGGCTGGACTGACTGACTCTGGCCAACTGCTACTCCCTTGGGGATTTCCCCCACACCCGTGCAAGCACAGAAATGCCCACACCGGGTGGTTTCAACAGAGAGCTACTATAATTGGTGGTTCCTCTGCCATATTTGGTTGCTAAACATTTTAAAATGATATACCTGTGTTTGTCTGCCTTGACTTATTCACTTCAGGCACCCAATTTCCATGCTCCCACATATTTGATTGTTTTAGTTGTATCTGCCTAACCTATGTTTACCTTTGGGTTTCTAATTCTAGACAAACCAGTGAACTCAATTCATTGAGGTTCCCTGGCTCCTGTGATTTCTGGTACATGGTTTTTTTCTCCTCCCTCTTCTCAACGGCTTCCTCTGAACTTAGAACCTCAGCCTACCTGGATGCAATCTGTAGAATAAATGCAGCCTTGCTTCCTGCTTTTTAAAATTAACATCATTTGTTTTCCCAATGCTGCAGTATAAGCCTCCCAATTACAGTTTTAGTTTTCTATTGAATGGATGCTCCATAACTTCTTAACTATTCTCCTAAAGCAGTGGCTTTGGGGGAGAGACTCTGAATTCCCCCTCAAGGGACACTTCACAATGTCTGCAGCCATTTTGGGCTGTCACAGGTGGGAGGTGCCACTGCCATTTAGTGAGTTGAGGCCAAGGATGCGTCTAGACATCCCATTATGCATAGGACAGCCCCCACCGCAAAGACTCATCGGGACCAAAATGACAGCCGTGCCACAGTAGAGAAACCCTGGCCTAATGTGACAGTTTCAGATTCGCCCAGGTTTATGTCATGACGTTGTCACAAGTCCTCAAGTCCATGTAACTCACTGTTATTCCCAGTGCCTACACAGTACTTGGCCCGTGGTGGGCTCTTGTGGACACGGTGTTTTATTTCTTTGAGATCATTTCTTTAAGGAAAATTCCCATTGGGGAGTTTGTGTTCGCGCAGACAGTTTTTATGTGTTTGTAACAGTTAGCATATACTCTTTCTATAGTTTACACTTTCACATAATTTTTTGTGCCAATTTCTACTTAGGTGTGGAACAGGCACTGGCATGTTTAATAACTTTGCACAAATGCACACAGAGGGCACGTAAGCTCAAGTAGTGTACCGTGCTTGTATAGCCTTGCTCCTGCCGTTCCCCTCTCAATGCCAAGGCCATCTTTCCGTTGTCATGAGGAACGTTTATTCAAACCTGTTTATGAATCCTGTGTTTCTACCTTTGAGCTGATTTCTACGAGGTTTATAGTGAGTGTTCTGAAATGCTGTAAAAAGGGAGAGAGGAGGAGTGGGAGCAGCGTCAAATAGAGAAGTTATGCCATCTAGATGCTGAATACAAGTGATGCTAAATCTTTGAAGAAGTGTACCACCCTTGGGAACCATAAGCAACTGTGTGTGTGTGTGTGTGTGTGTGTGCGTGTGTGAGTGTGTGTGTGTGTGTGCTTTCTCCCAGCATCATTTTCTATAAAATGGGGATAATAAAACCTACTGTACCTCAGTGGTAGGCTTCCTGATTGCAGCTGCTATGAACCAACCGGAGATGATGACCAGAGGAGGTTAGAGTCAGCACAAGCCAATGCAGAATGCTTTGGGAGCTATGCTCAGAGGTCAGAGCAGTCCAAGAAAATAATCCACCTCCTTGAGAATCTACTTTGGGGCTAATTTATCTGAATAGCAAATGTATCAACAAAGTAGAATTACAGAATCCTCACCATACACACACAAAGGAAAAAATGTGTATTTTTCCCATGGTGCTTTCTTTTGTTGAGCATCTATTTTTACTAGGCACTGAGAATCCAAAGAGAAACAAGACACACCGAGCATACATTCAAATGGAGAGAGGTGATTATGACAAATTATCATGGCACCCACCATGTGCTGGGTGGAGTCTTTAGGTACAATTTAATCTTCAAAACCATGCTTTGGAATCAGTACTGCTTTACATTATTTGACAGATATGGAAACTGAGGTACAGAGAGGTTAAATACCTTGCTCAAGTTCACACACCTAGTAAGCAATAGAGATGTAATTTAAACTCAGGCAGCCTGACTCCATCCTTAACCACTGACCTATATACTCTCTCTTGAGACAGGTACAGAATGAAATTAGTGTATTAAATGCAACCAGGATGGGATTTATTTCAGGTATGCAAGGCTGCTTTAACATTAAAAAATCAACTAATATAATCCATCACATAAACAGGCTAAAGGATAAAAATCACATGATCACATCAATAGTTGCCAAAAAAAGACAACTTGGTAAAATCCAACATCTATTCACGATAAAATTCAGCAAACTAGGAATAGAGGGGAACTTCATTTGATAAAGAACATCTATTAAGAAACCTACAGCTAACGTAATATTTAAGGTAAAAAAAAAAAAAATAACTCAAAATGTTCCTGCTAAGATCACAAACAAGGCAAAAAGGTCCTGTCTCACCATTCCTTTTCAGCGTTGTACTGGAAGGCCTATCTAATGCAATAGGACAAAAAAAAAAAACAAATAAAAAGTACATGATTGGGAAGGAAGACTAACCAACACAACATTGAAAAAAAACAAAGTCAGAGAACTGACACAACTCAACTTCCAGACTTACTATAAAGCTACAGTAATTATCACAGTGTGGTAGTGGTACAAGAATAGACAAAAAGATTATTAGAACAGAAGAGAGAGCCATATAAGTAGAGTCAACTGATCTTTGACAAAGGAGCAAAGGCAATTCAGTGAAGCAAAGATAATCTTTTCCACAAAGACTATCAAGCTGTAACCACTGGATATCTGTATGCAAAAAAACAGGAACAAACAACAACAAAAAACAAACAAAAAAACCTAAAACCTAGACATAAATTTTACATCCTTCACAAAAGTTACCTTGAAAAGGATCAGAGACCTAAATGCAAAACACAAAACCATAAAACTCCGAGATGATAACACAGAAAAAAACCTACATGGCCTTGGGTATGGCAATGACTTTTTAATATACGTACAATACCAAAGACACAATCCAAGAACAAAATAAATTATATTAGACTTCATTAAAATGAAAAACTGCTCTGAAAAAGACACTGTCAAGAGAATGAAAAGAAAAAGAAAAATCCATAGACTGGGAGAAAATATTTGCAAGAGACATATTGGATAAAGGACTGTTATCTAAAATACACAAAACTTTTAAACAAAAAGTTTTAAAAACAAAAACTTTTAAAATTCAACAATAAGAAAGCAAGCAACCCAATTAAAAAACAGGCCAAAGACAGTAACAAACACTTCAGCAAAGAAGAAATACACAGAGGGTAAATAAGAATAAGAAAAGATGATCAACATTATATGTCATTAGGAAACTGCAAATTGAAACAACAATGAAATATCACTACCCACCTATTAGAATGGCCAACATCCAAAACACTAACACCAAATGCTGATGAGGATGTGGAGTAACAGGAACTCTTCATTCATTGCTGATGGCAGTGCAAGTGGTACAACCACTTAGTTAGACTCTGCCAGTTTCTTACAAAACTAAACATACTCTTTGATCCAGCAATTGCACACTTTGTTATTTACCCAAAGGAGCTGAAAACTTATGTCCATACAAAAACCTGTACACAAATGTTTATAACAGCATTATTCATAATTGCCAAAACTTGGAAGAAAGCCAGATATGCTTTAGTAGGTGAATGGATAAATAACTTTGGTACATCCAGACAATGGAATATATTATTCAGCAATAAAAATAGATGTGCTATGAAGCCATGAAAAGACCTGCAGGTAACTTAAATACGCACGTAGTACTAAGTAAAGACGCAATTCTGAAAAGGTGTAATTTCAATGATAGGACATTCTCCACTCTCTGCCTTTGAACCACTGATTTCTCTGCGTGGAATCCCCTTCCCCACCATGGACCCCTTGCTTTGTTTGACCATCTCCGACATAGTGACCACTCCATTTTGCCTGCTCTGAGCCTCAGTTTCCCCACTGTTAAAATAAGGAAATATAATAACAATGCCTATTTCATTGGTGGTTTTGAGGACTGAATGAGTAAATACATGTAAAATTAACATATGTAAACAAGAAAAGGGCCGGTGGAGGTGAACTTCTGCAGACTTCTGAATTGCTCTGACTTCCTCTATCACCCATAGCAGGAGACAGTGGATGTCACTGCCTTGCCCTCCTCCCACCAATGGTTTCTCATCACTCTCAGAATAACATCCGAACATCTTCCACTAGTCCCCTCACTATTTCCGGAACACACCAGGCATGTTCCTGCTTCAGAGATTTTATACTTGTTCTTCACTCTGCCTGTCATATTCTTTTTCCCACAGACCTAATGGCCATCTTCTCCACTTCAGGCAGGTCTCAACTGAAATGTACCCCTCTCCTGGGGACCCACACACAACCCTTCATCCCTTTGGAAAAGAATATCTTTATCACACCATATCCTTCAGAGTGCCTTGGTTTTTGTGCAGTACTAATGATTAACGGACTTTTTTTTTTTTTTTTTTTTTTTACTGTTTGCTTCTATCTCTAAAACAAAAGCTCTATGAAGGCAGGGACTTGGTTGTATACATTGCTGTTTTCTTGGTGCTTAGAACCATGCTTGGCCCATAGAGGGAGCTCAATAAATGTGTTAAATGAATGAATGAGCAGATGAATCCCCTGATAGAATGCGAAAGGGAGGAAAAACGTCTTAGATCACTTTCTGAATTCCCTCTCCAATTTCAGAAGCCCATGTCTTACTCCAGAGGCAAGAAAATAAGCACAAGATGGAGAACCACCAGCCCTACAGCTTATTAGCTGCACGGCCATGGGCCTCGGTTACTTCACCTGCATAATGGGTACAGTCATAGCATTCACTTCAGTGCTGTTGGGAGGAATAAATGAGGTGATATGAGGAAAGCACTTAGCACAAGGCAAGGCACATGGCAGTCATTGCACGTTTCCCATGTTCAATATAATCTGAGAGCCTGTTCTTACCCTATCTGAGGCCCCTATTATTCAGCATGCAGGAGATTCCATCTGAATGTAAAAAGATACTCTTTAAATCCTGGTTCTTCTTTTTAACTGTATAGCATTCATATCCGTACCCGCTCCCCTGAGGACGTCTGCCCGCAAATAAAGGTTGTCAAACATTTTTAATGTTATTAAATTGTCCAGTAAATAGGAATGCCCAAAGCAGAGAGCCAGTCAATCAGGTTTATTCAAGAGTTTCAAAAAGACAGAAGGAATCCATTATTAGGTTTAAGAATATTGTATTCTCTCTCTCCCACACAGCCTTTATCTAAATCTTCATTTAATTGGCAGCCTTCAGCACTGTCAGAATTGTATTCTGAGAACCAGGGGAAGTTTTCAAACATTCACGCAATGTCATATGCTTGGCTCAAAACTACTCAAGGGGAAAGAAAGATCCTTTCTGCAAGGGATTTTGGGGATGCCATATCACTGTTGCTGTAAGGGCTGGGGAACTGACCTTAAATCAAATAAGAAACTGACACCACCGCATAAACTCAAACGTAATGTCTGAGGTTCAGGGCAGAGAGAATCAGACCTGCTGTCTCCCCACACTCTACAGGTGGCTCCTTGAGGCAAGAACCAGCCCTTCCATCTCCATATCCTCAGAACTTCCGGCACTGCCTGGCACATCATGGGCATGAGATAGATGTTTCTGGAATGACTAATGAGGATCTTTGTAGTTTTATTTAATAAAGGAAATCAGCTCTCAGGCCCAAGTGTTTCTATCCAAGAGATTCTCAGTAGAGTCTGGGCTGGAAGAAAGACCTGATTTCTCCCCATCTCTTCTCCTGAGCCCCACTTTGCAGTTTGTTAACAAGTATCATGGGTTGCATGATACCTCCTTACCTCTGACCCGTCTCCTCCTCTCTTCCATCAGTGCCTTGAATGGGGTGCCTTCCTCTCTGGGACAATTGCAAAGATGCCTAAATATTCCCCATCTTGCACCCCCATGTAAGCATGCTGATTGTTGGAAAACCCAAACTTAACAGTGTCACTCTGCTGCTTAAAAATCCCTGGTGGTTCCCACTGCCTTCAGGACAAGAAGTCTGGGAAACAGTCCAGCCCCCTTCCCTGCAGCCCCCTCAGACCCCACAGCCCCACGCCCTGGGCTTCAGCCACACCCGCAACTCACAGCCCCCCCAACGCCCCAACTGCCAGCTCCCTCCATTCCATGCCTTCCTTCCTACCGAGGGCTTTGTGTAATCACATCCCTTTCCATTTTCTGTCTGCCTACTTCCTATTGGTCCTTCGGGGCCCAGCTCAAACATCACCTCCCCCGACAGCCTTGCTCAATCCCTCTCTCTGCTGTCCCCTCAAGCAAGGCCAGTCTCTCCCCTGTGCTCCCAAAGGTCCTGAAACTAAAAACATCTTATTTTTCACTACAGTTATACTAAGGCACTATAGAAACTGTGCAAAAGCCTCAGTATTTTCCACAAGGTGCCACACAAACTGCACTGAGGTTGAGAAATGAAACACTAGCAGGTTCTCAGAAGCCCTCGCCCTGCTCCCCATCCTGCCTTCTTTACAACCACTTCGGAAAACAGCCTGGGGTTATCTATCAAAGCCAAAACACAACAGTCTTCCAAAGTGCTTTACTCCCAAGCCCTTTTATCCTGTCTTGAAGATGTTGACAGTTGTCTATTTCGCCTTCTAAATTACAAGATCCTTGGGTTAAGGAATACAATTTGGTATCTTATGGCCAGCTTCCATCACAGAAGTGACACGGCATCTCTACATGTTGAATGAATAAATGAGTGAATAAATAAATGAGAAGGATACAAAACATGACTCTCAGTTTGAAAAATGGTCTTGAGTTTTTTTTAAATAATTGATGGTTTGCTAAACGTACTTTCCTCATTTGGAACCCAGCGTCGCGGCATGATTCTGGGATTTCCTTTGGGATTCACAAAGGACCACATATCCTCTAGAGAATAGAAAAAATAAAAAAAGACTTTAAAGGTCATCTGTTTTAATCAGAAAAACCAGAATTCTAGGTAAATCAGGCCAGTTAAAATGGTTTGACAGCCAACTTCAGCAGCAAAGGCAGCTCCCAGCATTTTCCTAGATTGGTTCATTTTCTAAGATCTGTGATTTTTAAATGAGGAGTAGGATCAAAGGTCAACCTTACCCCCAGAGAACAAGCTAAGAATGTGCTATAATCACATCACAGAGTGAACTTCAAAAGTGCACAGTGTAGTGACGGCAACCACCTGTCTATCTTCAAACCAGATGAATGGCTTTCCGATGCCATCAATCAGGAAAGAAGATGTATAAAGAGCAGCCGATCCTTATTTAACCAAGCTCTTCTCATCTTGTCACGAATGAAAAGCACATGCACAGTCCTGGCCCAGGTGAGAAATAGAACCTGCTGGAAACTGCCAGAAGGCCTATTCTTTTCCTCTAACCTTTCAGAGGCTGGCGGTGTCACTGGTGACAGCCCAGAATGACAAACCAATACTACTTTACCAAAGCACAAGACTCCAGGGAAACGGGAGATTCAACTCTACAATTGGATCCCTACTTCCCAGAATGGGAAGGACAGGACAAGGGTCTCCTTAGAAAGTGCTGGGACGTTAGCATGTTCTGAGAACTCTAATTGTGACTGTGACTAGAAGAGAAAGGCAGCGACAACAGATTGGCCCAGCAAGTTGTGGCTTCCAAAGTGCAAATTGGAACTTGTGGCCTTCAAGGAAGATGAAAGGCCGCAGTTTCTTCTGACTAGACAGAGCCGTTCCTTCCTGAATTCTTGGTCATGTCTGATCTTCCCTTCAGTCCAGCATCATATTTCTAGCAGCCTGTTCAGCTGACAATACCAGTAACCCATCCTAAAACCTAAGGTCCAAGATCAGATCACCCTCCCGCTGTCCCTGCTGGGAAATCACAGGGCGTTGTTTCTCCTATTGAAATGGAGACCTACTAGTGGCAGAGAAAGCCTACAGGATGGTATAGGAAGCTATAAGCTCTAGCTCTGATCCCTGCCTGTGTGGTTTTGTTCCAATGGCTTTCCCTCTCTGAACCCGTCTCCTCGTCTGTAAAGTGGAGAATTGAGACAAGGCACAATAAACTCTTTCCTCCAGGCCTCGCACACAGAAGGAATTTAATAAGTATACACCATCTGTCTCTCCCAATAAAATCATAACAATATAGAGTCAGGAGGCCCGGATTCGGATCCCAGTTCTGCTAAATATTTGCAGAAGAAGACATGTCCCTGAAGCTCTGTTTCCTTCATTGCAGAATAATATGCGTGGTCTCCTGAGGGTTAAGTGAGGATGAGGGAAGGTGCCATATAGGAGCACAGCCTGCAAACCGAGAGCTCCTCAGCTATTAAATGAGATCAATCATAGTGGCGCCAACACTCAGAAGCTTGAATTAGATAACGTGCATGAAAGTACTTAGCCGAGTGCCTGACAGGTAGATGGTGCTCCATAAGTGTTAGTTATTCCTCAAAATCAATTAATTACGACAGCATCATTTCATTAAATAATAATTATTAGAGCACAGGTGATGATGGTTGTTTGTAGTCTTACCACCAAAGCATATTGAAGTTCTATCCTTGGAGAGATTAGGTCCAGTTGATAGTGTCTCCCTGGACACCCCCGCCCAGCAGGGAAATGTGTCTAATTTGGGGGTGCTCTTTACAATGCCCCTACCCCCACCAAAGCTATGTAACAGGTAGAGAACAGCTGTTCCAGATAAGGCTCATTAATACAGAAAGAGAAAGCCCTTCCATTCATCTGGGGGTTTTGTTGGTGCTTTTCACTTTCTGACTCCCACCGCTTGCTGCCTTGCCCCAAATGGGCCTCCAACCAGCCTGAACTAGGTTGTCTTGCAGACGGAAGCCTTAGAGGGTGACTTTACTGCCTGATTGCAGACTGATTTTTATGCTGCGCCAAATCAGTCCTGGACGTGCCATTTCTCGGATGGCTCCGCCTACCAGGAGAGAAAGCTTGCTTCGCAGGTTACAGGACTGCAAAGGGAAGGGACGAGGAGAGAGCAGGCTGAGCGCGGAAGCAACTTGCCAGCAGCCAGTGCTAAGCGGCAGGGAGATTTGGGAGGAGAGCCCGCCAGAGAAAGACGTTAAATTGAACCCTCTGCATCCTAACAGCGGAACGGTTTGGGACTCAGCTAATCCTGAGCCAAAATCGCCAGGGTAGGTGTTGCACTCAGAAAGGCTAAGTGGCTGGGTTAAAAAGGCTTTTAGGATCCCTCATGCCGAGTCTGCGATGTGCAGAGTTCTCCAAGCATCAATTATAAGAGCATAAAACTTTCTGGATTAGAGAAAGAGCGCGGAGTTCAGGGTGCTTGCTGGGGTCTGATGGATCTTCATCTGCCCCCTAGGAACCTTCAAGTGCCTCATTACTTTCCTCTTGTAGCCACTCTCTGGTGCCTCCAAAACTCCTTCTAACTTAACTTTAATGGGCAGCCTCTGTTATTAACTTTTTGATCAAAAAGAACAATAACAACAAAAGAAAAAATACAGCCCAATATGCCTCATATACTGCAAACTGCAGAAGGTCATTTTCCAACTAACAAAGCTAAGCTAGCATAGTGTTCTTGCATAACATCTCTTTTCTCCTGAAGAATGGGAGAACTGACCTGGGAAAGCTGACTGCTTGCTGTCCCGGGCAGTACAATGTTGGGGCTTCATGTGTACTTTTGGGGCACATTCTTTAAGTGCCTCAGTTTCTTAATCTATAACCTGTGATTATTTCCTAGGAAGTGGCATTTCTTATGACGATTAAGGCATCAGGATTCCTGCCCAGTTTGGAAATCCAGTGTGCCAGGCACTGCGTTAAGCATGTTACATGATGGCTTCAATTCATCCTTCTATGAAGCCTGTGATATGGGGGTTATTACTACCCTCCCCATTTTACAGACGAGGGAACTGAGGCAAAGAGTGTTATGGGATTTGTTCAAGGTCAAAGGTGGTGAAGCTGAGACGCAAGCCCAGGCAGTCTGGAATCCTTGTTCTTATCTAGTAATTACTTTTCCTTTTTTCATTTCTCCTCCCTTTCCCTTTGTTCTCTTACATTGCCCCTTCTTCTTATTGTAGCATATATTCTTTAGGCTGAGACCTGTTTTTGATCTCCTACGTGGTCTGACCAGTCATTTCATAGATTCCCCCTAAAATGTTCTTGCCCCTCAGCTTCCAAAGTAGGCAGCTTAAGCCTATTTCCCATTTCTTGAACAGAATGGCCTTCTCCGAAAGAACCAGTGACAACTCCTTGCAAAATCTATCCTTTTCCCGAGGTCCCTTCCTTCTTTACCTTCTGAGAGATCTGCAACTTCTTTCTTGAAATTCCCTCTTTTCTACTTTAACATTATAACATTCTATACTTCTTCCCCCTTATGTTGTTATCAATCCATCCATCCATCCATCCAGTTCATTTACCAATTATCTGAGCTCAGATTCTCTGTGACCTTGGAGAAGTTGTTTTTACTTCTCTGATCTTCTATTACCTCACTTGTAAAACAGAAATATTTAAAAACTTAGTTCAAAGGATTGTTGTTAGGTTTAAATGAGACGGCACATGTAAAGAAACCTGGCTCAAAGAGGTGTTCGATATATATTTGTTGTCCCATTGCTAATTTTCTCCCATTCAAGCAGCCTTAAAATCTTCGGATAATTTCTAGCATATTTCTCTGTCTTCCCCATCATCCCATTCACCACCAAGCCTTTAAAATGGACCCTTTCCTTTCCACACTCTCTCTGACTTTTATTAGCTTCTCAAACTGGACTTCTCACCTTGGGTCTTTGCTAATCCAATCTATCTTCCACACCACGCCCAGATTATTTTTTTCTGAAATATCGTTTTCCATTATATTATTCTCTTCTTCAAAACATCCACTGGATCTCCACCACCTATTTTTAGAAGTATTTTTCTTCTTTCACTTATTCAAGTTTATTGTATTTTCCCTTATAAATGTAACACTCACATATCAATGGAGATTTGTAAACAAGAGGGGGAAAAATTCACTCACACACCCATTACATGAACAAAACTACAGCTAGGATTTTGATGAATTTCCTTTCAGATTCCACCCCCTTTTCCATAAGTAGAGGCTTTTTCGCTTAGCACGAATTCTACTCTACACACAGTCTCCTGTTCAGTATTCATTTCTCTTGTCTGATTTTTACTTGTCATTCTTGTCTTCATAGTCATCCTCTTTAATGGCTGTGTAATATTCCATTGAGACATTTAACCAGTTTCCATTTGTGAGAAATTTCGCTTATTTGTTGAGCACTTAGGAGAGGCAGGCACACGGAAAACACTTGATAGATGTTGACTATTATGATTTCCAATCTGAGCTATCACATGTAAGGCAGAGAAGCATTTCTGGACAGCTTTTCCTATATTTAGCTCTGTTTCTTTAATTTCTCAGAAATAGATGACTGACCCAAAGGGCATTAACGTTTTTATGCCTTTTGATACTGAGCAGATGCTGAGGGCTTCCCGCCTGCTCCCAAACCCATACCCCTCTGGGTGTTTCATTAGAGGGCTGGCCCAACTTCCAGCTGTAAGAATCCACACCTCCTTGAGGCAATTAAAGAATTTACAGAAGATGGCAGAGTAGATAAAAGCTGTGCTTGCCTCATCCCATGAATACATCAAAATTACAACTAAATTATAGAACAATCAACCTGGAGAACCATCTGAAGTCTAGCTGAACGTAAGTTTTACAATGAAGGATGTAAACAAGCCATATCGCGACTGGTAAAAAGGGTGGACATGCAAATGAGGCTGGTCCCAAACCTCCATGTGGTGGTGAAAATTGGAAGAGATATCTCGGCCACGGAGCTTCCCCACAAAGGAGCAAGGGACCCCAGCCCTCCACACCGGGTTTCCCAGCCCAGAGTATTGGTGCCAGGAAGAGGAACCTCCATAACTTCTGGCTGTGAAAAAGGGTGGGAATTTTAACCATCCAGGTGGGATGGAAGGCTGCGGGAAACCCAGACATCCTTTTAAAGGGTCCACGCAGGTACTCACCACGGGCTCCAATGGAGGGACAGTGACTCTGGGGGCGTCAGAGACATATGGAGAGAAACTGAGTTGTGTAACTTCAGGGCAAGGACTGGAGGGACAGTTCCCCTTGTCCCTGTGAGGCTATTCTCCTGGGCAGCCAGCAGGTGGGCGCCATGTTTTCTGTGTTGAGCCCGCCCCCACAGGCCAAATCTGAGTTTGCTTGGCTTAATGAACTCTGCTGCTTCACCCGACTGACTGACTGAGACCCTGCCTCACCCAACTTTAGTATTGCAGCAGGCTTTATCAGAAGCTGAACCGTATGGAAGCCAGTAGGTGACAGCAGGCCTTGAAGGAGTGTCCTGGATTTCTGCAGAGCTACCCCAGATTCAGTACTGGTGGCAACGTTCTCAGTTCATCCTCGGTTCACAGCATGGCCTCTCCCATATGTCTCCAGGCACAGCACAGGCAGCAACCAACGGTGGATCACTTTGTAGCTCCTACCATGTAGTCCCCGCCTGGTTACAGGCAGTGGCTGACCTGGGCCTGCACTGGAGCCCCTCCCAAGAGGCCCCAGAACCAACATACTTGGAGGCTGGCTTTAGACCACAGCAGAGCACCACCCAATTAGCCCTACAAGAGGCACCTGCAAAGGGCGGTCCCAACAGGCACCAGAGCTCACTGGGGAAAATCCCACTCCATGGGGTACCCCCCACACCACAGCAGCTCATAAGCTGTGGATATGGCCAAACCCCACAGCCAGTCAGCCTGAGGATCAGTCCCATCCACTGACATGCCAACAGCAATCAAGGCTCAACTAGAACAAGAGGGCACACACAACCCACACAAGAGACCTTCCTGGAGCACCTGGAGCTCATGACCAGGGAGACTGTGCCACGAGGCCCACAGAGCCCCTACTACGTAAGGCCACCCGGCCAAGACTGGGAGACATCGCATCCCTACCTAAAACATTGAAACAAACACAGAGAGGCAGCCAAAAGGAGGAAACAAAGAAATACATCCCAAAAGGGAGAACAGGAGAAAACTTCAGAAAAAGAACTAAATGAAATGGAGGCAAGCAACCTACCAGATACAGAGTTCAAAACAATGGTTATAAGGATGCTCAGGGAACTAAGTGAGAACTTCAACAAAGAGATAGCAAGCATTAAAATGAACATAGAAACCATAAAAAAGAACCAGCCAGAAGACTATAATAACTGAAATGAAGAATGCACTAGAGGGGTCACCGGCGGACTAGATGAAGCTGAGGATCAAATCAGTGATTTGGAAGACAAGGTAGAAGAAAACACCCAATTGGAACAGCAAAAAAAGAAAAAAGAAAAGAAAGAATTTAAAAAGTGAGATATTTTAAGAGACTCCTAAGACATCTAGTGTAACAACATTCACATGATAGGGGTACCAGAAGAAGAAGAGAGAAAGCAAGGGATTGAGAATCTATTTGAAGAAATAATGACTGAAAACTTTCCTAATCTGGTGAAGGAAATAGACATATAAGCCCAGGAAGTGCAGAGAGTCCCAAAACAGATGAACCCAAACAGCCCCATAGCAAGACACATTATAATTAAAATGGCAAAGGTTAAAGACAAAGAGAGAATCCTAAAAGCTGCAAAAGAAAAGCAGTTAGTTACCTACAAGAGAGCTCCCATAAGACTGTCAGCTGATTTCTCAACAGAAACTTTGCAGGCCAGAAGGGATTGGCACAAAATATTTAAAGTGGTGACAAGCAAGACACACAGCCAAGGATATTCTACCCAGCAAGGCTATCATTTAAAACTGAAGAACAGATAAAGATCTTCCCAGACAAGAAAAAGCTAAAGGAGTTCATCACCACCAAGCCAGTATTACAAGGAATGTTAGAGGGACTTCTTTAAGATGAAAAAAAGATAAAAAATATGAATAATAAAATGGCAATAACTACATACCTATCGACATTTGCTTTCAATGTAAATGGATTAAATGCTCCTATCAAAAGACATAGAGGGCTGAATGGATAAGAAAACAAAACCCTTACATATGCTACCTACAAGAGACTCACTTCACATTGAAAGACACACATGGAATGAAATAAAGGGATGGAAAAAGTTATTTCATGAAAATATAATCAAAATAAATAAATAAATAAATCAAAAGCTGAGGTCGCAATACTTATACCAGACAAAATACACTTTAAAACCAAGGCTATAACAAGAGACAAAGAAGGACCCAGTAATCTCACTTCCTGGTATTTATCCAAATACCCAAAACACTACTTTGAGGGGACATGTTCATCCATGCATTCGTTGCAGCATTGTTTACAATGGCCAAGATGTGGAAAATGCCTGGGTGTTTGGAGAATGGATAAAGAGGAGGTGGTACATGTATACAATGGAACATTGCTCGGCCATGTAAGGGGATGTGTTCTTGCCATCTGCAGCGGCCTGGATGGACCTGGAGGGCATTGTGCTGAGTGGAGCGTCAGACAGAGAAAGGCAGATGCAATATGTTTCACTTATATGTGGAATCTAAAGAACACAATAAACAAACAAAACAGAAACAGACTCATAGATACAGAGAACATTTTGATGGTTGCCAGATAGGAGGGGAGTTACTGTGGTGGGTGAAAAAGGGGGAGGAATTAAGAAGTACAAATTGATTGTTAAAAGTAGTCGTGACGATTTAGAGGATAGCGTAAGGAATATAGTGAATAATATTGTAACAACAATGTATGGTGCAGATGGGTACTAGATTTATTGGGGTGATAGATGGGAGGATGATGGGGGGAGGGTAAAAAAGTTGAAGGGATTAAGAAGTACAAATTGGTAGTTACAAAATAGTCATGGGGATGTAAAGTAAAGCATAGGGAATATAGTCAGTGATAAGGTAATAACTATGTATAGTGCCAGGTGGGTGCTAGATTAGTCAGGGAGACCACTTCTTAAATTATATAAATGTCTAAACATTTACACCTGAAATTAATATAAAATAATATTGAGTGTCCACTGTAATTGAAAAATTAAAAAAGGGGAACAGGAGGGCAATAAGTGTTCCAAATTTCCAGGTATAAAACAAGTAAGTTCTGTGGATGTAATGTACAGCATGGGGAATATGGTCAATAATATTGTGATAGCGTGTATCAGACTGTTGCTGGACTTATCATGGTGGTCACTTCTTTAGGTATATAAATATAGAATAACTATTGTATAAACTTGAAGCTACTATAATATTGTATGCTAACTATATTTTTAATAAAAATCTTAAAAAAAAAAAAAAAGAATCCACACCTCTTGGCTGAGGGCTTTCTCTGGGACCAACGTCCATACCCCGTAGTCCAATAGTGCTTAAAATCAATGCCACCTGGGGTATCCCCCAAACAATGCCCACTGATATTTATTGCACAAAGTCCAGAGCTCCCATGCCCCTCAGCTGGAATGACTCTGAAGTGTTCCGTACTGGCTCCCAAATGCTCTCCCCGCCTCCAGGGAATTAAGTTCCAGGCACCCACAGTAGCAACTGGCTGAATAACAGACCATTTATGTTTTCCCTGGGTCACCTCCCAGATGAATTAAAGGCACTAAAGCTTCCCCTTAGAATCTGCTTTTGGGGGAACACAGACTAAGACTGTGACACTTACAGACAAAGGGCTACAACCATTATCTGCTAAATCCAGTCTATTCACCTCCTCCAAGAACCAACTTCCATTTTCCGAGGATTTAAATCATTTCCTAGACCAAGATTTTGAAGGATTGTGTTGAAGCCCCATCCCAGCCGTATCAGGTAGGTATCCTTGCCCTCATTTCATAGATCTGGTAAGAGGCACAGGGAGGTTAAGCAACTTTCCCATGGCCATATAGCCTTGCAGAGACAGAAATGGAGTTCACACTGCAATTCCACCTCCCCCCAAGGCCTTGGCTCTTAACCACTATGTTGTACTGCCAGGCACTACCAAGTAGCAATAGTAAGATCCTTTGGCTAAAATAACACCGATACTATTAATAGCGACTATCCCTGTAGCACTGATCCAATTTCACACAGCGTTCACATTCATTGTCACATAGAAGAGCCTCTTTCTTGACCCTGAGTATACTAGGAGTATTTCTATTTCTGCCTCAAATTTGGACTCATGCTACCTTCCAGCTTGTAACGTCCTCCCTCCCTTCTCTGTCTAAATTCTATTTCTTCCTCTGTGGTCTTGATCCCACACTGTTTTCTCCTTACTCTGCTCTTGACATTCTGACTCCTCCTCTGATTCAGTTTCCTCATCTGTAGATGGGGACAGTGGGAAAAGCCACCTAATAGGATTGATTGAAAGCATCTAGCACAGCGCACACTTCATCGAAGGCAGGTAACAAATGGCATCTATACAGACTATCACCTTGCCCTACTATAACCTCTCCATCCACCACCCTCTACACCTCAACCTACTTCCATTTTTTTTTTTGCCCCACATTTCACAAACCATTTCTAGTAAATTAAAAGGCATCCATCTGAAGCACCAGGAAAAAAAAAATTATCCAAAGCTTGTAAACAAGGACAAAACGATTGATGGAAATCCTTTGAATATCATTTAGGGACAATGGCCACCAGAAGCTGTGATCGAAGACCCCAGACTTTGTGAAATGACCAGTTAGTTATTGATTTTTGTTTAGCAAAAGAAAATAATTTCCACCTGGTGGAACAGATAACCCCAAAGGTATAGGCATGTTGCACATTAACTAGTTTTTGTGTTTTGTTTGTTTGTTTGTTTGTTTCTATTTCAACAACCTCATGCTATCATTTCTTTGTCAAATGGCTCATAAGTATTTGAGCTTCTTAAATGATCTTTTCAACTGTCATAGCATCTTACTGGCTACCTCATAGATTCATGAATGAACGTTTATATTTACTCACAAGCATGGTTTTGCCTTTTGAAAAATTATACATGTATAGTACTTTGCTACTATGCTCTTTTCATAGACCCAACTTTGGCTTCTGGCTTCCTACTAACAACAGGATGGGGTGGAGATACAAAGGCCTGTGCGTGCTAGCGGGGTATGAAGCTCCATACTTAGACCAGGGTTTCTCAACCTCGCACTACTGACATTTGTGTCGGGACAATTCTCCAAGGTGGGAGCTGCCCTGGGCACTTAGAACGCTGAACAGCATTCCTGCCTTCTACCCAGCTGATGCCACTAGCATACCCTGCCCCCATTGTGACAACCAAACATGTGTCCAGACATCACCACATGTCCCCTGAGAGGCACAATCACCCTCGGTTGAGAACCACTGTACTTCACGAGTAAGAATCCGAGGCAGATATCGGAAGGATCAGCAAAGATTCACAATGGTACCCAAAGAATCATTCTGGATGGGCTGCAAGGCCCAGTGGATACAGACCTAGCGGGCCTTGGGCTCTTCTCCTGGACCCAGGTGTCATTGTCTTTTCTCATTCTCCCCTTGTGTCTACGATCTCCAGGAGATGAGCAGCTACGGTGTCTGTATCTGTCTGCTTCACTTTACAATCCTTCATGCCAAGAATAGAACCTTGACTAGTGCTAGTGCTTAGTAGGAACTTATCTATCTTTAATTTAAGATGGAATTTAAGCTGGAGTGTTAAGTCACCTCTGAGAGCTACTCATGTTTCCCCGGGTATCTCCCATGTCTACATGAGGAATACATGTCAATAAGCTATCGTTTTTTCTCTTGTTCATCAGTCTTTTTCTTAAGGAGTCCCAGCTGAAAACCTCAGAGGGGTAGAGGTAAAGTTTTGCCTCCCTCACACAGACTTCCTGACTGCCTCCTGTCATCACCCCAGGTCTTCTGATCTGCCTATGCAGGCAACAGCTTTCCCGAAAGGCATCTTGCGAGCACAGCTAGGGCTTCACAGAAGTCCATATGAGATGGAGCAGAGCCTTCAGCCCCCACTCCCGATGTCTCTGTGGTCTTCCTCGTGTAATCTTTGCTTTCTTTAGGGGAGCCAAGTTCCTGGCCTACATGACTACCTCCCTCCTTCACCCAGAACGTCAGGTAGGTCCCTCCCCCTACAGCCCACTGGAGCAGCAGTTTGCACATCTGAGCGAGCATCAGAATCCCCTGGAGGCTGGGTGTGTGAAGACCCCGATGGCTGGGTCCATCCCCAGAAGCTCTGATTCAGTAGGACCTGGGTGGAGACTTTGCATCTCTAACACACACCCAGCTGATGCTGACACTGCTGGCCCTGGAGGTCAAGGCCAAGCTCTGAGACCCGAGTCCACACAGCTTGTTTTCCTGCATGTGTCCTGTGCGTCACTACGTCATGGCGTACTCTAAGCAAGAGTTTCCTTACCCCTGGGAGTTTGGGAAGAGCATTGGAAGTGCAGCCTTGGAAAAGCCCCTCTCTGAAACTCAAACGCACGTTGAAACCTCAGAGACATTGAGTGGTGAAAAACAGAACACCACTTGGAACACTTCTCTGGGAAGTCCAGAGTTTCCCATAATATTAGCTCATGCAACCAATATTTTTTCCCACAACCCTTATTAACTCCCATGGAATAAATACCGCTTCATAATATACTTTGCAAAACGCTGCATTGGAAAACGATCAGGGAGGGCTGAATCAGACACTCACGTGGCTCTGTTGCCCCACTGTCACCTGGGAAGGCTTTAAGAATCATGGGGGCCCAGCAGATCCCCTATCACCTTGGACTGGGCCACCTGGGAGACCAGAACTCAGCTAGAGCCCTTTCAATCCCCAGTGCCTGGCCCAGCCCCAGCTGCAGCTGCTTCTCCAGACTGGAGACCCAGGAAGGTGTTCACAGTTCCTTAGGTTTGCCTTTATAAATCCTCACCTCCTAGGACCAAACAGGTGTCCTGGGACTCGTCAGGGGGCGAGCCCTACTTCCCTTGTACTGTGCATGGCTTTCCTCTTGTACTGTGCATGGCTACTGGCTTTGTCACTCTGTATTTTAAACATGAATGAAAAATAAAAATCATCATCCTATAAGTGAGGGCAGATGGGAATAAATTCCATGTTTAAGGGGCTGGGGAATCAAAAGGGGCAGGGGAGGGGGAGTAATGATGGGGGAGGGTTTTTTGGGGGGAGGGGTCTTGATGTGGAGAGTGAGAAGTGCTAAGTGTAAGGAAAAAGTGCTCTTTCCCCTGCCTTAGACCCTAGATTATCTTCTCATTGTCAGGCTATGGAATCCTTCAACTGAACCAGCCAAGGGGTGCCAAATATTCTTGTTAACTTGGGTAAATCCTTTCAGTAATCTGGTATCAATCTGAGTACAATGACAATTAGCATGTGAATTCAGTTCTGTCTCTCCATCTCCCTTTCTCCTCCCTCTCCCTCTCCCTCTTCTTGTCCCTCTGCCTCTCCCTTTCTCTCCCTCTCCCTCTTTCCTTCTGCCCTTTGCCCCTCTGCCCTTTCTTCTCCTCCCAGTATCCCCTTTTCCTCATCTCCCCCTCTCTCCCTCTCCCTGAGTCATTCATGCGCATTACTTTTAAAAGTCAGCCACACTAACACAGCTCCTTCTACAGTGCCTGGGTCTTACTGCCAGGACCCCACAACAGAGACCCTGGGCCAGATGAGAATCACAACAAGTGAGGCAAAGAAGATCTTAATTCACTTTGCCAATTAGCAAAACAAAAGTGAGGAACCATTGCTTTATTTCAGATGGGCCCAAGGTACCTGCCTCTCTGCACCCCTAAGATTGCTTTTCATTAATGAAATGGGTATGAAAAACCGGTGGGATTCAGGCCCAGGACAGCCTGGGTTACTTGCTGGCCCCAAGTTTCTCAGTATATATCTGCCTCCATTTTCTGATCTCTGAAATGGGGAGAATAATAGGGCCCTGTTGAGGAATAGTCCAGTTAACATAAGGAAAGAAGTAAACTGCCCTTAGCACGTGGCCAGCGCCTGTAGGAAGGGTTGTATGTGCTCAGAGATGGCACACACAGAGAACCCTGAGATAAGGCTGCCCAAATCTGCTTGTTTACTGAGACATACTTCACATATTATACAACTCCACTGTTAAAATATACAATTCTGTGGTTGTTAGTATATATTCACAGACTTGTGAATCCCAGACGCATTAGCAGTCACTCCCCATTCCCCAGTTCAAGGCAACTACTAATTGACTTTCCTGTCTCTATGGATTTGCCTGGTCTGGACTGTTCTTTCCATTTCGTGGATTCATACATGTGGCCTTTTGTGTCTGCGACAGCTTCAATTTGAATCTCAGCCCCAGAATTCAAAAGCTGTGTGATCTTTATCAAGTTCTCCCAGAATTCCTCCACCTGTGAAATGGAATTGAAATCATAGTAGATACACCATAAAGTCATTAGGAGGATTAAATGGGCTAATTAATACATCTAAGGTCTTCACACAGGGCCAACCTCATAGTAACTCTACTTACATGACATAGTAACCTGACATAGTAACCTCTACTTACATGTCAACCTCCAATATCTCTACTACTGCTATTATTACTAGCTCCCCAGGCCCAAAGAATGTGATTGGCGGTAGGAATCCAAAGATAAATAAAGCACAGAGAACACAGCTCTTGCCCTCCCCAGTGCATAGCCTGGTGGGATTTATATGATTAGGAAACCAGCTTAAATGAATACAGTAAAGTCTTATCATATGCACATTTAATTCACGGAAATCCAACTCCTCCACCAAAAAGAGAAGGAAAAAGAACAATTTAAACCCTGCAATTAAATGCTGTAAAATTATGTCATGCATATGTTCTTTATTATGCACTGTACATTGCTGCAAGCATTGTTACATATTGATTACAGTACAGGGTTACATACACAAAACCACACACACTGCAATTTAACGGGCAACTCAAGAGATTTCAAGGTTAATGACAACTCTGTTTGCCTTAAACCTTGACTTCATAATCTAACCCCCGAGTAAAATGCCACTCTATTGTGTGTCAACAACAATAACAATTCCAGAATGATTCCAGACAAATGAAATCAACCAACAAGCAGACGTTTGAGTTGGGCATTAGGCTGCAGTAGGTTCCAGTTGATTGACACTATTTGCCAAGCACCACTTCTGCCCTCCATAAGCTCACAGTCTCTCATTGAAAATAAACCACATAAGCATAATCATAAGAAGTTGGTAAGTGGCAGAATCAGGTTTAGGAGACTGATAGAAGTAATCTCTCACCCAACCAGCTGTGCTCTTCCCTGCCCGTGTCCATCCTTTGGCCTACTTGGTCTCCATAGCACTTATCACCACCTGACAGACATCATGCAGCTACCTGTTCATTTTGTACTATCTTTCCTCCCCCTACCAGTGTGGAATTTCGCCGCGGCAAGGACTTTGGGTACACTGTTCATTTCTGTATTCCCAGGGCTGAGAAGAATGTTGAGCGCTAGTGTGTAGTCAGTAAGATTTGTCAGTGAATGAATGAATGAATGAATGAATGTAATTGTTTAGACAACCTCTACTCTTCTACCATCTTCTGTCTCCAAACACCCATAGTCTTCCTCCAACCTCAACTTGCTTATTCCTTATAATTGTTTCAAAGGAGTGTGAATATATCCAAGTCAAAGATGAGGCCCTAAGGTAGTGTTCGGGGCTTTGGCATACTGATACCATCTAGTGGGAAAGAGCGTATCTGCAGTTGGGTATGAAATCAACAACCATAACTTTCCTTTGTCACTAGTACTACCGACGAAGTTGGCAGTAACACACAATGGTGGTAACTGGAACCTCTTATATACTCATGCCCTATCCCTGTATACTGCCATTCTAAGCACCTGTCATGCCTCCCATTTTTCTGATCAGGACTTTTCTAAGACCATGGTTGTTCCCCTAGGGCCGCAAAGGCAGAGCAGGGAAGGACAGAGGAATTAATGGTGCCGGGGCCACCCTGGACAAATGGAAGATGGATATGGGTGGATATACCCCAGACTCCTATCCTGCAAAGAGACCATTCCGAAGTGAGTTTTGTACAGTTCTTCCACGGAGCCCCAGCAGCAATGAGCCCCAGTTACCCAAGACAGTAACCAGCTCAATGACACACGCTTCATTGGCCTTCTTTCTTTCTTGTTTCACATGCCTCAGTTCTGTGTCCTGGAATCATCTCCCAGATTAGATTCCTGCATCCAAGCCTGTGTCTGTTTGGGGGAACTCAATCCAAGATAGTATTTAACACCAATATACCTTTGAGTGGCAAGATAGCCTCAAAAACTATAGTCCAGATAATTACTACAAAAGCTAAATTATTATGTAGTTTAGAGCTGATCTGAGAATTATGTTCCAAAGTTGACCACCAGCATTTTTAGCTTGATCAAAGTTAATGCAAAATAATCCAGTGATATGTGGTCCTAAAGAAGTACCACAATTCTCATGGTGACAAGAGGCCAAAGAAAATATGTGGTCTCTCTCCCTGGCTTCTGCTCTACCAGTTTGATCAACTGGTGAGCTGGCTAATGGTTTCAATCAGAAGTGTGCAAATGACAGCCCACAGGCCAAATTCAGGTCTACCTGATCTTGTAAATAAAGCTTTATTAGAACACAGTCCTGTCCATTTGTTTCCATAAAGTTTGTGGCTGCTTTGATATAACATAGAATTGATATAACAGAATTGAGTAGTTGCAAAAGAAACCATATATTTACTCCATAGTCTTTCACAGAAAAATATTACCTACCTGTGGTTTAAATCATCAGTTGCCATGTTTTGGGATTCCCAAAAGCAAAATTTCAAGAAAAACAAAAACTGGAGAAAGGACAAAGTTTTGCCAACAATAATTTACCACTAAGGAAGAAAATGCCCTCTATTTATTAACTAATCTAATTTTGCAAATAATAGGACATTTACTCTCTACAAAGAAGGTCATTGCACCAGAACAATGAACTTTCCATCCCAAGAGAAGTGGGGGATAAGCTCAGCACAACAGCCTGCCCCATTTTAATGTTTTTCATCGTGCTATAACTATCTAAAATGATCGCATTTACTTCTCTTGTCGTCTACTGTCTTTCTCCTGCATTAGAATGCAGACTCCGTGTTGATAGTTGATCTTGTCTTTCTTAACCACGGCTGCCTACCCAGTGTCAAGCATCACGCTTGCGATACAGTCGTCTATCAGTACAAATTTGTTAAATGAATGACTTCAGCAAACATGGAGTGTATAGATTGGGGCGCACAGATAACAAGCATCCCGGGAGAGGCAGAAGCCCAAGGCCACTGTGTAGAGGGTGCCAAAGGGAGAGGGTGGACGTCCGCCAGCACGGAGGTCCTGCCAGCGCTCATGGCTCTGTCGCCCGTGCGTACAGTGATGTCGGGCACGCAACAGGCCTCACACAGGCGCTGAACATAAGGGCTGCCCTGGCTCCATGCACTACGACTGAAGTGTAAGGAAGAAAAGCAAACGCTTTGGGTAAAACAGAACCAAACTGCAGGTTAGATTCAGTCCAGCTGCAACTCACTACAGATCTGTGGGTCTCGATGTAGTTACAGATTGTATATTTCTCGTTTTCCTATGGATTGGGGAAAATGTTACCATAGACCGTAGCATCCAGGAAACACTGGATTAGACCATGGAGTTCCTTGGCGTCCCCGGGGAGGAATGCCATCCAGCCTTAGGGATCCACAGCGGGCAGGAAACTGGAAAACTGCCAGGGAATTTATCTGTGCATTGGAAGCCTCCAAGGAGGCTTACAGGAGCTGGGTCCTGGCAACTGTCTTCCTACTGGGATGGCCATGCTTGCTGGGGGAAGCATGCAGTGTGGGTGGGCTGTTTGTTCCAACTAAAAGCAATGACTCAGGGACAAAGAATGACCATGGTCTAACTCAATTCTGAAGGTCGCAACCGGTAACCCAGACAGGAGATCCAGGTCTCAGGCCCACTTTTAGAGACCAGGGATTAAAAAATGGGGTCACTGCAGGCAGCTATTTCAACTCTAGAAGAGCCAGAGAACAAACCAGTCGAGAGAGAATTCCTACATCATTTGAGAGGGTAAGGGAGGGACTTTTATACACTAATGAAATATGCAGGAAAACACACATGCGCAGGAATCAGAAAATACATGAGTTCAAACCCTGGTCCCAGTGCTCAGTGGCTGTGTGGCCTTAGGGAAATAAACCACTCTGAACTTCTTTTCATCATATATAAAATGGAGATAAGAATAGTTTCCCCTCAGGGTTGCAGGAAGGGTTTGAAATAATGTATGCAAGTGGCACATAGTAGTCAATTGCGTGGTACAGTACATTTACCACTGCTATTTTGATATATTTTGAATAATCCTAAGTAGTCATGGTGCTAGCATGCACACTCATACACAATACTGCCCTGATAAAGCCTCCTGGGAAACAGACGCTGGGAAGATGTATCGAGAAGATAAGATCCCACCAGATCAAGTGATTTTATGAGGCATGAAATCCCCAGGGGAACGATCTTTGGGCAGCTACCACTATGGGAATTGCCAAATCCTTCTCGAGGGAGTAAACTTTACTTTTTCAAACATCCATGAATTTTTAACTACACAATCATCCTTCCCCACTAAGTTAGTCAGATGCGCAAGGCCGAGGCCCCATGGCACCTTGAAGCCATAAATTCCCTTGGAGCACTGTGCACAGAACTTAATACAACCAACATTCCTTAAGCCTCTAGTATTTCCCCATCATGGGATGAAGTCATGAGCTTGTTTAATTCTCCCTAAAATCCTGTTGGGCATGTGTAGCTATTCTCTGTCTTTGTTTAGACACAAGAGAAAACAAAAGAGGAGGGAAATAAAGTAGTAGCTGAGGTCACACAGCATGCAGGTGGCTGGGCCAGGATTTAAACTCACTTCTCCAAGGCTGAGCAGCGTCTCTTAGGCTCCTGCACAGTCTAAGATGCTCACTCCTAAGGATCCCGGCAGATGGAGGAGCCATCATTCCCCCTGGAGGACAGGACTGTGTCCTATTCATCTCTGGATCCCCAAATTGCCAGCATTCTTGGCACTTGGTAGATATTAAAAATTAGGGGGAAAAGAAAGAAAAGAGGGAAGGAAGAGAGGGAACCCCCTCCCCAATACTAGTTTCACCCCGATTATGTCCTATTGCAGCAAATTGGTATGATTTCAGCTATTTATTTTCTTGTTTCTTCTCGGATGCCCTCTGTGGACTACAAGCCCCATGAGAGCGGGATTCCTTTCCATCTTGTTAGCTATGAATTCTGTAAAGGCCTCCCTAAACACCTAGAAAGTAGACAATTGTACATTCCTCACCTTCTGAGGGTAACATAAGTGAGCTGCTGGGTATTTGTTGGTGGTTTTTAAAAGGGCCAGTTGTTGAACATTTACTAGCTCACGACTGACTGGCACCCCGCTGAAGAGCCTGCTACTATACCTGGAAATATAAGCATCACCAAGGCTCTATCCAATGGGCTGACACGAAGGTCCGTTAGCATTCCCAAAATGATTGCTGAAAGCAGTAGATCACTATTTGCTTCATGTACGGTAGGAAATATTTCTGGTGCTGCCAATTGGATGTTCAAGAAACGATTAAAGGGCTTGGCAATGTTTCACTCAAATATCTTTTGCATGAAAAGCCTCAGAGATTGGTTAATTATACAGACGACACATTAGTCTCCCTAGTTAAGGGCAATTTCCGGGCCCCCACGGTGCCCATCCCAGATGCAACCATGGATGGAATCCGTGGGCGTTAGCTTCACTGGGGCCCTGGATACCTCACCTGAGGAGCGTGACTGCAGCCTGGCTAAGTCCCATGGAAATAGCCCTCAAACCCCGTTTAGGATGCCAGACACCTGGGTTCCTAGCCTGAGCAAGTGGCTCTAGCTTCCCGCCAATGGAGAGAGAGCTTGCAACCTTAACTCCTCCCTGGCCTTGCTCTGCCATCTCTATATGCAGCTACTGAGCCCTGCGCGTTCTTCCCTAAATGTCTCTCGGATGCTCTGCATGAGGTGTGTCTACTTCTTCCATCTGCACTGGCTTCTCTCTTCCACTGGTGGCCAGCTCTAATCCAGTTGCTACACTGCAGCCAGGTGACCTATTCAAAATGGAAATCTGACCTTGTCACCATATACCCTCCTCTCACTATTTTCAGTGGCTGCCCACGGCTCCAGGACAAACACCAAAATCCTTGCAGTGGCTGACAAGGCCCCAATGGCTCTGGCGTCTCCTAACTGCTCCACACATCACGCTCTTTGGGCTGTGCCATGCTTCCTTCTACCCCGAGACCTCCACCAGGCTGTGCCTTCTGCCTGGAATGCTTTTCCCACCCACACCCTCACGTGTCCCTTTGTCCGTATGCCTCACTCCTCCTCCAGACTGTGACTTGAGCATCAGGCTGTCAGGGGAGGCTCCCAGGTCCTTCATCTGGATCTGATGCCTTTCTTATATGCATTCATTCATTCATTCATTCATTCACTCACTCATGTTTACTGAGAGCCTACTATACGGCACGCACGGTGCTAGGCCCTGGGGATACAGAAGTGACCCACTCAGGTAGCAACACGTGCTATAATGCAGTTTATAATTTAGTGGGGCAGAAAAACAAGGCACAAACAAGCGAAATACATAGGATGGCACGACCTCACCCAACTGTGTTTCCTTCTATCACAGCAGTTGTCTCTGTTTGTATTCATTAGTTGATTTTTATCTCCCTTACCAGGGGATCTCTTGGTGTCTAAGTCCCAAGAGAGCAGAGACTGAGTCAGCCTTACTAGCCACTGTACCCTGAGAGCACAGTAGGTCTTCTGTGGATATCATAGGTATTTATGGAATCCATTTGGTGCATCTCCTTGAAGTCAAGTTGTTTCAGTGCTTGGGGCTTAGGAGAGAGAATCCCAAATGGCCAAACCCCTAACGCCTCCCTGCTCTCTGAGAAGGCTCCCTGCGGCCTCTCTCACTGCAATTTTGAGTCAGAGCAAAAGTCAGCAAACTTCACTGCGAAGGGCCAAATAGTAAATCTTTTAGGCTTTGTGGGCCATATGGTGTGAGCTCTGTTGTTATAGCACCAGCGCAGTCATAGACAATTATATAAACAAACGGTCATGGCTAAGTTCCAATAAAACTATTTATAAAAACAGGCCACAGACAGGAATTGGCCCATAGGCCATAGTTTGCAACCCTTGAGTTAGATGATCCCAGATGCCCAGCAGCTTATGGCAGCTGAAAGCAGAGGCTGTGTGGCCCGAGTCAGCTATGGGTGCTGCTGGCAGGGCCCAGCAGCTTTCTGCAGCCTGTATATCAATGAACTGGGAGATTATCACAGAAGCTCACGCTTCAGGCATTTATTTGCAGGTACCACCTCCTGCAGCACGTGGAAAAGCAGTTCGCTGCCACTCCCAGAGGAAAGAGACTGTGGCCTGGAGGCGGTGTTAGGCAGAAAGGGAGGCTGCCACGTTCCTTGCAGGGTCCCCAGGCTCCTCCAGAGGCTGAGCTCATTTCCTGGCCCTGCCCAGGCATGTGGCAGGGCAGCTCTCAGCTGAGCAGCTGCTGCCCTCCACCCCAGCCCAGCCTGCGCTCAGCTGGGAGACACTGGGGCTTTGTGCTCCTGTAGCAGATTGGGTGATACTCGCTGAGGCCTTTCCAATAAGATATGACATGTCAAGACCTGCCTATTGCTAATGCTAATTTTCAGGAATTTGACTTCTGTTGGCAACTGGTAGAGGAAGAACAATCACTGTTTCATTTTGTTTTGGTTTTGTATGTATATGTAGTTATGTTTATCTTGACCTTTAGGGTCTGTAACTACGGAAAACAAGTTATCCGAGGCTTACCTGCTGGTACGGGCCGAGCGGACAGATTTGTCTAGTATTTACGGAGCCAGAGAACATTAATTATAGCCATAACACTGTGTGTAGACGGTGGTGGGTGTTAACTGTTAAAAACAGTTCCAGAAACATCACACACACTCCAGTTGGTGCGAGGGGTAACAATATCCTGTGTATAAAAGTACTCTAGGCAACAAAGCTGTGGCGCTAGCGGTACCCTGACGTTACAAACGCTCTGACTGCTAGCGCGGCGCTTCCAGAGTCGCCACAGGCTGAGGGCAGTAAGTCACTGTGGTGCTCGGACGCTGCTCAGACGGGGGCTGGGCCGCACTGTCAGAATGACGATGCCCAGGCTGTCAGGGGGCTCCAAGGGCCGCGGTGCTCGTGGTGTCACACTATGGCCCTTGCCCTGGGGTTCCGGAGCCCCGGCACTGCTGGCGCACAACCATGTGGTGGCCGTACCAACGCTCTGGTATTCCGGCACTCAGTCCCACTCTAGGCCTCAGTTGGGGCCCTTCTCGGCGTGTAACTCTTCCACATGGAACAATCTGGGTGTCACATGGCTCTGGGCACGCCTCGTCGCCCAATGGCACTGATGGCAACAACATCCTCAGGGAGCAGGTGCAGTCCCCTTGGTCACGTTCTTCCAAAGCGCACAGCCATGGATTTCAACCAGAGCAACCCAAGAGAGGCTAGTTCCTTCCTTTTCAAATAGTCTATCACTGAAAACTTGACTACATACATTTGATCAAGACTCAAAGTGTGTGAAAGCAGAAGTTCCCGATGGCAGTGGTGATAGGGGCAAGTGGGTAACACGAGCGATCGCAACAGGCTGGGTATTCCAGTCCCCGGGAGTGGTGGCCATTGTGGCAAACTGCAGAGGTGCGTCCTGCCTGAAGGGGGCAGCAGTGACTCAGCCCAGGGACCTGTGGGCGTGCGAAACTGCAGCTCTAGGGTTGCCTGACCTTTTGACATTTTAAGAAATCTAGATCTTTTTTCTTTTTTTTCAAATGCACAATTGCCCACTTTTCACAACATTTGGGCTAAAGAAGATATATCCATAAGCTACATTTGGCTTGCGGCTGCTACTTTGTAACCTCTGGCCAGAAGCCACATTTGCAGAATTGGGATGGATGGGCTTCAGCACCAACCACCAAGCAGATACCTTGAGATTCAATCTGCTAGGCCAAAGGGTGACCATTCATCTCCATGAACCTTGGCTCAGTCTGCATTCCAAATTTGAAATGTCTTTTCTTTCTTCTCTAGCCTGCCCTTAGCTGCTTCTCTCGGTAGAGAAAGAAATCGCTTCCCATCGTAACCCTAGAATAAAGCCCCTACTCATGCCTGGTGAAGGTGCAAGGCGGCCTGCAGTCCAGCTCGTCGTCATGTGTAGAGTCTGCTCAGGTAGGGGGAGCCAGGCCTGAGGTCCCCAAGGGGCTGCAGAGGAGACAGGCTGTGGGGAACCGTATTGGTGGCACCCTTCAGGAGGGTCAGGTTCTCCCAGGCGTGTGGGCCCCTTGAGGACAGCTAAGTGGAAACAATATCAAAACCACTGGTCACTTGATTTGATTCTGCCCAACCGATTATTATAATTGGATGACAGATGGATATTTCCCTCTCCTTTTCAACTGGTGTTGGAGGGTGAGCTGATCTGTCTCATGATTCACTCTTCCGGGTAGTTACCTAATGGGGAAGATTATCTATCTCCTTTCACAGGCAGAACTGAGCCTGCCTTTTGGCTGCCTGAAGAGTAAAACCAAGTCCAACCAAAGTCAAATGCCAGGAAATTTCAAAACGTCCACACATTTCATGTTGCATTGTCTACAAAGGTATTTGAAATGTTACATAGTCAAAGGATAAAATAGATCAGAAGCAACCACAGTAGAGGGGAAAAGGAGGCAAAAAAGAAAGAAAGACACTCAGTGTAAAATGATAGGACTTCTCATTGGAGGAGCTTGTAGCAAATAATTGGAACTAAGGAGACTAGTTTGGTTTTCATGGAGCTACTATACTGAAGTTCTTTAAAATATAAGCTGTAGATTCAGAATTTTGTAATGCTGTGGATGGAGCCCCCTTCTGGAGAAATTTTTCAGTAGATATTAAAACAAGATCAAACACACAGAGATGAACACATACGTAGAAAGAGAGAGAGCGAGAAATGGGGAATGCTGCTAACTATGTAGATGATATGTCATTCATATGTGAATTGAATTGATAGTTTGTCCTTTTCCTTACCTGCCACTAAATAGAAATTAACTCTACTCCACGAGCAACTGTCTTTTCGGAAGGCAGGAAAGAAAGAGGAATATTATCAAGAAACTAGCTCTCATTTTACCTAAACAGTGAACTTCAGGTTGAGACTGTACACATCTAAATGCTGGTAATTTTAGATAATGCAGTTATTGGGTACATTGGTTTGTTGGGCAATTTCACTGTGACGCATAGAGGATACTTCTAGAAGGAAATAGATTTTATTTAATGGAAAACCCAAGGGCTAAAGATAGAAAAGGATAGAAGGGAGGGAAGCAGAGAGGAGAGATTAGTTAAGATGACTGTTGAGGCTTTTAATACAGACTGTGGCATTACATAAATTCCAGATCACATAGTCAGCCTTGCAGTTTATTAAATCTCATTGGGGACTTGCTAAAAAAATTGTTCAGACACATTAACTCGACCATGTTGACTCCTTTTACCACTTATATCTCTGTTTCCCCAGCGCTTTTGTAATCTTATAGGCTGTCACATATTGAACCCCTCACAGGGCAAGGGTGCTGTCTGCAACTCTCCGTCTTTTCTCCTCATCAAAAAGGTTCTGTAAAAACACTGCCCTTAAAATATAACATATGAAGTTGCAGGGGTACAGGATGGCATCGATTCTCACTGAAAATCCTGAAAATCAAGATTCTGAGTCCAAGAACAAACTCCTCGTTTTAAATCAACATCTCAGAATTCTGTGGAACATTTTTAGTCACTCCCAAGTGACTGCTCCCCAAACCTGAACCACTCCCTACAATCTTAATTCTTGGGGGATTACTCATTCATTGTTAGAACTTTTGGCTAGTTGTGATACCCAAATACGGGGGGAAAGAAATCATATTTACAGTGGAATTTCTAGCTCACGCCTCTTTTGTTGACATTCATTATTTATTATAGCCAAATTCCAGAGGCCATTTCTGGGACAGCCTTTCCCAAAACCCCCCAGGGGAGAAAAGAGGTGACTATTGCTCAGCTTCACCAGCTTCCAGCCATTGTTGCTTAGAATTCCTCCCCCCGCCCCTTCCCAAATGCCTAAAACAGCAACCTAGCCAATAAACGTACAGAGATTGATGGCTTCCAAAGCTGGACCCAGCAAATTACAACTGAGGTGGAAAAACACACGTATGCTTGCCTGAACACCCGAAGGCTGAGTGACTAATTTGCTTTATTACATTGTTTTTCCCTTTCTTCTGTTTTCTCTCTGCCTCAGGAAAGTTTTGTTTTTGCTTGCTGACTCAAAGTCTCCGGACTTTCCCCACTTTTCACACCATGGCACTCAGAGCTCTGCACTTGAAACTCTTCTGGTTAGGTCAACTGCACCAAAAGTGATTTCTCTGCAAGGTGCTCTTGCTACCTACCAGGATATCAATTACAGTCCTAATGTGGACATTTACTCTGATTATACATAACAATCGAAGAGATAAATAAACCATTCAGGGCAGGCAATTTAATTCACAGGAAAACTTCTGCTCCCTGTTCTAAAGAAACTGAAGGAACTGAGAGCCTTCTGAACCCAGCTGTGCCAGCCAGGCCCTGGGTGAGGAGACACACCAGTTGCTTTGCAAAAGGCATCTTGTGAGAAGCTCCGAGTGCAGAGGGATTGCTGGGTGCTGTCATGTGGCCTGTCTTGCTCCAAGGGAGGCATAACTTTGGGAAAGCCCTGGATTCCAAACTGAGGTCAAACAGTGCCCACAGAGAAAGGGACTGTGAAATCCTGGAGGAAGAAATGAAAGGTGCTCCCAGACAGCTCCCAGAGTGCCAGGCCTGGGGGTCAAGGCATGGCCTAGGGCATCCTGTTGAATGCAATCCAATTTGTCTAGCAATCCTGGGAAGGTGCTAAGATTATTTTACAGTGGAGAATCTGGAAGCTCAGAGAAGTTCAGCAGCTTGCCCAAGGTGGTACCACTGGCATATGGCAGAGAAAACCTGCTCTGAACCAGCCAGCTGAGTTGGGATATATGTACACGCACATACAACCTCGGGCAGAGAGTCCAGAGTCTGGTAAACTGGTTCATAGACAGGCATAGATTCGTGACAGGACTTAAGGCTACAGGGACCCTAAGAGAATCCGCCAGCAAAGCCCTGGGAGAAGACCAATATAACTGAATGGGGGCTGTGTTCCCGGGAAGAAGGAGGTCGTGAGTGGGGGGAGGGGGCTCAGCAGCCAGGCACCTTACTCTCTCCAGGCACCATCACCCACCTCCACCTTCCACTTTGTTACCTTCCTGGGACGCTGGCCTGTTTGCAACGTCTAACCCCAGGAAGGATCCAGCAGTGGTCTTCCCTTAGCAGGCTGCACTGCCTCTCCACATCCTAACCAGCCCCTGCCTGAGACCGAAGCTGCCTCAACCCCGCCCCCACTCACACATGTGCCTCCCCCCCCACACCCAGGAGTCCTGGCCAAGAACTCAACACCCATTCCTAGCACCCCAGGGCACTCCCTGTCTCCTTTTCTCCTCTCTGCCTGGCCCTGCCTTGATGTTACACACCCACTTGTAGGCTGCCAGCTCCTTCCAAGTTCCACAGACTGCCGGGGAGACCTGGGAGGACCAGGTCGTGATGCTTTCCGAAACCACAGGCCCCGAACAGGGCTGGGCGTGCCCCTCAGCCTCCAGCACCCCGGGTCTGGCCTCCTCCGAGCACTGCTTGCCGGCACACAAACTTCCCCGAGATCTCCGCGATGCAGAGGGAGTCCCCCGCCCCCGGCCCCATCTCCGGGCCCTTCCATCGTGCCGCAGTGCTCCGAGGGTTAACAGGCAGCTGCAGCCCGGGTGGGCAAGGCTTGAACTTTTCTCTGTGCTCCGCACCTGCCAGGGAAAGCAGCGGAGACAGCAGTCGGGGCTCGGGGCCGGAGCTCCAGCTAGCTGGACAAAGGGGGCGCGGGAGGCTGGGGCCTGCGCCCTGGTGGGGGGGGACGCGCTCCGGTCCTTCCTGGACCGAGGTTAGGAAGGGAAAGGACCGCGATGCCTGCGCGACCGGAGCCGGGCTTTTGAGAGACAGCAACAGCCGGGCTGCGGCGCATGGCTGGCCCGAGGCACCTTCCAGCGTGCCACCGGGCTCGGTGAGGGGGCCCGGGATCCCCGGGAAGTCAGCGATGCCAGGCCGGCCTCTCCAGCGTCAGAGCAGCCCTCAATCCAGACCCAAGAGGCGCTTCCCCTGCTCCGCGCTGGGCTGGGGAAAGCCAGGACTCCTTGGAGGCGCCTCTGACTGAGTCTTCCTCTAATGCACGAGCCTCCGGAGAAGGCGAATGGAAGTTACCCCACTTGATGTAGGCGAGAATGTCGCCCCTGCTTGCAAAATAAAGGACTCGGGAGCTCTCTTGTCCTCCCCTTAAAACACACACACACACACACACACACACACACACACACACACACACACACACGCTCACATACACGCGGAAGCCGGATCCCCAGGACTGAGAATGCCCTCCCTTCAGAGCCCCTGGCTATCTTTCTGGCCGCTCCAGGAGTCCCCCAGCTCCCCGAAAGCCCCCTCACTATGCCGGCGCCAGGCAATCGGAATGCAGAAACGGGGCGCGGGGCGCGCCCGCAGCCCCCTCTTCCCTACCTGGGACAGGAGAACGCACAGGACCAGCGGAGTTCTAGGCTGCATTTTGCCCAACTAGAAGCGCCCGGAGGCGTTTTCATTCATGCACGCGGCTGCACTGAGCATATTTTCCGTGGGAGCCAGGCTTTGAGGAGAGGCTCTGCCTCGCCAGCCAGCCAACTTCCCAAATAGATCAGCGGCAGCATCACGAAAGCATTGGGTAGAGGCTGATGACCAGGACCAATGGCTTTACAAGACGGATTCCTTCATAAAGCTCCGTGGTTTTGCATGGCAGATACGGGGCGAGCACCTCGCGCAAAGCGAGCCCCTCTGAGGAGGCAGCCCATTTGCTTTTTTGGACTGTTGGGGCCCTGCCTCACAAATCACGCCGGGCAACGCCAGCCGGTTCCACTTTTACGGAGAATGGAATTGCACCAGGGGCTGGCGGCCACTTCCAGCCCAGTGCAAAAAGATTCTCCTTATTAAAATGTTAATAAGATCCACTTTATTTCCAATAAATCAAATCAAATGACCCCAGCAGTTCCAGCCCTTTCTATGCCTGGAAAGACCTGGCAATGGATTTTCTTTTGCTTTTGCTTTCCTTTTTTCCAATGTGGCCCAAGTCATGATGGTGTTTGGTGTTTCCCTGCCATCTCACAAATCACAAAGACGACAGATCAATTCTAGCTTGCAGAAAAAAATCCATCAAGGGGCAATAGATTTTATTAACTGCTCAGGTGAAAGTCTGACTAGCCTTCTATTCCACAAATGTGCATTTGGCACCAAAGTTGGGGCCATGATTTGAAGAAACTTTTATTTTTCTATATGAATGTGATCTTTCAGAAGCTTCTAGATGATCCTCTGAAATTCAGAACAGTAGTAGCCACTGCTCAAGGGATTTTATAAGTGGGGTCCTATGGTCCACCTTTCCCAATAGGAATCTAGGAAGATGAATGAAAGACCATGTTTTGTCATTTCCATGAAGCCTCCCAAAAAAGGGTGTAAGGTGTTCTATGATAAAGGACATTTTTGCAATAGAATTTATGCAACCAAAATAGAAAGTCTGGGTCAGGAGGAAAAATAATATATTTGCTCTGATTTGGATGTGAGCTTCCTGGTGGCTAAAGCAATAAGAGAAACATGTAAATTACATAGTTCCCATTATAGAAATATGTATATAAATATCTTCTGACATAATCTCCTCTGATGCTAAATACTGGAATAAATGTATCTTGTGGCATCTAACATAGCAGGACACTGAGCAATGGGCTATGCGGAGACCCAGTGGATTGAGCTATATTCCCAGAATATGGCCCAGGGCCTGGAACATGGAAACAGTCATTAGTGTGTGTGAAATAGATGTCTAGACTTAAGCAAGAAGTAGTGAGGGTGGGATGGGGCAAAGATTTTAGAGCCACACTGCCTAAGCGTAACCTCCAGCTGTGCAACTGACTGATAAGTTACTCTGAACCTCTGTATGAATACTGGTGAAATGGAAATATAAATTGTGCCGAATAGGTTGTGGGGACGATTAAGTAACAAAATAACCCTCAATAAATGTAAACTGATGCACTTTTAAAAATTCCTTCCTTGCCAGCTGTTCTAGCACAAGGTCATCTCATGTGGTCCCAAGGTCACTAAGGAAGATGCAATGGCATCTGACTGCCCGTCTGCTTTAGCCAGCGCTGGCCAAACAGCAAAGTTGGCCAAACAGCCCCCAGAACAGCCCAGGAAAGGTGACTGCTGCTGCTTCTTCCAGCTTTCCACTGTTCTCTTACCTAAAGAGGCATCACCACCTGAGCTTCTGATAAGGGCAGTCAGTATTTGATAGATGATGGGCTTGTCTCAGCTCGGAACCCATGTGTTTGGAGACCCATACCCACATTGCTCACCAGTAAGAGTAAAACAGGGTACTTGGGAGTCAGATTAGCTTCAAATACAGGCATCTTGAAATATCCTGATCTTTCTCCATTCCAGGACAGGAGCCATCTTGTCAATCAGGGGCCAGCTGAGTGCATTGGTCCAGGAAAGAGAGAGAGACAAACAGAGAGACAGAGAGACAACACACACACAGAGGACAGCTCAGGAGACGATAAACCATTACAAGAGTAAAGATGGTGGAAAGATGATGTTCCAGCCACATTTCCACAAGCAGCCAGTCAGTTAGGGAAGCACTCCTAAGGGTAGGGTGTTTTCGTGGCTGCACATGTACAAAGTACAAAGCAGTATTATTGATTTCATAGTTCTGCTGGCCCTTTCTGTGTTCTCCCTACCCATCATTTCTATTGCTGCTCACTTTCCCCCTTCCTGGCCCATGACAAGGCTGCACTTGCCGCCCCCTTGTGGTTAGCGTGGGATCGTGTGACTAGTTCCAGCCAATAAGCTGTGAGCAGAAGTGACAAGTGTCACTTTAAGGCTGGAGCTTTTAATCGCTCCTGTGAGACAGGCTGCTTTCCCTGGAATAGGTGCTGAGATGGAGATTTGTACAGGGGCTTTTTGGGGAGCGTTCTCAGGAACAGCACTACAAGATGGAGGGAAACAAGATGGCAGAGGGAGAAGGTGAACGCAGTGGTTACTGCGGCAGAGGCCTTGCCTCAGCCAATCCCAGGGGAGCTCTGAGGCTGGAGCGGTCCTTCAGAGATGACCCTGATAGAGTCAGGGGCCGGTCCTTGTGCTCCAAGTGGGCCAGTTGTTGGCCATTCCCTCAAGGAGAGGAATGATCTTGGGTGAGTCACCTTGGCTCAGCCAAGGGCAATGTTCCAGTCTGACTTTAGTTTCATCATCTATATATAAAACTAAGGCACTGACCCACAACTGGTAATGGGAGGCTGTGACTCTCGGGCTGCAGATGACCTGATGCACCTGATGGCACCGGTGAAGGTACACGTAGATCTGCCTGACCAAACTTCTGCTGAGTCTATCCCCACCCAGGAGCCGTGCAGGCGCCCAGCAAGGTCTCGGCTTCCGTCCTGAGCTATTCTATTGGCAGGCAGAGTGGCCCCAGCCAGCCTCACTGATTCCAGGTGGGTGCACCCAAAGGGCCTCTCCTCATCCCCTCCTACCTCAGTCCCCGCAGCTTAGATTTTTAGGGGCTGGGAGGTGTTACCTTCAGGAATCTACTTAGGCCTTGAGGCTCACCTGTAGAAACCCATAGAAGCCAAGAAGTTGAAAAAAGTTTTGTCCATAAAATGAGACATGGTTTGAGATCTCCGGACTTCACTTATACTGGACAAGTTGATTTTACTCCCCAAGCCTCAGTTTCTTCATCAATAAAATGGAATGATAACATAACAACACTCCAAGCATCGTTTTAAAAAATGATGTTACTGTCCCCCCGCCCCCATCCCTTATTCCCCTCTACTCTCAGAATGTGCATTTCACCAAAAACATGACGTCAGATTTTATTCAACAAAAACAGGAGAAAAATCATTTCACTCCAGTGATCAAAGGCCTCTGAAGAAGAAACCCATTTTTGATTATTTTGCCTTCTTTTCCCTTCAGCTCCTTAATGGGGATCTTTTGGCTGATGGATTGATTGATGGTGACAAGTAAATACTGAAGCTGAAAACCACCTCCTACCTACCTCTGCTCTACCTCTCCCACCAAAGCCCCGACCAAGCCTGGCAGCATTTTTAGATGTGGGCTCCCCAGAAGCTGTGTCTGTATTCAGACACGTCCCAGGCTCACACTCCTTTTCCAGGCACATTTCTGGCTTTGGAGCTGGTGGGCTCATCATCCAACAGTCCGCAGCTGTCTCCTAAGATGCCAGAGATTGAGACCCTTTCCTCTCACTGACGGATGAGGATGAAGACATGATTTCTGAGTGTATGAGGTGGCTGTGTGGGCGTGTGCAGTGCTTGTGTGTCATGTGTGCATGTGTGTCATGGAGAGGGGCGACCAGGATGTCAGCCTGCGGAGATAATTTATTCTATTCTGCTACCCTTTGAATTTGCTGTTGTAGTGAGGTATTCGAATAGAATAGTGATAAGCTGGGCAGATGTCCTTATGAGACAACACAGTTATCAGGTACCAAGGGGCGCTTGGTATTCAGGATATACTTGGCGAGCGGGGCGGAAAGCCCGTACCATACAGCGTGATACCATAGCATAATGCTGAAGCTACACCCCTCGCAATGGGCTAGCCTGCCAAAAACACCCAAGATGATAACAGTACACCATCCCATAATACCCGGCCACCCAAAAGGAGCATCCCTGACCATTCTTGAGCCATGAACCCCCTTTATCCTTTTTCATAGCCCTTTATGTTACCTGACCTTATGTTATAAGTGGTCACTTGCGTTACTGTCTCAATTCTTCTCTCCAACCTATGTCTACACTTTTTACCCCTTGACTTTAGGTTTGGACATATGAACTTGGTGCGGCCCACAGAATGAGGCAGCAGTGATGGGGTGCCAGTTAAAAGCCCAGGCCCACGAGGTTCTGTGTGTTTCAGCGTGTTCTCACTAGGAGCTCTACAAATACCTGCAACATAGCATTCATGGGCTAGTTCCCTGGGCGTAGGGAGACGATGAACACCTCAGTGGACCCAGTGATGCTGGAGCAAACCCAGGCAAGCCCCACCCAGCCCCGCTGACCCATAGGTATGTGAGCTAAACATAAATTATTGCTCTCAATTTGGGGGTAGTTTGTAATGCGCCAGTAGCTAACTGATAATTACATTTCTTGTTTGGTATCTGTCTACCCCTCTGGCATATAAGTCCTCCATGTGTCTTTCTGCTGCTTCTAGAACAGTGTCTGGCAAGCAGTAGGTGCTCCAATGACTTCTGTTGAGAAGATGAATTAAAAAATGGCTTCTGCAATGAAAAATGCCTGCTGCTGCTATGAAAGCCCCTACAGGTACTGCCTCCCAGAAATCCTTCCTGATGGTGGCAGCTGGAAAGCATTGCATGATCCTGCCACTCCCCACTCACACAGGTGGCCATCTGATTCTGCCTGCGACAAGGCACGATCTTTTTACGATAGTCTAGACCAGGGTTAGTCATAGTAAGGACCATTCCACAGAGGCTAGTATGAGCACATAGGTGCTTGGGGGTCTTTGGTGAAGGACACGTGGGCTGTGACATCCTTCCGTATTTCCTCAATGCATGAGGAGCCCAGACATCTAATACTAAGACCGAAAATACTCTCTAGCCTTTGAGGTACTGCACTAATATGTGTAATGCAGCCATGACTGCCACACTAGCATGGAGAGACAACCTAGCGTGACTTTTAGGCCATCTGAGTTCTACTTGCCTAATTGTCTTTAGAATATCAGTCCCTCCTGAGTAGCAAAATTGGGCATTCAGACACCAATTTTATCCTGTGAATGAGAAGCCCCCTCTAGGTGTCTCCCTTACCCAGAATTCGTGTCTGGGGTTATTTCTACACAGAGAATCATCTCTATCTGGGAAAGCAGAGGTTTTCAAAGTGTGGCCCCTCGGCCATCATCAGCATCCCCTGGGAACGTGGTAGACATAAAAATTCTCAGGTTTCACCCCAGACTGACTCAGAAATTCAGGGACGAGGTCCAGTAATCGTGTTTCACAAGCTTTTCATATGCATAGCTTGAGAACCATTACTCTAAAGAATTCTCCACTAATCACTTACATATATTCACTCATTCATTCATTCATTCATTCATTCATTCAAAAAACCTTCATAAAATACCATTTCATGTTAGCCACTGAGCCAGGCAACAGGGGAAGAAATGAAAAGGCGGGGTTTGTGTGCTTCAGAAAATAGGACTCGTGGCGAGAAAGACATCATCCTCTTACAATATGCTACAGGAAGTGCTGAGAAAGTCAAAGGACCAGAGCTGTGGGGGATCAGGATGTGTTTAAAGAGGCGAGGGGTTCACTGTGGCTGGTTTCCACTGTGTGTTAAAAAACCATGATGGAGCTCTGCTTGACAGAAGTTGTACTTTTTGTATCTGCTGATGAGAAACTAAATAATAGCGAACTGGCAGCCCACATTCAATGCTTTCTTATAACTGAATTTAAAGCTTAGTCTTTACAGTCCCATCTAAGGTAAATGGCAGTGCCTGGGGCTGGGGGCATTATTTAGAGTTGACAGATAATGCTTGGTGTGAATTTAGTATACAATGGCCCTCATGTCCCCACTACCTGCCTGTCTGTGTTCCCAAGCGAGAAAGCACTGAGCTAGAGCAATGGGGCAATGCAGACCAGGGGGCCTTTCGGGGAGGGGCTGGTGACCAGAGGAATGGCAGAAACAAGTCTGGGCAGGTTGGGAGTCCAGCTTTAAAAGTCAACATATGGAGATCAAGCTTTACCCTACTGGTGAAGCAGAATCGTCCAAGCTACTTAAACAGGGAAGGTTGGTTCAATGTGTCATTTACATTTTAGGAAGATCACTCAGGCCACATTGGAGCACGGATTGCATGGAAGTCCATCACTAAGGAAGAGAGACTTCTCGGGAGACTAGCATACAGACCATATAAAAGATAACAAGACCAAGAACTCTTTTTCTTAGATCTCTAACCAGTGAGTTGTACAGAAATACTACACGGCAATCTGCCCCGCTGCCTAGCAGTATCTAGGATATAACACAAGCTTATACAAGAATAGATCAATGAAACACACTTACTAAATTATGGGAGATTAACATTGAGCTCCAGTTCTTCGCCCCTCCCTGCATCTAATCCTTGCCTCATTAATGGTGGAGTGAACTTCCTCATCTTTGACTTTGGACTTGACCCTATGGTTTGCTTGGGCTAGCAGAGTGAGGTGGTGGTGACAGCGTGCAGTTTGCTCTCTGAGCCTGTGTTCCTGTTTGCTCTCTTACACCTTGCCATCTCCAGGAGGAGAACACTCCCTGGTCACCCAACAGGTCCAAGGAGGACGAGAAGCATATGAAGCGGAGCCACACTCACCCACCCACCCACAAATGGGAAGTGAGAAGCAGAGTCTAACTTAGACAAGCCAAATCCCAGCCCTGGAACGGGAATGAGCTGAAATCCCGCATAGACACTGATATGCACACACCGATGTTTAACGTCCACGACAAATCCAAGTCCTTAATAATTTCTCAACTCACCAAGGAGTCCTCTCTTTCCATCTACCTAATCCAAGCTGGCTATCTCCCTGCAGATTCCTACGCTCCTTTTGGAATATTTCCTGCAAAGGTACTGGATCCCTCTCTGGTAGCTTTTCTCATGCCAGCATAATCGTGAGGCCACTTCTCTTAGCAATTACTTGGGAAATTTATTTGCAATGCAAGGCAGATCTGTGAGTGTTTGTAGTGGATAAATTTATTTGCAATGGAATCCAAATCTGCCGCTAGCTCTAGTAGATAAAATTGTGCTGCTCCCATAAAAAGCAACCCCCTGCCCCACCACTAGCTAGTGATTTCCATGGTCTTCTATGAACAGGCCAAGGTCGAGTCCACCAAAATGAGTTGGGGAAAGTTAATCTGTGGAAGCAAGTTAAGCACAGAAAACTACATTTTAATGATTCTGAATGTGTAACAGCTACCAGAATTTAACCAAATGAGCTCCAGAAAAGGCAAATCTGAGTCTCTTTTTTTCCTTAAGCTGAGCTTTTGTGGAGTTGAAATGACTGGTATACAACTTCCATGGGGTCCCGGGTGACATCTGTCTTTCCCTCCCTTGGATATCCCTTGCCCACACATTGCCTGGCCCTGAGTAGACCTTCAGTAGATTCAAGTGGGCTCCATCAATAAAATAGTACAGATGCATGGGAGAGGGCCTGCTTAGCCCTGCACCTCTGCTGTTTGTCATACTTCCATTTACTGCAGCAAAAGGAACCATCCAACACTACACCTCTAGTATCAGCATGCGGCTCCTAGAGCAGCGGTTCTCAAAGTTCTGCCCTATTATGTGTCCCCAATCAGTCCCAACACTCCACATGGAAATGTTCATTCTCTACACTGCTCCTATTTCCTGACAGACGACTCAAAAGCAAATATGTCTCAAGACATAAAATTCTCTCCTAGCACATGTCGGAAAAGGGAAACTCACCACAGCCCATGAGGCCTGGCAAAGCTATCTCCTACCTGCCTATCCTAATCCATTCCCTTCCCACTTTCCCCCTTGCACACTGTGCTCTGCTCGACTCTCAACCGTTAGACATGCCAAGCTCTTCCCTACCCCTGGGCCTTTGCACGTTCTAGCCACTCTGTCAGGAATGCTCTTTCCTCCACTTCCAGGTCATTTTTATCCTCCCAGAAACCATTTATATGTCACTTCTGCAGAGGAGGAGACGTCCCTCACCAGCTCATCCTTCGTGAGCTCATTTCCTTATTTGTTTCCTTCATGGCATTTTCTATTATTTGTCACTATTTTATTTATTGTTTGCTTTTTTCTATTTTGGTTTTCCTCACTAGAATGTGAGTTTCATGATGGCAACTAAATATCCGTTTACTGATTATTGTACTCCAGGACCTAGAACTATGCCTGGTCTGTGACAGGCAGTCGATAGTCTTATTTAAAAAAAAATAATAATAAATGAACAAACCAATGCTCCGACGGCCAATGAGAGTACATGGACTAGTGGCTCCCTAGATGCATTAATCTCATCGGGAAAACCAAGTAGCGGCCCATAGCTGATGACTGCAGGAGACTTCCAGGGAACCACCATGCAAAACGATGGCCAGGATGAAGTGTGTACACCTCAAAGCCTTATGCTGTATAAAACATAAGACCGAGGGTGGGGGGCCCTGTGGTGGGCTAAGTAAACTGCACTCTAAAGGATAACTTTGCCAAGACCCAGCTCATGTGGGGTGTGGGGCGTGCCCTGGGTGAACTGAGGGCCCAGTTTTTCCAAGGTGAATCAGGAGAGGCTGAGGTGAGCTGGGACACACCTGAGCAAGACATAGTGGAGTATTTTCAACACCGTTTTCTCTTACTTGACACATCAGGAATTCATCTAAAGCCTTTCCAATGTGCCAGGTTCTTGTTCACGTAATGAATCTATTGATTTACTTTTTGTCCCCAGGAGACTCTGAAGACCACAGAACGTCAAGAGAGAAGACAAAGAATTCTTGTTGCTTGTCATGGAGCCTGATGGGTGAAGAGACAGGTCGCGGCATCTCCCCAGAAAATGCTCATGACCCAGTTAGTATTCTTTGGGGGACAAATAGTTATTTATTTCAGGACTTACCTACTTTATTGCTCTCAGCTAACATGCCGTCCATGCCCATAAATCTCTAGTCACTTAACAAAGAAAGTAGAAAAGGACAAGTATTCATTTATTCATTCATTCATTCATCCAGCAATTGTTTTGATAACAAGTAGCACGATACATAACAAAGATGCATTTTTCTGTAATCAAGCTAAGTAATTAATCTCTTGATTGCCAGTCTCCTCCAGCTCCCCAGTCTGACTTCGATATTGTTACCAGAACAACTTTTAATTTAAGAAATAAGTATCAAGTATCTATTATGACCTAACCATTATTTTACTCTGCAGTGAATAAAAGCAATTCTGTTCCTGTGTCTGTTCTTGATATATATTTAAAACCCTCAATGTCTCCCCACGTCCTTTAAGTTAAAGTCTAACTTCGTGTTCAGTGCCACACATAAAGTTTCTACACCGCTGCTCGGCTTTTTCTCCCTCAACAAAGTGCAAGTACCAGCCACATACAACATTCTACCATTCACCCCACCTCATGCCAGGCTACTTCACTGCACAGGACCTTTGCACACGCTACTCTCCAGGACTTCTCTTGTGCAGGTCAACTTCCACTTGGTGGGCCACAGCTCAATATTAAAAACCAACCACCTCAGATCTCATTTTCTCTGGGAAGTTGCCCCTGATACACCCAGGCTGGTTTAAATTGCACTTGGAACATGTCATTATTCATTTACTGGAGTCCCTCACTGGATTACCATCAGCTTGAGGTAAGGAACCAAGTCTTATTCTCATTTATATCCTCAACAAACCCAGAGCCAAGCACACATAGGACTTCAAAATAACATCTATGTATTGATACATGCATGAAAAATAATCACGAGAGCTATGACGTTTATTAAGCAGGCATTTCTCCAAGCGCTTTACACTTGTGTTTTTCTCACTGAATCCTAAACAGCTCCATACGGAATATGAGTATTCCCTTTTACTGGTGACCCATGACAAGCAAACCTGGCCTGGACTGAAAGAGGAGGAGGCATTGCCCTGGGAGTCCAAGCCTGGGTCTTAGGTCCGTCTTCCCAGCCTGTTTGTGCCATAATGGAGAACATATCAGTATTCTCAGAGACTGTCTTTCCTTTCTTGTTAATGAGCGCAGCCTTTGGGATGAGACAGCCTAGGATTAAGTTCCACTCTGTCACTCACCACCACAGGCTCAGGCAAGCCTGAAGGAGGGGTGCGCCACACAAAGCGATAATGTCACTAACAGGTAGCATCGCTGGACGCTCACCGTGGGCACCTTACAGCTGCTAGGCTCATCACGCCTCAGAAAGGGGATATCACTAGTATTATCATAAAATACTGCTGCGATGCTCACAGTGTCTGACAGGTTGGGCGGGCCCATTAGCACTCAGCACTAATCAAGAACACAGTGTCCACAGGATAATAACTCATTCCTTCTTTCATTTATCCGTTCAGTCGGTCAGTCATTAAAAAGTATGGATTGTGCAGGGCCCCCTTCCTATGCCAAATACTGTTCCAGGAAACACAGCTGGAAATACAACAGTGAATAAAACAGACGAAAACGCCAGACTTCAAGAAACTTGAGTGCTAGCAGGGTTGCAGAGGGGTGGGAATCAATAACATTAAAGATATAAGAGAAAATTAAATGGTGACAAGTGTTCTGGTGAAAGGCAGGCATGAAAGGAGGGGAGAGAGCATGGGAAGAGACTTGGAATTCCATAATTGCTAATGTTTATTTCATGATTGCTCTGTGCTAGCCATCGTTCTAAGCATTTCACATCAAATCCTTCCAGCCACCATAGGAGGTAAGTCCTATTATTAGGACCTAGTTATAGATGAGACGATGAGGCACGGAGAAGTCAGATGTCCTACACAGCGTCCCATAGCCAACAAGTGCCAGAGCCAGGACTTAACCCCAAGTGGCCTGGTTCCTGAAACCCCAAGTGGCCTGGTTCCTGCCAACCAAGGTAAGCAGCAGCCTTGGTACAAGATGGCTAAGTCAGTCTAAACGCCTTTCGAGGCACGTTTGGAAGCCCTCTTCTTATGTTTCTGCTCCCTTCTTCCTTTGCTCTCCCCCTATTTCTTCCTCCCAACGCTTCCAGCTTCATCCAGTTACTTGAGGACCACGAGTTCCATCCTCCTCCCACCACACATCTGGCCTGTGGATCTTGATGTCCAGAATGGGACACCTACACATGAACCAATGTCCTCTCATGGCTGTTGAACTCTGTCACGCCATACCTGGATGGGGTGCTATGCTAAAAGTCTCCTCTCCCCCAGAGCTGCGAATGAGAGTGAATAAAGAGGGTTAGAGTGACAGAGAACCCCATGCTGTCATCACTCCCATTTTTCAGATAAAAAAAAAACTGACTATAGAAATAACTAAAGGAGCTAAGCTGGGATTTGAATTTAGGACTGTTTGAACCTGAAGCTCTTAACCACTACACTTCTATTTATTTAAAAAAGCAGCTCTGTGCCAGGCAGAAAATAGGTATTTAATTAAAAACTGGCTTGAAGAATGAAGGGATGGATGGATTAGTAAACAAAAAAGTGCAAAGACATGGGCAGATGTGCACGGGCCTGAGAGCCAGGTAAAATAATAAAGGCATCATGTGCACGATCGTGCAACAAGGACCAGCGCAATCTGTTTGATAAGCAGCTTTGGAAATGCCCGGAACCAAACAGTCTTCATGGATATTGTTGTAAATACAAGTTTGCAATCTTGCAGCCTGGCAGACTTTGCCTTGTTTTTCAACCACAGTTTTGTAAGGGTAAGCTTTTTCCTTTTACAGACAAGGACAAGCGTGTTTGGGGAACATAATTTGGGGGAGGCACCTGGTCAACCTGCTGAGACCAGTGCCTGGGGAGGGAAGCCTGCACACTCTGGGGAGAGGCAGAAATGCAGAGGCGAAGGGAGAGGGAATTGTGCTGCTAATTCCTCACACCGTGACTTTACCAGCCTCTAATCGCCTAATAGCAGGGCACATAATTGGCAGAAAAGATTGCCCTGCCCTTTACACATGTGTCTGCAATTACTTTTCAAACTGGGGTGATAAGTGGCATGATTGGTTTCCTTAGGAAGCTCCTGGGAGACAGGGGGGCTTTCTCCTGAAGCTGTGGTCGATGCTGTGGGTCACAAATGGAAGGACCCCCTGCAAACGTACATCTTCCATCACTGGGGAGTAAATGCCCAACTCCTCACTAGGCTGTGACCTCACCTCCCTCCCTCTGTCCTTGGCACACTCTGCTTCCCACCAGCCTCTTCGCTGTGCTCCACACCTGTTCTCGTCCTGGTTTTGCACTTGCTGCCTCCTCTGCCCACATTGTCTCCTACTTCCTGGAGGTCTCAGCTCACGTATCACTCCGCAGAAAAGCCTTCCACGAACACCGTTATTTAAAATGTCTCCTTTCTACTCCGCAGCCCCAGTCACACCTCTTGTCCCTCTGTTTAATTTTCTTTAGATCACCCAGCGCAGTATGATGCCATGCCTTGCTTGTGTCTGTTTGTTTACTTGTTTGTTGTCTGTTTCCTGACTGGGATGGAAAGTCTATGGCCTTTCTCTTCTTCATCACTGTATCCTCAGCGCCCAGAAGGAAGCCTGCGATAGTGCTGAACATGCAAAAAATGTTAAGGACGCGAGTGGTGTGCCAACTCAACCACACATGGACGGACAGCCGACCCAACGCTGCAAGCGCTCCACATGGCACACAACCTGACGCGCACTTTCTGGGTCCAATGAAAGGCATTTGAGTGAAAGTGGAGAGCGTGCACTCTGGAGACCTGTAGGCCTGCCTTGACATCCCGGGTCTGTCATTTAGAAACTGTCCCTGGACCACTCTTGTACCAACCTGGGCCCCGAGTTTCATCATCAGTAAATTGGGAATAAAAATAGTAGTTCTCTCAATCAATTGTTGCTTGAATTAAATGAGGCAATGCTTGTACAGCACATTATCCTATACTTGGCACATAAAGAATTAGGGCTGTTCAATACATAATAATAGATCCTGGTGTTTCTGCTACCTGCTGGGTAATTTCCCTGCCTGAACTTATTCCCCACAGCAGTATTCTGAAATAGGCATCAATATTCATGGTTTCTAGATTAGGAACAGAGACATCTTGAAACCAAATGGTTTGCCCAGCATCCCCCAATTTCTAAGTGACAGACCCACACCTCAGAGTCTGGTTCTCTGCTTTTTCACCATGCTAGATTGCTTCTCTTGAAAGTGAAAACAAACAATACGTGGACGCAAGCAGCCCTGGGGAATGGGCAATTTAGTTTGAGATTCAGTTTAAATTCTCCCAAGCCCTTCGCCATGACAGCTCCAAAAGAGAAGGATAACCCTCGGGTAGGGGTGCCAGATAAAACACAGAATGCCCAGTTAAATTTGCATTTCAGATAAAAACAAATAATTTTTCAGTATACCATAATTAATTGCATTGCATACTTATGACTATATTCTCTCTTCTCTCTCTCCCTCCTAGCCTGCTTTCCTTCCTTTGTTGTTGTTGTTGTTTAAATTTGGCAACTTTATAGCCTTGTATGACTTAAAGGCCCTCATTGTGTACATGGTTATGAGCTAACCAGTGCTTCCCACCAGGGTGGAAGTTTGTAGAAGTTAATTTGGAGTTTCTGTCCAGTTCACAGTCCTATCTGATAATGACTCTGCTCCACCCACAAGGGTAGCCCCCCACTCTCCACCCCCATGCTATCTTACCCTGCCTGCCTGGGAAGGATCCCAAACTACTCCTGCCAATCCAATCCTCTCTCTCTCTCTCTCTCTCTCTCTCTCTCTCTCTCTCTCTCTCTCTCTCTCTCTCTCTCTCTCTCGAATTTGAACCAAGAAACATGGAGAGTGGAAGATGGAGCTAAATCAAGTCAATGTCCCATGGAATCACCCAATAAATTTCTTTTTTTTTTTTTTTTTCGGTTTTCCCTCTTGTTTTTTGGCTTTGCTTTTGCTTTGCATTGTATTTGCCTTTGCTTTGGTTTGCTTTGTTTCGTTTCAAGTGGGATTTTTGGCTCTTGCAATCTAATCACTCTTGACTGGGCCATACCACTCTTGTGGTCATTTTATCTGTCTGTGGAAAATGCAAAACTGACCAATAATTTAAGTGCCTGGATGAAGTCATTATTATTGCCTTTTAAAAATTCTGTTATTTATTTTTTCAGTGGGTTGCATTTTATTTTAAATCAGAAAAAAAAAATCCTATTGAGAGGCCCATCTAAGTGTCATCAGCTTTGAAGGGCACCCTCCATCCAGTGTTCACGTACCATCTGGATGGCACAGGTGCACACATGCAGAGGGGAAGAAAGTGCCTTCCCGGAGGCAAAGCGAAAAGCGCACAGTAGGTGGCCTGGTGTGGGGCTCTCATGGTAAGTAAGGGCCCGATGCCTTCACTGCCTGACATCTGTGGCCTGAGTTAGGTAACAATAACTATAATAACAATGTACCATAATAAAAGTTATGTGAATGTGGACTCTCTCCCAGTCAGTGGATTTCTTTATTAACCCCCAGAGTAGGAAAACACTGACAGAGCCCTGTTATCTCCCGAGTTTTGGAAAATAAAGCCTGAGAATTCCAGATGGAGCCGGGAATTGTTTATCCCAGGCATAGAGGCTTACGGTCCCTCTAAAAATATCTGGTCAGCCATGCTGGTGACAACTGTCAAGTCCTTGTCACTTGGCCCCCAGCCCTGGCCCTGGCCCCGGCCACCCCAGCTCTGCCCAGTTCCTGATCCTCATGGTCTGGCTTTTATTTCTGTCCTCTTGCTTATGACAATCCACAGTCAATGGAACTTCAAGTCACTTACTCAGAAACTGAAAAATCTCAATTAACAGGAGAGCCAGACTATTTTACTCCACTCAGCCGACACCATGACCCCTTTGTAGATTTTCAAAGCTTTACTCTCTTGGAAAAAGCTAGAACCCATCAGAGACACTGTATGTTTCACTGGACAAAAATAGTGACTTCTTTCAAAGATATGTTATCTGTAGGCTTTTCAAAAAGCCTTTTTGAAGTTTGCTAACTTATGGCAAAAGCCACCTTCCTGCCCTCTGCCGAGTATCCCAAGGTTTCATCTTCCAGACAAATGTCACACAATCCCTCCTCCCCTGATGACCACAAGGCAGTGTCCACAGGGGTCTTCTGTTGTGTTTGTGAATTTTTTTTAAGCCTGTAAACTTGATGTAGTAAGGCTCGACAGCGTGGTTCCCAGGCCTCTCAGTGGTGAGTGCAGTAGGCCCCCCTTCTCTGCAGTTTCGCTTTGTGCAGTTTCAATTACCCATGGTCAATGGCGGCCCAAAAATATTAAATGGAAAATTCCTGTTATAAACTATTCATAAGTTTTAAATTGCATGCCATTCTGAGCAGTGTGATGAAATCTCATGCCAGCCCACTCCATTCTACCCAGGACGTGAATCATCCCTTTTCCAGCAAATCCACGCTGTATATGACACCTGCCCATTAGTCACTTAGTGGTCAACTTGGTCATCAGAAGAGTTATCAGATGTTTTGAGTGAGAGTAAGAAAGAAACAGTCCACATTCACATAACTTTTATTACAATATATTGTTATAATTATTCTATTCTATTATCCGTTATTGTTACCTAATTTATAAACTTTATCACAGATACGTATATATAGGTCAAAACATATTACGCATAGGGTCCAATCCTATCCTTGGTTTCATGCATCCTGTGGGGGTCTTGGAATTTGTCCTCTGTGGATAACTGTACTCTCCTCCTTCCTTCCTGCAATGCAGTTCTCATAAACTACAAAGTTTTCTTTTAAAAACATCAGTCTTTGTTCTGCAAAAACTTTAGAGTAAAAGCAAAAATTGACTTCTTTGGCTCCTCCAGTTTTCACCTTCAGCTCTCTCTGGCACCAAGCTTTAACCCACTGTATTAGTTACCTATTGTCTCAGTGGCTTAAAGCAACAGCAAACATTTATTATTGCTCCGAGTTTATATGGGTCAGGAACTCAGGGGCAGCTTAGCTGGGCAGTTCTGACTCGAGGATCTCTGCTGGTGGCCAAGAGATTGACCGGGACCGTGGTCATCTGAAGGCTTCCGTGCGGTTGGAGAGTCTTCTTTCAAAGTGGCTTCTTCATGTGCTGGCAAATTTGTGCTGGCTATTGACAGGAGGCCCCAGTTCTTCTCCATCTAGACCTCTCCACGTCATGGTGACTGGCTTGAGCTTCCTCACGTCATGGTGACTGGCTTCCCCCAGAGTGAGAGATCCAAGAAGCCAGGGTAAAAGCAGGGATGCCTTTTATAACCTAGCCTCAGAAGTCACAAACTGGAACCACCACCATGCTTTATTGGTCCCCTGAGTGACTGTGGGAGGAGATTACACAGGGTGTGACTATCAGGAGCCCAGGATCACTCAGGGCCATCAAAGAGGCTGCCTCCACCTTTACCATCTGACCCTTCCCTCTCCTCTCTGCTTCTGGTCACTTCACCCATCCCGTTTAAGTCCCTGGACACCGATATAGGGATTTGTCCACTTGGCTGGACACCAAGCCATCATGCTTGTCTAAACTGCCAACATTTAAAATAATTAAAAATGTAATTATTTATTAGGGCAAAGTTCTTCTCTGAAAACTGTATCTATATCTACATCTATATAATAGAGAATCAATGAGAGCCACATTGGTGCCGGCTTATGAAAGAAAAGATGGTGCTGTGTTGTTGACCATAAGCTTGAACAGTCTGAAGTGAAACATGATTGACACAAACAACCAGACCAAGAGAAAAAAAAATGCCATTACAATTCTAGGCTGTATTAATAGATGTAGAGGATGTTTGTCAATGAAGGCGATAATCATACTGACGGATGAAATCGTTAGAGGAGACTGGGACTTTGAGCTTAAGCTTCATATCATGCCAAGAGGAACTTTGACAACCCGGAGTAGGTTCAGAAATGAGGGAACAGGGGTGAAATCCAAACTGAAAGCATAATAAGAATACCAAGCACTTTACAATCATTACTATGATCAGACGTTTGTGTCCCCCCAAATTAATGTGTTAAATATTCACGCCCAAGGTGACGGTATTAGGAGGTGGAGTCTTTGAGCAGTGATTAGGTCATGAGGATGGAGCCCTCGTGAATGAGATTAGTGACCTTATAAAAGAGACCCCGCAGAGCTCCCTCACCCCTTCTGCAATGTGACCACACAACAGTCTGTGGCCCAGAAGCAGGCCCTCACCCAACTGTGCTGGTACCCTGATCTCAGGCTTCCAGCCTCCAGAGCTGGGATAAAAAAAACTTCTGTTTTTTGTAAGCCACTCGGTCTGTTGTACTTTGTTACAGGAGTCTGAACAGACTAAGACAGCCATTATCTCCAATGTATAATCTCCAATGATCTGTTTTCTTACCATCCATCTCTTCCCTCAGTCTTTCCTTCCCACATGATCTAGCTTTTATCCCCCCTCAGACTGACGATACTGCACTCGGGCACAGCACTTTACAGTTACCAAGAGCGTGCACATCTGTCTATTCTCCTATCAAGTTAGGTTAGCTTTGTTCTCTGGAGCCCCACGGAAAAGCAACCAAGAGCAGGCACTTTGGGGCACGTAGGGAGCTATACATTTGTTTCTTAATCCAAGGAAAAATACCTTCACATATGTACTCGTGCAACCTTATGAAACAGGGAGAACAAGTTTACAGGTTCCCTCCACACTGCAGGAAACCAAAGCCCAGAAAGCTTCCGTCACACAGCCATGTTTTCACCACATATTGGTGACAGAGCCAGAACCGGGAAACCAAGCACTGGGACGTGGAGTGCTTTTCCCCTCCGCACCATCACAAGAGAGTCCTCCTTCGGTAGAGGTGGAGGACACAGCAGGACAGCAAGGAAAGTGCTTTGTCAAGTCGCAGCAGCTCGGGAACCCCAGGGGTGGCACCCCCGCCACCTCCCAAGAGATGAACGCAATAAGGGTTTATACTTATCAGTCCCCGGTCATCTCCCTGTCCCCCGTGCCATTCATTATGGAGAACACAGGCAGCAGGGAAGGGCAGAAGCTCGAATCAGGAGCATGCACAGGCGCCCTTTGCTGTCGTTAACAGCTTTCTTTTCCATTTCTAATAACGTCTGTTTAAAAAGCCTGTGCCGGGGAGTGGAGAAAAGTAGAGCACGAGGAACAAAGCAAACATCTATTTTATTTGTGTGACAAAGACTCATGGGAAAAGCCAGCTTTGGCATAACAACACGGCTCTTCATGTTACATGAGCAAGAGCATTCAAAGGAGCTTATGGGAAAGACACAGAGGATTATCTGGAGCATGGAGAGGCTTGGAGAGCAGACGCTGAAAGGCACTGCAGAGCCGGGGGCAGAAAGGGGTAGCCAGGGGCTTCTGAATCTGAGCCAAGCAGACCACAGCCCCCAACCCCAGAGACTCACGACAAAGGAGGAAAAGGCGAGGGGAGGTTGTGGAGGAAGCAGCTTACTGACAAATTCTTGGACCCCAGTAAAAATTAGAAGTGGCCTTGTCATTCCCTGTCCCCACAATGCCAAGCAGCAACTTCCCACCTGTTAACACACAATTGCAAGGGCTGGTGAATGGGGTCAGCAGGAAAAGAAAAAGCCTCTCCTATGGATTTGAAGGAAGAAAAAGGGGGACTTGCCTGCTAGGTAACTGGGACCTCAGACCCCAGGGCAACCCCCAGAAAAGCCTCTTGAAGATGGGGGTGTCTACTCCTATCACCCCATTCCCTCTCCTCAAGTCTACAAAACAGACAGAGCCATGGGAGAGGCCCAGGCCTCCATTAGAATGAATAAGTCAGCACTTCCCAAAGTTTAATGAGCCACCTGGAAACTGGGTCAAAGTGCAGATGGGAGGGGCCTGAGAGGGGCATAAGTTCTGCATTTCTAGCAAGTTCTAGGCAATGCTGACCCTGCTGGTCCACAGATCATACTTTGAATAGCAAGGCCATAAGCTTTAGTTTTCTCTGCTGTAAAACAGATTTGGTTGATAATGGCTAATGATTAAAATGGTTAATACCGTTATAATGACATTCTCACCTTCTCATCATCAGAAGTAACTAAAACACTGGTTCTAAAACTGAGCTGCATCCTGTAAAGCACCCTAAAAAGGCACTTAACATTCCTGCATGTCCCCTAACACACCAGCAATCCAGAGAAATATGCTCTAAAGAAGCACTGGTGGGAGGAGAGAGTGAGCCACCAGAATGCCCTGAAGTTGTTTCTCTCCTGTAATTAGGGGTGGCAGGGAGGAAATTCATTTCTACAATCCTGTGTCCAAATCTATTTCTCTTTTTGCCTTTTACCATAATTGTGATAGGACCAAACTTTATTTAGCTGTAGTGATTCACCAACGGCACTCTTCCCCAACTCAGACAAAGCTTTCAGATATCAAAGACGGCAGAGCAGCAATGCTATGAGTAAGAAAGGAGGTCCAGGGCTAGGAGAATGAGAGGCTGCTCCCTGTGTGCGTATTTCCAGGAGACAAAAAACACAGTCTAATGACAGTTGACGTGGATTAGGTATGTGTGTGGGGTCCAGTGTGACCTCCAGAACAGGCTCTATCCCCTCAACACTCACCATCCCAAGCATGCTGGTAATCACTGCAGAAAACTGCAACAGCTACTCTGCCTGATGTCATTGTCTGGTGTGGAGAGCTTGTCCCCGTGGCGCACAGAGCGGGCGATGGAGCCAGGGAGTTGAAGCGCCCAAGAATAGCCACCAACCGTGGACTACAAGACTAGATGAATAAATACGCCAGTCTCCTTGGCCCTCGGGGGAGGCAACTGAGATGCGTGGCCTCAGCTTCAAGAGGCTCCCAGGGGGGTGGAGCCCCAGTTGCCCACAGAGAAAACCAGTTTATTAACCATCCCTAAATAACATTCTTCCTTGAGTTTCCTAGGTCTGCTATAACAATTACCATAAACATTGTGGGTTAAAACAACAGAAATGTATTCTTTTACTCTTCTGGAGGCCAGAAGTCCAAAATTAAAGTGCCTGCAGAGGCTCTAAGAGAGAATCCATCCAGCTTCTGGAAGCGGCTAGGGTTACTTGATTTGGGGTCCCAACACTCCAATCCCTGCCTCTGAGATCACACCGCCTTCTGCTCTGTCCAGGTCAAAGCCCCCTCTGCCTCCTTCTTATAAGGACATATGTGATTGCATTCAAGGTCCACACAGATAACCCAATATCATCTGCCCACATCGAGAACTTTAGCAATCAAATCTGCAATGACTTTGCCACATAACATAACATCTTCAGGTTCCAGGGATCAGGACATGGAAATCTGTCAGTTCCATTTTTCAGCCTACCAACTCTGTGTCTTTTCCCTATCCCCCTGCTGAAATTCTTGGGATCATTACCCAAATAAAACCCTTGCACTCAAATCCTAGTCTTAGGGTCTGCCTCTGGGGAAACCCAAACCAAGTCAACCTCCTTAGCTGTTTGAGAGAACATACAGAAAGATTAGAATTGCTGTCTGTACTAGACCATTTAAAATACAATCTTTCTGGGGGCAGCTAGATGGCTCAGTTGGTTAGAGCGCGAGCTCTTAACAACAAGGTTGTCACTTTGATTCCCACATGGGATGGTGGGCTGTGCCCCCTGCAACTAAAGATTGAAAACAGCGACTGGACTTGGAGCTGAGCTGCTCCCTCCACAACTAGATTGAAGGACAACGACTTGGAGCTGATGGGCCCTGGAGAAACACACTATTACCCAATATTCCCTAATAAAATAAAATAAACACACACACACACACACACACACACACACAAAAGAAAGAAAGAAACAAAGAAACAAAGAAAGAAACAAAGAAACAAAGAAAGAAACAAAGAAAGAAAGAAAAAACAACTTGCCATGGGACTAGACTACACAGGCCATCAATGAAGGAGCAAAAATCGATCCCTCTGCTTCCACCGCAGATTCTGGTCCCTTCTGCCATCTCACGTAGTGGTAATCTCCCCACTGCCTAAACAGTAGCCTCTCCCTCTCGTTACCTCTGTTTCATCCACAGCGACACTCTCCAGCCTTTCCCATAATAGAACAAAAGTGCCACCTCCAGGTGGGAAGCACATGGACATGGGCAATTGAAGTTGAATGGGGCCAGCGGATAGCTCATTCACTGGGAAAAACACATCAACCTCACTTATTGACCCTTCAGCTCCAGACAGAGTCTCACCAGCAGAGAAAATACGGGGTACAGCTCAAAGGGTTAATCTGGCCATACCCTCTGAACCCAGCCTCAAAGGATGACCACAGGAACACAAATAGACTTCTCCATAATTTTCTTCCAAGACCCTAATATTTTATTGGAAAATATGGTTGACCAAACAAACTGTGTCTAGGAGGTACTGGCCTAGATACTCTAAGCACTTTTCCTGCCTTTTGCCTGCGTAGGTCCTCACCTGTTAGTGTTTTTTCTAAAATCATCATACACATAAGAAAAAGGAATCTTCCAGAGATTAAGGAGTTAACTTATGGTCTCAAACTGAGAAGTGACAGAGTGAACATTCCAAGCAAGGCTGATAGGCTTCTGACACTCGTCCACACACCGCCTCAATTACAACTTATAGGATCAGCTCCAGGCTCGCACCACGGCCACCTCCGGGAATGCTGCAGGATGGAGGCTCTGAAACCCTGTTCTGTGTTCACTGCCCTCCTGCCTTCTCACCCCAAGACACCTCCCAGGGCCTTGTTGGTTCTCTGAGCTGCCTTTGACTGTTTCCTGGAAAATGACACCCAGGTTGAGTGACAGTGACAGGAGCTCAGACCTCTGCCAGCAAGAGAAAAAGGAGGCCTGATTCCAGCAAGGAGTTTCTACGCCCCTCTTGGCGAGAGTCTGCTAGGCAGCACCTTATTATGCTGCGAGAGTACACACAGGCCTCTTCAAGCCCATTCATCATTGTTCTGGAAAGTCCATGCTTTGATGCGATAGCCTTGATGGTGTTTTTCCCACCGTGTCCAGCTTCAGCAATCTGGAAAGAGGAGCCATGGGTAATCAGTCTCTCCACCATTAGAGCAAATAGGAAGGATTCTCCTGTGGATGTGGCCTCCCAGGGCAGGTGAGCAAAAGGGCAAGCTGAGGCTTTTTCATGAAAGGGCTGGCTCACGGAGACCTGTCTGCAAACAGAGGCCATGTGAAGATGGATGGTGCTGCGGCATGAAGCACCAGGCATGTCCTGCTTGGACCTTCAGAGAGTCAGGGATGGGCTGGGGTGGGGCCACATCGCCAGAGTTTAGTCACTCAGGAGTGTCAAGAAAGCAGCCACTAGTTGCCAGAGATGGCCCAAAGAGGCGGGAGTCTGAGGCTGCCTGGAGAAAGGGCAGCCAGCAGCACTAATGATCTGCTCAGCCGGGAACTCAGCACAGCTGTTCCACACACAAGCTCTCAAGTCCCCTAAACTGGGCTCGATTGCCAACTTCCCCACTTTTCTAGCTGTGCAATCTTGGGCACATTACTTATCTTCTCTGAGCCTAGGTTTCCTCAACAGTGAAATGAACATGATAAATGTCAGTGAATTTTTGAGGTTAAAATGGAATAAAGTGCATAAAATGCCCAGCATGTAATAAGTTTTCAATAAATGTTAACTGTCATCAGTTTCGTCATCGACAGAATGTCAGGCTCAATAACAGGTACTCTCGTTTGGCCTTACAGATGGGAAGCACATGTTTGCGCCCCCTGATGGTCCACCATATCCAAGTAATGCCTTAGAGGCATGGGAAAGTGACAGATTTTTATTATGAGACTAGAAAAAAATAAATAAACCATATTAATTAGTATAACCCTAACTGTCTAACAATTCCCAAAATACCAGTGCTTAACAAAATGGTAGGTGTTCCTGATTGCAGGGCGAATCTGCCATCTTTAACCTGTGGCCCCAAGTTTGCCCTTCGTGAGGACATCTGGCTGGTGGAAAGGGAGAAAGCATGGGGAGTGCGTGTGAGAGATTTGCATCTAGCAGGCCTAGGAGTTGTGCCAATCACATCAGCCCATGTTCCATTGGCTAGAACTCAGTCATATGACTCAATTCAGCTGCAGGGAAAGGCTGGGAAATAACTGTATGCTCAGGAGAAAAAGGAAATGAGTTTTGCTGAACATATTTGATGCATAAAAATGAACCATTAAAGTGCCTCTTCTCAAGAAACCAGACCCATTCTCAGAGCCTCTTCTTCAGAGCTCTGGAGGGATTCTGTGTGGAAAGGCATTGCTGAAGCCGTGTCCTGAAATTCATCACAATCCTGTGACCACCAGCCAATTCCTTCTCTGTTGGCCTGCCTTTAGATTCTAAGTCCATGCACATGGCAGGACAAATGATGTGGGGCATGTCCTTTCCTGAAAGAGTAGCACAGCCAACCCATGACATCAAAGAGAGATGGAGAAGCTGACCTCAGTTTTCTTAAGGACAAAAGAAGAAAGAGGGAACCAGTGGCAGACTGGGCTTTGAGAAACACTCGTAAGCACCAAGAATCCACGGTCTTCACGGAGAGGACAAAGTGACACATGCCCCCGTTATTTGGGGCAAACTGACCAAACCAATCTGCTTGACTTTGAGATCGCACTGCTGCTGGACTCCTCAGATGTTTTTACAGCTGGGAAAATATGAATCGATCCTTAAATGATTGATTTTGTTTGCATATTGTCATAGCTTCAAGCCATAATAGGGTCATGGTTTGATCTCCTGGGAACAAGAGTTTTAAGTAACAGCTCACTGATTTTGGAAAACGAACATATTTGAGTTGTGCCATGCAAATTATCTGAGGGGCATTCTGATCAACTGTCCACTGCCTGACCAGGTCACTACATGGTTAATGCCATCCAGTATGTAGGAGAGTCACTTTGGTCTCCTCTAGGAAATAACTATATCTGGTGACCAAGTAAATGGAGGGGCAAAAAGTGGCCTAGTGAAATAACAATACAATTGTTATCAATAGGTAATCAATGCAAAAGCCTCTCTCTAAATTTCAGCTGAAACTATTACACAGACATGACATTGATCTAACTGTGTTTCCATTTGCCCATCTAAAAAACAGAAATATTAGTATCCCTCCCTGTATAAATGAGTTTTTCATTCCCTTTCCCCAACCTTCACGGGAAAAGTATGCTCCCTGCCTCCAGATATTGGACTTGGTCATATAACTTGCTTTGGCCATTGAACTGTGGATGGAAGCCACAGTGCACCACTTCTGAACCTAGGCCTGAAGAGACATTATGTCATTCCATGCACACTTCTGAGAGCTTCTAACCTCCACCATGAGAAGCTCTCCCTGCAGATAGCTGCTATCTCTTCACCCTGGGCCCAAGAATGAAAATATATTTAGCAGAGCCGCCTGAGCCAACCGTAGCAGCCACACAGATATATGTGCCAAAAATACTTGTTATTGTATGCCACTGATTTATATGCTACTCCATCTCTGACTCTGACCCCCTCACCCTGACTTGTTACACAGCATTATGGCAGCAATACCTAACTGATACACTCCCCATATGGCAAGAATATAGCAGCATGAACAGTTTGTAATAATAGACAACTTGCATAGAAAATAACTAAGCAATTACCACAAGTTTCTTAGAGGCCCTAATATTGGACAAGGTCTTTGAAATAGAGCTCTTGTTGAAGCATGTCTATGGGTCAGGTAACAAGAAACTCACTCTCTTCCACAGACAGTTTTGCACGTGGCTTCATCATCATTTACCCAGCAAGTGGAGGGGGAACTTTGAGCTCATTCTTTTCTTCATTTGAAAAATTTATCGTTTAATATCTTTGAAGTCAGGTTGGCCACACAAATCCTGTTTTTGATAGTGCAAATCTCCTCCTTTCCAAGGAAGGCAGAGATAACGACTCCAGCACAGATGGAGGAGGTTTCTTCAGGGAAGGAAAACAGCATTTAGGTTGGTTAATGCCTTCCCTGGTGAGCCATTGTATCCTTGTTTGGGGTTTCTGAGCCTTCATTTTGGATACAGTGAGACTCTTCAACTGAGATTTATAGCCCAGAAATAGTCAATAAGTACAAATGAATCAATCTGGGAAGCCATCTTGCCCTCCACATCGTACACTTCCCTTTGCTTCCCCCAAGTACTTACCCTTTTCTTACAATCATTATTTATTTGATGAACCCATATTAAAGCACTTTCATGGGCATATTCAGCCATAGGGTATCATAGTACACATGTTGATATGATTGATGCCTTTGCTTAATTAAATATGTGATTTTATTTATCTGTTTAAGAAAGCATCATATTTTTCCATTATGAATTACTGCGAGGGAATATCAGTTTGGGCCCAGTCCTGTTCTACATTGTGGAGGTCAGTGGGTAACGGAAAAATCTCCTTAGTTATTTATTCCCCACCCCAAAATTCTAGCAGAGTCCTCTTTTCCAGCCTGAGTACCAGACAAGAGAGAGCATTGCTAACATTAGGAAATTCTACATGTAATGCTGCCACTTCCCCTCCCCAGCCTGTGCTCTCCTCAATCTATACTCTTTCCTCGGCAATCTCATCCATTCCCATGGGTTTAAGCATCATCTTTACACTGATAACTCTTACATTTAGACCTTTAGTCCAGAACCCTCCCCGGAGCTCCAAATTCATTTTTTAAAAAATTATCTATTTGACATCTCCACGTTGATAGTTTACAGACATTTCAAACATAATATGTCCAAATGGAATGCTTGATCAAATCTCTCCCCCTACATATAGACACCAAACCTCCAAAACTGATTCATCCCCAATCATTGTCTTTTTTTCCCTTTAAATTAAAGTTTATTGAGGCGACAATTGTTAGTCAAGTTACATAGATTTCAGGTGTACAATTCTGTAATACATTATCTATATCTCTTATTGTGTGTTCACCACCCAGAGTCAGTTTTCCTTCCATCACCATATATTAGCCCCCGTTTACCCTCTTCTAGAGCCCAATCATTTTCAATAAACAACATTTTCATCTTTTCATGGACTTATGTCAAGAATCTAGGAGCCAGCCTTACCCCCTCTGTCTCCCTGAGTCCCTACAACCAATCTGTTATAAAGTAAATCAAAAACACATGGAGATTCCATCACTTCTCTCCACCATTACCACCTTTAATCAAGCACCGTTATCTCATCACTGGACTCTCATCACTGGCCTTCCTCATTTTATTCTCCATATAATCAGTCAGTGATTTTTAAAAATGTAAATCAGGCCATATCATAGTTCTCTTCAAAACCCTCCTGCTGTAAAAAAAAAAAAAAAAAAGTCCCTTCCTGCTGGGGACTTCCTGCTGTAAAAAAAACATTACCACAGACTTAGTGGCTTAAAGCAACACAAATTGTTTATCTTAGAATTCTGGAAGTCAGAAGTTTGAAATGGGTCTCGCGAGCTAAAATCAAGGTGTCAGCAGGGCTAGTTCCTTTCTGGAGGCTCCAGCTGAGGATCTGTCCCTCGCCTTCTCTAGCTTCTAGAGACCACATCCCTTGGCTATGCTTCTATCATCCCATCTCCACCTCTGACCCTGACCCTCGGGCCTCTTTTGTAGAAGGACTTTTGTGGTTACATTGGGCCCGCTGGGTAATCCAGGATAATCTCCCCCATCTCAAAATTTGTATCTTAATTACATTTGCAAATTCTCTTTTGCCATGCAAAGTAGCATACTCACAGGTTCTGGGGATTGGGACAGGGCCATCTGGGGGGGGGGGGGTGGCATTATTCTGTCTACCACAATTACTAACTCACCTAGAGCAAAATTACAAGTTGTTTCTTTGGCCTTCAAGGCCCAACATAATTAGGAGCTCTGCTGTCTCTCTGATCTCATACCCCACCACTCTCTCCCTGTTAAATGAAACCTCACTGCCTTCCTTGATGTTCTTCAAAAGAACCAAACCTGCTGTACCTTCTCCCTAGGAAGCGTTCCCCCAAATGTCCACGTGGCCTACTCTCTTGTATAGTTCAGGTCTCTGCTCAAATGCAACTCATGGAAAGGGCTTCCCTGACCAATTGCCTAATGTAGATCCCAACCACACACACACACACACACACACACACACACACAGAGAGAGAGAGAGAGAGAGAGAGAGAGAGAGAGAGAGAGAGAGAGAGAGAGAATCATTGTTTGTCCCTTACCCAGTCTTATTTTTCTCCTTAGCATCTTATACAGTATATATTTATTTGATTATGCATTCATTATGGAACACTTCCTTCCAAATATAAGCTCCATGAAAGTGGAGACCTTGCTTTTGTTCAAAGGTCTTTACTCAATGACTAAAGAGTGCCTGACACATAGGAAGCAGTCAATACATACTTGGTGAACGAATGAATGAAAAAAGAATAGAAAAGTCTATTGTGTAAGCGCCGTGGATCATATACAAGAGATTTGGCTAATTATAACTGTTCAAGGAAGACCTAATAGAGAACAGAACAGTTAGGCAAAATTTGGAGGGATAAATAGACATTGGGCAAGAAGATAAAACACCTACTAAGTCTTCCCAGATCTAATACTCCCTGGGTGAAAGAAATACATTGAATTTGTGGACTATGAAATCTTAACGTATATTCTGTCACTTCAAGAAAGGTTACAAAGGGCTCCTTATCCTGAACCATGTCTACTGCTCACATACTTGTTGGTTGACAAGTCAGACTATCTCCAATTTACCCAAGGCTGTTTGTAAGTACCAGGCAAGGCAGGCAAAATAACTCAAGTATGATTGAGGCCAATATCCACACTGAGTAAGAAGCAAAGACCTTTCTTGAGATTTTTGGCAAGGATAAATCTGAATTTAACTAAGCTATAGCTTGGGAATGCAAAATTTGTTTTTGTCCACTGTGTCACACAATGCTTGGGTCCCCACCATGTTCTAGGTTATGCAGGGTGTAGTTTGGGCCTGTTCCTCTGAGGTGCCCATGGTCTCATTACCCCAATCATGCCCGTACCCCAACCAGGGTAAAGGGTAAAATCTCATTCCTCCAGAAAAGGGAGGGAAGCTGAGCAGTTAGACTGGGTAACTGAATGTGAGCAGTGGACAGCCTATAGAATAGGGAATTGTGCCTAAATTGATTGCATTGAGATACTAATTGTCCTTGCCTCTTAGATCGAAGTCTATAGAACTTGTCGCTCTCTTGTGATTTGCTTTGGCTAATGGGGCCAGAGGTCTGATAAAGTCCTTGAGCAACACTGAACCCATGCCACCACTCTGAGAATGTGACACTTGGGGAAAACAAACTGACTCATTCCAACAAATATCATCCTAGACTCGCCTCAAGCAGACCTGCTAACTGACCAGAGATGGGCTAGTGAGCCCTGCCAGATTAGCCACACGTGACCCAGATAAGCAGAGCGACACAGTCACCAGTTCCTCATGGGAAGTAGCACATGGTTGTTGTTTAAGCCACTAACTTTGGGGATGGTTTGTTGCATGGGAGTAGCTAACTGTTACAAGGTAAAGACAGATGGCTTGTCCTCTGATGGGGGTCAACACAGAGAGGCAGGGAATGCCGTCTCGGAGAACCCATGGTTACGGTCTCCATTGCTAGGTCACAGTGATGACCGTTACTGGACACGGACTTCACTGGCCAGAGAGTTGCATTTAAGATCTTCGAAAGGTAAGATGTGCTGCCTGCCTGAGAATGATCAGCTAAGGCACTGGGGTAGTCCTTCTCCCAGTGGGATGTTTGGACAGATCTGCAATTTTATTTTAGCCCTCTGGGGGAAAAATGTCTGGGCTGATACGAATGGCCTGTGAAAGTCTCAGGAAAAGAGAAGAGAACTTGAAGTTCTCCCTCCACTCATGAATGCATGACAGTAAGCCCTTTGGTCATGAAGAGGAGGACGTGATGCCCAACAATCCACCTTCCCCTAAAGACAAAGCAGCTACCCAGAGAGCGTGAAGAAGCAGTACTGACAAAGAAACAAGCACAATTTCAAATGATTCCCGGTAACGTTTTCCCAGGGTCTGACGAACACAAGTGGGTATTCCTCGGACAACAGAGATTGCTCTCTCAGATTTGCCTTCTCCTTGGAATAAAATCAACTGGATGGAATTTTTCTTTCCCAATGTAAAACATTGTTTCCAAACAAAGGAAGTGAGATGTTTTCTACAGCTGTTCCACATCCATTATGCTTTGCAAAAGCATTGTTTGTGAGGTTTTTATGATGCAAAAGAATAATTAAGATGAGAGGCACTTCTTGTCTCTGAATCTTTCTGGTTTAAACATGTTTTGCAAATGGCCAATATCTCCTGTTACTTAGGTTAACATCCAGAAAATGTTAGCACTTGATTATGAAATCAGCAGCTGATGTGCTTAATGAATTTTTATTATACCCAACAATAGCTGCAGTGGGTTTTAAGAACGTATTTCCATCCATATTCCTTTGACCTATCTATCAGAACCTTGAGGTGACCATGCTTTAACCATTTACTAATAGTTGCCCTGGTTAACCTGGTGACCCTTGATATGGTATGGGGTACCCACAGAAGGAAGGAAATGACCTCTGGAGGGAAGATCAGAGTATTGGCTTGCAACTAACTTTGTTTTTCAAGAGCTCAGAGCCCATGTTCAATATTCAATAGGGTGCTAGGACTCCCCAGGAGCTAGTGAACCTCAAGTCTCAATGGGGAGGGTCATATGGGAAAAGGTGCAAAACTGGTGAGTAAGAGAGCCCAGTGGAGATGAGTGGGAGACCTTGCTGTTGAGAAGTATCTGGGAGCAGAGGGCGGCAGGCTGAATGGTACCCCCTCCAATCCCTATGTTGAAGTCCTAACTCCCAACACCAGAATATGCCTGTATTTAGAGATAATGTCTTTAAAGAAGTAATTAAGCTGAAATGAGGTTATACGGGTGGGCTCTAATCCATGATGACTGGTGTCCTTGTAAGAAAAGATTAGGACACAAGCACAGAGACAAGACCACGTGAAGACACGCAGAGAAGACGACCATCAGAAGGCCCACGAGAGAGGCCTCAGAAGAAACCACGCCTACCGGCCCCTTGATGTCGGACTTCTAACCTATAAAACTGTGAGAAAAATCCATGTCTGTTGCTTAAGCCACCCAGCCTGTGGTGCTGTTATGACAGCTGAGCAAACCAATATGGGCAGACGCTAGTAGCACCCACTTGTTCACCATTGTGGTTCCTTCGTCAGCCTCCCTACCCACCTCACACGGAAAGTTACACTGATACAAGGGGGATTCAAATCCTCTCCAGGTCTCCAGGATCTGGGGAACTACTGCCCCCTCGCACTCCTCCTCAGTCCTCCTGGCTCCCCGGGGGTCTCTCCCCTATTTCCTCTCCTGCCTGCTGCTCTGTACTGGCCTCATTTCAGTTTTTCCTCCTTCAGTCCATACTCTCTGCCTCTTCAATCAAACTTGGGATCCCTCACTGTAAAGAGCAATCTTCTGATCAGAAACCCTGCAGACACTGAAGCCCATATGCTCAATATTCAATAGGGTGCTAGGACTCCCCAGGAGCTAGTGATCTCGGTAAATTTTGCTGTGGCCCGGTGCTTCTCAAACTTTGATGTTTGTATAAATCACCTGGGGATCTTGTTAAAAGGACCATTGTGACTCAAGCAGGTGTGTGTGTAGCCTGAGATTCTGCATTTCCAATGAGCTCCTGGGTGTTTCTGAGGCTGCTGGCGAGAGGATAACCTTTGAGGGGCTGGGCTCTGGTACAGGGTTTCCCACCCTCAGCGCTGTGGACATTTGGGGCCAAATCGTTCCTTACGGTGGGGGTCGTCCTGAGCATTATAGGATGCCTACCAGCATCTCTCCCCTCTCCCCACCAGCTGCCAGGAGGATCCCCCAGGGTGACAACCAAAAGTGTCTCCGGACATTGCCAAGTCTCTCAAAGGGTGGGGGCTGTGCAGAAGGCATCGCAGTAGAGAACCACTTCTCGAGCCTAGATGCTTAACTTGGGCACTGCTTCCTGAAGTCCTTCAGGTCACAGCATACAGCGAAAAGGCCAGTAAACAAACAATGGACCCGAGGTGTGCCAGACAGCGGAGGAGATGGTTTGCTGTGGGAGGGGCCCGCTTCCCCAGGCTCACGCTACCACCAGCGCAGATTACATCATTTATGGGGCCCAGTACAAAACGAAAACGTGGGGCACCAGCAGAGCACTGAACTAAGCACCGCGGGACCCTACCAGAGGTCCATTCCTGAAGCGGGCACTGCTGGCCACTCTACGAACCCTCCTAAAGGAATCTCGCTGGTTGGGAATATCTACCCTAAGGGATTCTCTGCCTCTTATCTCCCCCAATAGTGTTAGGATCACCTGGTGCAAGTTTAGTGAACTGAACATTGGAAAAACAGCTCTTCCAAAACGGTTGTGTTTTGTTTGTTTCCCACCAAGAAGGTGAGCAACTGGATCCCTTTTTAAAAGCACCGATTGGTAAGAAAGGACCAAAGAAGGTAAGGATGCTGAAGAAGCTTCCTCTTAGTAAAGCTGTTCAGTACAATGGCAGAGCGGCCAATGTGAGTGAACTGAGAACTGAGTCAGTGGACATATAGTAATAAAATTTTCCCAGGTAAGTTTCTTCTGAATAGGAGTTTATGTTGGAGGGCTCCAGCTACCAGCAGAAGTGGAGAGCCTTCGTTATCTCCTCACTTTGCTTTAGCCAATATGTATGGAGAGTTGGATCTGGGCATTAGACTAACGGCAAACCAAAATGATGACGATGCTTAGAAAAGTCAAATCCCCCCAGAAGAGCTGGTAAGCAGAAGAGAGCTGTGGTAAGCACCGCTCATAAGAGGCCTGCCTGCCTGCCTCCCGGCACAAGCAGAATGAAGCCGTCAGCAGTGGCCGACATCAATGAGCTCTAGGCGAGAGAAAATTATACATGGGTCACGGCCGGGGTGGGGGAGGGAACTATTGCTCTAAATAGTGATAGGAAACAGCGCAGTGTAGAGCAAAGGCAACCAGCCTTATCTGAATATTCTGTTATTTCTGCCTTGGACTACAATACCACTTCCTTATTTCATTCTTATGGTAAATGTATTCATTTTCTAGGGCTGCTCTAACAAATGACAGAAATCTATTCTCTCCCCTTTCTGGAGGCCAGAAGTCTGAACTCAAGGTGTGGTCAGGGCTATGCTCTTTCTAAAGGTTCTAGGGGAGGCTCCTTCCTCACACCTAGCTTTTGATGGGTCCAGGTGCTCCTTGGCTTGTGGCAGCATTCCTCCAATATCTGCCTCCATCTTCACATGGCTTCTGCTCTGTGTCTTCTCTGTCTCTTATAAGGACACTTGTCATTAGACTTAGGACCCATGTATGGCTAAGCCAAGATAATTTCATCTCAGAATCTTTAACTTAACTATACCTGCCCAGACCTTTTTCCAAATTAGATAACATTCACAAAGAACAGATATTATAATATGGTTCTATTTTTGGGGGGTGGGCCACAATTTAATCCCATACAAAATTTTATGACCAAAAAACAATTATGACAATAAACAAAAATTGCCTTTTTTTTTTTTTTTGAAAATCTGTCATTTTAAAGGAAGATACCTAGCAGGCCAGATCATGTTCTGTTTTGGGGAGACCCAATCCCCTCCTCATAGCTTCCATGAGGGCACTTCTATCCTGTTCCCCATGGGAGGGAGATTGGAGTTCTTCTGGCCCTCATTGTACCTCCTCACTCATTCATTCCTATGGAAGGGTCACTGGCTAATTTTTCTGTGGAGACTGGGGAAGGGTTGACATCCTTTGGGCAACTCACCAAGGATAGATAAGCACACAGCATAACTCTATTCCCCCACAAATGATGGGTCACTGGTAACTGGAAACCCTCTGCTGGCTGAGAAACTGCTAGGAATGATTATTGAAAACCCGGCATCACTTCAGACAGATCCAAGGTCTTGATTTAGCAGTTATCTGCAAAAACACTCATTTTGACCTCAGGTTCTACTTCTGTTTTCTAGCACAGCTAATCAAAGACTGTACATTTGAAGGGTTTGGCCCTGGCCTTGCTCATCACTACATCTAGGGTTTCACTTGATAATGCGCTGGTTCTTCATGCCTATTTTCAATTGGACAATGGTCCATGGGGAGAGGGAGGTAGGATTACAGCCCTTTATCTCCAACAGGCCACTTTCCTGTCTTCTCCGGTTTATCCATCCCTAACCATCACTTGAGTACCCAAGGCAGGGTCATAGCTCCTGTTTACTGACTCCTGACTATGGAAACTGGAAAAGACAATCAACATTTATAGTTGTGGCCTTGTAAATCTAAACTCAGAAAGCGGTAATACATATTACATCATTCAAGAAGTAAATTGCACAATAAAAGTTCTGAACTTGACAGAAAAATGTCAACATAAAATCTTAAATATTTACTTAGCTATATGTTGACTACAAAACATCAAGCATTCCCTAGAATGAAAGAATAAAGAATTACCCTCATACTATGAAAAACAAGAAACCACCTGAGCGTCTATCAGTAGAGGATGTTTAAATGAATCCTGGTACTCTTAACACTGAGGTAGTACGTAGCCAACAAGAAAAAGAAGGAACATTACAGGAAAGTAGAAGTTGCACAATAATACATAGCACAGGACCCCATTTTTGACACAAGAAACAAACCATATATTTCTATAGTTTCCTCTACATGAAAATGCTATAAAAAAAGAAAAGGCTACAAATATTCACACTGAGCTGATATTAGTAGTCGCCTCTGGGAAGGGGAATGTCTTGGAGGCAGGTGGGACAGGTGAATGAGGTTTCCACATTTGGGGTATTATTTTGATTTTTGATGATTAGCCTGTATTTTCTTGCTACTTGAACAATTTAGATAATCGTATTAATTGATTATTTTATCTTTTTAAAAATACAAGTGGCAAATACAGGATTTTTTAGAGGTTGAAAAGGGACAGTTAGGTATTATAAAAAATAATAGACACACTGAAAACATTTAATAACCCAAAAAATTATCTGTCTATTCACATACATATGTATATGTATGATCTATATGAAATTATATCTATATAGTATGATTTTATTAACAACTAATTTCATTTCACAGACTATATTGAGCAACTTGTGATTCTTTTTCAGATCTTTCTTTCTTTCTTTTTTTGGCTTCCAAACAAGTATAAGTTGCATTTAATAAAAGAGCAATTCCCTACTCCTCTCTTCCACCTTAACTCTCCAGGGCTACCCCTGGATGCAGGTTGAAGTGAGCCAGCTCTGTACTATGACAGGTCACAGCAGCACGACCTCTTTCATGTGATTCCTGTAGGTACAGAAATCTCTGGTCGTGACCATGGGATTGAAAAAAAAAAGCGACATGACATGGTAGAGAGTCAGCAAGACTAGTCAGATCGACCTAGTTTAGATTTCTGGCTCTGCCGACCTGTAATTAAATGGCCTGGCAGAATAATTTTATCTCACCTGTAAAACAAGGGCTAAAAATAAATACTTCAGAGGGTTAGAGTGCAGGTTCTCGGAGGTAACATACAGCAAACACTCAGCTAGAACGGAGCTGCACAGAATATGGCTGAGCGAATGCTGACCCTTGCCATCTGCTCACTGACTTTGGAGGGCCAAGCAGTTCTTTCTGTCTGGTCTTTCATGAGTGAGAGGCTCTGCGCTTTGAGTCGACAAAAGGCAGCAGAGAGCAGCAGGAATGGCTTACCTCCCAACTTGGTGCCCTGTGTCCCTTGACCAGGGCCAGTGTTGGCTACAAGCTCCGTTACCAGAAGTTTACACACCCCTGGTAAATACATACTACCTGTGTATCTTTCTCATTTCAAGGCTTTTGTGTGAGTGCAATTACCTCCTAAGCTCGATTCTTTATGCTGTCCAATTCAAGTACACTTTCTTTCCTCTTCTTTTTGGGGCGAGGCCAGCGGCATAAAGTAAGTTTCCAGAATTCCTTTGAAAGGAAAATACCCCTCTTCCAGTACCATTGGCGTCTGACTAGTTTAGAGTTCTGATCCTTATTAGGAAGGCTCCATCATCTTTCTGTTTCCTTCCCCCACCATCACTGACATCTTCAAAAACTGGTCATACCTTCCTTAGTATTCACAGTTTCTGAATGCTTGCAACAGGGTTCCAAGTTTCCCTGAGTGAATCAGAAGCTAAAAATAGAGCATCCAGTCTTCTCTTATAAAACCCAAACCCCGTCCACCCCTCATCTCCATAATGTGCTTATTCACTGCCAGTCCCTGCCGGCCCCCTCCTTTGCCATCTCAAGCTTCCTACCCACCCACCAGATCCCAGCAAAGGTCCATGAAGCAGAACGGAGCGCTCAAGGGCCACGGAGACTTCGCTACACCCATACAAGCAAAAATTTGTGTTTGTACTGGTGAGTGCACATTGGCCAGGCTCCTGGGAGTGTTAAATTACTCAATAGAAATATACCTCCGTCAAGTTCCCCGGGTAGCACCCGCCACCTAGTGGCAGTGCTAAGGAAGACAACATGACCCCTTCCCTTCCTCCTTCCCTTTTCTTCCTCTTTCTCCTCTTTCTTCCCTCCCCACTCCTCCCACTCTTCTTCCTCCTTTTTTCTCCTTTTCCTTATTATTTTCACAATAATAGCAGCTATCATTTCTGGAGTTCTTACTAAGTGTCAGGCCCCTAAGCTAAGGGTTCACCACAACACTGCATTTAATCTTGAAAAGATTGTCTGCAAGGTAGACATTAGGGAGCACCCCTGACTGCAGCAAAGGCAACGATTAATAGTAAGACTCTGGGCTGTTGATTCTGAACACCTGGTTCGAATCGCCACCTGGCAGTTATTAAGTGTTGGTCTCTGAGCAAATCAACTCTTCTCTGGGAGCTTTGTCTGTAAAACGGTAGAATACATACAGTAACTACTATTATGTTGGGCTGTGAAGAGATTCAAGGTCAGAGTATAGTATCTGGTACATAGTAGGGCTCTCCTTGTGGTTGCCTTCTCTCTCCATCCTCTTCTACTCGTCCTACTTCTATAGACTAAAGCTGTCCAATAGAACGACAGACGCCTGGGATTTTATATGCAAGCCACAAGGTAACTATATTTTTTAGTGGCCAAATTAAAAAGAAAGAGGAAGGAAGGAAGGAAGGAAAGAAGGAAGGAAGGAAGGAAGGAAGGAAGGAAGGAAGGAAGGAAGGAAGGAAGGAAGGAAGGAAGGAAGAAGTGAAATTAATTCTAACCATAAATTTTATCTAACTCAATATATCCAAAATATTATCATGACAACATGTAATCACTATAAAATCATTCATGAAATAGTTTTTTGTTGTTGTTTTTTAATACTAAATGTCTGTCATCTGGTGGGGACTTGAAACTTGCAGCACATCTCGGGTCGCGCCAGCCACATTTCGGCGGCTCATACCCACACGTGGCTAGTGGCTACGATGTGGAACAGTGCGCTGACAGAGAAGATGGAGCTAGATCTGTGACGGCCAGTCATCTGTCCCAACCCACACAGGTTGGAAGTGGTATGACAGGGATTCAAACGATGGCTCTCTAGTTCCAAAGCTGCAGTCATTTTGTGACAGTCATGCAAGCAATTAGATAGTGGCTCAAGGGCCTAGTCTTACTTCTTCTAGGCTCTATGTGGAATGATTATCATGCTGGAAGGGTGACTGGCAATCCACCCCTTGAGGCTGGCAGCTTGTCCCCCAGCTCCCTAAGCAGTTGTTGCATGTGCCCTCTTGAGAGGGGACCTCTCTCTCTTATTCTGTTAAGACATAAATACAGCTGAGGTCCTTCCCTCCTTGCCTTCCAGAGGTAACCTCTTTGCATAAGTTGGCGTGTCCTTTCTATAATACCTAAGAGCTGCCCTTTGCAAGTCGGAAACATCCCCGGCAGTAGGATGGCTAATGGCGCTGGTCTCTAGGGACAGTGCACCACTTGCTTATTCACACAGTGCAGGACACATAAGCCGCAGTAATCTCCTCCAACCACGGGGAATGGCTTGGCTCAAATCCACGCATCTCTATCCTACCCGTCATGCTTCCTGACCCTTGAGACATTCTGGAAAGCACGTCTGCCTTAGGTGATCTTTAAAAGAGCTGCACTCTTCATCTTCCTATTCTCCCCTGTTGGAGGAGGTCACTGGGGAGCGCCAAGTTGTTCTGAAAGGTGAGGACTTCCTTCCCTCTGTGCCAACAATTCCCAAATGCTGCTTGGAGATCAAGCTTTCGCCTGTTCTTGACAAATGGATAACATTTTAAGTTTTGCCATAGAACTAAATGTATTCAGTATAGAAGGTGATCTTTTTTGGTGTTCCAGCCACATTCTCTATAACCATTTGTGACCAATATTGGTCAAGGGTGGGTACCCCAGATTGTACAGACTGTGTTCCTTGGGTGAAAACTCTAACTTCTATCACACCAGAACTGGGGATACTGGAGTCCCGAAGCATGTATCCCAAACACTAGTGCTAACCATCCAAGTTAAGGAGAAATAAAAATCCAATGGTGATGAGAGTAGATGGTAGTGTGCATTTGTCTTTGAATGTCCTTACTTGGCATGATAAGAAGTTGGCAATCCTATTTAAGTTCCCTTGAGCTATCTACCTATCAATCAATTATCTATCTATCTATCTATCTATCTATCCTCACACTTAAAATTACTCTGCAACACAGATATTACATAGATCTATAATATCTGCCTGGGAACTACAGTTCTGATACTTGCCCAATGGCATGAGATCTGGAAACCCTGAAGACCAACCAACAAGAAATATAGAGATCGACAAACTCTTTGAGAGGCTGTAAGAGAGGAGGGTAACTCAGCCCTGCCACTTCCTTTGGCTCATTGCTTGCTTCCTTTTCTGAAATGGGTGGACCGGCTTCTCGCTAACATGACACCATGAGTGAAACAGCAGCAAGCTGACATGCATTGTGTTGGGCATCGTGCAAAGTGTCTGCTTGCAATACCAACTTCAATGCTCACAATAAATGTCGGATGGGGATAAGTATTCCTGACGGGGATACAAAAATCAAGAGACAACTTATCCAAAGTTGCAGAACTAGTGAATGGAATGACTGCGATTCAAATCCAGACCAGTCTGATTCCAAAGCTTGTGTTCATAACCTCTGTGCTGTAGTGTATTGCATAGCTATGTGGAAACAAGTAGAACAGTTGGTTGTAAAAACTACATACACTATTGTGGCTTTTACGTTTTTCTATAACATGTACAGTCAGCTCTGGTTTGGGATATATGATTTGGAGATACCAAGCTCTCCTGTGCAGATGTGTGAGAAGATAATTAGACCTTTCACCCGGGAACTCAGGTGGCGCCATTCTGACACTGGCCACAATGGGAGTAGAGAGACTGTGATGGGTGCAGGGCCACCCATCTCAACCTTTTGCCTCACTACTTAAAACGCATGCTTCACTGCAGAAAGCAATTCACTGCCTTACATTTCTCCAATATCTCCCTGTGTCTAGCCTGTACTCTGTACAAGGATTTCCTATGTACTGATCATTTCATCACCAACATCTCCACATTTCATTCCTGTGAGAGGAGTTATAACTACGCTGAACAGTCTAAAGGAGGTAGCGTTCAAGTGGAGCCTAAATTTGTCAGAGGCCTGACTCTTGCTTCCATCCTAGTTTGTCCACACCCCAGAACTACCCCACAAAGTGAACAGATTTAGAGCACCATCCTGTGGCAGCTATGACTGCATCTGGCTGTGAAAAGGGGGCTACAGTGAACTCAGTGGATAAATCCAGCCAGCTACATTGCATGCAGCTCAGATTTAGATAATCATTCAGCCAGGTCTTGGCATGACTTGAGTTCGACATTTAACAAAAGCAAATAGACTTGGCTTCTACCACCCTGGAACCAATCGTGGTCTGCTGCCGATCAAACGTGAGAGAACCGTATATTCTCCTCTGCACAGGATTTATGGGTATCTATCTATGGTTTGGTCCAGGTCCAGGCACAAACTTAAGTTAAAGGTTGAAATTGATGACTCAGAGCTTAGCTGGAAACGCAGGCGAGAAATGGAGCTGAGAACTGGGAGGAAAATGTGTGTTAAGGATGAAAGGGAGAGAAGGAAGAGCCAGGTGCTCAGACCCACACACCACCACGCTGTCCCAGGAGCTCCCATTAAGCTGCTGAGCTGTGGGCAGCAGAGGGCACTATTAATACACTCGGAAGTGAGCAGCACACTTGAACAAACAGGTTTAGAATAAGTCTGAGTGTGGCATTTGGGCAGGGGAAGGTCATAGGGTTATAGTTATCACTTTTATTATTGCCTATTTTCAAAATCACAGATTAATAAGACTCTAAAGAGTGGCTACAGAGTGAAACTGATTCCTGCATGTAACTTCAAGTGTTCAGGATCTAAAGTAGACACATACACACACACACACACACACACACACACACACACACACACACACCCCATCCATGTTAAATAGAACAATTACTACAGTCCAGTTTCGTGGTGTTAAAAACTTTAGATGCGTTATCTTTTTTAATCTTCATTGTATATGAGTGGGTCCTGTTGTCTTCTCCATTTCACAGATGATGAAACTGAGGCTCAGAGAGGTCAAGTGACTTGCTTCATGTTATCAACTAGTAAGTGACAGGGCTGAGATCTGAGCCCACTTCGGATGTCAAAGCCCACACCTGGAACCACCGTGCAGACATCTTTTCCATAACGTGAGAAGAAAACACCAACCCCTGAACCACCAACAGAAACTGAAAGTGTTATAAATTTCGTGTTGCTTTATCTATGTCTCAGAAGTTGTGAAAAGTAAGGGTGTTTAAACCCTGTTGTAGCCTCTTTTTCTCGCCAGCCAGCTCCTGACCTTATTCCAACTAAAATCCTGGTCTAAAAAGCAGATGGCTCTGTTAAAGGTTAAATCCTGAAAACCTGCATGCAGCTCAAGGGTTTTAACCTCAGTGCCAACCCTCAAGGTAATCCAATTTCTCAGGAAGCCATAAAGTTAGGAATTGTTCATCCGTTGATCTATTTCTATCTAGAAGATCAAGCACAGAGCACAGCACAGAGAAAATGCTCAATAAGTGACAAATATATGCTTTCGTCAACCAGTATAAACCAATGACTCAATGACAGACAAATGGAATCGATAAACTCAACAGACCCCAAGGCGGTTGACCTTCTAGAGATCACACGAATGCAAGCTTGTCATCGTATCATCTCTAAAACAGTCCACTTGGGAACTCTTACGATACTTAACTTCCGGATCCTTCCAGAAGTATTGCTCTGGCTAATATTGCTCTTCGTCTTCCCATAAACTAATCTGACAGGGCTACAGAGTCTGTTCCTTTTGGAATTCTCAGTGTGTGAAGTGCATTACAGATCTTCTAGTTCAATTCCTCTTCAGGGATGACAAATACATGGCGTGTGGGCCTCTGCCCTCCCCACTGTTCACGCACAGGTGAAACCTTGTTCATGGATCATGACATTCCTCCCATGGAGCCCGGATGGGCCGTACACTATCCATCAGGCTGGGTGCACAAGGTAAAACCTACTTATTTTCCTGACTCAAGCCATTTGGAATCACCACTTCAGCATCACAGCCAAGTGATGACCCAGCTCATGTCTGAACACCTCCATAGACGGGAAATATTAATACATTCTCATAGACAGCATATTCCATCTTCACAGTTCTGTTAGAAAACCTTTCTTAAGGACACTTCTGCGTGAACATAGAGACAGAACACCTGTGCCCGCTGTCTGCTGCTTTCCAAATTTTTACTAAAATACGCTTGAAGATACAAACAACAGACTGCAGCTGGCCCTTGCAGGAGAAAAACCATGACACAAATCCAAGGGGAATTTTCTCTAATTGCACTGATGATAGGGATTGATGGGAAAGCACATTTTTGGAATACACACCATATGTCCTACCCTTTAATCCATAACAGCATAAGTGCCCCCAAAGAAAGTAGGAAACACATCAACCCCTTACTCCATGAAATTGCACTTCATGCCCTTATTTCTACAGTGCCCAGGAAAGGAAGGGAAGGCAACCTCTAGGAACATCCCTCTGAGGTACCCAGAACTAGTCATCAGAGGGCCTTTTATCTCCGTTCATTCTAAGACGACAATACTGACATGTGCTGTGGCAAGATTAGATTTGATTCTGAGATGCTTGGGTACCTGAGGAAAAAACCCTGTTATTAGACTAGTCCTGCCATCTCCCATGCCCACAGAATACTTTGAAGAATTGCAGACAGAGTGTAAGAAACCAAACTGGGGTAAGAAAGGCCTTCCTCCCGTACACTGCACTAAAGAGTGACCTGCCTACTGAACATGAAACATGAGCGTGTGCACGTGCACAGCACTGGGGTCCAATCAGAAAGGTCAAGATCCACGTGGGTCCTGAAGGGGCCCTCAGGGACTTCTGCCCCATCTGTTGACAAGATACCCCTTACCCTCTAAGGAAGTGCTAATAGGATTGCAACAATACCATGTATTGAGCAAATGAAAAAAAGATGACTAAATAAATGAACGATAGGATGAACAAACTTATAGGGATAATGGGCAAAGGAAAAAGGAATAACATGTCTCTTGAAATTACATTCTTTAAGAAATGAGCAGAGCATGGATTTTTGCAGAGCCAGTCCAGGAGCCATAGGGAGGACCAGCTGGACAGGATGAGAAAGACGTCGGGCTGAGAGCTCTCTACCACGACTCACAGGGAATTAGATAATCAATAGCAGAACCAGGCCCTCAAAGAAGGCAGTGAAGAGCAGAAGAGACAATGTGGAAATTAAATCAAGTAAGTGTCTGTGAGAGTTAGAACAACCCCCAGATGGATGAGGAAGCTGGGACTGTTTCTCCAGGGTTCTCTCCCTCTCATCACTTGGGTCTGCCTTCCCTGACCATCTAAAATACAGCCTCCCCTGCACTCACTACAAATTACATAGTAATTTGCTTCCTATGTATTTGTGTATGTTTATTGTCTCCCAGATTAGAAACCCAATGGGGAATGGGTCCTTATCTGCCCACTGCTGAGCCCTTACCACCTAAAGGAGTGTTGGGCATGTAGGAAGCATTTAATGCGTATTATATGAATGCATGAATAAGTCAAGGGAAGAAACACTGACTACAACCAAACATACTTCACTCCGTCAGAGCAAGGGTAGTTGAATAATAGGAAATCTACAATATAATGCATCATATCAATAGGTAAATTTTAAAGGTAACTGAAAATAAATCAATAAAATATAATACTTAGTCAATAATTGAAGGCAAAAAACATGAGCATATTAGGAATAAAATTAATTGACATAATGTGACACAAAAACTAAGTTAAATCAACTGTCATAGTTAATGATGAAACACCAGTAACATTCCTCCTAAAATCAGAAATTAAATAAGAGTACATAATATCCAAAATTATTTTTTTAAAAATTTCTGGGAGTTCTAATCCACTGAATAATTTCCAGATGGAATGAAGAGCTAAATGTATGCATAGGACACTTTTTAAGTTTGTAAAAAATGAAAAATCAGCTGATTTTGTTCAGGTACCCAAGTATCAAAGCAATGAAAAAACCATAAGGAAAAGGACAGATACATTTGTCTCAATGAAATTAAAGCTTTTTAAACTTTTAAAAATAATAAAATAAGAGAAAATTGCTTTAAAACCCCACAAAATATGCAAAGTATAGGTTTGTGCATGTGTTTTAAATACATTAATGTTAAAATAAAAGTTTCAAAATTATAACAAATTGATATTTCAATACATTGACAGTGCTCATAAATCTGTAATTAAAATTCTTAAGCCAAATTTTTAAAAACCAAAAGCCAAACTATAAAGGAAATGTACATGTCCAAATAAACAAAAATTCATCAATTTCTCCAATAAAAAATATAAAATAAAACAATAATATCAAATTTTATTTACAAACTTTTCCTTCTGATAATCATGCTCTAGGCCAGGGGTGTCCAAACTTTTTTCAATGGTTTTCACCAAGGGCCATATGCGGTAAAATACACAAACAGCCGGGCCACGCACTCGAGGTGAAGTACATATTGCCTCACCTGGTTTATTTAAGTAAACTAAATACATTTTTGGAATTTGCTGTGGGCCAATTAACAATGGATCATGGGCCACAGTTGGCCCGCAGGCTACAGTTTGGACACCCCTGCTCTAGGCTTTTGAAACAGAGTGAAGCAGGTTCTCTTCCTTACTGGTAGCAGGAAAATAATTGTTGAAAGACAAATGTTGAAATCTACTTTTCTCCCACTTCTAACCCATGCTCTACACTATAACCAGAGTAATCTTCTCAAAGGGCAAACATGACCAGGCTACTTCCTTATCTGAAATGCTTCAAGGGCTTCCCATGGCTTCTAGAACAAAGATCTAAATCATACATAACCTTCTATGGTCAGGTCCCTGTCTCCCCTGAACCTTATGCCCCAATATCTGTCCTACGTCAGGTGCACTCAATGTTTCTCAATCCTTCTCATCCCAACCTTTACAAGTGTGCTCCTTTTCCTGGAACTCTCCTCCCCTTCTCCCACCTCAACTTTATTGTTCCTAGGTCTTAGCCCAATCTTTAATTCCCAAGGAACCTTTCTCCGTCTCTCTGAATGGGAGAGAAGTTCTACCGATAAAGGTTCTTTGAACACCATGGACCTCTCCTTCCTGGCACATATCACAGTTTTAATTTTATATCAATTTTGGGTAGTTACGTGATATCTATCTCCTTCCCTAGACTGTGAGCTCCCAGAGATGAATGGCCAATCTCATTGTGTTTGCTATTGTAGCCTGAGTACCTGGACCATAGGAAATGCTCAGAAATATTTACTGAGAGAAGGAAACCGCTGCAACTCATCTTAGCCTCTGCTAAAATATCGAGACCTAAAGCATTACCCATGCATGATTTTGCCATGGCAAACAGGTGTAGGGCATGCATATTGCTGAATATAGCGCTATTAGAGGGTTGAACAAAATGAAATTGTTATCTTCCAGCATGACCCCATCAGACCATGTTGTCTCTAGTTTTATTCTTATGAACTTGTATTTCTGGACTCCAAGGTGAGATGTTATGTTTCTCCCTACTAAATTTCCTCTTGTAAACTAAGCCCATAATTTCAATCTTTTTAAGATCCTTCTGAATCCTGATTCTGTTGATTTCCATGTCTTCTCTGGTCTCATGCCACCCACAATTAAAAAATTATTCTAAATTATTGATGAAGGTTGTATAATTGCAATGAGGACTATTAGAATATCTACCGTACATTGGGCCCTTAGTTAAAAGCACCAGATCCTATGACAGACGATTATGCATGATGACTCTGTCACCTTCATAATAACATTATGAGGTGGGAATTTTCATCTCAGACTTAGAGATAGCAAATTTGTTGCTATGAGGATAAGATAACTCGTCTGAGATCTCAGAGCACGTAAATGGAAATAAAAGGATTTGAACTCAGGCATCTCTGTCTCCTGAGCCTGTTAACATGACTCTAGTGGGTTTCAAACTTTTTTCAGCCATGCAGTCTATTGTTTCAGCTATCTCTTATAAGAAAACCTGTAATACAGCTAAAATCAGAATAGATCTCTGCCTAACACCACTTCAAAATCACTGCAGTACATTGGACTGATTTTCAGCAAAGAAGGTCTAAGTCAGAAGACTGAGTGAAGCCCTAGAACCTGTTAGACTCAGAGTATACTAATCACCCACTTGTTCTAGAATATACTAGAATGTTCTGGAACATTTTAGAATACTCTGGGACAGTCTATAATGATGCAAGTGTTTCATTCTGTCCTTTCTAATGTGATAGTCACTAGCCAGGTGTGCTACTGAAAACTAGAAATGTAGCTAGTGTAACTGAAAAACTGAATTTATAAATTTAATTTAAATTAATTTACACTTAAATTAAAATAGCCATACAAATTATAAATTGGCCTTATTATACCAGCCTCTATCTCATACTTCCTTATCATATTCAAAATATAATAGAGTCATGACAAAATGGAGGACACTTAAATGTATATTACACAGTGAAAAAAGACAATCTGAAAAGGCTACATATTATATGATTACAGCTATATGACATTCTGGAAAAGGCAAAACTATAGAGATAGTAAAAAAGATCAGGAGGACAGATCCAAGATGGTAAATAACAAAGTATAACAGGAGGGCACACAACCACACAAAGGACACTCCTGGAGCACCCAGAGCAGGTGAGTAGGGAGACTGTGCCAGGGCCCCACAGGACACCTACTACATAAGGCCACCTGGCCAAGACTGGGAAGATCTACCTAATACACAGAAGCAAACACAGAGAGGCAGCCAAAGTGAGGAAACAAAGAAATACATTCCAAGTGAAAAAAAACAGGAGGAAACTCCAGAAAAAGAACTAAACAAAATGGAGGCAAGCAACCTACCAGATACAGAGTTCAAAACAATGGTTATAAGGACGCTCAAGGAACTTAGTGAGAACTTCAACAGGGAGATAGCAAGCATGAAAAAGAACATAGAAACCATAAAAAAAAAAAACACAAGCAGAAGTGAAAAGTGAAAAATACAATAATTGAAATGAAGAATGCACTAGAAGAAATTGCCAGCAGACTAGATGAAGCAGAGTATCAAATCAGCGATTTGGAAGACAAGGTTGCAGAAAAAACCCAATCAGAACAGCAAAACGAAAAAGGAAAAAAAAAGAGGATAGTTTAAGAGACCCCTCGGACAACATCAAGCGTAACAACATGCGCATCATAATGGTACCAGAAGGAGAAGAGAAAAAGCAAGGGACTGAGAACCTATTTGAAGAAATAATGACTGGAAACTTTCCTAACCTGGCAAAGGAAATAGACACACAAGTCAAGGACGCACAGGGAGTCCCAAACAAGATGAACCCAGACGGGCCCACACCAAGGCATAGTATAGTTAAAACGGCAAAGGTTAAAGACAAGGAGAGAATTTTAAAAGCAGCAAGAGAAAGGCAACTAGTAACTTATAAGAGAGCCCCCATGAGATGGTCAGCTGATTTCTCAACAGCGACTTTACAGGCCAGAAGGGATTGGCACAAAGTATTCAACGTGATGAAAAGCAAGGACAACATACAACCAAGGGTACTTTACCAAGTAAGGCTATAGTTTAAAATCAAAGGACATATAAAGAGCTTTCCAGATTAAAAAACAAAACAAACAAACAAACAAACAAAACTAAAGGAGTTCATCACCACCAAACCAGTGTTACAAGGAATATTAGAGGGAATTCTTTAAGATGGAAAAACAGTTCAAAATGATGAATATTAAAATGGCAATAGCTACATGTCTATCAACAATTGTTTTCAAAGTAAGTGGATTAAATGCTCCAATCAAAACATTGGGTGTCTGAATGAATAAGAAAACAAAACCTTTACATACGGTGCCTAAAACAGACTCACTTCAGATCAAAAGACACAGAAAGTAAAGGAATGGATTAAAGTTATTTCATGAAAATGGAAACAAATAAACAAACAAACAAACAAAAAAGCTGGAGAAGCTATACTTATACCAGACAAAATAGGCTTTAAAACAAAGGCTATAACAAGAGAAAAAGAAGGACCCAGTAATCCCACTTCTAGGTATTTATCTGAAGAAACCCAAAATGGTACTTCGAGGAGACCTGGGCATCCATATGTTCATTGCAGCTTTGTTTACAATGGCCAAGATATGGAGGCAGCCTGGGTGTCTGTCGATGGAAGAATGCATTGAGAGGAGGTGGTACATGTGTACAGTGGAATATTGCTCAGCCAGGGAAGGGAATGGGTTCTTGCCATCTGCAGTGCCATGGGTGGACCTGGAGGGCATTGTGCAGTGTGGAGTGTCAGACAGAGAAAGACAGACAGATGCAATGTGATTTCCCTTACATGTGGAATCTAAGAACAAACTTAACAAAGAAAAACAGAAACAAACTCACAGATACAGAAAACATTTTGACAGTTGTCAGATAGGAGAGGATTTGTGGAATGTGGGTGAAAAAGGGGATTAAGAAGTACAAATTGGTTGTTACACAGTAGTCATGGGGATGTAAAGTAGAGCACAGGGAATATAGTCAATAATGTGGTAATAACTATGTATAGTGCCAGGTGGGTGCTAGACTAGTCAGGGAGGTCGCTTCTTAAATTACACAAATGTTTAATCGCCATGGTGTACACCTGAAATTAATGTAAAATAATACTGAATTTGAACTGTAATTGAAAAATTTAAAAGGGGGAGAAAGGTGAAAGGGAATAAGAGGTCCAAATTTCCAGGTATAGAACAAATCAGTCATGGGAATGCGATGTACAGCATGGGGAATATAGTCAGTAATATTGTGATAGCGTGGTACAGTGTCAGATGGTTGCTGGACTTAACCATGGTGATCTCTTCTTTAGGTATGTAAATGTTGAATAACTATGGTGTACACCTGAAACCAATATAATATTGTATGTTAGCTATATTTTAATAAAAATCTTTAAAAAAACAAAAACTAAATTGTGGGGAGAATAGAGTGAAGCAGGTTTTGCCCCCTGCCCCCCAACCCCAGCCCCGGCCAGCTGGTGACCTTAACTGGCAGGGCCCACCAGTCTGAAAAGATAGGAGGTCGAGCCAGCGCCATCCATCTAGCTGTTGTTTGTATATACCCTTATGGAAGCACCTTTGGCTGTAAGTACCCTTTGTCTCTGTGGGGTATAAAGGACCCAGCCATGTTAGGGGACCGGGCACAGAGAGCAGCCTGGCAGAGGGACAAAGAGGCTGAAGCAGAGACACGGTGGAGACCATGGGCTGTGCTGCATGCACCGTGTGGCTGACTGTGACCAACAATGGGCCTATGAGGCCCGTGCCCAACAGCAGCTGCTGTGGGCTGCTGAGAAGCAGGCTGCTGTAGTTACGAGGCTGCTGCTGGCTACAGGTTATTACCCGAGAAAGGCCAGCCATACACATAGTGAAAACTCCTAGCTGTATCCTGGGAGGCCTGTGAATAAAGTATGTCTACTTTGCCTTCGGCTCCACATTTCTTCTTCTGGCTCCCCGAGACTCAGACACCTCACCTCCGGGATACCATCCACTCAGACATTGACCTGATGTATATAAAGATAGTAAATCCTACAAAAAAAGATCAGTGCTTGCCAGGGGTTGGTGTGGGAGAGGTATGACTAGGCCGAGCACAGAGGATTTTTAGGATAGTGAGAAAACTCAGTATGATGCCGTGATGACAGATACATGTTATTACACAATTGTCCAAACCTATAGAATATGGGTGATAACAAGAAGCATGAACCATAATGCAAACTATGGATTGGTGATTACAATGTGTCAATGTAGGTTCATCAATTGTAAAAAATGTACCACTCGGATGTGAGAGATCGGTAATGGGGGAGGTGATACATGGGTGAGGGCAAAGAACATATGGGAAATCTTGGTACATTCCTCTTAATTTTGCTGCAAATCTAAAACTGCTATAGAAAATAAAATCTTAACACACACACACACAATACATTCGGAATAAAAATGTGATGTCAGGCATCAAGAAAGGTCTGGCAGAAAATGTTCACCAAGGAGCCATGTGCTTCCCTACATTTCCCTGCTTCCCTTGCAGTTAGGTTAGGGTTGTGTGACTAGATGTGGCCAAAGAGCTTTGAGCGAAAGTGACTCATGGCTCTAAGGCTGAGACAATTAATACTCAGTGTGTCTCAAATCTCTGTCTCCCCCGGAAGGGTCATGTATTTCAGACAACATAACGAGAAAGATACGAGAACACATGTCGTAAGAAAGAAATAAGTATTCATCGTCTTAAGTCTCTGAGATGTCAGGCTTAATTGTTACAGCAGCGCTGTGTTGCCTAAGCTGCCTAATAAATAATAACAAAGAGAACACTCAAAAGTCAGGGCAAAATAAGAACAACATAGAAGCCCCAGAAGCAAGATTCCATTAAGGGTAGCACTAATTTCTGTGCTTTACCCTGGTGGAGAGAGGAGGCATTTTTACAATAATTGTCATTCAGGTTCATAATAGCAGATAATTAGGAGTGGTAATCTCCATTCTGTTATCCTCCAGTTTGCTTATTTAAAAAATGTTTTTTTGCCATATTAAACACCATCTTGTTTCTTTTCTTTGAGTCTTAAGCCTATTATGTTATATAAGTGGAGATTATAAAACCTGCATTAGCAATGATTCCTCTGGCAGCCCCATGCCCCTGGAGCTGTCACTTGGCAATTGTTTAATGGGACAGATGTATACTTTGGGTATTGGGGGGGTAATGTGGGAAATAGACATTTATGGCCACAGTTTGCCAGAGAGTACTTCCTTTTGCTGCAGGTAATTCTGACTGTGATGACGGCTAAATCCCACCAGGTCTCTGCAGTTCCGCAGGTAAGGAGACAGTGGCCAGAGGAACGCCATTAGCTAAGACTCGCTGCATCTTTTGCTAAAAAGGTGCATCTGTTCAATAAGCATTTACAGGATGACTTTCCTTCTTGATATGTGAGCCAATCAGAGGTTTCTCTGCAGGAACATCCCAGGTCTCCTGTCCAGGACATGGTCCAGATATCTACAGTTATCTCCCTTCCCCTTGAGGATGCAGGAAAACGTAAAATGTTATTTCCCAATTTCATGGCCTGATGAGAGTTTCCAAAGCCTTCAGGAGAGCATACCACAGCGTAGTGTTGGGGGGTGGGGGGGGTGATCGCAGAACCACACAGGCATGGATCCTGGTTATGGTACCAGGCAGCGCTGTGAGTGTAGACAGTTATTCTCTCTGTGCCTTTGCACAGTGAACAGTGAAAGGGTGCTGCCTAAATCTTCTTGGGTCCCCTTAACCAATGTGGTGCGCTCACCTCCCACTTTGACATGCTTTGTTCCTCTTATCCCAGGCCCTTCAGAAGACTACCGTGGACTTCTGAGGCCACTGCTCTGAAAGAAACTGGGAGAGCTGGAAATGTTGGGAGTTTACAGTGCCTGGGGCAGTTACAGCCGATGATGTAACAGTATCAAAGTCCAGTGACCTTGACTCCATGCAGGGCAAGCTCTGCTGTGGAATTCACCTCCAGAGCTCCTGCGCCAGATCAGGCTGAGGCTGACATCCAAACCTCGGGAGGCTGTTGCCCTGCTCTACCATGTTTCTTTTACTCCCACACCAATTTCCCCAGGGAACACTTTCTTTTTTTCTTATAATAAACTTTACTATGGAGTAGGTTTTGATTTACAGAAAATTTGCAGATGGCACAAAATACTATACTTCCCATATGCGGGTTTCCCATATACCCCATATCCAATTTAGTCTATTATTAACGTATCCCATTAGTAGAACACATTTGTCATAATCACTAAACAAATATTGATACATAGTTACTAAGCAAAGTCCATACTTGACGCAGGTTTACTTATTTTTTACTTATTTCCCGTCATCTGTTTCAGGAGCCCATCCAGGAGCCCACATGACATTTAGTCATCATGTCTCCTTAGGCTCCTCTGGGCTGTGACAGTTTCTCAGATGCTCCTTGTTTTTGGTGACTTTGACAGTTTTGAAGAGCACTGTCAGGTGTTTTGTAGAATGTCCCTCAAGTGGGATTTGTCTGATGTTTTTCCCATGATTGCACTGGGGTTATGGGTTTTAGGAAGAAACATCACAGAAGTAAAGTGTCATTTCCAGCTCATCATATCCAGGGTATGTACTAGCAACATGATTTATCATTGTAGTTTAGCTTGATCACCTGGCTGAGGAGGTGTCTGTCAATTTCCCATAAAGTTACTCTCCCCTCCCCGCAGGCTGTCGTCTTTGGAAGGAAGTCACTCTGTGCAGCCCACTCATAAGGAGTGGGGAGTCAGGCTCCCCCTCCTTGAGAATCAAGTACACACACCCCTCCTCCAGCTCCCATGAGCTTTGGCTGCTACTGCATTTCCCCGAAAATAAGACCTAGTCGGACAATCAGCTCTAATGCATCTTTTGGAGCAAAAATTAATATAAGACCAGGTATTGCATTATACTATATTATATACGACCCAGTCTTATATTATATAAGACCTGGTATATTATATTATTATATTATATTATATTATATTATATTATATTATATTATATTATATTATATTATATTATATTATATTATATTATACCCGATCTTATAATAGTAAAATAAGACCAGGTCTTACATTAATTTTTGCTCCAAAAGACACATTAGAGCTGATGGTCCGGCTAGGAAACACGATAATAGCTCACTCATCCTCCCTTTTCCAGAATACAGCCCTTGGAGGACCAGAACTGCCTCATCCAGAGGATACACCATTCTCCAAGGGCAGCCCACAGTCAATGACTCACTGGTAAGCGGGCACAAAAGACCAATCCTGATGCCTCAAGTCAGAGGACAACGTCTTGGGGCATTTTGTACCCCACAGGCCCCCATGGGTCACATCAAGCCTGGATTGTACCTCGGGCTGCGCGTTCTTGCTCAGCTTTGCCCCCTTCCCTATCTTACTGCCCTTACTTCCTCACAAGTTCTTTCCTAAGAGAAATCCCTCGGTATATGTACACAAATCTCTGATCAGACTTGACTCCAGGAAACAGGAAAATGAGAGTCTGGTGGCGAATCATTTGTGGGCTGGTGGGCAATGAAGATTTGTATCCTTAGACTAAGCTCTGTGGGGCGTCAATCATGCCCAATGTGTAGGCACAATGCAATTGCAAAGCCTTGTGCTTGGGATGCACTGGAGCAGGTTTCAGGTGGAAGGGGAGGGACCACTTCATGCAATATCGCTGGCATTCGAGCCGTAAGGGGATGCGGGGAGATATAATGAGAAGGCCTGTGGAATTGAGTGGTTGTTGCTGAAAAAGAAAATTGATTGATGCTTTGAGGAGAGAGAATGACAGAAAGGAAATAAATTTTCAAATTCCAGGAAAACATAACCTGGAATGTAAAAGCAAGCATTCCTGGGATTCTCCTGTCCCTTGATGTTCTAGGAAGTTATGCCGTCGAAGAGGGTTTCCCCAAATGATCCTCGGGCCTATACATGTATGACAGCAACATTTCCAGCTACTCGGCCAAACATATTCAAACAGGAAATCAGTCAAACTGGTTATTCAGTCTTATGGAACTCAGCAGAGACTGAGGATTCTTAGACTTTACAGCGTGTGGGTTTTGTCAAAGAGAGAGTGTCTCTGTCATGGGGCTTACAACTTTTCCCAATTCCATTAATTGGAATCTTACAGAAAGGCAAATGCTGTAAAATGAAAGTATCAGACATCTGGGACCTCAAGCACAATCCAGTGGAAAACACTAATATGATGCAGTCACAGCTTGTAGATGGGAATCTTAGGAGCCTTTATTTCTAAGAACCACTGCTCAGAGATAGTGTGGCTTCTTTTTACAGCTGGTGCACAAGGCAGGTTTAGATGGCGGTTTTTCTTAGAGTGCAATTTATTGAGGCAACTCCAAAGCACTCATTCCATCGAAATATATTAATTGAGTGTCTCTGTGGGGCCAGCCACGATGTCAGGGTATAATTGGGAGAAAGGTAGACACAGGTCATTGCTGTCCTCACAAAGCTTAGGGTCTAACTCCGTTTCAAAACCCTTGGCCTAGCAAGACAGAGTCATGGGGAGAAGGTGGCCCCAACAAGATATGTGACATTCCGTCAAGGGACACAAACAGAATGAGGCACCTTCACCATCTTTTCTCCCTCTTGGGGCTCTCCATTGGCCAACACAACCAGAAGCCAGAGGGCCAAGGAGCCCGTACAGATGAGGCACTGGGGACACTGAGCAGGAAAAGGGAGCAGGGTAGGCCTGGGGTGGGGGGGCAATGAAGGATGCTTAGCACGTAGTCATGACCCAGGGTTGTGAAAAACTGTTCTCTCAGCATACTACTCCCCTCTGGCTGGTTCCATACAGCCTGCAGGGTACTCTCATGGTATCACTTATCATCATTTTTCTCTCATTTAATTCTGAATCAATATAGATGCTCTAATCTATATGACTGGCTGTTGCATTCCCACGTAGGACATTTTTGTCTTCCTATGTAGCTTCGTACTGTATAATGCTCACTCCCCTTTCCCTCAATGGGACCGATTTCTTTGGAGCAAATTGAGAACTCTGGAATTCCTAAAAGATCCTAGTTTTTGGTATGACAATATCGATGGAGATAAAAACCTGGAAAATCCCAATTTGACTGCCAGTTTGTGTGCAGAGCCACTTTCAAATCAGAGCTCGTGAGATTGTTGAAGAAAAGGCAATCTGAAATTGGTAAATATATGCCTAAGGGATAGTAATGTATAATCAGAATTGTTACTATTAAACGCTCACTTGATACCACCAAGGAGAAGGGTTTTACAGCAAAGGACGACCTTGAAAGCAATGCAGCCTAACACTGAGGAGGATAGTAATGGTAATATGATGCCAATGATATTAACAAAAATAATAACATTGGTACGTATTTTTCAAGTGCTTACGAAGTGCCCGACACTTAGTATCTTAGTGATACTACTCAGCCCTTTATACATATGAATCTCATTTAATATGCTATTGATCTGATTAATGCTCCTTTTACACACATAATGTAATACCCAAGTTGATATCATTATTACAGGACTTTATACAGTTTATCTCACTCAATATTTAAATTGGTATTATTATTCAAGCACTTTTATACATATTACTGTATATGTTCCATGCATTTCACCTCATTCAATACTCAAATGTTATTTCAGCATTTTTATATACAAAAGCTTATGTATTTTTAGACCTTTATCTCATTGAATCTGGACATTGATATTATCATTGCGGGATTTTTATACATAGTATTGTATGCATTTTATACCTTCGATCTCATTTACTACAGGAATTGACATCATCAGTCCAGTTTTACAGCCCGGGTACTGAAGCACAGGGAGTGTGGGAGTTTTCCCCCAGACCCATGAAGCTGTGGAGCGCTACAGGGAGGCTGACATGCAGCGCTCTTGCTCTCTCCACCCGACATAAAATGTCTCCCCCAATGGTCAGAGCGGACACACAAAGTCCTCACTGCTGGCCAGGAACTCTGCTATCTATTTTTGTGTGCGCTTTTTACATTGCATCTTCACAGCAACCCCATGAGGTGGGTGCTATTTTCAATTCAAAAATGGCACCCAGAGATGTTATAGCAATCAAGGGAGATTTGTGCTATCTGGACATCCGCTGAGAATCTGGCTGAACGTAGAGGGTCTGGTGAGTTGCGACAGGGAGGACTGTTGCGTCCTTTCAGTGGCGATGCAGCAATGAGGGGACCTGTGATGGAGGACTTAGCCTGGGTTAAGGAAGGAAGATGAGTTAGTGATGATGAGGTGGCAGAAGAATACAGGAAAGTAACTCTGTTTTCCTGAGGTTTTTAATTAAATGGAAAGAGAAAAAAACAGCACTGGCATGTACAATCCCTGAATTCTTGGAACTAGATTTCTTTTTTTAAACTTGGAATATCAGAGAACGAGGGTTGTGAGTGGCAGAAGTGACTCTGGCAACTTGAACAAACAACAACTACAAATAAGATGAAGGGATAGCTGTCTGCTTTACATGGAGAAAACCTCGGTGTGGAGTGTTATAGGCTAAATAGTTGCAGGACTTAATACAGATAGAAGATTCCAAAGAAAGACTGTAAAGAGGAAATCTCAAATTGCGTCAGTGAGAAAGAAAAGGGGAGAAGACAGCAAGGTGGGACCGGGGTCCTCTGAAAGCATCGGTCTTAAAAGGCCCAGTAACAAACACAGAGCCTGTGATCAGACAGAGACAGACAGGTGACACCTTCATCGACCTAGAGGATTGCTAGGGGAAGAGTAACCCCCAGAATTAATGGAGGCCACAGCCAAAGAAAGAAGACCAATGATGCCCGCACAGCACATTTCCTGTGGAGAGCTGTGCAGGGAACTACCATTCATTCACCTTGGTTGTTACGAGTTTGGGCTCTGGAGTCTGATGGAGCTGAGTGGGAATTCGTTGCACTGTAAACTAACCTAGTGACCCTGAGAAGGCTGTTTTTCCAGATGTCCATGGTGCTAATGTCCTTATTTCCTTCAGGTCTTGGTTCACACAGTCACCTTCTTAATGAGGCTACCCTGACCGCCCTTTTTAAACTGCCACCCTTCCTTTCCCCCACCCTTCAATCCAGCACTTCCAACCTCCCTTTCTCTGTTCTACCCTTTCATTTTCCACAGGACTTAACAAGTTTGTTATTATTATGTCGTGTAATGTTTGTTGTACATTCCAACCCACCTCACACACTAGGGCAAGGGCACTCGTTGATGTCATCCAAAGATGCATCCCAAGTGCCGAGAATGGACCCTGCACACTGTTGAAAGAAGGAATGAAGTTCCTTAATCTTTCTGTCTCATCTGTAAAGTGGGGACAGTATCCCCACTTTATGAGGATGAAATGAGAGGATGCAGGCAAAAAACACTCAGCATAGTGCCTGGCAAAAAGTACGCAGGTGTAGGCAATTGCAGTGCTTTTCGTATCCATTAATTTTATCAGTTGATCCTCATAATAACTCTGAAAAATGATATCTTGCACATGACAAAAATGCAATCCATAGAGATCAAGCGAGTTGTTACTTCGACCTAGCATCACAGAGGCTTCTTTGTGGGAAGGGTATAAAAAGAATAAGGCTGGAGGACAGGCAAAGGGATTCACTCTGCATTTCGTTCAAGCCTTTCCCAGCAAAGGATCAAAGGACAGTTAGCCCCGACTTACTACCACAGCGATAGAACTCCAAACACAGTGATCGGATAACGTTCAGTGAACATTTTATTTCCTAATAGGGTGATCATCACGAATTATCTTGGTTCACTAGGAGGCATTTGTACGACATAACTGCATTTCCTTCCTTGGTAATGTTACTGTGACGACAGAGGAAAGCTATAGGAAAAGCACAATGTGTCTTGATTTTAACAGGGCACACACAGGTCTCCTTTAGACTTCATGCATAACATGGTGAAATGTGGGGTGACTGGTTGGATTCATCACCTAGACGGAAGATCAGCAAAGCTTTTCCGTGAATGGCCAGACAGTAAATCTTTTAAACTTCGCAGGCCATATAGTCTCTGTCATATCTACTCCGTTTCGCCACTATAGTGTGAACGCAGCCATGGACAGTATGTAAACACGTAAGTGTGGTGTGTTCCAATACAACTTTTTCTTTTTTTACAGAAACAAGCTGCAGGCTGGATTTAGCCCATGGGCTATAGTTTGCCACGCCATGGCCTAGAGGGTTGAATGACTGCACCTCCCCCTAAGTGTGCCATGGACTGAAAGGACAAAGTTTTTAGTACAGTGAGACAGTTCACTATATTTATGAGTATACATAGGTAGGAGAAATATGCAACACGATGGATGACAAAGTCAAGGTCTAAAATTAGGCTCAGAAGCTAAAACTATCAGCCCAAATTCATATGATGTAAGATAATGCCTAAAAGCACATTGCTCTTTAATTAACAAAACATCATCAGCAACGGAATTAGCTACATTCTACCAACACAATAAAGGAAAAACTCCGTTTAGCTGTCATCATTCAAAAATGATCTGGGGTTGGCCATACGTGTCACTCATTATTCATTCACTGACTCATTCATTCATTCATTCGTTCATTCATTCATTCACTTACTTGTTTAGTGTTCAGCAACAAGCCCCAGCTATTGACTAGGGCCTATGCATAGTGCTGAAGTGAAGTGGTTTTGACCATAAATAAAATAGTCTCAACCCTTAAGGACACACAATATTATCTATCGGACAAGAAAGTTACCCCTTTATTTACTCATTCATTTGTTCCTTTGTTTTTTCAACCACTGAATATTGCAGCCAACAATGTGGCAGGGCCAAATCAGGGTGTGGGGATGACAAAGGCAAATGAGATTTAGTCTCTGCCTTTGAGGACCTCTGAGTGTAATCTTGGAAACATATATTATGTAAACAGATCAATTACAATACAGCATGGTATATCTGCTTCAGAATTATGAATCAAGTGCTGTGTGAGCAGAGAGAATGAAACAGCTAATTCACCCTAGAAGATTTCATGAAGCCCTAACATTTGAGCTGCTTCTAGGAAGTGGATTAGGAGTTTTGCTATCCCACCGTCTGAGGGACTTTTATGCCTGGTTTCAAACAACCACAAATATGTATGCTTTGCTTAATGCTCCATGTACTAAAATCATCTATTAGATCATAAAAAAAGAAAACTCAAAACAACTCTTTCTGTAATGTAAATGCTGCTTACAAATTTGACTAACCTTTAGAGAAATTAAAGCCCAGTATAAGTGTAGTCTCTTAGCTGTGTTTTCTGCAGAAACAGTCCCTGATCAAGGTTTGAGTACACATGTGTTTGGAGCTATAGGGAAATGGAGGGTGGGGGGATGGTCCAGGTAAGGAGAGTCAGCCCAGAGGGTATGTTATCAAGTCAGCTATCACAGCTGGGACTAAAACTTAATCTGGTGAGAAAGCTCTGGGAAGTGATGTAAAGTCTTGCCTCACAATTATCCTGATCAAGGGGCAAGGGAACTGAGGGATCTAGCCCGTCATACCTGTCACTCATAGGGTAGAGGCTGTCACACAGCGGTGATGGGGGTGGTTAATCCAAGGCACTTGCAGTCTACCCTGGAAGCCTACCCTGTGCACATATGCAGGTGAGTTCTGGAAACCTGTGGGCAGCCCGCAGCTAAAGATGCAGTGCAGGCTGTCAGGAGATGGGCTGGAGTGCATGGAAGTGGGGCTCTGAGGGCACATGAGTGAACACCTTGAAAACTTCAGACACCTTCAAGGGCAGACCAAACACACGGACATATAACGCTCACAAATGTACTAAAACCTATTCTAAAACAGTAACACCAAGCATTCCATTCATGCTTCATTATATTTCTCCTTGTATTTCTAACTTTCTAGGGTTATTGCTGTGCAGCTTTTGTTTCTCCTGGGGTTTTTGCTGTACTATTCTGACAACTTTCCTGGTTGCAGTTATTACACCATACTCCATGTAAAAGGATACGTTTTCAGACCAGCTGAGGTTAAAGATCGCCTAAGGTAACGCAAGCCTGCTCATAAGGCTGAGGAAAGCCCATTCATGCATCCTAAAGATATAACTTTCTAGATCCACTCTTTCACGTAGGTTTTACTTTTTAGCAACTTGGGGATCTGCCCGCAAACTGTAGACTTTGAACATTTTGTTTGGCTAACGTTACACCACTTTGCCGCTTATGTTATCTCTTTAATTGACTGACCTTGTCTGCCAGAATTATTAAAAATGCACAATTTTCTGTTTCTATTTTATTATAATCTCTACAGATTTCTTGCAGTTTCGTCTCCTAGGAGATGAGCAACTGGGTCTGTGTACTTAATGTGCCTTGTGAGGACTTTTTGCTAATTAATCATTTTGCATCACTGGGCTGCACCCTCCTTCTTGGTCATTACGCATGACCATCAGAGCTGATCTGGTCTGTCGTGCTGGAACTATGAGTGTGAACACAATCTGCTTTGATATTTTTGGAATTATAATACTTGACTTATGCACACTTGTCTAGTTTATTCTTTCTTAATTGCTCTGATAGAAGCAAGTCCAGATTTCTATTTCATATACATATACTTGATAGAAGAATATCAAAATGTTTATTTATATGGGAAATGTCATCTCTTGGAGCTAAGAACACAGACCCTGGAGCCAAGTGTCCCAGCTTTAAATTCGGGGTTCCCCACTCACCAGCTCTTGGGGAGGTCACCTAACCCTCTGGGCCTCCATCTCCTCATTTGTAAAAAGAGACTAATAGAACCTACGTGGGTGTTGTGAGTAAAACGTGAGTTATTAGCCATGTGGCATTTAGCATGGTGCCTGGCAAGTAGTAAGCATGTGCTGTTATTATTATTGCTGTGAGGATTATAATGCACCAACTCTCCCCTATTTATTAAAATCAACTCCAGCATTGAGGGCATCTTATTATATTTACCTTTCATATACAAACTACCTTATATAGTTTATATTAACTTTACTGAGTAGCATTAAGGATAGCTTTCACAGACATAATTTTTCCCAATTCACTATAATTATTTCTATTATGTTTCCCATTATTGAGGCTCAAATGGACACCCCTTGGCTGACGGGAGTTCCTTGAGGCTGGTTTTTGTCTATTCCGTGTATCCTGGTGATATTGAAGCAGCCTTGTTTTCTGGCACCAGGAGGCCATTGCAAAGCCCCAGCCCCCGTCTGGCTCCAAAGCCATGGAATCAGCCTGCTGGTGTTTCGTCAGTACAATCAGCAGCTGAACTCTAGGCACTGACTGGGGTTCGTGCTGGGCAAAGATATATCAGTTGCTGCCATTGATGAAATACAACTTGTGATGAAAAGTTCTGGCATTGAGGTCAAACAAATCTAGGTTTCCAGACTGGGTGCTACACTCACAATCTGTGTTCATTAATTTGCTTGAGCCTCTGTTTCCTTGGCAATGAAATAAGACTCACGTAAGTTTGCTCTTGGATGTTTTCTCCACATCCACACTCTCTCCTATACATCTGCACCCTGCTCTTTGCTTGGTGGACCAACTTATACGGACTATACTGGTGGTTCTCGATTAGGAAGCTTCTGCCCCCTCAAGAGACATTTAGAAATACGGAGACACTTGGGGGTATTGCAACTGAGGAAGTTTCTATTGGCATCTAATGATTAGAGGCCAGCGATGCTATTTAACATCCTACGGCTCACAGGAGGATTCCTTACAGCAAAAACTTATACAAACCCAAATATCAATAGCACAGAGGTGAAGACACCTGGGACTACACCGGCAGTTCTCGGCCGCTCTGGCTTCTGAGTAGTGTTGGCCAATGGGGAGCCTTAGCAGGAAACACGAGAGGGGTGGGTGGGAGGTCAAGCTGTCAATTCCCTTTGCTCCCAGTCCAACGGGTTGTCATAGTCTGGCTGTGTCCCTCCCCAACAGGCCCCTGTTCCACTCAAGGCAGACTTGTCTCCTCCTGGGATCAGGCAACTACTGGTTATGCTCCTGTCTTTGGCCTGAGGGTGGTAACAGCTCTGCTGGCATGGGACCCAGGGTACCACACTTCCTCTGGAGGTCCCTTTATATATTTCCTCATCTTTGTAAATAATCTCCTTTCAAAGAGACCCTCTTCAACTCCTCCTAATTTGATGATCTGCTTCTTTTGAGATTCTCAGTGATATCAGTAACAACCTCATAAAATGTTATAAGGTTTCAATAAGGTAACAGAAACATTTGGCAGGGTGAGGCCTGTTGTGACTGTCCAGTAAATCACAGCCTTCTCACTGTTCCACTTTGGTCATTGCTGTTCCTTTGGGTCCTAGAGACAGATGACCCTTCCTTCACATGAGCCACCTGAAAATTTTCTCCCTTTTTAAACTTGGATCCTGAGTAGATCCTTTTTTCTCTTTTTGCAGCTAAAGATGTGTCTAAAGATGGCTGTTCTACTGCAGAGCTCAAATCTGGAGTGAAAACATGCTATGAGTTGAAAAACCTTTGCAGAAATTCCAGGCCTATCTCTGCTCTCAGAATGCAAGACATATTTGTGTCCCTGTCACATAAATTTGAAAGCAATGTCTATGCTGGCCTTTTTCTCTCCAGGTTTCCTGACTCAGTAGTAAGAACAGATGAGCACAATTTTTATTCTTGGTGGCAGAAGGAGAAAGGTTGGACTACAGCCTCTGCAGATATGGTTGGATGAGATTCAAACCAGGCAAGGGAAATTGCTATGGCCCTGTCCAAGACAACACAAGGCCTTGGGCAGCTTTACTGCTAACCGCAGGTGAAACATAAGACCAGAGTCCAGAAATAGAGTGTATCTGAAAATGTGTGGGACCCACTGCGGTCATTCGTCATTCCCATACATACTGATGTTTGAGAGTAACTGACTTTCTCATTAAGCCTATTCTATGCCATCACCTCCAGCAGGCAGAAAAACGATAATTATAGATAATATTCACTTTTCATCCAGATCTATGTTCTGTGAGGTTGGTGCTCCTATTGGCCCATTTTAAGGATGAGGAACCTGAGACTTGGAGACAGAAAAGTCATTTGCCCAAGCTGCATGGTGATGAACTAGGATTCATATGCATACAGATGGACCCTAGAGTCAGACGCCCTAAGCGTAGGGAAGTTACTTTGCTTCGCTGACCCTTTATCCTCTATACCACCAGGATTATATGCCCACTTCACTGCCTGATCCATGGCCAATGCTAAGTCTAGCAGCTAGCACAGTCATTAAGGAGTAAGGAACTCTGAGTCTGGCATCTCTGAGTTCCAGGCCTGGTCTGCCTCTAAATAGGTATGACCCCCAGGCAAATCATTTAACCTGCCTGGGCTCAGTTTTCTCATTTGCAAAGTGGAGGATAATAATGTCTGACTTACAGGGTTGCAGTGAGAATTCAGTAACAAATGCAGAGGTCTCCAAAGTGGTATATGCACACTTCAAAGTGGAGTGCAGAAAGAAATGATCAGAATTTTGTTTTCTAACTCATTTAATTCACCTCAAAATAAAAAAAGGAAATTAAGCTTTATGCGTTTAATGTATGCATAGATATTTGAGACTATATTTGCTCTATATGTCAGCTCTTTTCTTCCTTTTACAACGCAGAGAAGTTGGTAACACCTCCACATGTCATTCATTTCCTTTCCACAAATTACTTTGTGTGGCAATTTTTGTGTGCCAGGTAAATGGATTTAGGGATCCATTTACCGGGACATGTTGGCATCCATGAGGAGTTTGGACGTGGTCATGAAGGAGATGGAGTGATGCCGGAGGGAGCCAATCCTACTCGCATTTTCAAAGGATAGTAATAATGACGATAATAATAGCAAGGTAGAGGATTTTAAAGGAAGTCCTGATAATTGTGGATTTAGGGATTATAATAACCAGTTTTTAAACTCACAAAATAAACAAGTGACAAACTCACCAAATAAACATGTGACTTAAAAAAGTTTCTGCTAAGATTCTATTTAAAAAACATTAACAAGGTAAGTATAAGTGAACAACCAGAAAACGGCAGCGCTCATATTTCTTCTACTTCTATTAGGGTTCTTCATGGGCCACCCCACAAGGTAAAGAAAATGATATAATGATATGAGATGACCAAACGCCGCCTCCTCATCCAAAGGAAATTATATCACTAGCTGGTTTCAAATATGGCTTTACAACCACTGTCATTAATGACAATTTTTTCTCTATGTGTAACTTGTGCCTGGGGACAGTAGCTAATGACAGTACCCAGCCACCACAATTAGCAGTCCACACAATACTATTAATTCCAAGTTAATTTCATCCTTTACACAAAAGAATTTCTTGTTTTGTGTATGTTTCGTAAGGTACTCAAAAAACACCATTCGACAATATGTAAGTAACTAATTAATTATATTGGTAATATGTGCTTAAAATCATTTTTGTTGGTGGGGTATACAATTTAAAAATCATGGAGACTCCTATGTACATAATAAAGTAATTGACTAAAAAACTGCCATGCAGTAGATGTTCAGCAAAAACAACTGTTATTATTAATAATTTCCCATTTATTGACCACTTACTGCATACGATTATTTTTTTCACAAGTCTTAAAACAATTTTATATGGAAAATTTCAAACACCCAAAATGTAGAGAGAATAGTTTTATGAACCTATATGTACCCTTACCCAGCTTCAACAATTATCATTTTGCCAACCTTGTTTTATCTCTTCCCTTACTTATTTGTATGGACTATATTACAGCAAATCTACAATACTCCAATTGCAAATACCGCTCTATGGACCTCTAACTGATAAGGACTTTTGTTTAATTACCTTACCATTACCACATCCAAAATAATTATCAGTATTGCCTTTAATATCATCTACCATGCTATTATCATTATCATCATTAGTGTCCTCTGAAAATACAAATATGATTGGCTCCCTCCAGCATCACTCCATCTCCTTCATGACCACGTCCAAACTCCTCACAGAGGCCAAAATGCACAGCATGACTTGCCCCTGCTGCCCTCTCTTCTTTGCCCACCATGCCCACAGCACAGGCACACGTCTCCCAGTTTTTTAGCAGCCTCCTTGGTCCCTCCCTGCTCAGAGCCCTTGCACCTGCTGTTCCCTCTGCCTGGATCACTCTTCCCGCTGCTCTCCCTGTTGGCTCCTTCCCAAACTTTGCTCTAAGGTCACCTCTGCCCTAAGTTCCTGCTTTGCTCTCCCACTAAATAATGTCCATGTGTTTCATCACAAAGTTTAGGTTTGTTTCTTGCTGATTGTCTCCTTCATTTGACTGAGAGGAACCCATGTATTACTCACCAGCTTTTCCCTGGAATTGAGCTCAGTGCTGGGAAGAAAGTAGCACACAACACATATCATTGCAAGACTGCGAGGAAAAGTGAAGCTATAGTCTCGCCCCTGCCCCCTTTCCATCCCATCTTCTCTTCCAGTGTTTGCTCTTTCTGCTCCTTCAACCTGCAAGTCTTCTTCTTCCCTCTCAAACCAACCACCTGCCTTTGCACGCCACATCCTACCCAGCCTTCCAGTTCACATTAGAAGCCCAGACTGCTCCTGTGCTTGCTCTCGGAGCTCACTTTCATCACAGTGTTTATTGTATCATCCACTATTGCTCACCCTCACCACACTCTGAGCTCCTTGAGAAGTGTGATGGTTAAATTCATGTGTCAACTTAGCTAGACTAAGGGATGGTGGTAAAATGTTATTTTTGGATGGGTTTCTGGAAGAGATTAGCATTTAAATTGGTAGACTGAGTAAAGATCTGCCTTCACCAATGCAAGGGGGGCATCACCCAATCCACTGAGGGCCCAAATAGAACAGAAAGTCAGAGGAGAGGCAAATTCACTCTCTCTTCTTGAGCTGAAACACCCATCCTCTCCTGCTTTTGGACATTGGCTTTCCTGGTTCTCATGCCTTTGGGTTTAGACTGGAACTACCACCAGGTTTTCTGGGCCTCCAACTTGCACATAGTGGGTCCTGGGACTTCTTAGCCTCCGTAATTGCATGAGCCAATTCCTTGTAAGAAAGCTCTTACATCTTTGTGTATGTCCATATATACCCTATTGGTTCTGTTTCTCTGAAGAGCCCTGACTAACACAAGAACCAAGACCCATCTTTGTATCCCTGCAAAATGCCTGGAGCTCAGGGCCTGGGACATCTCTAAAAATGTTTCAGGCCTGGATACATGAATCAGCCAGGAGCAGGAAGGTAGAGTTAAGCTTGATGAACCAGGAAATGGACAACAGGTAATGTAATGGGGATCAGTGGTGCCTGAGGACGTAATGGGATGTCACACTGGGAAGGTTTGAAAGAGTAGATGAGATCTAAGACCCTGAACAATTGAAAGTGTCCTGGGTTTCCATTTAAGGAGGTGTCAGGTGTGATTTCAGGGAGATGGCAACCCTTTAAGTAAACCTAAAATAATCAGAATATAAGCTCCACTAGGAAAAAGCTTCTCTAGGGGAGGGATTTTTATCTGTACTATTCCCTGCTATATCTATAGTACCTGCCACATAGCAGGTGACCAATGAAGTTTTTCTGATGAATAAATAAATGGATAAATTAATTCAGGACCAGTTGAAGAAAAGGCAGAGATGTGAACTGGATATGAGTAGAGAAAGGAAAGTAGCTATTTCCTCACTATGCTTCGGAACCACCAAAGGGAAAAGACCCAAACCCACCAATCCTGTGACTTTCTAATACCAGGCCTATCTCATTTAATCTTGTCTTTCCAATGCCCAGCAGAGCCTGGCATCTAACAGGGCTCAATAAATCATTGTGGAGTTTACTGAGTGTGAAATGAATAGGATTCTCAACACTCATATCTTCAGTGCAAATTCTACATGAGTTCAGTCTCTATGTGTTTTTTCAGCCCTGTTTTTAAGAGTGTTGAATCAATTCCAACTTATCGATCAAGGTCAGATTCTTCACTGCAGCATCTGCTTGCTAACACGAGTGTGTCTGTATTTTGTTAAGTTTCTATGTTTACTAGCCGGACCTACTAGCACATGGCGGGGCATCTCCAGATGAGGATATTGTCGTAAATGGGGCACCAGTGTCTTGGGAGCTACTGGTAGGTTGTCTCTGGGGAAAAGGAGAAGTTCTGAAGACACACAGATTTTGCAAATTCTGTATGAAAGAGTTCTTCAATGCAGGCCTGCTTAGAGCCTTTGTTATGCTAATATAAAATTGTGATTCCCCTAAGAGAGGCTCTCAAATGATGGTAAGCCCCAAATTCTTTATTCATTAAAACCCAATTTTTAGGTGCTTGGCGGAACACCTTTTCACCACCTAGGGGTTGCCTGTTCCAAGAACACAGTTTTAGAAATGCGAAATGCTGTTTTCAAGAATACTAAATCACAATGATATTTACATTTTCTTAACCACTTAGTTTGCTAAAAAGACTGGTCTATCATAAGAGAGGAAGATCCATGCTCATCCACACTCCCTCCTCCGCTCCTCGTAAGAGCAGAAACACCAGAGTCTAAAGAGATCGGGCTTTGCTGTGAGTTCCACTAGGTACAAGTCTCAGCTCTGCCACTTACCAGCTGCGTAACATTTTGCAGGTGACATATCCCTCGCCCTCAGTTTTCTCATCCCTAAAAACAAGACCAATGACGCTGCAGAGGGACTACATAACCTGGTAATTGGAGACGTCTTTGAAAAGGTATGGCAAGGTCTGACATATAATAAGCGATATTTCATTCATGGAGTGCCAGGCACTGATCAAGAATCTGCAGATAAAACTGTCAACAGACAAAAGTCCCTGCCCTTGAGAGATTCTAGCCCAGCAAAGAAAGATAGAAACTTCTATAGAGTTTCACTGCCCAGGTGGTTCCACGTGGCACCCAGGGTGGGCACCAGAACTCTGGGAATAGCGCAGCAGCAGGTGCCACTCATGACAAGTCTGCTGCCTTGTTCCTGGTGAAAGGTGAAGAAGCTGTGCGTCGCCCTGTGCCGAGACCCACTGAATCCTGCCTCTGCACTGCGGCCACAGCTTGCCCAACGGCAGAGGAGAGCCTCAGCCCCCCGGTGCCCACTCTGATGGAGCACACAGCAGCAGAACATCTGTGCAGCCTCACAGGGGGGCCTTTGGATCCACAGGCCAGGCAGCCCCAGGGGGAGCACCAAGACATAGAATGAGACCAGGCAGGTCAAACCCATCTCTTCACCTGCATTCTAAGATGATGTTTGACGCTGGAGACGATGCCGTGGCGTGACACAGTGGGTGACACAGCCGGGCCAAAGGCCGAGAGCCCTGTGCAGCCTAAAGAGACTCAGACCGCTTTTGGAAACTGGTGGCACACACCTCGATGAGCAGATGTGCAGTGCCCTGTTTTGTACTTCCGTCTCCCAATGATGGGACCAAGTGGTCCACAGAGCTGCCTGCAGCGTCTCCAACACCGGCGTCCCTGGGAGACGAAGAGCTCGTCTCTCATTGTGCTCGCTTTGCTCCCTTGCTTGCATGCCCCTACTGCAGAGCTCTCACAGGCGTTAGGCATTTAACTGTGCATGCCACAATTCATTGTGCTCGGGACCTAAGCAGGGGTTGCCGCCTCGAGCTTCTCTACTCTGCAAACCGACTCCTGTCCTGCCCGCTTCGTGAATCACAGTTCAGCATGTTCTTGTAATTATCTCATGTTGCAGGTTTACAAGGAGGATCCTAGTGAGCTGAAGAAGAAGGTGAATTACTCCGTTTGTGCCAAATGAAGAATACAACCGCGTGCTCTGCCTTTGTGTGTCAATTAGCGGCATATGGTGAGAACCAAACGCAGTAATAGAGTTATAAAGAAATGTAAGGGATCGGGAGACTGCCACTCCTTCAGAGGATCAGCAAGAGCGCATGCTACTCCCAAACATATTGTGTGAACACCTGCAGATGTTCAAGGACCCTCCTGCTCTCAAGTACTCTCCTTCCTATCTCTTTCAACAAGAGCGTCTTAATTCTGGGCGAGGTGTGGTGTTAAGTCTGGAGAGACTGTGTGGCAGACAAGCTTCATCTCACCTGCCAACCCCGCTCAAGTGGGGCTGCCTGGAATGCTGTGTTGAGAAGGATTCGGAGGCTGCACTTGGGTTGGAGGAGAATGAAGACTGAGGAGTTACAATGTTTGCCTTGAGAAGGGCACAGGGCAAGGAAGACGGTGGTGCACACATTTCACATTTCTGCTCGTGTCCAGAGCCTTAACTGGGGAACTGAAGACCCTGTGGTCTTGGGGAAGTCATTCACTGTCCTCAGCCTCAGACTCCCGACCTGTAAAATCGAGCTGGTGGTAATGTTTCCCTTACAGGGTCATGGTGAGGATCAAATCCAATGAAGTGTGTAAAACTGCTTTGGCAACCATAATGCACTATACAAAAGTGAGGTAATGTAATTGCAAAAACATCTACACTCAAATAATTGTGTGTGTGTGTGTGTGTGTGTGCGCGTGAGTGTGAGTGCGTGTTTTTGCTTTTCTAATACTCTAGGGAAGGGGTTTCCAACCTTGGCACTGTTGACACTTTGCTTTGTGTTGGAGCCTGTCCTGTGCATTAGAGGATGTTTAGCAGCATTTCTGGCCTCAGCCCACTAGATGCCAGTAACAACAGCCCCTCCAGGAATCAAAATGTCCATCAAAAACGTCTCCAGACATTGTCCAATGTCTGCTCGGGGCAAAATTGCCCCTGGTGGAGATCTATTAGTCTAGGTCAGTAGTTTTCCCCTCTGGCTGCACATCAGACTCACCCAGGGAGCTTTTAAAACTCCATGGAGCCCCAACCAGGACATTTTTATGTCAGTGGTCAGGAGAGGGCGGGGCACAGGAGCCTATCCCCCCCGGTGATTCTAATATACACTCCAGAGTTGAGAACCTTTCACAAAGCTGTGTGGGATCCTTTCTGAGAGAACAGTTCTCCTCTCCTGCACGTTACAGCCCCCGAGGACTCCCCTGGCGGTGGCCATGTGCTCTTTGGGAGAAAGGCCAAGTGTCCTCCCGGGGGGAAAGCAGGCAGAAGGTTCCCCACACCCCGACCCAATATGCAAGTTCCTTCCTCCACCATTTGTAATGAGTACATGAACAATTTATCCTTTAATAGATGATTGAGGGAATGTGACAAAGGAGATAATTTAAACGTGATAGATATCCATGCGTGTCCATCTTAAAGCAAGTTTGCAAAGACAGTAAGAGTCCTGTGATGAAATGGAGCTAGACAGAAACACAGCAAGTAACATATGACTGGATACAAGTGGTAAAATTAAAGGCAAAAGTTGATGAGCTCACTAGAGCCTGACGTGCTGAAGCACAATATTAGCCTTGGTGGAAAATAACTTCGCTGAAATATGTCCTCCCTGCTACATGGCTTTCCTGAGGCTCTGAAAGTGTTTCTTCTCTCCGCGTCTTGCTCTCTGTCACTGCGCAATTTCAGTAGAATGAACAGAGAAGAGAGTTGGGAATGAAAGTGAAGGATAACTGAAGTCTTGCCTAGATCTATTGTTACAACAGAATAGGCAGAGAGACAAATGCTCACAGCCTCCCAGGAGCCCCTCAGCTCCCGGGGCGGACTTAACAGCCAGTCAATCAGCATATACTTACCAAACACCCACCATAAATACAGTGCAGTACTAAGCTCTTGGGGTATACAAAGATGGATAAGACACCGATCCTGCCCTCAGGGTGTTTGTACTCTAGTTAGGCACCGATGAAAATAATCCGTAATACTGAACGGTCTGAGTTTGACTCCAAATGAATGACTCCAAAGAGGGACACTGAGCTGAGGGGGTTTCCAGCGAAACCGAGTGAAAATTGGACACGGAAGCCGAGCAATCCCGTCGGTCCCAGGCATCACTTCTCATGAACTGAGGTGCAGGACAGCTGTTTGTCTCCTGAGTGGAGGAGGGACACCCCAGAGTAGTAGAGTCAGGTTACTGAGAAAGGCATGGCATGCTGCCCACTTCTTGTTGGGATGCAGCAATAAGAAAGGGGTACGCAGGCAGGAGTAAAGGGCTGAGCAGACAGTTGGAGAGAAGGGCCGACTCCCCATCTCCGTGTGGAGAACAGTGGCCAGACTTGGGGGTTATGTGGAGAAGAGGAAATGCTTGCCCTTCACCCTGAGACAGAAGCAGCCCCCAGGGCACAGCTTTGTTTTCCAGCAGAGGAAAACAGGATCTCAGTGTGGGGCAAGGCTGTGACCAGGTTGCTGAGCAGCAGGACACCTGGGGAGCATTTTAAAGGATGTCAACTGTCAATGCCAGGTTCCAAGCCCCAAGGAAAAGATGTTTATTTAATTGGTCAGGAGTGGTCAGGGCACAGGAGCCTTTCCCCCGATGATTCTAATAGACACTCCAGAGTTGAGAACCTTTCACAAAGCTGTATGGAATCCATTCTGAGAGAACATTGGTTCTGCTCTCCTGCAACTTACAGCTCCCACACGCACCTTGGGTCCCAGGACCCCCAAGAAGCCTGATACAGCAGCTTGTGTCCCCAGCGAGCCCTTGCCCGGGCACGTGAGACACAGAGCTTCAGGAATGTTGTCAATCCATCACCTAGTCCAAGCCTTGCTCTCCACTGCCTCCTAATAACTGGTCTCCTTGCCCCTAGAGCATATGTTTTACATAGCAGCAGGGGAAACCTTGTAAAACTCCAATTAGACCATCTCACTGCCCTGCTCAAAAATCTTCCAATGCCTTTCTCTCTTGGTTATGAAAAAAAATCTAAACTTCCTCCCATGTCCACTGGCTTCACAGGATTCACCCTGCCTGCTCTCCAGACTTCCCCTAACTTTGTCTTGCTCACTTCATTTCAGTGACAAAGATTTTGTCCTGGATCTAGAACATCCCTAACTCATTTCATGCCTCAGGGCCTTTGCACTTGCTACTAAGATATCATTCTCCATATATTCTCATTGTTGTTTCATCTGCTCAACTACTATGTCTCCAGAGAGCTCTTCCTTATCCATGCTCGGTAGGAGCCACATTACCTTCTATCTCCTTCTCCGATTTAATGCTTCTTCATAGAACTTCATCTCCCAATATCACATGTAAACATACTTAAGTGTTTGTTTATTGTCTCTATCCCACATTAGAATATAAACTCCAGGAGGGCAATCTATCACCACTGCCTAGAACAGTATCTGCCATTTAGTGCGTAATAAATACATACGAAATGAAAGAATGGACTCTTTCCCGAACTATTAGGCAAACGGCTAAGGGCTCTACCTCCCTTTTGAAGACATGGTTTTGGAAGCCACTAACATGCATTGAGCTTCATGATTACAAAAGTCCCCAGGACTAAACAAACGGTCCTCTTCTGTTTATCACCATCTCGTCACCTGATATACCTGTCCCCATCCCACGCCAGCATGCATCAACACAACTGACTTACTAATTTGTTTACTTAGTTTTGCTTCTCTCACACACATGAATATCAGCCTCATGAGACAACAATTGCTCAGTACTGAGCAACGTGTTCATTACTATAACCCTAATGTTGGGCAAAGAGTTACGTGCTCAGTAAAATGTGTTGGCTATCCATCTGACTAAGCCAAGATGCTTTTACACCTGCATTTTGTCAGTTAATATTTTGCACCCCAGGGCCGGCTCTTGCAGTTACCAAATGTATGAAATATCACTGTGTTAGATTCAGGTCCTCATTCCAGTCCACTCATCATGTTCATGACCCCGATTCTGTCATTCAGCACAACACTGGGCCTGCCTGTCTGTAGAAAGTTCATAAAGCTGCCACCCACACCACCCCAGGCAGAGAAGGGTCTGCTCTCATTGCAGACCAAGTTGGGAAAGGCAGGGTGGAGCCTCTGCTCCCTCCGGTACACACCTACCCTCCCCTACCCCACTTCCTCAAAGAAGGAGGTACAGAACAGACCCAGGGCTGGGGAACAGGCCAAAGCACAGTTTGACCCCCACCTTCTCCATTACATTCCTTCTAAATTTTGGTCGTCGTGATTCTCTTCACCTCCCTGCATCTGAGTTTCTTTTTTCTGATACATGGAGACAATTCCTAGCTCTGGAGTTGCTGTGAGAACTGGACACAGTGACAAAATACCCAGTACCATGCTAGGCTTTTGATGAATAGGACACCTATATGCATTTGAAACAAAACGAACAACTCTGGCAAGCCAGACTTGGAACTGAGAGAGGAGACTGAAACCCACATATTTCACTGAGTCTTTTAAGCCAATAGAAAAAAAAAAAAGAAATCTGTACATCTACACATTAGTTCCCAGTCAGAAGTCATGCGGACAGTTGTGTTCAGTGGTTTAATGTTCCACAAAAGTCCCCACGCATCCGTGAACTTGAAGACACGGGGCTGTGGGGCTCGTGCAGGGGGCAGCAAGAAGCTGTGAGAAACACAGGTACCTATGGCAGCCCAGCAGGCTCATGGCTCCACACGCTCTCCTCTCTACCTTCCTTACTGCACCAATGCTCAAGCGGCTGGCATCTTCACATTGACCTCACACTCATTTAAACAATAGAACAAACTGTAAAGATGGAGAAGTAATCATAGCAAGCTCAGGGAAGTATGCAAATAGAAAACTCTACAAACTCAGAGGAAAACAAAGATAGTCAAGAGCATTACTAACACGCCCCAGGTTGCAGGCGCTGGAAACCTGAGGGAGGGCGCGTCCCAGGAGAGCGCCACTGCTCTGCTCTGGTACCCATTTTTATTTATGAACTTGCTCTCAAGCTCCAGAGACTCCTGACAGATGGAGCTCGAACACATTCGAGAGCGGAGGAAGGTGGAAATTAGGTGTTTCCCATAGTGTCTATTGTCTACCCCATTCCTTTAAAGTGTTCGTCCTAAAATGGTGATGCCAGTGGCACCACCCCTCTGCTCCAAAACCTCCAGTGGCTTTCACCTTGCTCAGAGTAAGAGCCAAAGCCCCCCCCCCAAGGCTTCCAAAGGTGTCCCCCACCCCTCTGATTTCAGCCCCCGCTCTTGACCTTGCTTCACCCAGTCACACTCTGCTCCTTGTAGGTCCTTGAACACACCCGCGGGACTCTCACTTCCCGCCTTTGTTCACACCCCTCACCCCTCTTTCAGCCTGGGCTTGGAGGGCTCATCCTCCATCTGTGCAAACAGCAAACCGCACTCCTTGCTCCACCTTTCCTGCTTTACCTTCCCTGGCCCATGACACCATCTGGCGTCCCTTATCTCTGGCTTCCTTCTCTGGTTTACAGCTCTTTCTCCCAAATAGAACGCAAGCCCAACGACAACAGGGCTGTTTGTCTTTGTCTCTATGCCCGATGAGAGCTCCGCAGTGTTGTCAACTTTACCTGGCATGTGTTAAGGGCTCGCTATATGTCTGTTGAGTGATTTGTTGTTGTTGTTGTTGATTAAAGCTACACATGTTTCGTTTGATTCTCCCTTTCTTTTACCTTGTGTCTATCTCATGGGGTTGCTGGGAAGACTAAAGGAGCTCATTCCTGATGGAACACCGACCGCATTGCCACGTACAGGGTTCATACTCAGCGGAGACGGGACGCCTTCAGGATCGGGAAGTTTCACCGCAGTGTATCATGGCCACCGCAGCAGAAGCTTCCTCATTGCAGCACTCCGGGAGAAATCGTGTAAAGACACTGGTGCAATCTGCCTCTATTTGCAGACACAAAAGACGGAACTGGGAACTGGCCCCATCCTGTGGGTGGAGCGCTGAGGCTCAGGCAGGGACGGTGAGGTGGAGAAGTCAGAGGAAGGCTGGCTCCCCCCACCCCACCCCCCTGTAACCCACACGAGTAGCGATGCTGGCAGATGCACGCCTCGCGGTTGCAGCTACCTAAGGAAAATCATTTCCACATCACCCGAGGAATCAAGGCCCAGAACTGCTTCCCATAGGGGTTCCCACTCCAGCCAGGCAGAGAGGACTGGCTCCTGCCAACCTCACCAGCTTCTTCTTACATGCCACTTCCGCCACCCCACCAGTCTCAGGGCGCCAGCCACCACCAGTGTCTCTAGTTCCTTGAGGGCCTTGTGTCTGGGCATGCTTTCCCATCTGCATGATCTGGCCACTTTAGGCTTCCCTTTTACATCACATCCCCAGGGTGTGATGGAGGCTGGTGGAGGCTGTTTCCCCTCCTGAAGTTCACTCCCTCCATAGGAGTTTCACGTTAACAGCTACCTTGCCAGTCCCGTGAGAGAAGGATCAGTCTGGTTTCACACTCTATTGTATTCTTCGGTGTGGACATACCGTAGGCAGTGTTTGTGCGTAATATTTTTAACTAGTTATGAGAATCTCACTCTTGTTGGAATCCCTCTACACCTGAGTCTGATGGAGACACCACTTTCCACGCTTGTCTTTCTCAGTCTGGTGAGTATGACCTCCCAGCTTTCCTCCTGAGCACCCCCACTTACACCTTCCACTGGTGCTGAGCTTGTTGTTTCCCAAAAACAAGCCCATCTCTTCTCAACATCACTATCCATGAGATTAATCATGATCCCTTCTCTCTCTGTTTTCACGTCCTCTGTCAAAGACAACACTAGTTCCACCAGTCGCACCTACAACCCGCTCTCCAGGAGTTTGCAGTGTTGATTTCTGGCCTAGTCCCAGTGCTCAATGGCTTCTACAGAACTCTGCTTAGAAACATCTCTCTCCAGAAAGATCTCCACTGACCACCCTGTCTGTAAAGCACAACCCCCCATCACTCTCTATCTGTATCCTCATCATTTTGCCAATCCTCCAAGTGTGGTCCATGGATTGGGAGCAGCAGCATTACCTGGGAACTTGTTAGAAATGCGGAATCTTAGAACTTCACCCCAGGTTTGCTAAGTAAGAATTTGCGTTTTAACAGAATTCCCAAGGTCACCCGTATACACAGGGAAGTTTCAGGAACACTGCTTTACAGAATGTGTCACAGCCTATAATTGTCTAATTTGTTTATTTAGTAATCTCTTGTATCATTCCCAAATAAAAAGTAAGATCCATGAAGGCAGGGACCTCCTCGGTCCTGTCTATCATTGTATTTCCAGTGCCTGGCTGCTGGTACATGGAAGGTGTCAAATATGAGGTGTGATTGAAATGAACGGTGAATGTTTAAATTAAAAAAATATATTACAGTAAAAGACACATTGCCATTAATCCCCCTCAAAATACTCCCCCTCGCTTCAAACACACTTATCCCATTGTTCTTGCCACTTTCTGAAGCAGTTCTGGAAGTCCTCTTTCATGAGTGTCTTTACTTCATTCTCCATCATGACAACGTTCCATGTCACACATCACTTCTGGTACATAGCAATTTCTGTCAAATAAAAATATTACACTGTGCTCTCATCCACTTTATTCACTGGATCTTACACCGTGCAACTTCTGGCTCTTCCCCAAAGTCAAAATGACCATGAAAGGGAAATGTTTTGAATCGATTCAGGACATAGAGGCAGCCACAAAAGCACAACTAAAGACACTCAGGAAAGAGGACTTCCAGAACTGCTTCAGAAAGTGCCAAGAACAATGGGATAAGTGTGTTTGAAGTGAGGGGGAGTATTTTGAGGGGGATTAATTGCAATATGTCTATATTTTTTAATTTAAACATTCGCCGTATTTTGTGATCACAATTCGTAAATATGAAATACTAAGTAAATAAATGAATAAATATATTTCCAAAATTACTTCAAACTCTAATATTTCAGTGGTCTTCTCTTTTCAGTTTATTTCCTTCTCCCTATTATCCAAGTTGAGCTCACCTGCCTTCATCAACCATTTCACTCAGCACCTTCTGTGTAGGAGGTTCTATGCTGAGCACTGAAAATAGTTAACAGGCAATAAAGATCATACAGTTTTAAAGGTTCACCCACAAGAAACAACTTGTCTTTTATCTGATTATATCTTCGGTTTCTAACCCCCCATCTCCCTGACATTAAGCAGTAGGCACATTTTTTTTCTCCACCTTTCGTGAGCAAAGAATTGTCTTTCTCCATGGGCTTGAAGTTTTCTGACTAGATACTTGAATCTTTGGAACATTTCCTGCTTTTCCATTACTAATGAGCTTTTATCCAGTTCCTGCTCATGCTGCATTCTGCCTTGCTCCGGGAGAAAACACTCCCATTACCACGGCCCTGGCATATGCAATGGCCACCTTGGTTCCAGGGAACTTCCACCCTTTACAGCCTGATTGCCTTCATTTGCTAACTTTGCATGGCAAGTTGCCTGCCCTTTAGTCCCTGGAGAGCTTTATTTTAAGTCTAGCTTTGTCCCTAACTTCCTTGTTTTCCCTTAATTAATAGTTTTCCCCCTTGTCTTATATGTTCTTTGCCTTCTCGCCAAGGGGATTCCTCTTCGTAGTATAAGAAAATTTATTCCCACAGTCCATTACATCAACAACAAAGGGGAAAAACTATGATCACATTAATGCAGGATGAAAAGCCATTTAATAAACTTTTGCAGCCATTCCTAATACATACTGTAAGTAAAATAGGAATCAAAAGGAAATGTTTGAATATGATAAATACTTTTTAACAGAAGTTAATAACAAATTTTAAAATAAAAAAAATTTTCCATAAAAGTCAGAAACTGGATAGAGATGCCCACCATTACTAATTGGTCAGCATGGTTTAAATCATTCTGGCCAATGCAATAAGATAAGAATATTAAATAATGAACCTAAAACAAAAAAAGAATGGGTAAAACTGTTCTTTTGGTTGATGATTTGATTGCATATCTAGAATTGCAACACAAGCTAATTTTTAAAATCCTATAAATAATAAGAGTATTTAATAAGTTTCAAGGATATAACAAGAAATTGGGGGGAAATACATTTTCTATATACTAGCAATAAGTACCTAAAAATGGAAATAGTAAAAAAATTAAATTTGCAATAGTTAAAAAAAATTAATAAGAAAGCCATAGGACCGATGTGAATAAAACTATAAAATCTTATTAGATAACATAAAACAAATTTTGAACAAATGGAAAGAGAAACTAGGTTCTTCATTAGGGAGAGCTAGTATGATAAAAAGTGTCTAAGTTATACATATAAATATATAAAATTTAATGATACTCCTATTAAAACATGAGTATCATTTTTCTTTCCTTTTCCTTGAAGGTAAAATAGTCTTCATTTCATATAGAAGAAAATAATGCCCAAGAATACTAAAATTTATATACACATTTATATGAGAATAAAGATGGGGGATTTGCCTTACCAAACATCAAAACATACCATAAAGCCACTCTAAAAAAAAAAATCATTTAGCATAAGAATAGAAAAATTAATCAGTAAAAAAAAAAAATAGAAGATCCAGAAACAGATCCCTTTAAATATAAGATTTTAAAATATAGCAAAAGAAGTACCTCTATTCAATGAGAAAAGCATGGCTTATTTAGATAAGGGCCATGCACAAATGGCTACTGAATTAGAAAATATGGAGTTGCACTACTATTTGATACCATATAAAAATAAATTTACTTGGATTAAACAAAGGTCTAGATATGAAATGTTATACAAAAAAAAAAATCACAAGAAAATGTATATCTGTTTATAGCCTAGGGATGGAAGATTTTCATACCCAAAAGAGGAGCCCTATGTTTTAAAGGAAACATGTATGTGTTTACTCTATATAAACATTGACTACAAACCATATATCAAATAACTATAAACCATAAATTATCTAAACATAACTAAAGGTAACGTTTTACACATTAACAGAGAAACCAAAGAGTTGGAAATACATTTGCAATGCAGATGACAGATAACAGTTTAATATCTATGCTATTCAAAGAACTCTTACAAATTAACAAAGAGAAACAATCCTATAGAAAAACGAACAAAAGATATGAATAGGCAATTCACAGAAGAGCAAACTCATATTGGCAATAAACATATGAAAAAAATATTTTCAAACTCACTGGTAGTCAGAGAAATGCAAATTAAAGTAACAATAAGTTATAACTTTACATTCATGTCCCAGACAGAAATTAAGAAGAGAGTTAAGACCTATTGCTGGTGGGATAATGGAAAAGTTCTTTTACTTATTGTTGGTAGAAATGTAAAGTGTTTCTGGAAAGCCATCTGGATATATCTATTAAAATTAAAAATACACATACCCTTAAACCCAGAAACCTCACTCCTACAATTCTGCCTTGCAGAAATAAGAGCTTCAGTATCTAAAGACAGATGTTCATGGATGTTCATTACAGCATTCTTCAAAGAGAAGGAAAATACTGAAAATAGTCAGTGTCCATCAGTAGGGGAATATGTGTTAAATTATTGTACATTCACACCATGAAATATTATATTATGCAGTCAAATAAATGAAGAATGATAATTAGAACAATTGTTGAGATTAGAACTATTGCAGCAAGGAAGCATATTATAATACCATGTTTCAATAAACAAAACATTTTTAAGCAAACCTTATGTACTCGTATATGTGTATGTGTGTATAGACAAAAACACTATGTAAGAATGGAGAAACGTATGAAAAATATGGAACAGACTATTAACATGGGTTTATGATGTGAAGGGCAGGTCATTAGGGTAGAGATGGCCGAGCAAAACAAGCCCAAATCAAAAAAGACTGCACTAACATCAACAAACCAGTGTGTATGACATGACCCCCATTTTCCTGTGATGTGTGTGTGTGTGTGTGTGTGTGTTTGTGTGTGTGTTGGAAAATGAAAGATAGCACTAGATCTAATTTACTTCTTGCTGCTCCGTCCCTGGCATAGTAACATTTATGGTATATCACTCAGTCGATATAACCAACCCATCTCTAGCTTGTATATGTTATGCACGTGCTTGCATTTGTTTGTTGGTGTAAAGAGAAGGGAGTGGGAACCAGCACATACCTCAGGTAGGATAGGACGGGAGGACAAAGGAAGGTAATACCGTGTTTACCCGAAAATAAGACGTAGCCGGACAATCAGCTCTAATGCATCTTTGGAGAAAAAAATTAATGTAAGACCCGGTCTTACTATATTAAAATATAAGGCTGGGTATAATATAATGTAATGTAATGTAACGTAACGTAACGTAACATAACAAAATATAATATAATACCGTGTCTTATAATAATTTTTGCTCCAAAAGACGCATTAGAGCTGATTGTCCAGCTAGGTCTTTTTTTCAGGGAAACAGGGTATTGGTTGGGGATCACCCTTTATGAATGGACCTAGTCGTGAGCCCCTACTGACTCTCATTGTTAGTATTCAGGAATTTTGCAAGATAAATTTTGCTAAATTTCGTTGTTATTAAAAATCAAATTATATAAACTTAGAACTAAATTATATTGTAAAATATAATAAATAGACAATACTCATCAGTTCTTCATTATTTTACCATTGTTATTATTATCTATGCTTTGAAGCTTTTTACACCTATAGTATCTATGCAGTAGAAATACTATATAATGGGGGTGCCACTGCACATCTCTTCCCAACTCCATGTTCAGTGACATCACTTTGGTAGTTTGAAATCAGTCATGGTGGGAGTATTTACACCCCAGAAATTGGCAAGCACTATGAGTCAGGACTTAATTGATGGTTTTGATGATTGTCTAGATTTGAGAAAGTAATGGAGAAATGATAATCATACAGATGGAACTTAAAAGTGGATGTGTCAGTAAGCTGCTATATTGTGAACAGCATAACCACTGAGAAAATATTCAGTTATCAAAAAAAATATTAAGTTATCAAAAATTGTTATCCAATTCAGCAAACATGTGCCTCACATCATTGATGAAGGGAAGTTCTGACATGTTTTCCTTGTTTCACTTTTGTCTTACACAACATTAAAACATTACCTTATTTCTTTGTTAACAGAAATGAAAAATATTAACCCGCATTCATGTCAGAAGTGTATTTGTTAACTATAACCATAGGTTGGCTAAGGATACAAGAGTTTGGCAAAAATCAGTGAAGGCATTCTATGAAAAATCAATTGTCCATATACATGGAATTTACAGGAAAGAATATTGTATATTTTATCGTTCTTTGTAAATTATATGCGACACATCCTTTATATCAGTAACACTTATAATAAGTGTATGTATATATGTCTATATATACATATTTTTTCCTGGATAACTGTCAAACATTTACCTCTACACCATGGTTGTATCATTTATCATAATAAACACGTACATTTTGAAAAACATAAACAAAATGAAAATATTAAGTAATTAAATGACACCTTCTCTGGGAATCATTGCTTGCTTTTTCTCAGTTTTTCCCTGCTTCAGGTGTCCCTCTGCCCGTAGCACTTGTCACACTGCCGTGCAAAGGGCCTGGTTCCTGTCAATCTTCCCCCACCAGCCTGTAAATTCCTTGCTGCAGGAACTGTGGGCAGTCTTTTCTCTCATACTTTTCTCTCACACTTTTCTCTCACACAGAGGAGTTGCTCAGCATGTGAATGACTCTATCCATTGCAGAATCAGAATGAGGAAGGAGCACAGGAAAAAGGCTCAGGCCAGATTCACACGGGGCAATGTGGGCAGGGCTTCCTCAGAATGTTTACTTGGGACCTCAGATCAGCAGCAACGGAACCTCCTAAGACATTTGACTGCAATTCTACAGCTGAGCTCTCTTAATGGATTAATTTCATCCACAAAATTCTCAGTTCTTAGATTGTCAATATGCACAAGGATGTTTGCACGCTCTTTGTGTCTTCTGTCTGCTTTCTTTCCTTAACTCTCATTTTCAGAGTCTAAAAGTTACTTCATAAATGAAGATATAATCTCATATTCCTGAAAGGAAAAGGTCCAGGCCCCTGATAGGATTTTCTTATCTCTTGTTGATGGGCAAACTAAAAACACTAAGTACTAATGCTCGTCTTACCCTGAGAGTCTGGGTGCAGCAGACAATCTGGATAACCATGACAGGGAGTAAAGATAAACTGAGAAATACATTCTTAGAGTGAAAAAAATAAATGTCTTCATTTTTCCAAGTGGAGCCATTCCTCTCAGTGTGGGGGTGCAGTAGTATTGCATGGGGTTGTCAGAGCGATCAGGCCTCCAGTGCTACTAGCCCTCCTGCCAGTTAGCCACTGGCCTAGGGCAGGGTAGGTGACCTTGGTGGACCTCAGCTTCCTCAAGCATACAGCGGGGACTCTAATAGTACTACGTAATAGGAGTAAGAAACGAAAGCATTGTGCACACAGACTTGTACGAAGACGTACATAACAGCTTTCTGTACAATGGTCAAATACTGGAAATGCTCCCAAAACCTACCAACATATAAATGGATAAACCAATTGTATTATATTCATATGAAGGAGTACTACTCAGCAATAGAAAGGGGACAAACTGTTGATATACATCACAACACAGATGGATCTCTATATAATTACATTGAGAGAAAGAAGCCAAACAAACACAAAAGTACATACTGTTTGATTTCTTTTGTCTAACATTTGAGAGCACGCAAATCTGTGGTTGCCTGGGGACAGAACATGAGGCTAGGGGAGAAAGGAATGAGGGAAGGGTTAGAATGGGGCCTAAGGAAACTTTTTGGGGGAGTGGGTATGTTTGTTATCTTGACTGGTGATGGCTTCACGGGTACACTCATATGTCAAAACTGATCAAATTGTACACTTTAAATGTGTGCAGTTTATTGAATGTCAATTATACCTCAATAACATCATTAAAAATGATATGGGATAGCAGATTGAAAGCGCTTAGAGCAGTCTCTGGTATATAATGAAAGGTCCATATGTGGTGGCTTTTAGGACGAAGTTGGTGAAGATAAAAAAGCTGAAAATGAAAATGACCACATTCCTGCTGCTGTCACTCCTGGGAGGGAACACTGCTCCCGGCTTACATCTTTGGAATGGCCACACTCCTTTCTCTTCCTCCACTAATCACTTTGAGCATCTCATAACCAGCATAGTGCTCACACCTTCAACACCCCTGAGAGTCGTTCTCTTCTCTGACTACCCGTATCCTCTATGGTGCAAAACCCTCCTCTTCACTGGGGAGCAACTGAGAGCCTTGACTTTGGGCTCAAGGTTTGAAATGTGCCACTGTACTTCCCAACTTGATCAAGCCTCAGTTTCCTCATCTGAAAACTAGGGATGGAAACTACAGAGATATTGTTGGCATACTCAGAGGAGATAGTATGAGCGAAGCAATGAGACTCAAAGAATAAGCAGCCAATACATGACAACTCTTATGTGTTATATTCCATCTCATATTGATTGAGCTCTTCAGAGGCTACTCAATAGCACCCTCTTCTTTTCCTGAGTTCTCGACAAATTAAGACATAAGATGACCTCGTGACAGATAAAAGACACCATAACCCGTGTTAGGAAAACTGGACAGAAATATGCAAAAAAAATTTTTTTAAATGAAACTAGACCACCTTCTTACAGCATATGCAAGAATCAACGCAAAATGGACTAAAGACTTAAATGTAAGACCTGAAACAATAAAATTCATAGAAAAAAACATAGGCAGTAAACCCTATGATATCACTCTCAGTAAGATTTTTTCTGATATATCTCCTTGGGAAAAGAAAACAAAAGAAAAAATAAACAAATGAGACTATATCAAACTAAAACATTTTGCACAGCAAAGGAAACCAACAAAATGGAAAGACAACCTACTGCATGGGAGAAGATATTAGCCAATGACGCATCCAATAAGGGATTAATATTCAAAATTTATCAAGAACTCATGCAACTTAATTAACTAACAATCCAGTTAAAAAATAGGCAGAAGATCTGAACAGGCATTTCTCCAAAGAGGATATGCAGATGGCCAACAGACATATGAAAAGATGCTCAACATCACTAATCATCAGAGAAATGCAAATTAAAACCACATTGAGATATCACCTTACACCTGTCAGAGGGCCAACATCAATAAATCAACAAACAACAAGTATTGGCAAGGAGGAGGAGAAAAGGGAACCCTGTGCACTGTTGATGGGATTGTACATTGGTTCAGCCACTATGGGAAACAATATGGAGTTTCCTCAAAACATTAAAAACAGAACTACCTTATGACCCAGCAATTCCACTTCTGGGTATTTATCCAAAGAAATGCAAAACACTAATTTGAAAAGATATGTGCACCTTTATGTTCACTGCAGAATTATTTACAATAGCCAAGATACGGAAACAATCTAAGTGATCATCAATAGATAATTGGATAAAGATGTGGTACATATATACAAGGGAATATTACTCAACCATAAAAAAGAATGAAATTCTGCCATTTGCGACAACATGAATGGACCTAGAAAGTATTGTAGTAAGTGAAATAAATCAGACAGAGAAAGACAAAACACCATATGACCTCACTTATATGTGGTATCTAAAGTACAAAATAAACAAACAAAATAGAAACAAACTCATAGATGCAGAGACCATTTTGATGGTTGCCAGATGGGAGGGGAGCTGGAGGGCTGGGTAAAAAAGGTGAATGGATTAAAAAGTACAAATTGGTCGTTATAAAATGGTCATGGGGATGTGAAGTACAGCACAGGGAAGATAGTCAATAATATGGTAATTATGTATAGTGCCAGATGGGTTCTAGACTAGTCAGGGGGATCACTTTGTAAATTAGATAAATATCTAACCACTATGCTGTACAACTGAGAAAATATATAAAATAATGTTAAATGTCAACCAACTATTATTGAAAATTTTTTTAAATGGGGGGAGGGTTGAAGGGGAATAATTCTAATTTCTAGTTATAAAATAAATAAGTCATGGGGATGTAACGCACAGTATAAGGAATATAGTCAATAACATTGCAATAACATTATATAGTGTCAATGATTACTAGACTTATGGTGATCACTGCTTTAGGTATATAAATGTTGACTCACTGTGGTGTATACCTGAAACTAATATAATATTGTATGTTAGCCATATGTTAATAAAAAAATTTTCAAAAGGAAAAAAGAAGCCACCATAGCCCCTTTATTCCTGAACAAACCTAAATTGGAAGATGTTGCTTAAGGTGAAAGCGAACCTTATTCTTAGTACTAAAGGTCAAAATGTGATAGATTCATCCACATAATTCTGTGTTCTATAACATCGAACTCAGGTAGTTTCTCAACATAAGGGTACAGACAGGGTGCTCTGTGCCTGGAAAAGAACAGAGGAATTGTGCTTTCTGCAGTCAGCTCACTCCCAAGTGAAATAAAGGGGTTTCGGAGCTGAGAAATTCCAGTTTATTATTCCTCGGTTGTACAGCACATAAGTCTCTCCTCTTTCAACCTTCAATGGTGTGGAGGGAGCAGAGGGACCCAGAGAATCCAGGGATATCACACTAATGGAATTCCCTCCAAATGAATGGAAACATCAGGAGTAGGGAATAAACATTCCCCCTTTAAAATATTATTTTCATTCATTATTTCATGAGTAGAAGTGCCAATTTCCTAACTATATTATTTCATAATGGCTGTGCGTATGGAAAAACTCAGTAAATACTTCTGGCCATAAGTACTGAGATCATTGTTTCAGAAGTCAACATGGACAGAGGGAATTTCTCAGGGCAGTAGCCCTAAGACACCTCCGTCTTCACTCCTCCAGAATCATGGAGCTTACCACATCTCAAATCAATTCACTACCCAGATTTCACCCTCTGGCCCAACGGATCATATAACAGTCACCCATGCCTTCTGAATCAGTATTAAGTAAGACTGTGTCATCTTCCATATGGAATACCTTCAAGTGGCTGAAGAAAGTTATCTATATCACCTGTAAGTCTCCTTGGTCATAAGTTACACATACTACAATTTTTTAATCCTTTGCCACATATTAATAGTTTCACAAAAGTCTTGCCTTCCTAATTCTCCTTCATTGGACACAGTCCAAACTGTCAATGACTTTACTAAAATGTGTCAGCTTCGGACAAGAGTTACAGGTGCAGTTAACCAATTAATCAATCTAATCATCACGAACTGAATGAAATCAGGCGCCGTTCATGGCGTCGTCTGTGGGCAGAACCATATACACCCCCACAAAGGAGGTGAAGCTTACCTGCATGTTCTTGGCAGCTCCCTCGCTGCATTAAGTCCCAGTGAATTTGTGGTCAACAAGAGCTGGAAGGTATTTATTCATGTCAATTGCTGGCAAGCCGAGGTTTCCCAATCTTCTACTTGCACTGCTAATTTTTTTAGCTAAGGTTCCACTTTTTTTCACTGTACTACAACTCATCTTTTGCAGAAGATAGCCAATGTGAGAGGATTCAGAGCACAGGCAGACCTGGGTATAAGCTTTGGTTATGATTCTCTGAGCTTCTCCTTTCTCATCTATAAAATGGTAATAATGATCCCCATATCGTGAGATTGCTGTGAAAATAAAATGCAACCATGTGTGTAAAGGCCTCAGTACACACAATACATGACACACAGAGGCAAATAAATAAACGGTAGCTCCCGTTATTACTATGTTGAATAGATAAATACTATTATGAGAGAACATAAGTATAAAGTGTGACACTAGGTGAAGTCACGAATTGAGAGAAATTCATTTTAATCACTTTAGAAATTGCTTTAGAACTGTGTGTATAAAATCATTGATATTGTGCATTTTTAGTTATTCTAACTCCACTTTAGGGATGTATTATATACTCCATTGTGTTCGTAAATTAAGGAATTTGCAGATGTCTTAGGGAGGAGATATTTCTTTCAAATGTCAAGGGTCATCCATTGAGAACCAACCTACCTTCTTTAGAAGCCTGTATCATTTATCCGTGATTTCTCACAATCAAGTCTTTCAATGGCCTAGGCTCTAATTCCCATGGGAGTATAAATTTTGGACTCTATGGGGAGCTAGCTACTTTGGTCCTGAATGATCTCATTTATATTTGTGCGACATTTTCCTTTCCACTATGAAGACACTCTTCCTAACTAGAGAAAATAGAACCCAAACAGCAAGCAGCTGGCTTGCTGAGCCATACCCAAGTCGTGAATCTCTCTTCCCTCTTCATCTTCCTCTGAACATTTCTATAAGGACCTTTCTTGTTCAGATTTATCTTGATTTCCATGCACCAACACTTTCTGGAGTGTAGACTTTACAGTATATTGATCTATTAATCAATTATAATTTATCACACCTCTTGCTACCGACACCCTTGATCATGTAACTTTGCAGGGCCTTCTTAGTCTGGACAGAGCATTCTACCTGACTTCTTAACTCTGGGCTCAGCCATGTGATGTACTTTGGCTAATGGGATATTATCAAGCTCAACGCAAGCTCTTGTACCTCTGCCACTGCTCATTTCCCAGCTAGCCTCCTAGAGGATGAAAATCATCCCAGTTATGCCAGCCAAGACCAAACTAGATCAACCAAGAGCCTTCCAACTTGCAGACAGGTGAACAAGCCTAGCCAAGATCAGCAGAGCTAATTAGCCAACCTGCAGTCAATCCCATATGCACACAACCCCCCAAATCAGCTAAGTCCAGTCAAGATCAACTAAACTCTACAGATTTCTAGGATAAGCCAATGTTATTGCCATATGCCAATGATGCTCTATGGTTGTTTGTTACACAGCATTATTGTGGTAATAGCTATCTAATACAACCTCCCCCACATAACCCTACAAGTATTGTGTCCAGAAGACTTGAGAATGAAAGAAGTAGGGGAGCTTTCCTTCATTCCTATCAGCTACACCTCATTTAAACCTAAAGAACTAAAGGAAGCTTGGTGAGTGATACTCATGAGTCCCCCTGAATAGTTACATCATGGTGAAGAGTCCCATAACCTAAGCCCTTCAATAAGTAGAGGCTTGATTTCCTTGAGTGCAAAAAATGTTACATTTCCACCACTAGACACGATTACCTGCCACAGAGTCAACACTCAGTTGGACACTAATACACTCAAAATGGATGGCTTATCTCTTCTCTGTCACCCAGAACAATCATGCCATCACAAGCTTGCTTTTGAGATAGAAAATCTTGGGAGAGTTACAACTTTGTCTGAAGCTTAGATTTTTTTCTTGTGCAGAGAGCTATTTTAAATGCCCTCAAACTTGTGTGGGAGTGCCAATCGGCCACATTTAATTGGCCAGACTGTGAGCCTCAGAGATGCAATACTTTTCAGAAAATTCAACATAGATGTGATTGTTACTTTGTTCTGTTATTGTGGCTACAGAATGGCAAACCAATCTGTTGAAACTGAAAAATCCAGCGACTCAATTATCTGTCAAGCCCACACAGCTAAACATCCTCTAAGCAGATTTTCTTTTCTACTTAGCTGAGGCATATTGTGATTGAATGTATTGCTTGCTTGGCATTGTGTATGGCTAAGACTCTAAGTCCTCCTAACAGTCTGTCAGCTCCTCAGATATTCATTCATTCATTCATTCATTCATTCGCTCACTTAACCTGCAAGCAGTTATCGCATACTTACTCTGTGCCAGAAAATGCGTTAGGTCCTGGGAATAGGAAAATTAAATAACAGTCGGTTAATAAACAACTAGTAAGTCCGGAATAGAGACTAGGATCTGGCTTTAAAGCAATGCTTCTCAACCTGGGGCAATTCTGCCCTTCCTAATCAGGGGACAGTTGCCAATGTCTGAAGACATGTTTGGTAATCATGACGGGAGGGGAAGGTGCGACCGGAACCTAGTGGGTAGAGGCCAGGCACACTGCTAAGCATCTTTAAATCCACCCAACGGCTCTTACAACAAAGGATAATCCAGCTCAAAATGTTAAGTGTAGAGATTGAGAAACCTTGCTCTAAGGTCATGCATTGGGCTAATTTCTTTGAGAGCAAAATTTCTGTCTGATCCATCATAGTATCACCTGCGCCAGCACAGAGCCAGCACAGGCACGTATCTCATAAATGCTGGCTGGCTGGCTGGCTGGCTGGATGAATCTCACACCTATAGATGTATATGATGTATAGATGTATACATGTATAGATGTATATGATGTATAGATGTATATGATGGGCATTGAGTGGTTTGGCCATCATAAACTTAATAGATGGTTTAACTTTCTAACCTAGAGTTTAGGTGACTCCAAGAAGGAAAACAACTTGGGAATTTTGACATAAATTTCATAGGATATGGTGGGTGGTGCTTAGTGATGAATTTGATGCTCCAGAAAACCCCATAGTTCTGACCTTAGCCTCTTTCCTAGTTCCTCATTTACCTCACATAAAATATGCTGGGCTGTCCTTCAAATATTTCCAGCCTAAAATGAAGATAATCTGTCTTTTTTTATGTCTTAACCACTGGAAATGAGTGTGAATTTGTCTTATCCAACATTCTGTAGATTCGTTTGGCCAATTATTCTACTTTGGTTCTGAACTCATCCCTAGTAATGTGCAATCTGTTTTAGATGTTAATTTTTAATGGTGTGATTTTGCCTTGTCCTTCAAACAATTTTAATAGAAACACTGATTTATTTTTATCCCTTTCATCAATACCAGGGAACAGAAGAAATTACTCAAGAACATGTTCTCTTGCCTTTGCTCCCCTCCTCCTTATAAAAGATTACAAAGATAAACGTCCAAAGGTTGGTCTTCTTTACAACAGACTGGCGCTGCACGTCCCTTATGAATGAGGTACTGCGTTAGTGCTATGGAATGAGACATACCAAGACAAGCAAGACCCTGTCCTGCCTTTTGGGAGGCTCTGCAGTGTTGGTAAAATGATAGCAGCTGCACCTGGTGTCCAGGATGGAAGCTCGGTAGCATCCTGAAAATTGGGGACATGTATATGTCTCCCTTTGGATCACATGATCATTGGGACAGAGGCCAAGACTTTATGAGCAAGCTTCTCTTACCCACCTTACATTTGGCTCTCATTTGAAATTTTCCAGGGAGAATCACACACTGGAACAAGCGTTTGGAAAACCCTTGCTCCTAAAGATTCAGATGAAATGCGTGTTTTACTAGCACAGATCTGGCCAGTTAGGTTTAGCTGTCCAAGAGCCTGCCTGGCCCCCTAAGACGATGTGCTGTATTTAAATAGTACAGTGTTTGGAAACCTACCAAACAACTGTCATGACATCTGCTCTCATGAGCCAGGTAGACTTGGCCAAAATTGAAAGAGGTGAAAAGAAAGATTCATATGCTTGTTCAACACATACCTACTATGCCAGGCCTGATACCACATACAAATGACACCAAGCATACACAGTCACTGCTTTCAAGTTTTTTCCGGTCTACTGTGGGAGATAGGGGTGGGTTTGCTTTGGTTTTGAGCCCCCTCTTCCTTTCTGTAATTATTTAAAGTCTGAAGAGAAATTGAGATTTCTTTGGCTATTTCTTTCCTTTCTCCTCTTTTTCAGCTGCTTTTACACTTCCCATCCCCTTCTCCAAATTTCTGGTATCATCCATGAAAAGGCACAAATATGAGTCTGAAGGTAGGAAGCTGCCTATGTTGATTCATGGTTCACTATCAATCAATGTCAGGGTTCTCTACGTTTTACTTGCTTTTTTTCCTATGTTACAAAATGGCTGCAGGAATACCAGACATTATATCGACGGGACACAGAAAGAAAAGAGAGAGGCTTATTGTCCATTCCAACTGAATCTGACTCAATAAAGAATGGAAAATCTTTCTGGAAAGCTTGACCCTATAGGCTTTGGCTTATATCAAGTTGTACTGTACCTTAGCACATGGTGACCTCTAGCTGGAAGATGACATAAAGGAATGGGCTGTGGAAGGGGATCATTCAGCCAAACAAAAGGGTCTGTCAAGTAATCCATTTAGAAAATATCAGTGAAGAAACAGATACTCATAAAGAATGTTTTTGTGAAATTTCGGTGCTATGACTATGTAAGAAGTATTATACAGGAAGTTAGGAACTTGGGAAACCACAGATGGGTTATATTGCCTTGAATAATTTCCATATGTCATCAGAATTAATCACTTCATCAACTCCATGGGGTAAACGCAATTATTAATACAATTTCACAGACAAAAAAACTGATGTACAAAGAGGTAAAATGACTAGTCCAAGGTCATATAGCCAGGAAGGGAAGAGTCAGGGCCTGATCCTAGATCTTTAAAAACATTCATTCACCTATTTCTCTTGATTCTGCCCTTCAGCACAAATGTGTACAATAAAACTAAAACAGAAAATGTATATATACACATCAAGCATCGGGGAGGAGTTGTAGTAGATAAGTTTCCAGAACAAGTAAGCTTTAAACCAAGAATTCCAGGATAGTTGAAAATCCAGTTCATCCACTCACTAATTCAAGCATCTGTGGAGCGCCTACTGGATTCCGTCTCTGGGCTGAGGATACAGATGACAAATGCACAGCTCTTTTTTGCATGTGGCTCATTGTCTAGATGCATAAATGGACAAGTGGTTATGCAGGGGGGGAACCCACAGGCACTTATGTGAGCCCACTGAGGTTTCCTTCACCTTGGTCCTTACAGAGCCTGAAGCAAAGATCAAAGTGAAAAACGCTTTGGGATGTGCAAGCCCAGGAGAAGGGGTGAGGAAGGAAAGTAAAGTGAGGCAAGAAAAATATTAATAGTAATATTAGGCAATGCAGGCCTATGCTGTCCAGGGCTTCACAAGGAGCCTCACAGGCTATAGTCGACTAAATAATGGCCCACAAAGATGTCTACAACCTAATGCTCAGAACCTGTGAATACGTTATCTGACAAAGCAAAAGTGATTTTGCAAATGTGATTCAGTTTAGGATCTGGTGATGTGGTGAGTGTCCTGGATTATCTAGGTGGGCCCAGTGGAATCACAAGAGTCCTTAGAAGAGAGATACAGGAGGGTCTGAGTCAGAGGAGGAGATGTGATAACAGAAGCAGAGATCAGAGTGATGTGGTCATGAGCCAAGGAATGCAGGGGGCCTCCGGAAGCTGGAAAAGGCAAGGAAACAGATTCTACCCAGCGCTTCCTGAGGGAACGCAGCCCGCCAACTCATTTTATATTTCTGACCTCCAGATCTAAAAGGGAATAAATGTGTATTGTTTAAGCCACCTAGTTTGTGAGAACGTGTTACAGCTACAATAGGAATCTAATATACAGGTCACCTAGCAGGTGTGTCACTTGGAACACAAGACTTTCCTAGAAGAATTTTATGGAGGGAGCTCACAGCAGGGGAAAGGAACAGAATATATTAGTCCAGTTGCTTCCAAACATCTCCCATTTCCCACTCATCAGTTTCCCTTGCAGGGTGCTAACTGCCCACCTTTCCAGTTTTCACCTTTCAGCCTCTTGCAGCTGCTAGGAATCTATAGCCCATGGCTCACAGTGTTTCATGCTTATCAATGTGGTTGTTTTTTGAGAGCTTCCCGATACAGCACTTCCTCAGGGTCACATTTTCACTTGTCGCCAACAGGAAGCCCTCTTGTTGCACGTTTAGATGCTTCCAAAGACTGGAGGAGTTAATAAAGCCAGAAGCAGACCAGAGAGAGGCAGTAGCCCAAAACTTCTTGCAAGTTTTGGAGGACTTGCAAGTCCTGCGGGGGAATCCCAGCTATACCTTTACACAGCACCCACTGTGCCTGGATCCTTTCCCTAAAGGCACTGGCATGGCCACCTCAATAGGCATCCTCAGAAAGCTGTTCTTTGTTCAGCCACACCACTTGTGATGGAACAGGAAAACAGCATCAAATCTATTCTTTTGGAGTGTGAACAACTCAATCGTAGATGGGAGTGACGGCTGACCTGTTTGCACTGTCCGGCCCCCATGCAGTGATTCTAGTGATTAGATGTCGCCGATTCCAGCTTCTGTGAACTAGAAAATTGCTGTCATGATCAATGATAGGTCTGGCCCAGACTGAATCCAACCTGCCTACAGTCCCAAACAGGAAGGTATCTACCAACTCCAGCAGCCCCTGTTCTGAAGCCAGGACATACCTCTCAGGAATGAAGAAAAGGCCATTTTCAAGGCAATAATTGCATAATATGTGGAATGAAACAAAAGGGAGACCCTCAAGCTCCATTACTTTGAAGGGTCTGTCAGCATTTCCATTACAGCCCATTTTCTGCAGTGATTTATCTTCAGCCATGAAGCTGGGCTGACAGCTGGGCTTTAGCACCCACAGGCCCAGCCCAGGAGACCTGTGTGCAGTTTAATTTAGCTGGAATTGTCTGGCCAGCTCCATGCTGAGGAGTTGCAAACTATGAATTAAGTCCACGTTTGTGGCACTGTCGTGGCCGTTCTTATTCAGAGCATCCGCAGTAGCTCACCTGCAAATTGTGCTTTCCTGACAGGCTGAGCTGTCTGAGGCCAGGAGTGAAAGCAGGAGAGTCAGTTTTTATACTCTTCAAGGGGCTGTTTTGGGGGAGGGAGCGGAAGGAATTTTATAGTTGAAATCCATGAATGTAATTTATGCTTCAAGTTTTTTAAAAAGTGTCATTTAAAGTCAGATAATCATTTAAAAGTTATCTCCTGCCTTCTCTCTTTCTACGGTCCTCATATGACCCCTGTTTCCAATCTTAGGTGCAGGCTCTGGGTCCCCCTAGGGAAAGTGAGACATCATCTGCAAGGCCCCCAGTCCCAAAACAGGTCATGTGTCTCCTTCGACAGACAGTCCCAAGAGCCTGAGCCTTGGAACCGCAATGCCGAGTCCTAGAAACAAGGCCAGAATGAACCCCAGGAGCAGCTCCCAGGTTGGCTAATGCCCAGTGTGGAACACGGCGCTCAGTGAGTATCTGGATTCCAGCATGGAGACCAGAATCCAACCCAGAACCCAACAGTCTCTCTTTCGAGTCAGACAAGGGGCGGGGAGGTGCGTAGAAAATCAGTCTGCAAAGGTGTTTCCTCTGTATTTTACTCCGTGACCATCTTGGGCGCTAATAGCTGAACAACCTATGGCCTTCTTACAGATACGGTTTTCTATAAGCCGTGGACCTGCCCACAAGCCCCTGGAGTTCTCACGTCATTCACTGTCCTCACCCTCACCCTCACCATCACAACGTCTGTCAGGGTCACTTCCTCTCGCACAGTACCGTCATCAATCTCATCAAGAATGCTACTGAGACATTCGCTCAAGGCAGCCCCTGCACCACGTAGTACGTGTGGGCTCAGTCGGTGCCCGCTACAAGTCTCTGAGTAGGAGTTGGCAGCCTCATTTTACAGCGGAGGAGACTGAGTCCTAAAGAGGCAAGGCAACACTCCCAAGGTTACCACGGTGGGAAGCAGAGCAGATGGACGCAGTGCTTGGGAATCATTGGGGGACCCGACTATCAACACAGCGTAGACTCCCCAGGAAGCTGACTCAGAGATAGTGTTTGGAGGTTGGTGTATGTATTCGAGGGTGTTACTGGGATCAACATCTATGGAGGAGAGGGGAAGGAAGCAGGAGGAAGCGGAGTAAGTCGGGCTCTGAGGCAGGAACCATAATAGCCCTGGTTCACACCACAGGGCTCTCTGGACCTAGAATCGTCTGCCTGTGAACTGCCCTGTCTTGGGCTAGGATGGTGGCGTCTTTATCCCCTCTATGAGTATCCGATGGCTGCTGTAATAAATTACCACACACTCTGGCTTAAAAGGGCCTTTAAACAACAAATGTATTCTTGTACAGTTCTGGAGGTCAGAAATCTGAAGTGGGTCTTATGGGGCTAAAATGAAGGTTTGGGCACAGCTGCATTTCCTCTGGAGGTGCTAGGGGAGAATTGATTTCCTTGCATTGTCCAGCTGCTAGAGGCTGCCTACGTTCTTTGGCTTGTGGCCCTTCCCCCATCTTTAAAATGCATCACTCCAGCCTCTGCTCCTATCATCACATCTCCCCTCTCTCTCTGCTTCCATTATCACATTTTCTTCTTTTACTGACCCTCCTGCCTCCCCTTACAAGAACCCTTATGGTTATATTTAGGGCCTACTAGGATAATCCATCTAAGGTTTGAGGAAAGAGTGAAGAAACAAAATGCAGTTACCCTACCCAAGCTAACATAATTACTTATACCAGAATGGGCTGAATCATGAAACATAGATTTTATTTTACTTTAACTAGCCCGAGGACTTAAATTTTTGAACTTTTCAGTTATGCCTCAATGCCTGGAGATATATACAAATCCTATAAATAACCCTCTGAATAATTCAGGAAAAAATATTCATGTATTCAGACCATCTAACATCCATTATTCCAGACCACCCAACATGGGGAAGGTCACCATCTTGGACCAATCCAGAAGCTAAGAATGCAGGACGGATTCTTCTCAAGAATGTACTTTTTACTCTAAGAATTCTCAACTTTTTTCTTCAGAACACTGGGGTTGTTACCTGGTAGTGTTTGCTACTTTGCAAATCTTAAGACCCTTGGGTAAAGTTTTGTCATTTAATTTTAGTGAAGCTTCCTGATTGATTTACACTAGGTTGATATTAATAGTTCCTTAATTTAAAGAGACGTAACAACATATCTTTTTCCCATGTCAGGTAACAGAGTCATAGGTTCTGATGAAGATGTTTTAGGGGCCATACTCAGCCTCCCATATAGCCCCTCAATCACTTATTGTCTCTGGGTCTTCCAGCTGAGGCAATCCCGGAAGGGGGCTGACAGCTAAAGACCCCTTGCTGACCACAAGCTGGGGCCAAAGTTCTTCCTGAAGGGGGGGACCTGGGAGCATCTCCATGTCATCACATGTACCCAGAAGAACTCAGGTGCAACCCAGCCCAAACTATCCCTCCTTTTGCTGTAAAGACCTGCATTCTCCCATCTTTGAATCCGAGCTCTAAGCTCCATCTCAGACTTTGTTACCAGGGTATGCTTTCATCTTCCTCTCCTGCGAATCATAATAGGCTGATTTTATATTTATGACCAACTGTTTTAAGTACCTCCTCAGCGTATGACCACAACTCAATTGTCAATTACTGCAATAATCATCTGTCTCTTTGTATTCAGAAAGCAACATTGATTAGGAAATGAAAAGACAGCTTTTGGCGTTGAGCAGTTGTGTTTTGGGGGGCGTTACTCCCCCTGTTGTAAATGTGTTACTCTGAAGCATATTTCTATCCATCTGCAGCCCTGCCATATTGCAGGTAACTGTGAACAAAACAAGCAATAAAACTGCAAAGGGGTTGCTGCCTTTTCCTATATATCAACTCTCAATTACCTGTGCTCAATGGCATGCTCTGAAACGCATTCTTTACTCCTAAGCAGCACCTGTGACCTGGAGGCCCATAGGAAAGTCAAGAAGAGACTTAAGACAAAACCAGGAAATGCTTTTTTAAAAGAGTCATAAACTCAGACCCTCCTCTCTTACTCTGCCTTCTGAATGATCCCCTTTCTGGAATGTGGTTCTTGCAGAATGAATGATAAACACCAGCCGACTCATTAGAGTGGACGCTGAAGTACTAACCCATCACTCCGTGTGATTCTGGAGGGATTGTCAGTAGAGACCCCTACATCCCTGACTTCAGTTGGGGAGGGGTATTGACTGCCAGAGGCCCAGGAGTCTGGAAGCTATTTATAAAGCCACCAAATCATTCTCTCTCTCTCTCTCTCTCTCTCTCTCTCTCTCTCACTCTCTCTCTCTCTCTCTCTCTCTCTCTCTGTCTTCCACTCCCACCCTCAAGTTGCTGAAATACTAGGATTGGAGTTTGGGACTTCTGAGCCATGATCTCTGTCTTCTCAAGAGCTGGAGAGGATTGGGGCCCTGATATCCTCCTTGAACCCCTGGATCCAATCATAGCTAAAGGCAGTGCTTAATCCTTCTCAGTTATCATATGAACCAACATATGCTTCATTAAACATAAGTTATATTTAATGGGTTTCTACCTCAAAATATTGAAAGTGACTTATTACCTTTCTTGTATTTCCCTCTAGATGTTCCTCAGTAGCCTCGACCTGAACATACTCAAAACAAATTCATCTTGCTGTCCCTATACCCACATCTCCTAATTTTGCTGGGTTTCTTGTTTTCCCCCAAACACTTTCATTTTTAGTCTCCCTTAGCCCCCAGGCCCCTGCATATCCTTAAAACCTCTCTTTCCTTCGCTGCGCTATGTTTGGATGACTCTCTTTGTGGTACTGCAGCAGTGTCCTGCGTCACCCCTGCTCCCTGATGCCTCTTCCCCAAAAGCTGGTTTCCCCAGGCCTATCTCTTATGCAGAAGTTCCCTGTGCTGCCCTGGAGTACCAGACAGGCCCCAATGTCCTTGCTTAACATTCAAAGTGAGGACGTATTTAGTACACATAGGCTTAGATTTCAGCATCAGACCAAGACTCGAGTCTTAGCTCTGCACCTCCTTAGTTATGTGACTTTCATCAATGTACAGAACCTCTCTGACCCCGGTAGCCCCTGTCATAAAATGGAGACAATCATGCTCACCACTTGTGGTGATGGTGAGAATTACATGAGTTATTATATGTTACATGCTTAGCACCCAGACTGAGGCAGCAGCACCCAACAATTAACAAGTATTTGTTGAATACCTACTATGTGCCAGGTACTGTTGCTGTGATTACACACAAACACACACACACACACACACACACACACACACACACACACACACCCCGGAAGCAGAGTTTTGACTTCAACCCCATCCAATCAATGCCTTCGCTCATTAATGCAGCAAACATGGCTGGTGCTTCCTGCCCATAGCACAGTGCTGGACACCGAGACACAGTGGTAAACCAGCTGTGGCTCCCGGCCTCAGTGAACTCCTGCCCAGTAGCAGAGACAGATGACAGACATGCAAACAGACCATTTCAAGTATGATCAGATTTCTGTTCTGCCACAGCCCATAACTGGAGCTTCTGTGAACTGTTGTTTCTAAAATTCTGTGATACTATAAGAGTAATTTTTCTTCTCTAGAAACAGAAACAAGAAACCCTATGGGATTGACTCAGGAGAGATAACGAAATGCCCCCTCCATTCCCCAGCCCTGCTTTACACCACATCCTTACAGCATCCTGGGAATGAGAGAAACTCTAAGCCCAATCCCCAGGGGGTGATGCATGTCGTCACTATGGCAATGACTCCACAGCAAGAGAGAAGCAGAATCTGCAGAACAACTTTCAGGAGAGCAGCTTGTCTTCACTGCTCCCTTCGCCAGAACCGATTCCCTCAAGGCTCCTTCAAGGGCCTTAGTGATACTCTCCAGAGGAGTGTGGTCAAGACCCTGGCAAACCACCCAATTCCCAGCCATTTCCAGCATGGCTTCCCCTGCTTCTGGCTCACAGGGGCTGAGATTTCCGTAGGAAGCTGACCAGAGACGAAACTCTAGGAAGTGGGACTCTTGGATGCGTGAGAAATGAAAAAATAAGGCAACTCCAAAGAAGCTTATAGAAGCCTGGGGGGCAGAGAAGTTGACTTTAAAGCAGAGTTTCTTGACTTTGGCAACTGGCATTTGAGGCCATGTGATTCTTTGCTGTGGGGACCATCCTGCACACTGTAGGATGTTAAGCAGTATCCTTGGCCTCGACCCACAGATGCCACAGCACCCTTCCCCGAGTTGAGACTACGATACATCGGCCCAGTTATTGCCTGGAGAACCACTAATCTGATTGAGAACCACTGATGTGGAGTTAATGCCTGAGGGGAAGAAGGAGCCTGAACTACAGTAAACACTCAATAGGAGAGATTTGGGAGCAAAGGATGATCTAAAAGTGCGGCCCCAGTGTGAGAAGAATAAAAGCAGGTGCAAACCACAGCTCTAGGTCAAAAGACCTTGAGACCTGGGCTTTCCTGAATGGATGGCACGTTCTCTTCATTGACTCAGTGTGAACCTATGGACAGAGAGGAAAGCTCATGCATGTAGACACCTAGCTTGAAACATCACCCAACCCTAATTCCAGAGATGGTGGTGGCTTTGAGCCAGTCTCTTCATCTCGCTAGGCTGCAGGCCTTGTTCTTTGCCAAATCAGGGAGGTGGACTACTCCAGGGACAGAAAAGAGTTGTCACATGGTATTCCTCAACTCCACTAATCAGCTATTGCTGACAAGTGATATCAACAATATTTACTATTCTGAGAGAAGCCAGCGATTTTCAAACTGTATTCTGGGGCTTCTCAAGAACCTCCCCAGAACTACTTTAGGGTGAAGGGAAGAGGGCAAGTAAGTCTCCAGGATGCCAAACCCTACCTCATCCAGAGCATTTGTTTGCTTTGCATAATGGACTTATCATCACATTTCATTTGAACAAAGTAATTCCTCAGCTAACATACCAAAATTTGCTAGGGCTGCCATCAAAGTACCACAAACCACGTGGCTTAAACAACAGAAATGTATGGCCTCACCATTCTAGACCCTGGACATCTGAGATCTTGGCAGGGTTGGTTCCTTAGGGCTGTGAGGAAGGATCCGTTCCAGGCCTCGCCCCTAGTTTCTGATGGTTTGTTGGCAATCTTCGGCATTTCCTGGCTTGTAGAAGCATCACCTCAATCTCTACCTTCATCTTCACATGTGTTCTCCCTATGTACGGTTTCTCTGTATTCAAATTACCTCCTTTTTATAAGAACACCAGTCATATCGGATTAGGGACCACCCTATGACCTCACTTTAATTTTATTACTTCCATAAAGACCCTATTGATAAATAAGGTCATACTCTGAGGTATTGGAGGTTAGGATTTCAACATGTAAATTTAGGGGAACACAATCTAACCCAAAACTCTCTGCCCTCTTGTCCCCCAAATTCATATCCTTCTCACATGTAAAATACATTCACCCCATCCCAGCAGCCCCAAAATTCTTAAGCAATTCCAGCAACGGTACATCCAAAATCTCATGTAAATCACATTTAAATCAGGTATGGGTGAGACTCGGGGTATGGTTCATTCTGGAGCAAAATCCCTCTCTGTCTGGGAACCTGTGAAATCAGACAATGAGTTATTTTAAGCTCCTAAATGGGAAGGGGGCAGGCATAAGACAGACACAGTATCCTGGGCAGGGCCAAGTTTTCTCCCTGGAGTCTGGGTATCCCAGCATCTGCCTTTCTCAGGTCTTCCTGTGAGTGGTTTCCTAGTGGGATAACGCCCTTGCCTGGTGTATCATCACATACCACTCTTCCAGGAAACCCAGGTTCGTAGGTCTGTTTCCCACAGGCCAGGTTGCAGGTCAAAGCTTCCCTAATGCCCTGATGGCATCAGAAATCTTGATAATCAAGCACACGGCAGGTGATGAAGCATAGAACATCATTCTTGGTAGTCTAGTAACCGGCTTCTCATTCCTTCCCTGCTTTCAGCTTGCTGTCTGGGAATAGGTAGCCAAAGAGGGAAAATCTGAATGTGTTTTCTTCCTTATGGCTCTATGAGGATCGAATATATGGTGCACTATTTCCATCCGATATGAATTGACATGGACATGTCCTTATGTGCGTGCTGATCGCCCATGGATCAAATGGCCCTGGAATTTATTGTCGTGGAGCGGAGTGAGAAGACAGAAGTCCTTGAAGATCAATAACTTTCAACGATCAGACACTCAAGAGCCTTTTGCTCCAGGTGGATAATGCACTTAGGGTTTTAATCAACCTAAACCTGTGGAATTTATACATTATTCAAGACCTCCGCGGGCCCCACATAGATCCTCCCGCTGACAAACACCCGTGAGAAGGCTGAGTTGTCCTGACACAGCACCAGGACCTGTTGATATGCATGGCAGCAGCTCCCGGAAGGACTGAAGTCAACACTTATTTGTGCTTGAGCCGGATCTTTGGAAATTGGGCATTTTCTGTTCTGAGGAAACCTCCCCCAGTTGCTCCCTGCGCTTTGGCATTCATATCAGTCTCAATGTAAATGTTGACTTTTATGGTGATGGAGAAGGACATGTCTGAGGAAATAGCTCTGGGCAGGAGTGAGGAAATGCCCCAGGGGGCCCATTGCTCGCATTGCTTGTAGGCTAGGAGCCCAGTGAGCAGAGGACTCAGTCAGAAGTACCAATTTCTGCCTGAGACACTGGCCTCCTAATGAGCTCTAATTGACAGCTGGCTCTCAGCCTCCCAGGGTGCTCTCAGGCCTGCAGGCTGCAGGGTGCATTTACTGTCAGAGATGGGCAGGGATAGCCTGGCCTGTGAAGTCTACCAGGGACTGACTCAGCAAGGCACACACAGAGCAGGAGTAAGAGTCCAGGCTCTGGCAGACTCAGGGGGGAATGTAATTCCACCCATTAACATCAGTATTATGATGGACAAAACACTTCACTTACCCCAGCCTCATTTTCTTTGTATGTAAAATGGGGGTAGTAGTTGTACCTACTGCCTGGCTTTAGTTTGGGGATCAAATGTGATAGTGTGCCCAAGGTACTTTTCCCTGTGTGAGTAGAATAGCACATACCCAATCAATGCAGACCTTCCCGGGTCCAAGAAATCTTAGGTAATCACTCCTGCGCTTGCCCTCAGTCTAGAATAATAACAGCTATTTCAGTAGTTATTATTAAAATAACTTCCAGCAAGCATGGAAAATGCATTTCTCAGAAATAGTGATAATCTTAATGGTAATAATTATGATAAAACAGCTAACATGCACTGCTCCAGACTCTATACTATAATGTATGCTTTATAAGCTAACTTCATTTAATGCTCACAACTGTGAATGGGTACTTACCAATGGAGAAACTGAGGCTCAGAGAGTGCAGTAATGTGCACAAAGTCACAGTGAGATCTGGATTTGAGTCCAGGCCCGTCTCGCACCAGCATCCATTCACCATATTACACAAGAGATAGGTGGCACATTGTTTAACTTCTCTACACCTTAGCACCAACTGGTGGTAATAATTTCCATTTCAGAGGTCATTGCAGGGATCAAACGGGGTACTGCATTTAAGGAAGATCCTTGGGTGCACAGAAATCTGGCTAGGAAGTTGGGGATTTGTTGCCAAATCCACCACCACAAGCCCTCCACGTACCCCTCCGAGACATTGTGATCCTACAGCCAGAAACACACAGAAGCTGTTAGGAGGAGCCCACCCTTCAGGAAGAAGAAGAGAAGCCAGAGTATCCACATCCTGGACTAGCCAGCAGGTCTCAGTCCCAAGCATCTGGGTCTTCTTACCCAGAAAGATGGCGCAGTAGGTGCAATGACCACCCACACATACCCAGGTCCAAGTCTATGATCACGTTATCTTCTGTGGCAAAGGGGACTTTTCACGTGTGATTAAATTCAGGGCCTTGCCGTGGGGAGATGATCCTGGATTATCCAGGTCGGCTCAGTGTCATCACAGGTCTTTACAAGAGGGAGGCAGGAGGGTCAGAGTCAGAGAAGAAGGTGCGATGACAAAGAAACTAAAGTCAGAAAGAGAGAGCTGAGGATTTGGAGATGCTAGAGTGCTGGCTTTGAAGATGGAGAAAGGAACCTTGAGCCAAGGAATACATATGGCCATTAGAAGCCGAAAAGACAAGGAAAAGGATTTTCCCTTAAAATTTCCAGAAGGAACACAGTCCTACCAACCCATTTTAGATTGCTGACTTCCAGAACCGTAACAGAATAAATTTGTATTTTTCTAAACCACCAGTTATTTGTGTGGTAATTTGTTACAGCAGCAATAGGAAACTAATACAGTCTGTATCTCCTAGAGAGCTGGACATACTTCAGATAAAGTTCCAATCAGCATAGGGAGAGAAAAGAACAAATCCCCTTTTATGTTGTGCCATTGTGAGAAATCATTGTACAGCTGGGCTTTAAAACAGATTCAGTTTTGTTTAAATCGTATTGTTAAATATTCAGAAGGAAAAGAGACATGGCCCCATTCAGAACAGAATGTCAGCGTTTTGCATTTGCAGAAAGCAAGGCTGTAAAACAGGATGATATGAAATCTCTTTGTAAAATGTGAACTTATAGACACATGTACTGAATTATTATTATCAATATGAATTTTAAAAAATGCAGAAGCAAGTTCCCAAAGTGGCACTTTGCAGGCTGTTCCACCACCTACTCATCTTTGGGAGCAGAAAGAGCCAGGGAAAGCCGGCAGCCAGGGCAGAGAGGAGACCCAGCCTTTCCAAGAACTGAGAATAGTTGGGGTTGTCTCAAAACTTGTCACATCTGACAATAAAGCATGAAAAACTGAACAAACATGCAATAGAGAAAAAAATGCAAAATAAGCCTAGAGACAGAATGCTAATAGTCAGGCAAATAAGGGGAGACAAGTATCTGAATATTCATGAGCCGCTAATCAGGAGCTTTGGATGTACACAGAAATGGCCCCATCGGTGATAACGGCCTCCACGGGAAGGAGAATGCTACCTGAGGAACTGCAAACAAGAGTGCACACCAAACTTATTCCAGGACTTCGACCTGGATCTTCACATCCTGGCCCCACAATCAGTTTTCATTCTTCATGTGTCACTCACACTACACTGCATTCAGGCTTTTCTTGCTGTCAATCGTTTCCACTTTTAGTGCTGGAAAGGGGAACTTGGGGAGAAATATAATATGCTTGGAACATTTTCCAAGTTCCAGACCTGAGCTACACACTTTTTACATATTTCATATCACCCTCACCACCACCCTTTCATGGGAATGCAATTATCCCACTTTACAGACAAGCAAACTGAGGCTCAGGGAAATGACTTACTGCTGATGTCAGAAAGCCAGTCAATGGCAGAGCTTAGATTGGAACAGCTTGTCCGTATCCCAGCAAAGACTATATCTGTTCCTCTCCATCACACCGTTGTCCCTATGAGTGTATCAGGTGTACTCACTGCGGGGGGTGAGGGTTTAGGGGGGAGGGAGAAAGGGTGTAGTCATCATGGGGCAGCTTACAATTCATAACTGTATTCACAGCCATCATTCTTCCAGCACCTTCTATGTGCCAGGCACTGATCAAGTGACTTGATATGCAATTGGATAATTGCCACATTGACTATTAAAAGTCTCCATTTTAAAGATGATGACACAGAGGTCAGCGAGGTTAATTAATAACTTGGCAAAGGGCACATGGCCATGGCGAGGAGAAATTTACAGTTTGAACCCAAGCCCGTGCCACTTTAAAGGCCAACCTGCCCCTCGTGGCCCCTGTGGTACAGCTTACTGAACCTGTGCCAAGGTCTTGCCCTCTCCAAATAGCTGGGTCCAGTGGCCCCCAGAAAGAGCCCTTCTCCCTTCCTGTGAGCCTTGAAGGAAGAGCCCAGGACTGTGCCAGAAGAGCCGCTTGGAGGGACTGGAGCGTGTTCATTGTACTGGGCGACACAGACATCACTGGGACACTGGACAGGGCAGCCCACCCAGCAGATCCCCAATTGGGGAGAAGAAGCCACTGGGGTCCATGCCATCTCTACCAACACCAGCGCACTCCAAGTGTCTCAGAAGCCTCTAGAGTGTGCACAGTGGTGTCAGGAAGCCTCCCGTGGCCTGTAGGGGACTCCAGCAACATGGGCACCTACCCACAGGCCCTTGGAGCCCACACTGCGCTTCCCAGGCCTCCTGCTGAGGGGTCCAGCATCCACCCTCCCCCTGCAGCAGAGCCCAACCAGATGGTTCCGAGTCACTCCAGTGGAAATTAATGGAGTCAGACTGTCCACACACTTCTTTTCAACCATAGAGAAATATTTTCCATGAGTCAAACACCAGATGTATTTTGTTTATAGGGTAATTTAGCACTTGCAAGGGGTAAGACTCTAAAATCTGAAGAGTTGTGCTTGCATTTCAGGCAGGGCCCAAGCAGATTCCAGTCTCTTGCAGTAAAATTGGGGGCCATCATTTCTGAATTGGAGCCTGGACCTTGAATTCAACGCTTCGGCACTTCCCAGAGAGAAGGTGCATCACTTCTGCAAGCAATTCTATGTCTTTCCCTTAGGGTTCATTTTGTGACCACGCTGGCTGAATTGGCTAGAGTCATAGAGATGGGGAGGGGTGAGGCAGAAAGAGGGGCAGCTCCACTCAGAAGGTTCTCTTGGGGTTCAAGAACAGCCAGAAATTAACTAAATTGGCCTTTACTGGAACCACCTTTTTTTTTCTTCTTAAAATAGTCACAAAATTCTCTAAACCAGTGGTTATCAAAGTAATGCCCCGGGACCAGCAATATCAGCATCAAAGGGGAATGTGTTAGAAATGCAGATTCTTGGGCCTTTCCCCTGATCCACTGAATCAAAACCTCCAGGGTTTTGGTCTAGCAATCTGAGTTTTAACACAGACTCCCTGGGAGTCTGATACTCGCTGGAGTTTGAGAACCACTGCTCCAAACACCAGAGATATGCTTTTACTTTACATCTAGCTGTATACTTTTACATAAGTTAGTTAACCTCTCTATAACTCAGTATTCTCATCTGTAAAATGGAATAATGGTATCTCCTACTTAATTGATTGTGAAAATTAAATAAGGGAATACATTTGAAGTATTTAGAAGTGCAACTGGCATAGTATACATCCTTAACAAACATTTGTCAAAAGCATGGTTATTATTTGCATTTGCATTTGAAATCCACTATGATAATAGCTGATAACATTAATAGCCACCATATGTTGTGCACTTGTTATGTGCCAGGCACTGCTCACGTGACTTGATACCCAAATGAAAAGCTGCCACCCTGACTAAAAACCCATTTTTGCAGTATTCATTACCCCCATTCACTCACGCATCCAACAACCATTAACTGACCCTATTAAGTTCTGGACAGTGGAGAAGGCACAGGGGTATCACAGGGAGCAAAGTAGATGATGAATCAGAGCCTTCATTCAAATCCTGTGCGCTTGTGACCCACGGAACCCAAAGTCCCTATCTCAGCTCTCCTGGAGCCTGGTTTTCTCTGGGAACCCCAGGACCCCACCCAGCTCCTGCCCAGGCTGCCACACTCTGTTCGGAGCCTGCCACTGCCGCCTGTCTCGTCCGAATCCTCCATTCACCCTCCAAGCCCTCTGTAACCCTCACCCCCAAACAGCCAGAGTGCTGGTTTCGTGCTTTGGCCAGCAGTACTCACTTCCTCTGTGGTGTGAAGTGCCTCCCTCGGCCCTGCGTTCCCTTCTTGAGAGGCCCCCAGCAGCTTTGTTTGACCTCAGAAAGGAACAGCAGGACTACCCTTTTATGTTCTAAACAATAGTTTTAGCCTGTCCAGCCATGAGGGTGGCCAGAGCAGGGCAGATTCAATTAGTTAATGTATGTTCAGGGTAAGGAGATATTATGGGAACCATGAATTGGGGAAGCTCTACCTGCAAATGGGAAAGCTTTCGAGCTTCCAGCCTCATTTACTCTCCAGGGTGACATGCTCCTAAGGCCTAAGATCTTAAATGTCCAAATACCTGCACAGACTCGTATTTATTCATGTCCTCGCTGCTCTGCATTCACTGAAGGGCTTCAGGTATGTAAGACGTAGGCCATTTGGAATCTGCAAACTGAGGGATTGGCCAGTCTCTCTCCTGACACCCACACATGCACAGTGTAGAGCACGCTTCTGAAAAGCGCAGCTCACAGGCCCAAATATAGCCACTGACTGTGTTTGTAAATAAAGTTGTATTGGAACACACCCATGGCCATTCATGGACACGTTGTCGCTGGCTGCTTTTGCACTTACAGGGGTAGAGTTGAGTAGTTCCAAGAGAGACCGTCTGGCCGACGAAGCCTAAAATAATTCCTCTCTGGACCTTTAAGAAACAAGCTGGCCAACTCCTGGTCTAAAAGGCAAGACTTACACAGCCTGCCTTACAGAAGAAGTCCAGTTTAGCCTTTTCAGCTGAGCTAGTGAATTAATTAAGTTATGGGAAAGCCATCATGTCCCACCCCCTTCCTTTGGGCTGTCTGGGCTGAGTCAGCAGAAGCATTTCAATTAATTAATAGTACAGACATCATTGTAACCAATTAATGGAATAATTTAATAATTAGCTGATAAATAAGCTGCTTAATAAAAGTGCAACACAACCTCACCCAATGTTTAAAAAAGTGCCAATCAAAACAACAATGAGATTCCATTTATCACCTGTTTGATGAATGAATATCAAGTTTATTAATACACAGAAGGTGAATGCAAGGAAGTGGAGATAAAGATCTTGCCACACGATGGGATGAGTATAATTTATACAACTTCTCAGACAGGTACTGTGCTAATATCTATGAGAGTTATAAATACACCAACCTTCTAACTTGGGGATACCACTTCCAGGATTGTTCTATAGATATGTTCTCAAATGTTCAATGCCATTTGTATAAATATGTTAGTTGTAGTATTGTCTATAATAGCAAAAACTGGGGTGAAAGTAAATGTTATCCACAAGTAAAGAATAAATAATTCTGGTATGTCTATATAATGGAATATTATACAACCATGAAAAATAATAAACTAGACCTAATTCACCTAATCAGATGAACAAAGAATGAGTTAGATCTAATAGAGGCAATATAGAATATCCTCTAAGATACATTACTGAAAGGCACAAAAGGATATAGTGTGTGTGTGTGTGTGTGTGTGTGTGTGTGTATAGCACACTTTGGTATTAATAAAGGATATGTAGACACATATGCACAAACACACAAATATAATACTTCCAAAGGGATACAAAATTTTGGAAATTTTAAAAACAGAAAACTGTCACAACCATGGTTGCCCCTAGAAGAGAAACCTAAGAGTCTAACCAAAAGAAGACACTCTGTTTGAACTTTGTACCTGCTTGTTCGGCTTGATTCTTTTTTTTTTTTTTTTTTTTTTTACCACATGCAGATTTTGTTAGTTTAATATTAAAACATGTTTTTATGAAAGAAAAGTGTCACTGTAGGCCTGACAATGGTGCTCCCTGGGACCAGGGTCCTGGTAGGAAGAGGGCATTGCTGTTTGTCTGAAAGGCCTTCCCCTAAACCCAAGAAAATAATGACAGCACCCAGAGGTAGTAGAGCAGGCTGCAACTGACTTCCTAACTTGCAAACTCTCTGGCCACTGTGTACAAGAAGTTGGTTATTAAAAGAGACGAAAAATCAATAACCCATCACAGAGAGGGCTTTGGAGTCAGATGAGAAGGCTCTGGATTTTTGTCCACCAGTAGCTGTGAGAAGTAAATATCAAAGCCCTCTGAGCCTGCCCTCCCTCTCCAGTGAGAGTGGGGTTCACACTGCCCCCCTCCCAGCGGGCTTGGGCAGGGCTAGCACTTGTGCAGCACATTCCAGGTCTTAGTGCATTTAGTTCTTATGGCAGCCACGCTGTTACCCTCATTTTTCAGATGGGGGAATTGAGGCTTTGGGAGCCATAAATCAATTGTCCGAAGTCACAGTTATTAAGTAGCAGTCAAAGTACAAACCCAAATCTGCCTGCCTGGGCTTGCAGCGCCTATTAAATGCTGCCTTTCGATTAAATGAGGTAAGATGCGCTCATCCACCTGCAATTGCCTCTTAGTAGTTACTTGACACATGTCATTCACTTCAGTGTCCCACAGAACTCAAGGTGCCAAGGTGAGAGTGCCCAGCGGTGGGTACCCAGGCCCAGCGTCCACATCGCCCTGTGCACACTCTGCTGGTGTGGCTGGCTACAGCAGCTCAGGCCCTCCGCAGCCAAGCAGAGCATCCTCTGCTGAGGAGCCCAGGCAAGGCAGGGTGTCCTCGAGCGTTTTCCTGACTTGACCGTGGCCACAGCTCTTCTTCCTGCAAGCAAAGGCCTCAGTAGTAGCTGCCACATACAGCCTGGGAAGTTCTTCCACTGGGACCCAGCCTCTCTTCTCTGTATAGCCTGCAGTCTCTCTCTCTCTCTCTCTCTCTCTCTCTCTCTCTCTCTCTCTCTCACACACACACACACACACACACACACACACACACACACACACACACGTGCGCACACGAGGGAATCAGAAAAGAGATCTCAGGCACCTCATTGAACCATACCTAGTGCCTCCCCTCACTCCTGGAAGATCGGTCGTGCTCCAGCCTACAGGAGAGCCGCAGCCCGATTCTCTCCACAGACAGGAGTCAGAGCCGTCGCTTACACCGGGGTACATTCTGTTTTATTCCTTCTTGTATCCAGAGCTCACATCGTCCTGAGTCACAGCTGCCTTTCTGTACAGCAGGCATAGTAACACCTATGTCATGGTGTGCATAGGGGAGGGCCTGGCCCCAGGCAGGGATGAGAAAGGGGCAGCTGCCGGCTAAACGGCACAGACCCTAGGGGAGGGCCATCTGCCTCATCCCGGATGTATAGCGGAGCCCAATGCAGATCACAGCGTGGAGCACATGCGCAACAGAAATTCACTGAGCCCACAGAGGAAGGAACTTAAATACCCATAGACTGAGTGCCTGCCATTAGTTAGGTGCCGTACCAGGCACGAGAAAGAAGCTGGTCTTCCTGGCACTGCTGGGCTCAGGTACGCACATGCCATGCAAAGCAAGCAGAGACAGAACACAGAAGAGCAGAGGCTTTGACCAAGCCCGTCCATCTGCCAGGAGCCCCACACATTTTACATGCTGTTTCTGGTCTAATTACAACAGGCCTGTGAAGCAAGTCTTTTCACCCCCATTACACAGACAAAGAAACTGGGTTACAGAGATATTAGGGGATGTACCCCCAGCTGCGCAGTGAGGCAGGGTGCAGAGGGGCGGGGCTGAGCTTCTACCAGGCTGCCAGCTTGGGCTCCCCTCTTCTTCCCTCCTCTGGAAGCACAGTGGGCCACTGCATGCCTCCTAAGAAACCTGGTCTCCCCGGCACAGGAGTCCTTTCTGTCTCTCAGGCGAGAGCGCCCAACTGGGTCTATCAAGACCTGGCCCTGCCAGAGCCTGCCCCCACCTTCCACGTCCCAAACAGTGCTCCCCATCCGATGCTCGCAGCGAAAGCTCTCAGGACCCCCCCACGTCTCTCAGATCCTTGGACCCTGCCCCCGGCAAGGGAGGCGTATTCTCAGCTACTGCTGCAGGGACACTTTCCTTCTCTGTAAGTGAAACTGGGAAGAGGAAGGTTGGCACCTCGGTGCGGGGTTGGTTCTGCTGGGCTTTCTATTCGTGGAGCCCAAGCAATCAGTTACACAATGGGAACTGTCAAATGTACCAAAAACTTGGCAACACCACGGAGGAAACGGGACTTGATAAAGAAGAGATACCCTAGGCCTCCTGTTGTGTGAAGATATAAAACCTCTGTTTTAGCCTGCAAGAGGCTGGAGGGGAGTTCAGCCATCAGTTTGCCCTTTCTTGCCCCCACATCCAGCCAGGAAGGCTCAGGAGTTCTTCCAGGAACTGCCTGCAAAGTTCAACCCAAAACCCTTTTATTCATCCACAGACCTCACCATTCCTGCCTGCGTCTCCAGCTCAGCTTTCAACACAGTCTCACCGATAGATGATAGTCTCACTAGAAAGCCCATTGATTCTTCTGCCCTTTACGTTCCTTGAGCCCACACTGCCTGACAGAAGCTGATCTCCCATGTTCCTGCTGAGCGAGGAACAGGCCACACGAAGCTGACCCACTAACCATAGCTGCCAGGACGGTGATGGAAGGTTCACGAAGGGTTTGCACACATCGTGACCAACTGTGAGCTCTGAGTTGGAATTTGCCATTAAGATGCTCAGGCTAAATGAAACATATGCCCAACTCCAATTTACTTTTTTCGTTTTGAGTTTTTTTAGTACCATTATTTGAGCAAAATAAAACCCACCCCACCAGGTCTCTCCAGCAGGCACTTGGCAGAAAGGGTGTCTCCACAGCTCTCAGAGACTATGTGTTGGGCCCCAACTCATCCTAAGGGAAACTTTGTTCTCAGCTGCCTGCCCCAGGGAGTGCTTGCCTTTCCATCCAGTAAATTCAGGATGGGAAAGGTTGGGTTTCAAAATGGGGCCCCAAATTTGCTGGTCTTATTAAAAAGAAATATCTGGAGGAGAAGAGGCAGGAATTCTTTAGTTCATGCAAATGAGAAGTACAGAGAGAAGGTAATTCTTGCATCAGGTAAGGCTGGACCCACGTTCTCAAGCAATTTCTTTAGGACTTGGTTTTTCTCTACCTTTGTGTATGCTTTCCTTGGTGATGACATCATTCTTACACAGCAGAATAGATGCTGGAAGCCCTGGACACACAGGCTCACAGCTTAGCTACCATTTTGCTAATAGTTCCAATAAAAGTTAGAATGAAGTCTCACTGGATCAATCTGGGTCCCAAGCACAACTGGTTATTATGGCTAGGAGATAACATGCTAATTAACCGGGCCTGGAACTAAAGGAAAAGGAAGGAGCTATTTCTAAAGAAAGGGAATAGGAATGCTGGCTGGGTATAAACAAGAGATGGTCACAAGAGTCATGTACGGTGTAGGTCTGTTCATCCATTCACTTAGCAGAGACTTATTTAGCAACTTCTGTGTGCCAGGCCTCGTGGGAGACTCTGAGGCTGAGTAAAGCAGACAGACAGAGCACTTGCTCTTATAAAGCTGGGGTCCAGTGGGAAAGATGACTAAACATAGCGGCCAACACGCAGATATGAGTAAATGAAGTGGGTATGCAGAATAAAACTGCTGGGAACGGAGCAAACAGGGATGAGAACAAGGAATCAGGCTGTCCGGGAAGGCCTGGTGGAGTGGCCATTTGTGCACCCATGTGCGTGAGGAAGCAGAAAGAACCGGCTCCAAGCGAAAAATTGGAAAAGTCAGGCAGTTAGAGCAGCTGTGTAAAGCCAAGAGAGAAGGGGAAGGAAGGTGGGAGGAGACGGATGGACAGACGTAAAGGGCTTATAGCTAATTTTCTCCTTTTAGTCTCAGACTCTCCATTTCTTATCATGAATTCCCTTTACTCAAGTTTAGTCAAAGAGTTTCTTTGTCTCAAATAAATCACCCTTGAATATGGAACTAATTTAAAAATTCAAGACTTCCAATCTCATTACTTCATTGGTTGCCCACAAGACACCATTTTAAGAACTCATCACCCATTTTTAAATGATGTAAGATACCCAAAACTTTACTGGGATATGGCTAGAAAGTATCCACACTTTTAACAATGTGTGTGTGTGTGTGTGTGTGTGTGTGTGTATACACATATTACTTAAGTGTTTTTAAGGGTACATAGGAACTGAGGCAGACAGGTCAGTTGCTCATTTAAAAACCAAAGCACCAGGTCCATTTCTTGAGCTCTCCTCAGAGGAGCTGCAGGCCTGTGAGGGCACAAAGGATGATTCTCTGCTAGTCCTAGAAGGTGCCTCATTCCTTAAAGATGCCCAAACCAAAGTGGACACACTCATACACGTGCAAAATACACACACAGAGCATACACAGACACACAAATTATATCTATGCACATACCTACACACAAAAACACATGTAAAGTGCATACGTAACAAAGCACACAATGTACACATACAAAGTGTGTGTATATATGTAAATACATATATACAAAAAATTACACACATGTACACACACAAAAAGTACACGCATAGACACAAAAGCATACACAGTAAACACACACACACAGATTATGAGACATACCTAGATTAATTTCTGACTACCATCATCGAGGCTCTACTCAATGGCAGACACTGTGGTTGAAGGTATTTTCACACCTGCTATAATAGCAACAACGGAATGAGCGCTTATCAATCTTCCCAGCAGCCCTAGAAGTCAGTCTCATCAATATTCCCTGTTTGAAAGGAAACGACTTGCCCTGGGCCACACCTCTAGGATAAGATGAACCCAGACGTGATCTATCCGTTGGACATCCCCCCTTCGGTCCGTGTGGCTCTCTAAGTGTGCAAGTGTGTGTATCCAGCTCCTGCCATATCCGTCGTGTCCACACACACGTGTCTCCCTGTGATGCAGATCTCAGCACATTACACATGTCAGGCTATAACATGGTGCCCTCTCTCCTCTCGACTGCTGACACCATTCCAGATTTATTGCATTTATTTACAAACAACAAACATTCTCAATTATTTCCACACTACTCAGGACCATCATTTATTTAGAGGTATGAGCTATCAAGTTTCTCAGGGATTGCTTCAAAATGTCAGATCTAAAAGATGACTCCCATGTTAGTGAATATGAAACACCCATTTATATTTTTCATTTTTACTTTGATTTAATTTTCAGACAATTCAACTTTCTCCCCATGCCTGAGTGCCTAAATTCATTTCACTTGTCAAAAGAGACAAATTTTCATAATTACAAAATAAAACATGGTGGCCCTTCTTTGGTGACCACATATTTCATATCTTTTTTTTTTTTTTTTTCCCGGATGAAAATGCCTTTCCTTGTCTAGTTTGCTTACTTCTGACATATTTTTATTCAGTCTCTGCTTAGAACAGACAAGAGTACAGGCTAAACATTCACTAATGTTTTGTTATGTTAATGAACATCTGTAAAAAGGGAGATGAAATTCCCCAGCTCAGGCTGCTATGCTCACATCTTCTTTTCTGTAACTTGTACTGAAAACGTGTCAGTGTTCGGAGATTATGAGCTGTAGCATGAAATATGCCCTGTCCTCTAATTGCATTTTCTGCCTTGACAAAAAGTCCTCAAGTCTTACCACCAGGCTCAGTCAGGAAGTTCATTTCAGAGAGGTCAGAAGCATTTACGGTTTCCTTACCATAGCTGCCAGGGACACACATGCACAGGAAGTAGAGAGGGGTTTTTTTCAATCAATCTTTTTTTTTTTTAATTTATAAAATGAATATATTCTTTATTTAGAAATTTGGGGGGGGGGGGGAACAGAAACAGAAAAGGTGACCTATAACTTCAGCATCCAAAGCAAAATACAGCTAACATGTTGATGTCATTTCAGGTTGTTCTCTTAAAAATAAAATTCATTTGATTTGGTTTGGCTCTTGCATACTTGAAAATGGATTGCTTATCATTCGAAATCCACTCTATTGGTTGACAAGGGGTTAAAGATAAAAATAGGAAGGAAGCATTTAATTATTTGAAATTTCATCTGAACTGCAAAGTCCTGACACAAAGACTGCTACATGCCTGATCTGGTCACCAGCCTACTCCCCCAACCCCTCACCCCCCAGCCCTGCACCTCGATACAGAGACCATCCCCCCCAAAAAGTGACAGAATTTAAAATTCAGTGGCCAGTAGATGTTGACAAGGGTTGAGAATGATGAGAAAGTGGAATGAGGACAATATACAGGGCACGGGAGGGGATCAGAGGGGGCGGTCATTTTCAGGAGCAGACCTAGACAGAGCAATGAAACCATTCTTGACGCACATGTATATACACATTTTCATGCACCACGAATACTGTCCCTGTCATAGATCAGGCTCTCTGGGTAGCAGATTCTGAGGCAGAAATGAAAATACAGAAGGTTTCTGGGGTAGTGCCTGAGGAATTGCTCCCTGTGCAAGGGACAGGACGGAAGCAGGGTTGGCACAGGAGGAAGCTGAGCTGAGATGCTCCACAAAAGCCTCAGCTGCCCCCATGGGAGCTGGGAAGCCAGGATGGTTCACCAGCGTCGCCCCAAATGGTGCGATAGTCTAGGTCTTCACACCTCCTCCACCAGCCATCAGTGCGTGCGGGCTGCCCTGGGCAGGCGACTCTCTTCAGAGGAGACATTCCTGAAGCAGGCTGATGCCTGAGGGCTGGGTGTCGGCGGTACTCCCAGGGGTCCTCAAGGGGGCTCCACGACACTAATGTGTCCTTAGCAATGCCCTCTCCCCACAGTGAAAAGGCACACGGGTCACCAGGCCTCTCGAGACATTGCTACTGGGATATACCAGAAGTCAGAGGAAGAAGTCAGCAAAAGGCTGCCATGATGGAGAAACCCAAATGTCTGCACTCACAAGCTGTTAACCCAGCACCAAAAAGAAAGGGAAGGGAAAGGAAGGGGAAAAAAATAAAAGAAAGGCACAGGCCACTTTGAACATGGCCTAATACAATCATCAGCAGGACAACAGGAGAGCCTCGCTTTGACATGCCATAAAACTAAATTTATCCGGAGACCATTTCTGCCGCCAACAAAGCTACATCCCAGGTCTATAGTTGATACACCTCCATATTTTTAAAAACTAATGACTGAAAGAGCAGACCTTTCAACCCCTCATTTGAGCCGATGTGTTTGTGCCCTCAGCGGGGTTCTCAGCTCCCACGCTGAGATCACTGCCCTGTTTATGACAGGTTCAGGGGTTTCAGGCCAAGGAAACACTTTCCATAACAGGCTCCACAGGTTGCCACTGGACGTCACACAGAACTCCTCTCATTGCGCACCTAGCGCCTTCTCACCTGCTAAGGTGTGCACTATTATTCTCATTTTACAGCTGAGGAAACAGAGGCCCGATATCTTGTCCAAGATGACCTAGAGAGCGCACAGCACCAGGATCTGTACCCCATTTGGGGGCCCCAACTTTGAGTTCATTCCATTAGGCATGGCTGCCTCGGCCTGTTGACATGTCCAGTCATTAGGTCATGTCACACCCCCACTGCCAACAGCGATACTTGCCTGTTGTCTGAGCTGCAGCCTTATTTTATTGCAGTCATTACCGTCTATTACAGAGGGGCGTGAGTCTCCCCGCTCGTGCTGAGTCTTAGCAGGGAGCATCAGTCAATCTCTACAGAATGACAATGCACAGCAAGACACAACATCTCACCTCAGCTTCCGGAAGACAAAGCTGAGCATTTCTCTTTGAGAGAATGATTTCCCTCATCATTGGTCTCATGTCTTAACTGTGGAGAGAGGAAGGTTACCTTAAACCCCATCTGTTTTGCCTTTTTTGAGCTGGATGTGTCCCATGAAACTTAAAGAACTGGTCTTTTGACAGAATACCACAACAAAGATAAAATTCCTAATAATAAATGCATAATCAAATCCCCCAAGAATTCCGTGAACTTAGGTGTTGCTCACCTTACATGGCCAGACACAGACCACAGAAGGTGTGATGTGGTCCATAAGGTCAGGAAAACACAATGTAAGGACTGGTTCTTCATCCAGTTACTTAACCCGCCTAAGCCTCAGTTTCCCCATCTGCAAAATGCAAGGCTTGGGCTAGGTGATCTTTAAGATTCCTTCCAGTGCAGGCATTTCACAACAAGTGTCCATGGACCATGATCTCGTTCAGCTTGTCATAGAAAAAAGTAGAAAAGATGTAAAACTACCACCACACATCACTCCCCAAAACGAGCCCCACAAGAGAACACAGTTAGAAAATGCTTATGTCGGAGGTTTTTTTTTAAAAAAATGGTCTTCTTTTATATGGATGCAGTAATAGAAACATTAGCAGACAAAGACTCAGAGCGAGCTGCAATACCCCCCTAAGCTCTCAGCAATGTTTAGGCCATAAATTGAAATTAGAATTACAAAAATGACACTCTAGAAATTATTTTTTAAACTAAAAACATCTTTAAAAACATTGAAATGGCATTCCGACTCAGTGGTTCTGAAGGCGTCCCCTTCCCCTCCCCCAAGTCAGCATGTCTCAATTATGGCAACTCCGCCATTACCCTCTCAACTGAAATTGCATGTGAGAGCTGTATGATTTACATTTGCAGTTTATAAAATAAATTAGGCAGAAAAGAATCTCATAATCTCCAACACATTTAGTTTACCAGCTTCCACAAAGGTAAATGGATGAAGCATGGGATTCTTGAAGCAGCATACAATAATACTAATGATTCATTAATGTGTTCATTAGAAGAAATTTGATAAATGCATAGATATTCTCTTCCAGACAACTCTCAGGCAATGGACCCACAAAATTCTCCAAGGCATGCTCCTCCCAGACTCGGCATCCCACTGTTAATTACATGGCCTTTGCTAGGAATGCCAAGGGGAGGAGTGACAGCTATGTGCTGGGGTTTCTGGCCTGCTATTTGTCAATGCTAGACACGCTGACTGAATTATGAAGCCAGTGCATGACGTTTAAGACCACACAAAATGCATATGTGGGGACCACTGCTCCACCTTGGCCCGGCAACCATCATCGCTTTTGAGATATAATCTGGTCATGCCAACTAGTGTCCCTGCTGTCACCTTTGTCCTGCCTCCATCTCTGATCCACAGAGCAGCCAGGGAAATGCCTTAAAAATGTATGTCATTTCATGGAAAATTCTCTGCTCGGCTCCACTTAGAAAGAGGGGCAAAGCCCTCAAGATCCCACATGATGAGGCCCCATGTCACCTCTATCCTCCGCCTTACTCATTTTGCTCCAGCTACACAGGCCTCTTGGTCGTTCCTAGCACATCCCAGGCAAGTTCCTACCTCAAGGCTTTCGTGACCGTGGCTCTCTCTGCTCTCCCTTCAGATATCCACACAGTGACCTTCCTATCTCCTGGAAGCGTTGGCTCACAGTTTACCTGCCCCAGACCATTCTCCTTAATGTCATTACCTATCCTTTCCCCTCAGGCACTCCCACACCCCATCACCCTGGTTGAATTTTCTTTTGCTCAATAAAACTAAAAGTTTCTAACATACTATTTATTTATTTTTATGTTGTGCTTTAATATCTGCAAGCTCCAAGAGGCCAGAAATCTGTTTTGTGATGCTGTCTCTCCAGGGCCTAAAAGAATATCTGGGAAGAACAGACACAGAATAAATATGGAAGGAAAGAAGGAAGGAAGGGGATGTAGTAATAAAAAGAGCTGTTATATTAGGGTGGTAGATTTACCCTTTTTGTATTTCTAACATTTTATGCTATTATTATTATTATTATTGAATCATATTATAATTTAATTTCAAAATCTCTATATAGTAAATTACTGGCACTCTCAAGTGGTATATCTTAAAAGTGTTTTTTGTTTTCAAATCGGTGACTCCATTTGAGTGTGTTAGAATTGTGAATAAGAATCTTAAATGATAGTAAACTCTTGCAATACTCAGTTTTATAAAAATATAAGCCAGGAAATCCTGTCAGTAGTGTGCAATTCCAGAGACAAGAGAGGGAGGCTCTGGAGGAGTGTGTACAGGTCCCCACATATTATCTCCATCTCTTTTTCCTCCTCATCGTTGGCGCTCAATCAGTTTGGGACTTTGGCTGAGGACACTCATGGGCCAGTGAGCCGACATGTTATAAAAAGCCCCACTGAGCCTGCCATCCCTCTCTGTTCTGCCACAACAAGTCAAACCTTCAATCCATCTTCCTAACCCTGCTTTGCTGGCCTGCTGCTTGCTCATGAAATGTTTCTTATACTTTTCCAAGAATTTTTGGACGTCATAGGGTCTAGCATCATAGAGCCAACTTATGCAAATTTAAATATATGCACTTGACCAAGGAGAAGGGAAAGAAGAAGGGAGGGAGCCGTCGGGGAATGGAGGGGGAAGCTGTAGGAGAGAGTGAGAGACCCTGGAGGAACACTGGCCAGGAGTGTCTTGTTGGGTAATATGAGGTTGGTTCCCAGTGTGCTCGAAGAAGGTGACATATGCAAAGCAATTAAAAGGATTGCCAAGGGTCATTTAGACTCCATGTGCTGTATGTTTCATGTTCTGATTTTTCACCCTAAGCCTGGAGTTAGATTTGGCTCCATTATCTGTTTTGTTTTCCAAGGCCAGCCTTGCCTTGGAGTTGCATTTCGGCTTTCACATAAAATCAACCACCTCGCATCAGTGCCCCACACCCAGTGATTGTTAGAGGAGCCAGTCCCCTCTCCACACACAGCAACTCGCCACCAGTCCAAAACAGGTGAGATATCACGTACATTCTAGGTGGTGAGGAAGAAAGAGGATATGTGGGGAGGTGCCAGCAGGGCAGCAACTGGCTAGGGAACGCTCAGTGTACATACAACAGAATATATGAATAGAAGAACTTACTCAATGAACATCTTGAAGAAGCACCAACTCAGTGCCAAAGCTGTTGAATGAGTTGAACTAGGAAATGAAGAATAAATAAATGAAAATCAATGCATACTAAACAGAGTGTGCTAAACAAGATGAGCTCTACTGCTTTCAAATCAGTTCTAGTTCATTCAAGTGCATTCTAGAACCTTCAGCCAGCTACAGTGACTTTGGAGACCCAACAAGCATCCACCAGGTTCCTTGGCAAAGCTGACAAGTCAGTGTCTCTGCACCCCCGGATATCAGGAAAAATGGCTCTTATATTCCTTCATCTTTTTATTTATGTATTTTTCTATTCAATGTAAAATTATAATTTACTCCAATCCATTCAAATCTATTTTGATGAGCTGATTTACTCAATAAATATGAACAGAGCAGCAACTTTATGTCAAAAACTTGTGCCAGAACTTTTCTGTGCACAAATCCACGTAGTTTCTCCTACAGAGATCAACAATCTGGTGAAGGGCACAATGGAATACTATTCTGCCACAAGAAAAGATGAAATAGTGCCATTTGTGACAACAGGGATGGGTCTTGAGATTATAACGCTAAACGAAGTAAGTCAGACAAAAAAAGTAGAGAACCATATGATTTCACTGATATGTGGTATATAAAACTGAAAACAACAAAAGAACAAGAAAAATAAATGAAGAAACAAAACTCATAGACACAGACAATAGTTTAGTGGTTACCAGAGGGTAAGGGGGAAGGGAGGGTGGTAGATGAGGGTAAGGGGGATCAAATATATGGTGATGGAAGGAGAGCTGACTCTGGGTAGTGAGCACACAATGTGATATATAAATGATGTATTATAGAATTGTACACCTGAAATCTATATAACCTTGCTAACAATTGTCACCTCAATAAACTTTAATTTAAAAAAAAAGAGAGAGAGAGAGAGAGACATGAGAGCAAATCCAAATTCCATTGTATTTTTTTGCATTTCTATACTATGTCTTTTTTCCCCTCTACAAAAAGGGGGAAACATCCTCTTTAGAACACAGCATCAAGGGGCTACTATCTAAATCGTGTTCTTTTACTACTTCTCCCTTTGTCCTCATGCATTTTTTTGGCTTCTATTTACAAGAATCCAAATTAAAATTTCAAGGTCAAAATGATATCTGACAGAGACTAGAAAATTCTTAACTAGTATGAAGATGATATTGACAAAATACCTAAAGGACATGTTGTTTATTTTTAATTTGCTTTTAAGAACCTCTGAATTCAAGTATGAGGGATTGTATACAGAGGATGAAGACAAATTATGTTATATGAAAGAAAAAAGGGGCTTTTTGTTTGTTTGTTTGTTTTTTTTGCTGTAGATGAAAGATGCTTCCCTCCTCTAATGAGTCATGAATGACTCATCTACTCTTGGGAAAGAAAATCTGAAGTGGCCAGTGATTTGATTGCTTTGTCTGCTGTAAACACATCTAAGAAGGAGAGCCTAAGAGATAAACAATAAAAGATCCTGTGAAACTCAAATGATTTTGGTTTTTTTTCCACAAATTACACTGCCCTGAAAATGGTTGTTAATATAAAATATGAGCTTTCTTTCACATTGGCAATATTTTTTTTCTTTTTTTTTTTTAATTTATTGGGGTGACAATTGTTAGTGAAATCACATAGATTTCAGGTGTACAATTCTGTATTACATCATCTATAAATCCCATTGTGTATTCACCACCCAGTATGAGGGAGTGAGTTCTCCTTCCATCACCATATATTTGATCCCCCTTACCCTCATCTCCCAACCCCACCCCCCTTACCCTCTGGTAACCACTAAACTATTGTCTGTGTCTATGAGTTTTTGTTTCTCATTTGTTTGTTTTGTTCTTTTGTTGTTTTTGGTTCATATACCACATATCAGTGAAATCATATGGTTCTCTGCTTTTTCTGTCTGACTTATTTCGCTTAGCATTATATTCTCAAGATCCATCTATGTTGTCACAAATGTTCCTATATCATCTTTCCTTAACGCCGAATAGTATTCCATTGTGTATATATACCACAACTTCTTTATCCATTCATCTATCGAAGGACATTTTGGTTGTTTCCATGTCTTGGCCACCGTAAACAAAGCTGCAATGAACATTGGAGCACACGTGTCTTTATGGATAAATGTTTTCAGATTTTTTGGGTAGACACCCAGGAGAGGGATTGCTGGGTTCTATGGTAATTCTATTCGTAATTTTTTGAGGAACCTCCACACTGCCTTCCATAATGGCTGCACCAGTCTGCGTTCCCACCAACAGTGTATGAGGGTTCCTTTTTCTCCACAGCCTCTCCAACACTTGTTACTATTTGTCTTGTGGATGATAGCCATTCTGACTGGGGTGAGATGATATCTCATTGTGGTTTTTATTTGCATTTCTCTGATGATTAGTGATGTTGAGCATTTTTTCATATGTCTATTTGCCATTTGTATGTCCTCTTTGGAGAAATGTATCTTCAGGTCCTCTGTCCATTTTTCAGTTGAGTTGTTTATTTTTTTGTTGTTGAGTTTCATGAGTTCTTTGTATATTTTGGATATTAGCCCCTTATCGGAGGCACTGTTTGCGAAAATCTTCTCCCATCCAGTCGGTTGCCTCTTTATTTTGTCGCTGGTTTCTTTTGCTGTGCAGAAGCTTTTAAGTTTCATATAGTCCCATTCGTTTATTTTAGCTTTTACTTCCATTGCCTTTGGAGTCAAATTCATAACATGCTCTTTGAACCCAAGGTCCATAAGTTTAGTACCTATGTTTTCTTCTATGCAGTTTATTGTGTCAGGTCTTATGCTTAAGTCTTTGATCCATTTTGAATTAATTTTGGTACATGGTGACAGATAGCAGTCCAGTTTCATTCTTTTTCACGTGGCTATCCAATTCTCCCAGCACCATTTATTGAAGAGGTTGTCTTTCCTCCATTGTATGTTTTTAGCTTCTTTGTCAAAAATTATTTGTCCATATTTATGTAGTTTTATTTCTGGGTTCTCAATTCTATTCCATTGGTCTATGTGTCTGTTTTTCTGCACATTGGCAATATTTAAGTGTGGCCACTGAACCAACTAATTTTGGCTGAGTGCAATTGAGTAGGGTGTCCTTCTTATCCATTAATAGGATTCACCATAATATTGATCCAATTCAATCACTTTATAAATGAAAGCCACAGGATGACTTTTGTCTTTTTTTATGTCTTGTCAATAAGACACAATTCTTTCATTTCTGTTTCTTTTTCTCTCCAGATCCTCAAACCACTTTGATAACTTACAAAGCTAAGAAATGTTCAATGTTGAGGAAAAACACCAGAGAACTTTTTGAAATTTATTGTACCCCAAAGACTGACAGCCAGAACATACTTTCTGGTACATAAGAGAGAAAAATGTATTTGGTATGACTGGCTGTTAATATGTCATCAGGATAAATCATAAGGCTTATTCTTGGGAATTCTAATAAAAGAAATCGCTTGAGACATAAAATGTACAAAAATAATCACCAATAGTCTCTATCCTGGACTAGAACCTGGGGAAATTTTGAAAGTGTTCATTCATAGAGACACTTAAAAAGACATTGCCCAAATTTATCCTTGTCATAAATTCTTGCTGACTAAAACATTTCCTTAGAGTAATTTATAATGTCCATCATAAAATACTTCATCAAAAGGAAACACTTAGATTTAATACAAAACCGTAAATTCCCAAGGACTCGGGGACAATGGTCTCAGCCGGTCTCCAGAGAAGATGAAATGATCTATGACTCCTATATGCCTAGACTTGGTCTCACTTTGGTCTGACGTCCCTGCCTTCTGGGTTGTTACACAACTCTGGTGTGTTTACTTCCCCCTGGGACTCCAGAAAAAGACGTGCTTTGACATAACATTTTGGTTCTTCATCGTCTATCTCAGGGGAGGGGATACTATCATCAGGATACGCTAATTGGGTGGTCAGAAGAAGTAATCTGTGATTAGTAAAGCAAACACCTTGAGTCCATGTTCTAGCCTTGCGGTGGAGGGAAGTTATTTCACACTGGAGGTTTCTGGATGCCTCCATCACTTTATCAAGGCAATTGGTTTCACTTTGTCTTCAGGCCAGGAAAGCTGTTAGTTAGCCAATGGGTCCCTCAAAAGATAAAATAAGTCTATATACTAAAGAAAAGAACCATCAGCATTCCATCTTTTTTGTTGTTCTTCCCCATAAGCTCTTAACACAATCCAAACTCTGGCACCATCTTTGACCATGCTCCTGTGCTTTAGCCACACAAATCCCACTGCAGCTTGACTCTTCCATCCAGACACTCTTGCTGACACTTCCAACCCCTGCTCTAAAGTGAAACTCAGCATCTTCCTACAAAACTGGCTGTTCTGTCAGGGTCTCACCATGTCCCCATTTACTTGCATTCAACACCTTCCAACCCGGTATCCAAGTTGGATGTGTCTGGCTTCTTGAACACCCTAATACCTTTCTCTCCTAAGTAACCCACTACCAACCGGTTGGTCTAGCCAGACCTCTCATTCTCCTCCTACTTTTCTCTCCTGTTTCTCTCCTGGAAATCAGTCCTGCACAATATTGACAAATAACTCTGCCTAATGCACAGCTCTGCTGATGTCACTCTGACATCAGAACTTTTCAGTTGTCCCATATCTCCTACCAAAAGTAGTCTGTGCTTCTTATCTAGCTTTCCCCTTCATTGTGATAATAAGCTATCTCGCCTCACTTCCCACTACTTCCTTCAAACTACACGTAGATGCATGAATCGTCTTGACATTACACTGGTGCTGTTGCTCATGCTCCTTCCTTTACCTGGAAGGACCCACCTCCACTGCTACCTATTGAAATCCGACCCTTCCTTCCAGGTAAAGCTAAAGTACCATATTCTCTACCAAGGATTCCTTTCACCATTACCCCTGTCAAAAAAACTGTGTTGTTTTTCCATTAAACCTTGATCCTATAACACTGATGGAATCTTGCTTCACTCTATAATTTTTGTAAATATACTTTATCTCCCATGTAGGGAGACAAAGCTTGGCTTCAATGAACTAATTGAAGGCAAGGATTTACCTTTACCCTAATTCATATTTGTATGAGTCAAGTAACATTTTATTGTTGGGCAGATGAATAAGTGGATGAATAGAACTCATGAACTATACACATGGGATTGATACACAAAACCATAGAGAACAGAGATCTCTTTTATCAAACCTTCAGCCCTGAGTAAACAGTAATCCTTTTCTCCTTGTATGCACGAATCCTGGACATCTACTGTCTGGGTTGTGATGTTGGCAGTCAAAGGAGATGCTGAAAACACAGAACGATGTGGAACAAAGACACTGAATGGAGCATGATGAGACATGACTATTTTCCATAGAAATGTGAAGAACTTGTCATCTTGGAGGAGGGCTTTAAGCGAAGGAACACCTGAACTTTGGGGTAGACTGTAGTAATCAGCCAAGGGAAGACAAGGAAATTAAAAGAAGAGATTTGCAGACAGAGGAAAGCAGCTACACAAATGCTCAGAGGTTTTGAGCACAGAATGTTCAGGGAAATGTAATAGAGCATAGAGTTCAAGAAACTTGGTGATGAGAAATAAGGCTGAAGATGCGGAGAGAACCATTCATTAAATATTGGCAACTTTCTAGAAACTACTCCCTTGAACAATTTCCAACCTTTTGCCTCAGTCTGGGCTGTTCCCCTGAAAGATCAGTGATTTGGGGGCATTCAGAAGGGCCAGAGCCAATAAGTGTTGGCATCAACAAGAAGTAAGAGCAACCAAACTAAACCAAGGAGGACTTGGGGTGTTCATTGGGGTATTGCAGTTGGTGTTGGAATTAGAATGGTTGCAGGGTTTTACTATAATATCACAGCTACGGGTGGGGTGGAAGGCAGGTACCGAAAGAAAGTTGGCGAAGGAGCAGGTGTGCATCAGCCAATCAGAATCGCGAATTACAATCTGAGCATCACTTTTCTCAGAGGAAAACATGGAACAGCAATGACCGCACCCACAGACCAGATACTGCTGGAGTTTTCAGGCACAGGGCTAGGCATGTGATGTGAGCTTGCCTCCTCGCAACAACTCTATGCAATAGGTACTAGGATCCGTATTTTACAGATGAGGAAACTGAGGTACATAGGGAATAAGAAATGCGCCTAAGTTCATACTGGCAGTTCATGTGTGAACTAGGTTCCAAATCCAAGCAGAGGCAGGCCCCAGGACCCCATAGCAGTAATCCCCCCGGCCCCCCTCCACCCCCAACCCACCCCCACCCCCGCTCTACGCTCAAGCTTACACTAGGCCAGCGTAGAACATATCAAGAACTGAAAAACCAGGCTCATTGGGAAAAGAGAAATTAAAAGGCTGCCAGGCCCTAATTATATATGGTCAGGAAACAGAATCAGCTCAGAGGACCAGCAAGTTTCCGTAGCCCAGAGTGCTATCTGAGACTAACAGTTAGGAGGGGAGAGACATAAATAAGTCCTTGCAATGAGTCTAGTCATTACCCTGTTCTTTAACAATAATGAAAAGTCAATGAATTACAGCAAGGCCAACAACCCACTTCTCCATGACCCTGCAACTGGTTGAGCAGGGAGAACCTTCTGGGGCTGCAGCTCCCATGCAGCAGGCCCAGCAGTGACAGGACAGGAGGGTGGGAGAGGCTGAGTGTCAGACATCAAGGCCTCTTGGAAGGAGAGAATTTTGTCATGGTTCCTCAAGGAAGTGGAAAATGCAGCATCATACAAGGGCCTCGAGGCATTGTCCAGAAGGAATGGAATAGCATGGATGGAATGACAACAATCTCTGTACAGTAGTATGAGCACAGAAACTGCAGGCAGCTCAAAGCCAGAGCTGCAGCCCACCTCTCACACATTCACAGACCTTCTGCATAGTGACAGACACAAGACCAGATGCCCAGGTCTCCCCGCAAGCAGGATTCATTGTTCCAGCTACTGGGAGAGCTGTCAGCAGGCAGCCTTCAGCTGTCAGCCCTCTCAGGAACTGCCTCACCCAAAGTCACATATCAATGTCAGATGGAGGCAGCGGGATAAAGGCCAGAGCCAATCTGGCCCAAAGCAGGACAAGTCTGATGAGCCGAATAGGCTCCAGGGCTCCTGTGTGGCAGTGTGGCTTTCCCTCTGCCCATCCTGCTTCCTCCCTCTCCCTTCCGCAGGTGTTGATTTAAAGTTTTCTTACTAATAAACGCACTGCATGTCAACTCTGTCTCAGAGACCAATCCTCAAGGTAGCCACAAGCACATGGCCTGTGTTTTAACCATTTCCCTAGATTCCTCCAATTTCCCTACCTTAATTTTATATAAGCTCTACACATCTCTCTGAATTAGGCAACCAGATTCAGGGATCTTCTGTGATAAAAGAGATTAAAGGGGTGATGGGAAGACAGAGAGAGGCTAAATGACTTACATTATAAGGGGCCGGGAGGGAAGGGGGGATGAATAAGAACAAATCCTAAACAGGCGGGAAGTTGGGGGGAAGTTTTCGAGGGTTGATGGATGAGAGTATCTGGGCAAAGGAAGATTGTATTGGTGATAAAAATAGGTCTTACGAGGAGTCACTAAGATTATTAATTGTATCTCTATTGGTGTTTTTCAAGAGACACAAGTAAATATTGGAATCATTTTTAATTACTCTTGAGGGCTAGAATGTGCATTTAATATGTGACTCCAGGCAGAATTTGAGGCCCTGACTTTTATTGGGTGTATTAGGGTAATTAATACTAGCTGGTTTAACAAACAACCCCAAATCTCAGTGGCTTAATATAATAAAAGTTTATTTCTCATGTACATCATACTTGATTTGGGGTTGGGTGGCTCCTTGTGGCAACTTGCTTCCAAATAGTCCTCTTCTGATGCTGCCATTTTAAATATTGTCACAGAATCTCTGGGTCCCTCTGCTACCCAGATAGCTTCCCATTTACCTCTAACCCCCCGAAAAAAAAAGAACACCAAAAAATCCCTGATCTACTTTCTCCTTTTCTCCACCTTGCTTTCTGCCCTAGAAGGCTAAACTGTATGGATTATACAAATTAAACTCAACTGGAAGCCAATGGAGATCAAGGTAGGGAGAAAAAGGGGAAGGTTTATTTCTCCAGCTTCCTCCCCATTGGGTTGCTTTGACAAAAGGTCACACAGTTTTCTCTAGTGGGTGTCCATAGACCCCTCACTGACTCCAGGCTCTTCAACCATTTGCATTTGCCCCTTCAGGCCTTGGGTGAGTAACAGCCTTACTGTCCTTTGTGGCAGGCAGTGTATTGTAATACCATTTTTGTGGTTTTCCTAAACCCCACCCACACCTTTCTAAGCAGCCCTTTAATTACACTTTATTGAATAATGCTAATTTGAATGTTATCTTTCATTTCCTGCTGCAACCAGGACTGATACCTCAAAGAAGAGAGCTGGGAGGCAAAGTATTCTGTGTCCCTGGGACAGAGGGACAGGACCTGGGATTTGGCACACTGAGCCTTTTCTCGTCCACTGGTTTTCACTTTGTTTCGTTTTTGGAGAAGCAAATACTGTTTAATGTTGAGATAGCTTTCTTAGTCTTTTCTCTATATTTTACACTGTGATTATACATGACATTTTTATCCTGCTTTATTGACTTATTTTCACTCCATTCGACATTAATTTTTAGTTCCCCGAGACTTCCCTTTTGACCCATGGATTATTTAGAACTGTACTGTTTAATTTTCACGTGTTTGGAGATTTTCCCATTATCTTTCTGTTATTGATTTCTAGTTTGATTCCATGTGGTTGGTCAGAGGATGCCCTCTGTGTTATTTCAATCCTTTTAAATTTGTTGAGGTTTGTTTCATGGCCCAGAATGTGGTCTATTTTGGTAAATGCCTCCTGGATACTTGAAAAGCATGTGTACTCTGCTGTTGGTGGGCAAAGAGTTCTGTGTCTATTGGATCCTGTTGATCGATGGTACTGACTTCTTCCATATCCTAGCAGATTTTCTAATTGCTCTATCAATTGTTGAAGAGAGAGGGATGCTGAAGTCTTTGATTCTAATTGTGAATTTTTCTATTTCTCTGTTCAGTTCTATGAATTTTTATTTTGCATAGCTTGCAGCTCTGTGGTTAGGTACATAATTTAGGATTGCTATGTCTTCCTGGTAGATGGACACTTTCTGCATTATTTAAGGTTTCTCTCTGTCCCTGGTAATTTTCTTTTCTCTGAGGCATGTTTTATCTGAGGTTAATATTGCCACTCCTGTTCTGCTTTCTTTTGAGTATTGACATATAATTTTTCCATCCTTTTACTCTCATCCTTTACTTTTCCTACCTATAATGTTATATTTGAAGTAAGTTCTTATGGATGGCATGTAGTTTTATCATGTTTTTGATTTTTTTTATCCATTATCAACCTCTGTATTTTAATTGGCAAATTAGACCGTCAAATTCAATGTATTGATTGATATGTTAGGGCTTACATCTGCTTTTTTTTCTTTTCTGTTTGTTCCCTGTTTTTCAATTCTCTTTCCTTTTTCCTAATTTCATCTGAGTTACCTGAACATTTCTCTAAAATTCCACTTTGCTTTATCTATAGTGTTTTGGAGTGTATCCCTTTGTATATATATTTTTAGTAGTTGCTCTAGTATTACGTACATACATACATACATAACTTATCACAGTGTACTGGTATTCACATTTTACCAGTTCACATGACAGACATGTAAAACCCTTACCTCCTTTTAAGTCCCTTTACCCTTCCCCATTTATAATATTAAATATTTCTTCTATGTACATTGAAAACCATAACAGTATTATAATTTTTGCATCTATTATCAGACATAATCTAGAAAACTCAAGAGTAGAAGGAAAGTCCATTGTATTTACCCACACTTTTTCTCTTTTCATTGTTCTTTCTTCACTTCTAAATTCCATGATTCCTTCTTTTATCATTTCTTCTCTTATTAGGGAATTTCCTCTAACCATTCTCATAGGTTAGGTCTGCTGTGATAAGGTCTTTTAGTTTTCCTTTATCTTATAATGTCTTGATTGCTCCTTCTTCCCTGAAGAATATTTTCACTGGACATAAATTTCTGGATTGACAGATCTTTTCTTTCAGCATTTGAAAAATATTATGTCATTTCTTTTTGGCCTCCGTGGTTCCTGATAAGAAATCGGCTATCATCCAAACTGATTTTCCCCTGTGGGTAAGATATGGTTTCTCTCTAGCTATTTTCAAGAATGTTTCTTTGTCTTTAGTTTTTAGAAGTTTGGCTATGCTGTGCCTTAGCATGGATTTCTTAGGGATATACTACTTGGGGTTTGCATAGCTTCTTGAATCTGAGGTTTATATCTTTTGCCAAATTTGAAATTTTCAACTATTCTTTTTTTCAAGTACTTTTTCTGATCCACTCTCTCCTGTTCTTCTGTGATGGTAAATGATCTTGTATTATAGTCCTACACATGTATGAAACTATTCATTATTTTTAGCCTATCTTTCTCTGTTGTTCAGATTGAGTAGTTTTTATTGTTCTATCTTCAAGTTCACTGATTCTTCATTCTGTTCTTCACTCTGTTCCCTCCATTCTGCTGTTAAACCTATCCACTGAGAAATTTTTTTTTAAGTTTAATTATTATATATTTCAGTACTGGAATTTCCATTTGGTTCTTCTTTATAACTTTTCTTTCTTTCTTTTTTTTTTTTTTGCTGAGATTTTCTATTTTTTTCATTTGTTTCAAGCATGTTCATAATTGCTCACTGAAACATTTTATGCTTGCTTCTTTAAAATCTTTGTCAGGTGATTCCAAAAACTGTGTCATCTAGACATTGGCAACTGTCAATTGTCTTTTCTCATTCAAGTTCAAATTTTCCTAGTTTTTGGTATAGTGGGTGATTTTCACTTGTATCCTAAACATTTTTCTATTATAAGACTCTGGTCTTCATTTATATATATATAAATATTATTATAATATATATAATATATATAATATATAATATTATATATAATATATAATAGAATATATATATTATATATATATATATATATATATATATATATATATATAATTATTTTTAAAGCAGGCCTCCTCTGACTCCACACCATCTCATTACTGCCAGGTGGGGATGGAAGTCCAAGTTCCCTACTCAGCCTCCATTTTGAGTGAAGGGGTGTTTCATTACTGATGAAGAATGGGACCCCAGGCTCCCCTTTAGGCCTCCACTGATACTGCTATGGCTGGTGAATGAGAGGCATCTCACCTCATTACTGCTCCCTCCATGGGGAGAGTAGACATCCAGGCTCTCCGCTTGGCCTTTGATGATGGGGGTGTGGGTGAGGTCACAGATTTTTTTCATGGTGTTTGGATGCTCTATCTTGCTATACTGTCCCTTTCCTGGTCCTTTGGCTTGAGAGAGCAGGGTTTTCTTATGGATTTCATTTCTTTTTTTTTGACTGCATCCATTAGCATTTCCAGGTTTGTTGGCTTTTCCAGATCCCAGTCTAGGTTATACGAGGCAAATAGAAACCTCAAGGAACTCATTGTTGTGTCTTAGGTCTCAAGATCCCTAGCTGGCCTGCTTTCTCCCCTCCACCTTTCAAGCATCTTCTTCAGTTTCTTTTATGGATAATGTCCAAAGGTTTGTGTTGTAATTAGGAAGAGGAGGTAGAAGTGTTCTCTCTCTATAGATAGATAGATAGATAGATAGATAGATAGATAGATAGATAGATGGATGGATGGATGGATGGATGGATGGATGGATGGATGGATGGATGGACGGACGGATAGGATAGGTAGGTGTGGGTGTGGGTGTGGGTGTGGATGTGGATGTGGATGTGGATGTGGATATAGATATAGATATAGATATAGATATAGATATAGATATAGATATAGATATAGATAGATATATGGTGCCACAAAATGTATACACATTTTAAGAAAGAAAAACTGTATCAAAATTGTAATACTCAATATATACTGTTAACAAAAGATGAATACAAGTCACATTTGACTTCTGCAATTACAAGAGATGCTCAAAGTGGTTATCATCAGCATCCAGACACTTCTGATAATGGTGAACTACTGCTCGAACAACGTTGAGTGAAGTGTCCACTTGTATACAGTTTTTTGGCACCCCCAACATATACATACATACATATATATATATACATATATATATATACACACAAATATATATATATACACAAATATATATATACATATATATACACAAATATATATATACATATATATATATATTTAATTTACCACTAGGGTAATATACCATGCATATTATAAAACACGCATACTTTTTAAAAACTAAATTTTAAAAAAGTAATTTAAAACAAAATTTTATGAATCATGTTGTGCACCATCCTGGAAACCACTGCTTGGATTTCATTTCAAGAGCAAAGAGAGAAGGGCCTCCCTTCTACTACCTTGTTGGTAGGTGCTGCTGTGTTCCACAGGCACCCCTCAGGAGCCCGTACCCATGCCTTTCAGACATGCGTTCCTTCCGTGTGGCTCCTGTGCATATCAGGAAGAGAAGCGGCAGGTGTGACCCTCTGCCCTGCAGGGCACCTAAGGAGAAATGGATGGGCTGGTTCTGTTTAGGCTAAGTGTACCCCCCAGGAGGCAAGCCAGTTATGTTAATAAACAAGACCCTGAAAGGGACACAAATCAGTCACAGAAACATTTATGTGGTGACTCTTTCTACATAATGCCCTGTGGGTAGCTGTAGTTTTAAGCACTCCAAAAAATCAGAAAATCTATTCCCAAGCTTGGGTCCTGCTGAGTCTCTGGGGCCTCCAGCAGCTTAGCTTGTTCTTCAAGGGTGGTATTGGTGATAGCTGCAAGATTTTGCATCTTTAAATGGTCTTAGGTGAAGGCAAGGGAGGCTGCCATCCATGGGGCAGACTTCAAATCAAACTGGAAGACTTTGTGGCTCCAATCTGCTGCCTCCACTCTACTTTAGAGGGCTGAAAAATTTGCCTTACTTCTTTCCTTTCCCCTACACATTCACTAGTAAATAAGTACATAGCTACATTTAGCAATTGTTACTGAGCTTCTACTTTGTATAAGGCAACATGCTAGGCACTACATTGAGAGAGATCACCAAACTACACATGATCCCATTATGATCTAGTGAGAGAGGGGTTCTGTTCTATTGCTTTAATTTACATAAGGCAAATAATGGCATGTATGCTACTCCTATCCTCACCCACAGCAGACATCACTAATCAATCATGTCATAATGCACTACCGAGCCTGGATTTAGCCTCAGATACTCTCAACACACTTTTCCCTGTAATCATTACTAATCAATGATGGTTGACCCACAACATGGGATGTATTTGCCATCTCCAGATGAAGGCTTTGTTCTCTGCTCCAGCTCTGTTCTCATTCAGACCTCTTAGGTGGTTTGTGGAAAACAAAGAGGATCCATGTTCCTGAGATTTGATGCTTATTATCTAGAAATGCTCTGACTGGTGGAAGACGTGGTGTGCAGCTGATTATACTTGGTGTGAATCCTCCTTATAAACTGATAATTTTTTATATTATGTAAGAAGATCATCTGTAATGCAGTGCTGTCCCTTCTCCCTCTAAGACATTATTATGAAGCAAATTTGAGAACAAAGTTGACATTTAATGAACGTTTTCTTAAAAAGAAATGACCTAAATGCACAGTTGCAGACTCCTTTGGGAAAGGATTACTTTGTCCCAGGATCTTATGGATAATTCACGTGAGACACAAGCAATCACGTGCCTCACACATGTACTTTCCCTCTGTCCTAGGTTGGCTGGCTATGTCTGACACCTGGGCTGTAGAATGTCACCAATCTTTCTGATGGCAATTCCTGCCACACCTTCTCTGGAGAAAGGGTGTCTTTGTGTTCTGATAATATGGAAGGGGACTTCAGGAAACGTAAATTTGAAGAAAAAAACATAAAATGCAGTTCTTTAACTCTGAATTTGGGTGGTGAACACACAATGGGATTTATAGAGGATGTAATACAGAATTGTACACCTGAAATCTATGTAATTTTACTAACAATTGTCACCGCAATACACTTTAATTTAAAAAAAAGAAATACAGTTGATTCTCATTATCCAAGGTAGTTATGTTCTATAACATCACCACAATTTCTGAATAAGTGAACGCTGAACCACGGCTTCTAGGCGAAATACGGAGTTAGGTTCCTACAGGCCTCTGGTCACAACACTGTCACCCACCAATCAATTCATAACCTTGTTTTATGTGTGTTTCAATTTCATAACTCCTTGTTTCGTATACAGTTGCTTCACTGCCATTGGATACATGGCCAACAGCACTAGAACTCATGCCTCACGGAAGCTTATGCAGCACACGTATTTTCTGCAGAAGGCACATCACTGCCTCTTGCAGTTAGGAATGAACGTTGGACAGTACTTCAGCACCTATGGGCCATTTTAAAAAGCAAACTCACCAACGAGAAGCACAAAAATGCAAAACCCCAGCACTAAATGGATTGTACAAAGAACAGTTGTTTGCGGTACGAGAGCAAAAACAAGAAGGCAGAGTCCCCGTCTTCTACTGCAGCTGGAAAAATATATGTCAGACAACTTAAATTTTCCACTGCTTTGCCCATGCATGCAAATAACCACAAAAGTGTCACAAGTATTGATTTGGTGATTACAATTAAAGTTTATCAAGTAGGTAAATTCACAAATACGGAGTCTATGAATAATAAGGATCGACTATATTCTGTTACAGCCATGATTCAGTTTAAGCCATGAACTGTCTGTTACATTTAGGGGGTCTAGAGAATCTCTTAGTAGGAAGGAACTGTTTTCACATATCTGGTGCAAATTCAGAAGAAACATAGAGTTCTCCCACTCTAATCTGTTGTGGATTGTTTTTGTCTCCATAAACCACACTACTCCCTGCTCTCAATGTATTCCTAGGTTTACAGTGTGTTTGAAACAAATGCCTCCTTAGGAATTCTTTGTGGATTATTGAAACTTTTCCTTTCTTTCTTCTTTCCTTCCTTCCTTTGTTCCTTTCTCTCTCTCTCTCTCTCTCTTTCTCTCTCTCTCTCTCCCTCTCTTTTCCTTATTTTAGTTTCCTTAAAGAACCCATCACCATCTTAATTGATTTGTTTAGTTTGAACGGTTTTGCTAAGGCAAAGTAGTTCAGCAGAGGCCCATGTAGGGCTGAGAGAACCTCTACCCGTATCTAGCCTTGTGTGATCAGCTTTATCAGCTTCTGCAAGAAGCTTTGTCCCCTCTTGCTCCTTTCACTGGAGAGGGAGCCTGAAGCTCACTGACCAAGGCAGCCATTAAAAAAGGTAACAAGGTCAGATGACCTGGCATTCCCATGCAGCAGGTGTGGACTTTCCATCCTTGAATTATCAGGCACCTGTGCCTGGGGAAAGGATTGTTATATTGCATTCTGGGGACCACTTCTCAGAATGAGGGCAGAGAAGGGGCTGCTCAGAAGAAAGGCTGTGACTGGGCTGGGTGCTGCAATTGTCCTGGTCAGAGCACTTTCCCTTCATCTGTGGAATATGTTGGGCCAAGAGAAGTCAGCACCTAGAAAATGAATTGATGTCATGCCAGGGTGTCTCCCAATTTACTTTTCAGGAAGGCATCTCAACCTGGAAACTCTGTGCCCACTGCAAATCCTGCAGATCATACCCCAGAACGACTTTTCCACTGGGAGGTCATGGCCATCCATGGGGATGGCCATGCTGTCTCTCACTGGGAATGTGCCTGTTTAGCTTCATAATACCTTAAGATCCATTCCCTGGATGCTAGAGACTATGGAAATGAAGGAGGGGGTTTCATAGAAAAGAAATGCAAAAGGAACAGTCAGGCGGAAATGCTATGTGTCTAACACAATGCTAGACACATAGTGGGCACTCGGTTAATACATGTTTAATAAAATTTAAAACATCATTGGCGGGGGAGGGGGAGATGGCCCCAGCAGTTTGCTACACACAGATTGCCACTATAGGCAAAGTGACATCAGTGCTTTAAACCGTGCAGGTATGCTCAAGCAGATGTTTGGGAAGAGAGAAAAACGTGTAGATTATCTTCCTTTTTCTACATCAGCCTCCATCTTCACCCTCCTCCTCTCATACACGATGGACTTGACACTAACACTGAGGGGGTCCTCTGAGATGAAGCACTGAGGTGAAGGAAGGAGCGGGACCTTTGTGTTAACTGCCTCCTGGAAATGGGGGGGGGTGTTCCTGTGTGGGAAACATTTATGTCAAGGCTTGTCCCCATTTCCCATATTGATCTCATCTGGTTAGCTGCCTCTGCTCACAGCTTTCTGTAATTCTCCTTGCCAGTTGCACAAAACAGACTTTTTCCAAAGTCTAATGAATAAGGTCACCTGTGAGTTAAGGCTGTTGTGTGTTTTGTTTTTACTTGCTTACTAAGTCTTTGGGCAATGAAATACCATGTTTATGGTTTTGAAAATGGAGTGAATCCTAACACATCTTAAAAAATCCCTTCATGCATAGATTTTTCCAGTAAATGGGCTTAATGAATGTTTATTAATTAGGTGTTCCATTCTGTGTTCTGCTTGCATTTGTTACTTTATTTTTATCATATCATCTGGCACACAAAGTGAGTTAATAATACGGTTCTGGTACCATTGAGTAGCTACTAGTACAGCTCACACATGAAATGGCTGTAAGTTACTAGTTGGGAAGTATGACAGAAAAACCTTAAGAATGTAAACCACATAAGCAGATGGCAACACGTGAGCTGCCCAACACTGCCAGGTGTGAGCTTATCTGCACAGTCTCTGCAGAGAGATAGATTTATTTACATCGGTATGGAGTCTACTCCCATTTTCAGCATCTAACAATTTTCTACAAAAATAGCAATTAATTTGTAAGCACCACCAGAATATTTTCTAGCTGATTTGTGATTTTTGAGAGTGTATTTTGTTTTCATATTTTGTTGCGGTTCTTGTTTTCGTTTCTGTTTTAAGTGTAGAGCTGTACATAAAGGTGCAGTAGTTAAAGCTTTGCCTTTCTGGAAGATCAAATAAGAATTAAGTGTGTGCATGACAACTGGTGTATATGAAAGGAGAAATTTGAAGGAAAGTGCTGCAGAGAGAAAATCAGGGGCTCAGTTGTCAGGTTATGAGAATTGCTTTTCCCTATGGGGTACAGGATTTTGAATAAGAAAGTATTTCTCACAAAATTGGGAGTAGGCAAAGTATGAACAAGTTCAACTTTTGTTGTGTGCTCCTTTAAAAAGGAACATACATAATAGAATAAAAAGAGAAAAAAGCTTTTGTGCTAAGTTTTAAAAATGGATTTCTTATAGGATGACTTGTTCTCTAGCTATGATCTTACCACTTCAAGTAGATGTAATTTGAATAAGTTTTGTATAGGAAAGAATCAACAAAATAATGTTTAAGAAAAAAAAGTATGTAGTAAAGCAGTGCAGGTTGGTATGTGGACTGCCCTGGTTATCAGGAATCCAACCTCCGTCTACTTTGATCCTCCACCAATGTGCAGCTTCACCTAATGATCTAATGATGGCTGCTCAAGCACCAGCCATCATGTCTACATCCCAAGGTCAAAAGCGCCTTCTCCTAGTGGAGTCATATCCCATCAGAAAGCATCCCACATGTTCCATCCCACTTTCATCCAGAGCTTCCTCACTTGGACCCGATTAGCTGCAAGAGAGGCTGAGAAATGCAGTTTTTCAGCCAGGCATGTTGCTGCTCTGAGAGAATTCAGGGCTCAATTATTAAAGTAGGAAGGATGAATCAATATTGGAAAGTAGCTAGAAGTCTAGAATTTTCTGCTAGGAGGTAGGAGAAATGAGACCAGAGCTCGCTGCCCTAACTGGGCTCACAAGAGAGATAGATTGTAATGAAAGAACTGCACGAGTACAAGTGAAATCACAGCTGGGGTGAATTAGATGGGAGCCTGTAATAAGGGCATTTGGGAACCGAGCTGAGATCTAACTGCAGAGCTGGAGGACTTGATGATGGCTCGAGGAGGGAGAAGAAAGCACTTCCCAGTAGCAGAGGGAAGTGTAAATTAGGCCAGACAAGGAGGCAGGGCCAACCCTGAAGCCCTGAAGGTGGAAGGTGCCGACCCCCTAGCTCCTGCTAGGCTCCCTGGGGGAGCATTTGCCAGAGTGGGGTCAAGGATTTCGTGGCTCAGTTTCACTTCGGAAGCATTCTGGCTACTCACAGGTTGTGGGGAGGAGGTTTTCAGGAGAGGGGTATTGCAAAAATTTATGTGAATGGGTGGCCACACAGATTATGGGAGTGACAGTGAAAAAGAAGGAAAGTAGTAGTTTCCAAAAAGAGTCAGCCTGCCCTGGAACACTCAGGGCACAAAGCAAGAGCTTTCTCTTGGGAGAAGCACCCTCCCAAGAGATGCTCCCTGCAGGAGAGAGAAACAGTCATTTTCTTCTCTGCAGTTCCACCTACCTAATCCTGGATGGCCGGGCACACTTCTGAGGAAATTGGGAAGCATTTAGAGGCCTCCTGTTGTCCATAGCATCATATAATAATGGGTCTGAGGGGAGTGGGGGGCCTTGTGAGAGAAACCAGCCAGAGTCTAGCTGCAGCTTATGATTTTTCCCTTCGTGCATTTTCCTGGCTCCCAGCGGGTTTCTGATGGGGGACAGGATGCTCATCCAGGTGAGCGCACAAACTGGCCGGGTCTGCTGGGGGCTCACTGTGACTAAGGCGTCTGCGACCTGTGGGAGGTGAGGGGGTGGGGAGGACTGAAATGATGGGGTGCTCACTGGTTTCCCTGCAGCACCTGCCTCGCCCAAAGCAGGCCCTCCGTATATTTAATATTTATTCAATGGATGGATGAATACACGACTGTTCTATTGTCAGACGGGAGAAATAATAGAGGAGGAAGGAGGTGGGGGGGGGGGGTCATGGGGCACCTCAGGTGGAAGAGAATAAGCCAAGAAGAAAGGTGGAAATTCACAGAGGAGGTTTTGCGTAAATGGAGCCTGCAGAGCAGCCCCCTGGTGGTAAGAGCTGTGCACGTGACAGCTTCTGCTTCGGGGTCACGCCCACCTTTGCCTACGTGGGCGCCGTTATTGCTGCCTGCAGTGTTCTCACTGGCTTCTCTGCTTCCGTGAAGCTCCCACTCACCCTGCCTTCTCCATGAAGTCTGCCGGTTCTCCCTTCCTCCCAGCTTCTCACAGCCTTCCTCCAGCTCAGTCTCTCACGTCCAGGAAATGCGTTTACCAACATACATGCCTTTTGGTTCAGGCGCTAGGCCGCAATACCTCACCTTGGCTTCCGGAGTCAGCTGGGCTTATTGGGGTTTGCATTCCAGTGCATATGTCTACAGAACTGGAGGTAATCATAGAGCCTGGCTTATCTGGTGATCATTAAATAGGAGGATCCATGAAAACCACTTACCACCATAACTAGTTCCTAGTCGTCACTCAGTAAATTAGCCATTACAATTATTCCACACAATCCTGCTGCCTGTCCCTCCCTCCCCCACATTTCTTCTTAACTTTGGCGCTTTTAATGTAACCCAAGACCCTTCAGTTAGGCTATAAAATCAGTAAACTCATTTCATATAATCAGCTAGGGTGAGAAAAATTTCATTATTATCCCCATTTTACCCAGAAGAAAATGAGGCATAGAAAGGTGAGGTAACTTGCCAAGGGCACAAAGCTTGAGGGTGGCAGAGCCAGAATTTAAACCCAGGCAGTTTGAAAAGAACCCACATAATTACCCGCTATGTTCAGACCAGAAGAAACAATCTTCCTAAGGAGAGCCTGTTGTTTTGTCCATTCTCCTCTGTAGAATCTGAAAAGCTAAGTCTCTCCCCTGCCCCTCTTCACCAGAGAAATCTAAAGCTCTACGGTTGCCCTTCCAAGATGAGCTCCAAACGTCGGTGTCCACGGCTCCAAGTCCCTGGGGCTATCCCAGGGACAGATCCCAGGCTGAGAACAGAGAAGGAAATCAAGAGGGAGGGAAGATGGAGCCGGGATGCTGGAGTATTCAGAAAGGCAACCAGCTGAGAAAAGGAAATCAGTGCTTGCACTGTTCATTCATTTCGTATTTGCTGTATTAGTATTTACTACAAGCACGTGAGCAAGCAAAAGCTCGTTCTCACTGAGCTTACATTGTGGTGCAGGAAGATATCCACTGTTCAAGTCAGAAAAGTAGAGAACATATATTAGAGGATGGTAAGTGCTTTGCAGAGAATTAAAATGGGGTGATGTGATAGATCAGGAATTCTGTACTTCAGCTGCGCATTAGAATTGCCTGGATTGGTTTCTAAAATCCACATGCCCAGGCTGATCAGCAGACCAAATAAATCAGAATCCTTGGTGGGTGGGACCTGGATATTAGTATTTTTAAAGCTCCCAGGTTGCTCCAATATAAAGCGAAGGCTGCAAACCTCCTTGATAGAGAGGACCAGGGTGGCTGACTTAGGCAGGCGGGAGTGGAATTCACCTCTGAGCAGCAGCCTTTTATAGTAATAATCACCTGAATATCCGGGAGGAACAAGACACACAAGGATCCAGTGGAAGAACCTTCCTGGCAAAGCCCCCATGGCCACACTGCCTGTGTGTTCATAATCAGCAGGCGCTACACTTACTTTCTCCTAGCTAATAAACAGTGCTGTCTGCCAGGGTGCTGAGTTGCAAGTACCAGAATCCAGATTTTTTATGTGAAGCAGAGAAGTAATTTAGAGAAGGGAGTTGGGGTTCACACCTGGATGGGAGGATGAAAGATCCAACTTGGAAAATGGATGTGAGCCAAGTCAGTCTCAGAGGACCAAGAGGCAGCAGTTTTTGGCAAATGAGGCCAAGAAGGACGCTACCAGCACGGTACAGGTTCTGCTGTAGCGGCACCAATAAATGCTAAGCACGCTTTACCTGGCCCCCAATCCTGATTGACCACGCCGAGGGGACACGTCCACTCTCTGCTTCCACAGAGTCGCCCTGCGATAGCTTCCCTAGTAGGAGTCAGGGTACTCGTCACCGATAGCACGAGAAAAAGCAGGGTACAAGCCAGCCAGGAGATGACAACCGACCAGCACACACAGCATCAGCGTGTGGTGCAGAGGGTACGATTATGTCAGTATTAGCTCCATGAAAGCAAGTGTAGCGCCTCGCGTTTCTTTGACTTACAATCTTCTTGCCTCACACCACTGCATAATATTTCTCTTTGCAAACTGCACATTCCGAGTAAAGATTTCTTGAGCAAATACGATTGTTTTCATCTGTCATCTTGCAACTGTATTTAAGGAAAAAATGTTTGGTGACTCCTTTACTTCCTTTTCCTTCCCCCATTCACTCTCCAAGTTTATCTTTCTCAGGGTTTAAGCCAATTACAGCTGTGACACCCTTCCCCTAAGCATCGCCCCAGCAGCCTTCACTCATAGACTGGCGTGAAGGTCACAGAATGGGAGGACTCTGCCACGGCCCCTCCCTGCAGTTTTCTCCCCAGATCTGAGATCTAATTGTGCTAGCCAGAAATTTATCCTTTTTGTATACAATGCCTGAATAATTTGTCTTTGGTATGGTACTGATTAAAAGATGAAAGAATTACATTCTAAATTTTGCAAATTCATAATATTCACAAATAATAATAATAATAAACCTTATGGAGTTAAAGTTCCATTTAAAAATATACTCTGAAAGACCTAGGAGTTACAAGGCCGATTTTGACAGACAGCTTCTACTGCCTTTGGCATTTCCCTAATGACCCGAGAACTGCCATTGACCTGCCAGCACATGTGGTAAAGTGACAGTCTGCTGATTTCTTCCCCTATTAAAATGTGGTGGGAGTAAGTATGAGGGAAGGGAGAGAGAGGGGGAAAGCAGGAAGGCAGGAAAGGGAAAGAATGAGGGGGAGGAAAGGAAAGCAAAGTGTGGTAGATAGAATAATGGCTCCCAAACATGTCCACTTCTAAATTCTCGGAACCTGTGAATATGTTATGTTACACAGCGAAGGAGAATGGAGGTGGCAGATGGAATTAGGACTGCTAATAACCTGACATTAAAATAAAGAGATTACCCTACATTATCCAAGTGGGCCCAGCAATCACCAGGGTCCTTAAACGTGGAAGAAGGAAGAAGGAGGGAGAGTCAGAGGAGATATGACCACAGAAGCAGGGTCCGAGACACTGTTGCTGGCTTTACAGATGGAGGAAGAAGCTACCAGTCAAGGAATGGGAGTGACTTCCCAAAGACGGAAAAAACAGGAGATGCATTCTTTCCCCTAGAGCCTCCGAAAGGAAGGCAGCCTTGCCAATACCTTGGTTTAGCCCAGTGAAACCTGTATTGAATTTCTGACCTACACAACACTAAGGTAATACATTTGTATTGTTTTAAACCACCAACTTCACGGTGATATGTGACAGCAGCAATAGGAAACTAATACACAAAGCAAGGAGAACAAGGAAGCATTTCTTGGTAACACCTGGGCGCCAGACACTGGGCTGGGGAAATTAACATGAGCTAGTTTGTTGAGCACTTGTGGTGCATTCTGGGCGTTTGAAATAGATTCTCTCCCAACTGAGCTCACTGGGCATTCAAGGAAGGAAATGGCCATTCCTGGGCAGAAACGCAAAGCCAAAGGTTAGGTGGATATTCAGATGAGAAAGGAGATCATGGATAGAAAATGAAAATTCTTGTTTGTGAGGTAGGAGTCGACGTGGAACATTACTGGAAAGAGCAGCGTGGAAAACCAGCCCCTTCATCTAACCCGTGTGGTACGGGAGAATTTGCCATGAGCTAGCTGGGCACTGGGAGAGATGTGGAGAGATGGGGACAAAGGAGACAGGGGCACTGCCCACAGGGAAGTCAGGCTCCCAGAGGTGCTAAACTCCAAGGAGGCCAGCGAGCTGCCACTCCACCTGCCTCTGATCGCTGGGGAGAATGTAAACTGGTGCAGCCATTTTGGAAAACAGCCTGTCAATCCTTTGGAAAGGTAAACATAGAGTTACCATATGGCCCAGCAATTCCACGCCTAGATATACACCCACAAGAAATGAAAACATATGTCCACACGAAAACGTATGCATGAATATTCATAGCAGCATTATTCACAATAACCAAAAGGTAGAAAAAAACCAAATTGTCCATCAACCAATGAATGGGTAAATAAAATCTGGTATATCCATAAAATGGAGTAAGATTCAGCCATAAAAAGGAATGAAGTATTGACCAGTGCTACGACATATATGAACCTTGAGAACTTTATGCTAAGTGAAGGAAGCCAACAGAAAGGCCATGTAGTGTATGATTCCTTTTATACTAAATTTCCACATAGGCAAACCTAGAGAGACAGACAGTAGGTTAATCCCTAATGCTGGGAGGAGGGATGAGAGTATTAGGGGCGATAGCTAAGGGATTCCTTTTGGGGGTGATGAAAATGTTCTGAAATTAATTGTGGGGGTGGTTGCACCACTCTGTGAATATACCAAAAACAAAAACAAAAACCATATACTTTAAATGGGTACATTGTATGGTATGTGAATTATATCTCAATAAAGCTGTTACAAAAAAGAAAGACAAGCAGGACCAGCATAAAACGCCCAAACCAGGATCAAGTCTGAACAGCGTCAAACACGGGCTGATGGTGGAAGCCACAAAGTTTTGTCTAAAACAACCCTCGTTACCAAAGGCTGCTGACTTTAAGACTCTTACCAAGGCTGGTAGCCAAGCCCCAGCCGGCAGACTTGTTTCCTCCTTAATCTGGGGCATGTGACAAAGCTGAAGTTGATGGCTGAGAGGTTCAGCTGTGTGGTCTCCCTCGGGGCCCCAGGATTCTGTCACTTTTGAGCCCATGGGAGGTCAGTTCCTGGGGTGGCTCCCAATGGAACTGCCTTACACCTCATCTGCAATAAGCTTCTCAACATCTCTGCTATTCAGGAATTGGGACTGTGGGGACCTTGCTGAAATGGTGTTGAGTTTATAGTACTAATAGAAGAAAAGTGTGCCAGTGGCCCCCTTTCTGGCTACTTTTGAAAGTTCCAATGCTTTTCGACCACCAAAGAAGAAAGAGGAGGAATGAGTAGGAGGGGGACACTTGTGATCACAATGTACCTGAGGGGTTGTTTTTGTCACTGCCTGAGGCTGCACTGGACGGGAAGCTGCTGGAGGGCAGGCCCTATGCCCACATGTTCACTGTTCTGCCCCAGCTGTTCCAGTGTCTGGCACATAGTATGCTCTCAAAAATCCTGATTGATTAAAGCAAAGGAGTAAAGACTGGCAGATAATGTAAAATTCTGGTCCTTTTTCTCTCCTACTACCTTTAGTCTATGGATAGAAATTTATTTTTCAATCATATGAATTATGACACCCCCCCCCCCAGCAAAGCAAAAGATTCAATGGACAGTTTAAGAGTATATGTGTTATTTTTACTTTGGTGTCCTTCCTTATAAGGACAAGAAGGGCAGCTGACAATCAGATGGGCTGAGTGTCCCTGGGTTGGGATGGAACCCGCTGATCCCACAGAAAGAGCCAGAAGGCCAGGGCAAGATGTCAGTTCTCTTAGCAACTGAGCTTTTGGGAAGAGAAAGGACCAGAAATGGGGGTGTACGCATGCTGGTACCAAGGTATTTTAGTTGGGATTGCTCTTTTGGGTGGTTTTAAAATATATCTACAATCCTTCCTTCAAAAAGAGGGGCATAATTCCCCTCCTTTGAATGTGCGTTGGACCTTGTCATTCATTTTTAGATAATGTGGAGGAGATGACAATGCGTGGCCTCTGAGGGCTGACTGTGGTTGGCTAAATAATGTCCACATCCTAATCCCTAGAACCTGAGAATGTCACCTTAAATGACTAAAGGGACTTTACAGGTGTGATTAGCGGAGATGATCCTGGATTTTCCAAGTGGGCCCTAAGTCATTACAAGGTCCTTAGAAGAGGAAGACAGAGAGGATTGAACGAATAAAGAGGAACCCACAAGCCAAGCAATGAGGATAGCCTCTAAAAGCTGGAAAAGGCAAGGACACAGTCTCCCTGGAGCCTCTCTACAGTCTCTCGAGGGAAGTGGGCCCTGCCCACCCCTTGTTTAGCCCAGTGAAACTGACTTCAGACTTCTGACCTACAGCATGGTACAATAATAAATTTGTGTTGTTTTAAGCCATCAAGTTTTGGGCCATTTGTTAGAGCAGCCACAGAAAACACATTGGTCATAAGTCATCAAAGTCATTGCTGCTGCCACCTTGTTCCCTTAGACCATCCCAATGCCAGCTGCCATGTTGTGAAGACACTCGAGAAGCATCAAAGCATACATTTTCACACCAGCGACCACTGCAGGTTACATTAGGAAGCTGGCATTCAAGGTAGATTGTGCACCTCAGCCTCATCCCACTGAGGAAGGACGCTGGCGTGCATACACCGACTCCCATCGGTCACTGGGAAGGACTGTCCCTGCCATGGAGGGCGGGGAGGATGCCAATTTCTCCAAACTGCCAGTCTGATGGAGTGGACTCTGGTGGAAAGGGGAAGGCAGGTAAAGACATGCAGGTTCTGGCCGTGGAAAGTCAGGAGGGCTGCCACCGAGATGGTAAGGACAAGGGGACGTGGACAGGGTCTGGTACCCTCTGCTCCACCAAGCGATTCGGGGAGGGGGGGGATGGCAGAAGGGGAGTGACCGCATCAGAGTCTTCAGAAGGATGAGTAGGTGGTAAGAAACCCAAATGTGGATGGACTGTACCATTACTGCATTCCAGCTGTGCACTAGCAGTTAATATGCAGAACCCCTAATTCTACAGCACAGGGAGGAGGGGCCGGGGGAGAAGTCCCATCACTCCCATTATGAGGATGGAAATGTTGAGGCTCAGAGAGTTTAAGAGGATTTTAAGAGGCTTGTCTAAGGTTACCCTAGACTGGTGAGCACAAATGGGAGCTTACAAGGGAACAGTCTTTCAAGCAATAACAGCTCCCGTGTGTCTCCCAACAGTCCGCGCCCTTTCGGATTCACACCTCATGCACATCAGTGTCATGCTACTGTACTTCCAAGTGTCATTTACCACTCCACCTGCCTCTGATCGCGTGTGCACACACGTGTGCATCAGCACACACACTCTGTGGTGTCACTGATGTCACAGAGAGGCCCTTCCATACAGCAGGCCCACATGGCCTTGTCTTTGGAAGTTTAACCAGCTTATACGGAAGCAAATATTTGAAGTTTACCAAACATACACCAAGTAAAATCTAAGTCAATCCAAAGTGACTAAACACTGCGTTAGTCCAAATACATGTTTCCAAAAGGTCACAGCTGGTGTAATTATCCATGCTAGACTTAGCGTGCATTCAGCTGTGTGTTGAAGACTGCCAAGAACTGCAATACATTCAGAATCCTTAAATAAGAGTCACCTTGTTTTCAGAAAATGCTCGGTTAAATCAGGCTTGGGCGAGGGGGTGTTGTTGGGGCAAGCCTATTAGAATCTAATGACATTTTGAGAAAATGTATAGGAAAACTTCTTTGGAAAAGGAATAGAAATACATGTCAGACCCAATTTCTCATAATATGTGGGTTGAGCCTTTTTTCTTCAAAGAAAATAAGTCCTGACAAGTATAACAACAGAAGAACACAATGACAAAATGAGCAGCCCAGAAGTCGCTCAACAGGAGGAAAAATGCAACCAAAATGCAGGCTAACACGGTGACCTCAGAGAACTGTGACCTGGGTCAGAGGGAGGTGACCTCAGAGAACTGTGACCTGGGTCAGAGGGAAGGACCAGCGGCAATCATCAGTCATCCCCCCAGCCTTTGGATTCAATGGGCAGAGCCCTGGCTCAAGCTTCCCATCTCAGTGAGCATGCGACTTGTGCTGGAGTGGTGGTTGTTAAACTGCTTTCCATGGTGTCCTAGAGTAATGTGCTGGAGCCTTGGGAATTGCCCCAGGAAATGGTGAGCCAGGCAAGGCTGGGGGGTGCCCAGCTTCCCGCCTCACGCTCGCCTGAGCAGCTCCTCTCTTATCTGCTTTACAGCTTGGACTTCTACCTACGATTTTGCTTCTACTGCTACTAAATAGATATCCAATTTGAAAACTACATAGTTATCTACAGAGTTTATATAATGTGTGAGGCTCATGCCAGCCCTCGTGCTCGGAGACGAAATTACGCCCTGAATACCTATCTGAAGACGTGGAGGCCAGGGCTAGAGAACCAGGTCTAGATGTAGGAGAACTACAGTTTAGACTGCGGAGCCTGGAGCTCAGAAAAATCTGGAAAACAACGGGGGACAAAGAACATTTGTCAGTTGCGCATGCTCTGTCCCTCCCCAGGGCCCAGGAGACTTGGGGGGAGGGGCGGCTGCATTCTCTAGGACACCTGAGATTATCTCTGGGTGAGAAGGGAGCTACTGAAGGCATTGATCTCTGATCCAAAGTCTGCCCATTTTCTCCTCGGCCAGAGGAAAAAAACGAATCAAACATTCAGGACATGGTGAGGCAGTTCCACAATTCAAGGACCCAAAGGATGCCCTGCAAACTTTCCTTCTAGAATTCAACCAACTCCAGGACAGCCGATGCCAGCATAAGTAGAAATGAGGTCAGGGACGGGGTACCAACAGGACTTAGACTGAATCTGTAATGTTTTACCTTTTAAAAAAAAAGAAAGAGCTAAACTCCCTGGGGCAGTCTACTGAGGTAGCAAAGAACACAGATTCCCTGAAGCCACGCTCCCTGAGCTCAAACACAGGATCCTGCTTGCTAGCTACGGCCCCTTGGGCAAGTGACCTCGTTAGTCCCCAGTCTCTTTGCCTGTAAAATGATGACACAGAGTACCACTGTCAAACCGTTGAGTTAGAAGTGAGTTATGCCATGTAAGTCCCCTACGTGAACAATAGCTATTGTTATGGATATGGCGAACTACTAACATTTCTTAAATAGTGGAATTGGCACACAGCTGTTCATTATAATGCTTTTTATGTTTGAAACAATTATAGTTAAAAAAAAGAAAAAAGAAACTTACCCCCAACCAAAGGCATATTCCTTTGGTTATATCCCCCTCACAAGGAAATTAACCCTTATGAAACCACCAAAGAAATGTGTAAGAGGAGGACAGGGGACATATATGTCGTAGAGCCACCAGCACCAGCATCACCTGGGAATTTGTTAAGAATACAAGTTCTTGGGCCTCGCCCCAGACCCACTGAGTCAGGAACTCTGGGGCTGAGGCCAGGCAGTCTGTGTGGATACGCCCTCCAAGGGAGTCCGATGCTGGAGGCGAGAATGCAATAGGCCCAAAGGAAGAACCGCATGGCCAGAGGTCCCAAAGTAACCCCTGCAGCTGAATGGCTCTGATCTTGATGCTACCACTGGCTGGGGCGTCTTTAGTGGATCACCGGGGAATCAATCCACTCTCCCTAATAACCCTATTAACTGCTCACTGGTGGAGCTGGGAGAACTAGTTTAGCAGGTAATTGCAAATGTCACTTTTCCCAGCCCTCCTTGGTAGGGTGGACTGGGCCTACCTAAGATGATGGGGACCCTTCTTGCAAACTTGTCCTGGTAGAACAATATCTAAACAAAATTCCAGAATATTCCATTATCCATTCAAAGAGATCGTAACCTTTCAATTTCTCTCAGCGCTCCTGCATCCCCAGCTCTCCCCAACGACCTCCAGCAGGGTATGCTACACAGGTGCTAGCAGGAACCGTTGAACCTTAAATGTAGCTTAGGGCAGTAACATTTGGCCCTCCCACTCCCATCATGGCATTCCCAGACAGGGACTTTCCAAAAGTGGTTCTTAGAAATATAAGAGAACGATCAAACATCTATATAAAAGCATCTTTGTAAATTGTAAAATAGAGTTGAAAAAATCATGGGGTTTGTTCTACAATGGGGTATATACTGAAAATGTATCATCAGGGTAGAAGTTGAAAACAAAGACAAATTATGGGCATATTCTCCTGGTTAAGAGTAGCAAGAAATGATGGTTTGGGATGACCAAGTGCCTTTATCAGTGAATCCTGGAGAGCTGCCCAATAAATATTTGTTGAGTGAATCAATAAAATGGGCCATTCACAGTACACATCTGTGCCTTATCTCTCTAATTCTCTCTCTCTCTCTCTCTCTCTCTCTCTCTCTCTCTCTCTCTCTCTCTCTCTCTCTCTCCCTCCCTCTAACAAGGCCCTGCGGATCTGCCTAGGCCTGGGCATGAAGTCATTTCCTTTCCTAGGAAGGTGCACATTTTGAGACATCAGTCTTAGCCCTTCTAGCTGCTACAAAATTTTTAAAAAGGAGAGCAAAAAATATGCAAAGATAGAAGAGCCAACCTCCGGAACAAGCGGTGGGGAAAGGGAGCATAAAAATAAAGTGGTATTCACTGAGCAATAATGAAACTCAACTTCCTTCTAATAAAATTAATGATAATGAACTTCTGATCTAGAGAACTGGGCTGCCTGTGCCAGTGCAAGGACTCCAGGGGTGGAATCTCAAATGTCAGCAAAGTGAACTACAAAGAAGGACCTTCCGTGGATCAATCAGGGTTGAAGTACTAGATGGAAGGAGTAAGTGGCTAATAAAAGGGATGTTCTACTGACCTCTGACGCAGGAGGGAGGAGATAATGAGATAAGTAAAGCTGGTGAGGATAATAAGACCATAATGACGGCCAAGTTCAAACGACTGACTGTGTATTAGAGAACCCTCGGATAACGTGGAGAGAAAGGAAAAATCTGGTCTCTGGAAGTGAATGCTGCCGCCACGCTTGAGATGCTCCGTTACATCTCCCTCAGACAAATGTGAAAATAAAACCATCACAATGGAAGTTTCTAAAACGTGAAGGTGGTGCTCGTGATTCCATATGCTAAAACGGGAAGGCAGAAAGAAGCAAAGCCTCATCACCAGGAGAAAACTACTGTGCTCAGAAGGCATGCAATAGTAATTTCAAACAGCAACTATGTGGCCACCACGGGGGGGACTTAGTGAGCTTCTGTCAAGCTGGTGAGGTTGGTGCTGTGCATTCTGGGATGTTTAAGAAACACACACACATTCACGCTCACTCACAAGAGTTCCCCCTCGGAAAGATAAAATGCCGCAAATTTACAAGTTGATTCTTTGTAAATGTGGGAATTCAGGATCCGATGATAAGGCAGCAAAAAAAAAAATAAATGTATTAAAGGCAGAGCATTTGGTTAGGGACGAGCACACAGTCTCCCTTGGCATCTGGAGCCTTTGGGTTTCTTCTGTAGCATGATTTACATAATTGTTCGCTTAATCTCTTGGGTGAAATAAACGTATGGCAGCTTTACTACACTATTGATTCAAATTATTACTGTAATGACGGAGCTATCCAGGGAGTTGTCACCGAGTTTCTCGAGCCGGCCTGAAGGCTGTCGGGTGCATGAATAAGGAGCGCTCCAGAAAGGAAGTCCCTCCTTGTGTGTCAGAATCACTTGATGGCACCTCTGGGCTTCAGGCTTGGGACCCTGAACTTGGGCCTGGCTGTTATTTACATTTGTAAATGGCTCCTTTTATTTGTAGATTTGTACAATTACATTTGCAAATCCCGCCCCCCCCCCCCCGTTGAATAGCTCCTCAAATTAATTTGAATATGCTGTGGAATCCTGCTGGGACCCTCACCGACACACCTGGCCAGGGACTGGACTCAGTCTCTCAGTAGCTGAGGTTCCTGAGCCCTCTACCCACTGATTGCCTCTGGAGGCAGGAAGATTATTGAAAGGTAGGAAGCTCAACGTGTTTCCTGTGTTGCTAACGTTGCTGTTGTTTTCATTATTACTATTACTATAAACATCATTCATGGGTTAGAACTTCTACTGCTTCTCAAAGTTTGGATATTGGATTGGAGTCGGCCTCCACTTCCCACAGGACACAAATGCTAAAGGTCTCCGAGATCACAACCCCATGCATCCTTGAGGCTTCTATTGGCTCCTTACACAGCCTCCATGGTCCTTAACCTGGATTCCTGGCCTTGGGCGAAAAAACAGTATTCTGAAAAGCCTTACTGATCCCCAGTTTCTTGGTCCAACTGGTAGCAGAACTCTAGGACTATTCCAGGACAATCCCAGCTGCCCAGAGAACACAGGTTTATGTGCGAGAGGATATCTCTGATTAAGGGAGGGGATGCAGCTCTCCCCTTTAAAGCAGGATTTTCGGGATCATTGTCAAACCATGTAAAAGCCCAAAGCCTCAATCATAGGCCTCTGCCCTTCTAACTGATCACACACCCCAGTCTGCTCTTCTTTCCTCCTAGAAAGTACACCCTTTTGTGAGTGATTAAATAAACCCCCTAACCTGCTTCCAAGATTAGGAAGAGGTTATTCCTATTTAACTGTCTACAATGCACCAGAAATTGCTGAGAGCACGGGGTTCAAAATGCAGGCCTGCCTCCTGATTCTCTCTCCTTACGCTCTGAGATTACACGTCTGCTGTAAGAAGTAGCATGACCCCTGGTACTGGGGTTAAGCATGCACATTCTTGAAGACAAAACATATTTTTTCATGTAGCAGAGGTCATTTTTGTAAAGTTAAAAGCAAGCATCAAGTGGAATCATTTTTTTTTACCAAACAGGAAGAAGCTTATAGGATAAAAATAAAAAGTGGAGAAAATAAGAATTCATTTACTAAGCCAGTCTTCTGATTTTTTTCTAGCTTGTTTAAATATTTGTGATTCCAACATGGGGTCCTACTCTTCAAGCTCAATGATTCCGTGGAGTTGATCCTGCAACACAGTTATCAATGTGACCTGTTGCCATGGAAACAATGGTGCAATCGCATCCCCAGCACAGTGACTTTTTGGTGACTTTAGGAGAGTTAGTGTCTAGTTTTGAAAAATCTAATTCTGTCATTGAATAGCTGTGTGCCTATTAGAACTGAGCTGCTTGTGCCCAGAGAAAGGACTCCAGGGTGGAATCTCAATTGTCAGCAAAGTGAACTACAAAGGACTTTAAGGGGATCAATCAGGGTTGAACTACTAGACAGAAGGAGTAAGTGGCACATTAGTGTACCTCTCTGAGCCTCAGTTTTCTTGTCTGAAAAATTGAACTAAGGATAACAGCTCTAAGAGTTTTTATATAAATCAAATAGGATCATCTGGGTGAAGTGTTTGGTATGTTTTTCTGGCACATATGTGCTCAGTCAATGTTAGGTGTTTCTGTTGTTATCATTATATACTAGGAAGTCAGACCAACGTCATTCATTCATAATCTCCTTTATTTATTTCACAAATAATCATTGAGCTTCACTCTGTTGCAGACACTGGTTTAGATACTAAAGATAAAATAATTGGCAAAGTTCTGCTCCCATGAAGCTTACGTTCCAGTGAAGGAAATAGACAATTAAGAGTAAACTAATATATGTATATGAACTGTTCCATCTGGTAGTGATAAATGCTGTGAAGAAGCTTACAGCAGGGCAAGAGGAGAAAGGGGGGGGGGTTAGAGGGGCAAGGTGAGCTATTTCAGATAGCATCCTCTCTGGGGAGGAGACACTTGGAGGAGAGACCAGGAAGGCATAGGCAGGACAAGCCTTGTGGATGTGTGGGCAAGAGCAAGGGCAGGGGGTGAGCGGTAGAACAAGTAGGCTAGTGAGATGGGGGGCACAGAGAGACAGGGAGCGTACTCATGGGTCTTCCTGTTAGGAAGCAAACATATTTGTGCATCCTGGATTTGTGAGGGAGTTAGAAAAGGAGGTGGTCAGAGCTGTAACAGGAAACAACAGAGTAAAGCGATGGAGAAAGAAAGCCCCAGAGTGTAAGAGAATCTCAACTCTACCACTTACCAGCTCTCAGAGCAGCCCCCAACCAGCAGGGGAGCTTATTAGAAGTGCAGATTCTCAGTCCCTGCCCCAGCCCTGCAAGTCAGAAACCAGGTCCCTGGGTGATTCATAAACTCATTCAAGTCTGAGAAGCACTGGCCTAGGACTTGTTACCTAACCATTCTGGGTTTCAGAAATTCCATCTGCAGAATGGTTATTATAACAGTAACTCTATCATAAGGTTATTGTGAATTTTAAATAAGCAGGTGACCAGAAAGTGCTCAGCCCAGTGCCTGAGAGATTGGGATTATTCAATAAATCCTCGTTTTTGCATTTGATCCCCGGTGGGTTAAAACACACGAGGATGCTAGGTCCTGAAGGTCTGAATTAAAGAGGGTGAAATCCCTGCATCCTTTATGAAGCCCCGTGAGAACCCAAGAAGCTAAGGGAATGTCCCCTAGGCACTCCTGGGACCTGTCACTGGGGCTTGTTGACTTCTCCAAGCCCCCCACTGGAAGCTGCACAGGAGGACTGGTGCCCTATCTGGAGACTGCTGGCTTCAGAAAGACCCATCCCATTGGTTATATAACGAAGGCCATCTTCACATGTGAAGACAGCACGAGAGCCCTGTTAGCAGCAGCACCTACATGAGAGTCAGGTTTCTGACAGTGGAAAAGGTTTGCAGGGACCCACACACACTACTTGACCTGGTTCCCCCCACACACACATACACCATGGTTTTCCTCCATGGGAAACTAGCTGGCTCTGGAGATGCTCAAACCTGAATATTGGCTTGGATACCACGGTATTTCCAAGCGCAAGAGATTGTTTCTCTAGCCAAGATGGCAGCTGTCAAATCCACCTCATTCCCAGCTGCGTTACTAGAAAACTCCAAACCACAATTGTGTAGAATAGCAAAATCTGTTTATTAAATATGAGCTTGTTACTTTCAATTAAGCACCCTTGGCAACTATAATAGAGTAATTGAGCAGTCAACTCTGCAGGCAGACTCTCTGCTTCCCAACCCTGTTCAGTCCTGCCATGCCCTGGCTCCAGGGACCTGAGCTCCTTCTACAAACCTCCTTAAAGTTCAGGTTCCTCATCTGAAACTTGGGGGGGAGGGGTGACAAGAGGATTCACTTTGCAGGGGTGTCGTAAGAATTAAACCAGATAACACATGCAAAGGATCTTTCTGTCCCTAAAGACACTAAACATTCTAAAAACGTCAGCAGTCACCATCGTTGATTTCATTGTCTGCATTTCCACTTGTGTTTTGTGCTCAGTCAGAGGAGCAACTTTCTCAGAGAGATGGGGCCCATTCGTCAGCTAAGAGAATATGAAGAGTCATATTCTCCCAGTAGTAGGGACAAAACATTGATAAAACTGAACTGGGGGGATCACAGTGAGAATGAAGGGAAGCAGACAATTGAGAAGATACTTCTGAAATAGGGGCGATAGGACTTTGTGCCGTCTGGAGTGCAGGCGTCAGGACAAAGAGTTAAGGTTTCTCATGTACACTCGTACATGGATGGGGATGGCATTCCATTCCACAAAGCATGTAGAGAAAAAGTTCATGAAAAAGGATAATGGGTTTAAAGTCAGGTTGTAAACATCGGGGAGTACATTCTCAGCACAAGATATGTATAGTTCTGGGGTGGCTTCAGTTGAGCTGCTTCTTTTCCTGGGCTTCACCTGTCTTAGGTGAAAAGGAAAAAAAAACAAAACACCAGTATTGTCTCCTTCTCATCCTCCTATTGACCTCTTGGTGCTGTACCTCAACTGCCTCCTATTAGCTATCTGTTTATCTGATAACTATTTATTGAGCACCTACTATGTAGATTGGGGGCACAATAGAAAACAAGACAGAATAGGCTCCTGTCCACATAGAACTTACTTTCTACTGGGCGAGACAGACAGGAAACAGGATGCATTCAGATTGCAGTTAGCGATATGCAGGAAGTTATTAGGCTGAGGTGGAAGGCGACAATTTCAGGGAGGGTGATCAGGGCCTGCCTCTCCGACGGGGTGGTGGTTACATTGAGGGACTAATGGGAAGCAAGTGGCCATCCAACTAGCCATGGAGACAGCCTGGCACAGGGAAGAATGAGAGCCAAGACCAGAGTAGGCCGTACGCTGGCTTCCCTGCCACCCCAGCATGGCGCTTAATGGCAGCTGGAAGCACCTACCTAGCCCTCACTCTGTACCTTTTACTTGGTAGCAAGAGGCACCGGTGCTCTCAGGTTTTTCATCTCTCCTCTCAGGGAGGAAATAGCAATTTGCCACTAGCAAACACCAGTATGGGATGGGGGGAACTAACCGGCCCAGGAGTTAGAACTCAACATGGGGGCAGGGAAACCTATTGGATTTAGAATGCATTTGCTCAGAAAAGTGGCGCTATGTATCTAGAGAGGGTTCCAACGGAACTGAACAATAAAATAGCAATTATGTGTTGAGTCCCCAGGTGGAATTACACGTACGGAAGAGGAAAGACTCTCAGCCCTGGCGCGGCCCCCGCCTCCCCCATGCTCCCTTAGCACCTGGAGTCATACCACCTCTTAGTCATTCTCACATTGGATTGCTTTGCATGCCACTCTCTCCTCACTGGGATATGAACTGTTGGCGGCAGAAACCATGTCCATTTTGTCTTACTGACTGCAGCTCACGGTACATTAGCTGCTGCGCTGATTTCACTCAAGCAAATGTTGGAGAAATGAATGCGTGCACACGTGTGTGAATGAATGCATCAACTCAATCCGACTGATACTTGGTTAGTAGCTATTATGTACAGGTATTCCTCCAGACGCTGATGCTACAGCAGGAAGCAGAACAGAAAAAGAGAAAAAAAGAAAACATCCTGACCTCGCGAAGCTGCTTGGTAGTGGGAGATGGGGCACACGGGCAATAAAAGCAACATGAGGATGTCAGGGTGAGTGGTGTAGAGTGGATGAGGGTGCAAAGGGCATGTGAGAAGGCCGGCGGGGGGGGGGGGCGGGGGGGGCACGGTGTGAGACCCAGTAAGCCTCCTTAGGATTTGGCCTTGACGCTGGCAGAGATGAAAAGCCAACATGGTGCTAGCTCAGAACAAAGGATGATATAATCTGACACATTTTTTAAAGGATCAGGGAAACTCAGCTTGGTATTAGAACTGAGGCTAAAGTGTCCTTCCTGTCTAGTTCTAAGCAGCAAAAGAGAAGCACCTCTTCCCAGAGCAAGAATCAAAGAAGCAGGTGTCCGAGGCTCTCTCTGGGAGTCACGCAGACAGAAGGCTGTCTGGACAGTGCTCTAGAGGGACGGGCTTCGGAGCTTAACCTGCCACGTGAGCCAACAATATCATTTGTCTCCTCACTCATCTGTCCCCCAGGTTTACTGAAATATACTGGACATACATAACATTGCATTAGTTTAAGGCGTACAACATAATGATTTGACGTATGTATATATTGCGAAATGATTACCACTTACAAGCTTAGTTAATACCCATTGCCTCACGTCGGTCATTGTTTTTACAAAGTTTTTGTTTCTTGTGATGGGAACTCTTAAGATCTACTCAGTTAGCAACTTTCAAATAGACAATGCAGTGTTTTTATCTATAGTCACACTCATTCATGACAGATAAACACGGAGGGCCAGGCGTGGCAGCCTGGAAGGTGCTCATTGCCCAATCTCAGCCTCAGGCTGAGGGTCATTTCAGAGGCCAGAGCTCTCTGTCGGGATTTCTACGAGCACACAGAGACTAATGAGGAGACAGAATTTGTCTGGGCTGTAAAGACTGCTCTGCAAAAATCCCTTTTCAGCAGCTGTGGCCCAGCCACGCAGGAGCTAGCGACATGCGGGCGCCATCAGCCACCGTGAATCCGAAGGGATCTCTCACAGCTGCAACTTTCTGCCCTCCAACAAGCAAGTGCTCCTTTCTCTTCATGCCCACAGGCTAAAATGGAAGTCTTAAGAACGTCCCACGCCCCTTGGTTAGTGGTCTCTGAGCCCTTCTTCTTGTCCTGCCCTCTCTTCATCTGCTGTAAGAGGTCCCTGGATTCACCGCCTACCTGCTGTCTAATTGATGTCCTTCAGACTTCGTGTTTGTGTTCTGTCTCTGCTGGTCAGAGAGAAATCTCCACTTCCTTCTCTCTGGATTTCTCTAGAAGCAGCAGGAGTCCATGTCCTCACACCCTGTCACAGGCACTTCCTGTGTTTGCCCCCCAGCTGGACTTTCCTTTGGGCAGAAGCCCTACAGCCTGAGTCCCTGAGGCTTGGGAGGGGCCGACCTCCCTCTCCTTGAGGGATGTCAGTGACCTAGGCCTGGCCAATCAGAATCACAGTGATGGACTCAGGTACATGCCGGGCCCACACTGGTCACCCCGGGATATCTGCAGGTGTTATTTGGGAAAGGGTGTTCTTTGCTCTTACCAGGATTGCTAAAGTGGACAAGTAGAAGCCTGTAGCCCCAACTCAGGGAAAGTCTGCCTGTGAACAAGGTCATCACAGAAGAAAACAGAGCTAAAGGTATGAAGAGGGGCACCTTCTAGTCAGGTCGTTAGAACACTTGGACCTAGCCGAGCCTGGAGCCAGTGCTGCCCTGGACTCGTTAGGTACAGGACTCGTTAGGTACAGGACTTGTGTGTTGCCTGTGGCTACTGTCAGTAATTACCACAAACTTGGTGACTTCCAACAACACACCCTTATTCTCTTATAGTTCTGGGGGTCAGAAGTCTAAATTCAAGGTGTGGGCAGAGCTGCGTTCCTTCTGGAGGCTTCCGGGGAGAATCTGTTTCCTCATCTTTTCTAGCTTCTTGAGGCTGCCTGTGTTCCTTGGCCCCTGGCACGTTTCACATCACTCCACCCTTTCGATTCCATCCTCACATCTCCTCCGTCTGTCATCAAATCTCTGTCTTTCCCTTCTCATGACCCTTGTGATTACAATGGGCCCACCCAGACAATCCAAGATCATCGGCTCATCTCAAAATCCTTAATTAAATCAAAACTGCAAAGCCCCTCTCATCATTTAAGATACCATATTCATGGGGACACCTTTAGGTGCCATTACTCAGCCTGCCATAGAAGCCAATGAATTCCCTTTTGTCTTTGGGACAGTGTAGGCTGGAAAACCATCACTTACAATGGAACGCGTCCATATATGTATTCCAACATCTGCAACATCACCTTGCTTCTGGGGAACTCACAAACACTGGAATTCAGTTTATCCAATCAGGGTTCTCATTTCTTTGTATCTTTTCAGTATTTTTAACTTCAGCTGACAGTACAGAGTGCAGGTTAGGAATGCAGATTTTGGATTCCGACAGCTTGGGTCTATATCCTGACCTTCCCACTTACTAGTTAAGCCTTTTCAACTATAATCCTTTTGATCTGTCAAATGGAAATACTAAAAGCACCTGCTTCAGACAGTGATTGTAAAAATTAAATGAGATCACGAATGCACCGTGCTAGCAGTACAAGGTCACTCCTCAATAAACAATGCTCTTTCCACGAGGATTGCAGACATGATTTCTTTCATCTGTCATTACAATAATTTTACATACAATGTGTCTCTATTAATTGCTACATTTTTATTTCTCTCCTTTAGAAATGGCTCCAGACTTAGAGAATGAACCTCAGTGGATCTTCACACCAACATCTTTATTTTAAAGGTGTTGTCCAGCACTTCCACAGAACAGACAATTAAACCAAATAGTTGCAAGTCGGCCATGCATTCCCCCCTAGATTCTCTCCCTTTATTGCTAACATCTCTGCCTCCAGAGTGACCCTATCCCATCCCTGCGGGATATGTTTATCACCTACTCTGGACAGAGTCTTCTTCATACCTGTGTAACTTTGTTCTTTCCCTTGGCTTATCTAATAATGGTGATTTTTCATGTTCTTACAGAAAATGTGATTGTTCCTTCTGTCAAATTCCACTCTCCACTGAAAGCTCCCCTTCAACTCTGCAGAAATGATTTCAGCCTGGCACTCTCTGGGCATTGCATTTGTGCATGGGAGGCTACCCTGGATAGAGACATGGGGTGTTTTGGAAGTCGGTGGTCCATGCCTCAACAACATAACAGGACAATAGGCGGTGGCCTTACTGAGCGGTTCAAGGCTGGTGAATTGCCGACTGGCAACGAGCAGTCACCAGTCACCAACAAGCAGTGACAAGTGACACCTACGCTGTGTGGCTCATGGAGACTGATGTCTCTGTGTGCTTTATACCCCAGATGCAGACTAACTGGAGGAAACATACAGGAATTTCCCAGAGACAGGTCAATTGATGCTGAATTTTCACCTGGCCACCAACCTATCCCAGCGTCCAATCCACCAGCTCTTTCTTCTCCCCTCCGTGAAGAATTTCTTTGGCATTTATCCCTGCATATTTAAGAATATTTTTTAATTTTTTTCACATAATTAATGAAAACATACTTGTGAAAGATGTGTTCATTTCTACCCATCCAGCTAGTAAGCCCTATACTGTTTATTGAGGTAGAGAGCAGAAATCTCTTCAAGTCATGGAAGGAATAAGATTGGTTTCTCCCTTCTAAGCTTCAGATTGGTCTAAACCACCATGATAATTCCCTCCCCCTTTGCCAGCAATTGTTGTAGGCATGGGCACATAACCAACATCCACCCAATGAGACATGAGGAGAAAACAGCTTCTTTCTATTCACTGATAAAATAGAGCCTCAGGAAGAGAAAGTCTTTTTGTTCCCCTGCCTTTCTACTTGGGATGCAGGACTGATGTTTGGAGCAGTGGCAACTGTTTTTTGCCCATGAAGTAAAGTACAAAAGTAATCTTAGAGACACAGAACCCCACTCTGACCTCCCTGAGCTGCTAAACCAATTTCTTGTTACGTGATATATTTTAGTGCCTTTATTATTTAAGCCACTATTAGTTAGGCATTTTATTACTTGCAGCTGAATGCATTCTAAATGATACACAATTTAACTCTTCATTTTCTAGTTAGAAGGTTAAACAAAAATTAACCCTCCATGTGCCTTCCTTAAAAACTGTATATGGATATGGTGGCAGCATCAGCCCTTTTATTGCATAACTTTTTTAATGAAGTCAAGTGTTACGAAGTCCCCAAATTGTGGTTATGTCTCTTTGGGTGCCCAGTTCCCCCAATGAGTTGACTGAACAAGGCCTTTACCTCCCCTAAGCAGACTATTGAGTGCATTGTTGGGTTCTTTTGATTATCTCCCTCCCTCTTTTCCTTGTCTTGGCCATGCAGCAAGGTGTCTTGATCACAGCTTGCTATGTAGAAATATACAGAAGGCAAGAAAAAAAAAAATCCTAGAATTCTCAGCTGTGTAGTACGAGGAAAGCCCAAGGATGGAGCTGATTTTAAGGGAAGATGAGAGAAATAGAAACAGGAAACATATTTCCCATGGACATGGCTAATCAAAAATAGCAGTTAGCTTTTTTTTTTTTTTTGAAAGAAGATATTTTATTATAATTCTATAAAAAATAAATACAATTCCATAAATCAGATGTGAGTTCTTAAACAAGGGCATCCATAATTATTCAAACATTCTAGCTGGGAGAATTACTGACTCACCATTTATGAAAAAAGCTGAAGGAGTATTCACAATGGTGGGAATCAGACAAATAGGAAAGACTATGAGAAACTTACTCTGCCGAAGTTATTAACAATATCATCTCTAACTTAGATGGAAAACAGATCAGTTTCCACTTGTTGGCATGAGTAGTGATGCACACTTGTATTGCTGTTTCTTGGCTTGTGCTAGAAGCATCTGTGATTGTGCTAATACTTGCTGTACTTGGATCAATGAAATTGGGTACAAGAAAGGTAGAACAGGCTTAAGGGAAAAGCTTAAGGAAAATTCTATGTGGCTCTCTAAGACTGATCTTCATAGCATATAGGATTTATTCTCTTGACCTGAGTTAGGCAACTGGGATTCCTGGCTCTGCATCATCTTATAAGGACTCTTCATTGTTCTTGTTTTGGTCATAATCGTCACGGGGCCGGTTTGTTGTGTTTTATCCAGAGTCTTAAATGCTTCTGCACAGCCTACTCAGATGATTGTGATGATATCAGAGCAGCAAGGTCAAGATTTGTGATACTGTTGACTATAGACAACTAAGCAATCCCCAGGCAATGAAGATATCTACTCTTTCCTGAATTGGTCAACTTTCTTTTTTTTGTCTTTGTAAACCTTTATAAAAATGGTAGCTTAATCACACAGTTTCCACTTCAGACTGTAACTAACAAATGACTTTTTTTTTTTTTATGTTGGCCTTGCGTCTGATAAGAAAACTAGAAATCTGAATATAAGTTTGTCAAGGGACAAACTGGGGGTCACTGGGTCAGAGGAAGTACTTGACCTAAGGCCTAAATATTTTACAGCTTCCAAAACTATAAAAGGCATATCTACAAAAAAATGTTAAAGAGCACAATAATACTTAAACCTGAAATCTAAAATGCTTGACTGAGTATCAGCTCACAAGCAAGAGTCTGGTGGAACAGCCGCTAGAAATCAGATATTCCACAGAAAGGAAACTTCTAGAAACATGGCCACAGGTTTTCCAAGGCAGATACAAGTAACCACTAAGAAACAGGCCTGTAGTCTGTATCTCAAAAGGCCTCACAGAGTAGAACTCATTCCCTTCGTGAATTTACTAGCATCCAAGGGCTGACACCCTCAGTCTTACAGGCTCAGAAAGCTGATTTTTCAAGCACAGAAAGATCAGTGGATCTTTCCATCTCTCAGATGAGAAATTGAATCACTAAAGCTTTATGAGACATGTTATAAAACTGGAATGTCAACATATTAATGTGAAATAATAAATTACGGGCATAGGAACTTTAAAAAGTTCTCCTAATTAATTTAGTCTCTTTGTAGAGCCCAACTTACAAGGAGGGGAAAGTCTATTTTATCTGAAAATTTAATGCAGTCAGAAGGAACTAGATTTGTAGGAGTATCAATGAGATAACCCGATACAAGCAATGCACTCTAAAGATGGCTTTGCCAATGGACCAAAGTCAACAGACTCTACTTCCCTCAACCATCTCCACAAGGGGTACCCCTGTTAGTGAAGCCAGAATCCTCCAAGTGGATTGGCAATGCCCCTTTCCCCTGGGCAGAGTCTGGAGTTCCATTGCCTCTGAGATTCTTATTTTTCTCTGCTTTTGTGGTCATATTCAAATCCCTTTTGACCAACATGTTTTTCAATTAGACATGTGTATTTATTCAACCAGATTGCTGAGATGTCTCATAGCTTGGAAGCCATCTCTCCTTTTCCAGTTGTTAAGACCCATTATGCACTGATTTTTGAGCTTAAAACTCAGAACAGAATCTTGTTACCCTCGTTACCAGGCTAATGTCCTACAAGAGCATCCAAGTGATTTCCATGAACCCCACATCAGACCATGAATTCTACACTGAGTCAGCAAACACATTACCTGCATGATTCCATATCTACCTGTTCATTCACTTATTCCTTAAGGCTTTCACTCATTCATTTATTTAATAGATATTCTTTGGATAGTTACCATGTACCACGCATTGTTCTAGGCACTAAGGATACAGCAGGAAACAAAATAAACAAAAACCCCTGTCCCTGTGATGCTCATGTTTCATCAGGAGAACAGCAAAATATATAATATGAAAATAACGCACGCCCAGTGACCCTAAAATTTTAATCCTAGGTACAAACCCAGCAGAAATGAATACCTTAGTGCATCAAACAAAATGTATAAAAATGTTTATAGTGGCATTATTCATAAAAGGGAAAAAGACTGGAAACAATCCAAAGTCTATCAATAGTAGAATAAATAAATTATGGTATATTGTTATGACAGAATTATATTAATATATGCAATGAAAGGGAATTAATTACTGCTATATTGAACTGCATATATAATTTCCCCAAAAAATGATGTTAAGTAAAAAAAAAAAAAAAAACCAGACATGAAAGAATATACTCTTTGATTGCAATTATATTAGGTTCAAAAAGTAGAAGTCAGCATAATGGTTACCTGGAAGAGATATGTAATAGGGCTGCTGACAAGCTGGCATTGGTTTTGTTTGTTTTTTCTTTTTTTAATCTGAGTGTTATTATATCAGTGTGTTTAATTTATGATAACCCATCAAGCCGTATACTTATGAAATATGCAATTATCAAGATGTATGTTAGCTTCAATTAATAACGTTAGTTTAAGAATTACTTATTCACAACTTGTTTGGTATTATTTATAAGTTGAGATAAACTGAATTACTATATAATGTTTTCACTTAACAGACTTTATTTGAGCACCTACTATGTTTCAGGCAGCATGAAGATACAAGAGCTAATGTGCAGGGCATGGCACTTTCCTCGTGGATCTTTCCTTTACAGTCAAAAAATACCTGCAGGGTAGATGAAGTAGAGAAGAAAAAAAAGGAAAACAAAAGGAAAAGAGAAATAGAAATTCTTAGAGGCAGCCTCAACATCCTGTGAGTTTATGTATATTGCATGTGAAGAGAAATATTCAAATGATATATTTGACTATCACAAACAGATACGCTGAAACACATTGCACTGATAACTAATAAATAGCAATGTGCTTCATAAAATGTTGATGTGGTTATATGTAATATATTCTCATTTCAAAATTTATCACTAAATTATTTAACAGTTTTAAACTGCATGTATAAATCACAATTTTGCCAAAGTTGCAAAAAAATTTTTTCTATTAAAAAATTAATTTCTTCAGATAATTCTTTCCTTCTTGGTTCTTAGAATATTAAAATATAAATATGAGGGTATGGGGGTAATTATCTCCCATGCTTCTATGTTAACCATATCACTCATCCGCTTAAGAGATCTCCTCCGTCTGCTCTCTTACAGCTCACTTACTCATGCTCTCCTGTCTAGCTGACCTACATTCACTTTACAACTCCACCCCAGCTACCGTGTTTCCCCCAGAATAAGACCTCACCGGAAAATAAGCCCTACGATGATTTTTCAGGAGGACATCCCCTGAACATAAGCCCTAATGCATCTTTTGGAGCAAAAATTCATGTAAGACCCGGTCTTATTCTTGGGGAAACACGGTATGTGCTAAGCTAGGCAGAGAGTTAAAAAAAGAAAAACCACCCAGAGAACTTTCGTTTAACAGTCAAGAGCTCAAGCTTCAGAGGCCAATAGTTTGGTTCTAAACCTCAGCTCTGCCACCTAGTGTGTGACCTCAGGCAAGTCTGGAATCTGTTCCCCAGTTTCCTCCTCTGCAAATGGGGATAATAAAAACAGCACCTTCTTCATTGGGTTATGGGATTAAATGGGGGGAAAAAAGCATATGAAAAAGCACAGCATATTGCTTGGCACATTGTGGGTTCTTTCCCTCTTCCATGCGACCCTCTGCTGTCTAAAATCACACCTCCGCCTCTCACCCCCAAGCCTCCATCCCTGCCATCTGGAGGCAAGCGAATTCTTGTGTCCAACATATCAATGGAAACATTGAGTGTGTTAGTCAGGCATCATTCAGTTGCAATTAACAGAATTCTAACTCAAGATGGTTTAAGTCAAGAACCATCTCATTCCACTGATATGCGGGATATAAAACTGGAAACAACAAAAGAACAAGACAAACAAATGAAGGAACAAAAACTCATAGACATAGACAATAGTTTAGGGGTTGCCAGAGGGTAAGGGGGGAGGGGGAGCTCTTGAAGAGGCTAAACGGGGGGCTAATATATGGTGATGGAAGGAGAACTCACTCTGGGTGGTGAGCACACAATGTGAGAGATAGATGATGTAATACATAATTGTACATCTAAAATCTATGCAACTTTACTAACAATTGTCACCCCAATGAACTTTAATTTAAAAAAAAGAAGAAGTTTAAGCAGAAAGGGTGTTTCATGGCTCTTAGAACCGTAAAGACTGTGGAGAAGGACAGGACCAAGGGACTCAACCAGGATACTATCTCTCTAGGTCTGTGTCTGTCTCTCTCTCTCTTTCTCTGTATTTGTGTGTACCTCTCTCTGCCAGCCTCATCTTCCTGCACATTCTCTCCATGTTATGTCAAAGATGGCCATCACCAACTCTAGGCTTATCTGTTTACCAAAGCTAGAGTTTGAAAGAGTGTCTCTTTTCCAATAGTTTCATCAAAAGTCCCGGGAGTGTCTCTCATTGGACAAAAGTGGGTGACATGCCTATGCTTGAACCAATCATTGTGGCAAGGGGCATGCATGGAATAACCCTTGGAGCTGAGATGGTGAATTCAACCCCACCTGATAACATGAATAAAAATTCGAGCGTGAATCATTCCCCAAGAGAAAGTATTATAAAATTACCACACTGCCTAGACTAGGTGACTTTTCCCAAGACACAGTTAACATTCTCTGGCCCATTCCTCCAAATCATTCCTATAATAGCAAGATTTCAAGAAAGAGTTCACCCTGATTAAGTGGAATCACGGAATATAGGACAGTAGAACTGAGGATTCATCATGTGTAACTCCCTCATGTTACAGATGAGAAAACTGAGCTTCAGAGAGGGGAAAGGACTCAGCTGAGACCACGCAGTTGCTAAGTGACAGAGGCAAGAGAAAACCAAAATCTCTGGGTACCTAAGTCCAGTGTACTGTTTTCTCAGTTTTTGGTTTTTCCCCTATTCAAGTGCATGGGGCTAATATTTGCCTGCACCATCTGTTTTAGAAGAGTCTATTTTGATATAAAGAGAGACTACAGGTGATTCTCAACAGCAACATACAGTTGAACAATGCCCGTAGACCCTCTCCCGGGCATGAAGAACATCCCTAATACATCCCTAAAAGCCTAATACACACTCCTCAATGCTCAGTACAAAGCACTCGTATGTAGATTTCACCAAGGATTGTGACAAGGGAGATATGAGACTTCAATGAAGTTCATCGGTTATTATCCTATCCTAACTGGGGAACAAGATGATTTCCCTTTGCAAGCTTCATGAGGGCAGCAACGTCTCATTCTCTGCCCTGTCTGGCCAATGGTATCATTAGGGCCCCCTGAAATAGACAGGGGCTTCAGTTTCTTATCTGGCTATACTTAGGATGGGATGGACTTCAGACAACCTTGGAGTTAGATCTTATTTATGTTTAACTTGTATGAATTCAACCATATGCACTCAACAGAGAGAGAGAGAGATGGAAAAAATTAAACAGTGTGGATGATTCTGCAGTTTTTCACTAAATGAATGCCAGGCTCCAGATTGACTGTGAGAGGGGAGGTATAAATCTGTAGGCAATGCCTTTACCTGGAGCCCTACCAGAGACAACACAATTGGATTTAATGCTGGCAGGGAAGCTGGCTGGATTGGACTTATCAAGAAATATGATGGCGAGTCTCCAGAGGAATTTGGAGGTAATTTTGGCTCTACAAGGTATTCCCCTTAAATGCTGACGTTGAAAGCTGCAACTAAGAAGCGATGGCACTACAGAAAATGGACAGCACAGAAAATGTCACAATCAGCATAATTAGCTGATAACAATTGCTAACACTTTATGGCACTGTTCTAAGCACTTTTACCTCTATTAACACTTTTAATCCTCAAAAACAACCCTAATAGGTAGAAAGGAGGATGTTTTTACAATCCCCAGATTATAGATGAAGGAAATAAGTCCTGCCCAAGGTCACATGGCTAATAAGTGGCAGGAACCAGGGTATTAAGATATAAATGTGTGTTTTGTTCTTCCCAGTGCAGGTTAGCTTTCTCTCACAAGCTCAGAAAAGTAGCCATGTCTTTGTATAATGTTGCCTTAGGTGTGTTTTTTTGTGAGCCAGAGCCAAAAGTAGGCTTGCCAGGCAGAGAAGATAATGTTCTTCTTAGCTATTTTTTTTCAAAAGCCTATCCTCTCTGAGGAATGTTATGGTGGATTGTACAGGACAGAAAGAAGAAGAGAAAGTTGCTTGGACTTTTACAAACAACTTGAATTGAGGAGAGGTGAATAAACAAGACAGCAAGGACAAAGTTTTTCAGGGTTCCAACCAACGCTGGTCCATGCCTGGTGTTTGTCAGTGGCTGGGGTAGTAATTGAACAGTTAGAGCTTCAGCACTGAAAACCACAGCGCCATGCCCAAGCTTGGCACAGAAGCCTCAGGATTTTGTCTTCAAGTGAACATCAGGGTTGGGACAGTGAGCCTGTTAAATGGCAACCTGTGTAGGCCAAAGACAAGTGGGTCCTTCCCCCAAAATGCAAAGACATCCTGAGCCTTTGTATGACTTTACGGGATAGGGTTGAAAGTGGCTCAGGTAAGGACAAAAATTGAATTTTCTGTTATTGTAGATTAAATTTGATGTAGATAACTGGAAGAATGTGACATTTCTTGCCCCCCTGGTGTTGTGGAATAAATACATCCCTCTACATAGATAAGGAGTGAATTCCTGAGAGAAGGGACTAGAGTTGACCTTGGTAAGAAAGCAGTGGAGTGAAGGTCCTGGGGAAGTAAAGGAGGTGATGAAACAAATCAGGCCTCCACTGAGATAACGTTCCTCAACAAGGTGAGATAAGGGAACAAAGGAATATCCTTAGCTGACTTGAGATAGGCGGACAAAGAAGAGACCACTGTGGGTGACCTCCAGAGAGGGTGATGGACAGGGAGGGAGGGAGGGCAGAAGGGAACTTGGAGGAAAGGTGCTTAAGCATATATCATTGGTGCTACTTTAAATTAGCCAGCTTGGTGTGGCTTTTTCCCTACCAGTGGAAGAGTGAGAGAGAAGACAGGACTGAGTACAGATGGGGAGTTTCATTTCATGATCCCGTTCAACACCAAGATGGCCTCATCTCTCTGGGGATTACTACAGGTGGCAAGACTATCTATGACATAATTGGGGTCATAATATGTGTGATGCATGCTGGGACGGGAGGATAACCGAGAATTGGTGGAGAGGGTGAGTGAGGCAGAGCTAGCTCATAAGGGAGCCAGTGGGGGCCTAGCACTCCAAGGAGAGACTCACAGCTCCTTGCGCAAGCACGTCCTGTTGTGGTTTGAGCTGTATTCATCAGGGGATGCCAGTTTTGAGGTTAAAGAGGAGTGTGGAATCTCCAGGTTGAGTCCCAGTCCTTAGTTTAACTGGCAGGAGAAACAGGCAAACCCGAATGGATGAGAAAGGGGGAGGAAACAGAAACCAGACGTCCTATAAATCATTGCAGAACTAAACATGGAGGGAGCTGGTCGTCAGAGGCCTCCCAGTGCGCAGAACTGATCTCGGGTGTCCTGGAAACTGGGGTTGTGGACAATATCACCTAATTCTAAGCCCCCCAATGTGTGTGTATGCTAGGGGAAGGCATGGTGGTGACCCTGAGCAGTGCCAATAAGCCTGGGCTCAGGATCAGTCTTCCTAAATTCAAATCCCTGCTCCATTCACAACTTGCCTGTGAAATATTAGACTCGTTGGTTAACTTCTACCTGCCTCACTTGCGTGAATGAAGCTAATTAAGACTGCCTACTTCATAAAGTTACTGTTTAGACCAATTGAAATAATTCACATAAGGTCCTTAATATACAGGGTAACTTACATCCCCGTTTGTCTGACACAGTCCAGTTTATGCCTGTTCCCAGATATAATGATTAGTAGAGCTCCCTTTGACTTGAAAAGTATCCTGGTTTGATTTCTGCTCTGGCCAAGACAGAGCAATATGGAACAGAGTTACGCTCCTGCCTGAAACAACTTTTAAAAATGAATACAATATATGTAACAATGATTCTCAAGCTATTGGACATCAGAGAACAAGACAATGATCCCTGAGAGATGAACCCACTGACTGCCCTAGCTTACTGCCCGGAGAAAGTTTCCAGGTCATAAGGAAAGGAGACGGAGCTGAAATTCCAGGAAAGCCAAGACAGCTAGAGTTCTCAGCGTTGGCTGCTAGAGAGAAGGCTGCACAGAGAGAAAATTCAGGAGGCACACGGAGTCTACCTCGAGTATTGATCAGTGCATATTCGATGAACGTCACCAAGCACAGGGAAAGAAACACTCAAAAGAATTAGAACAAGATCCTCTACTAGTAGCTTTTCCCAACAACCAGAATAAAAACTTCGTAATTCATGGGGAATTAGTTAGATGACTAGGAAGGGTCTCACTTTAATAGTAGGGGAAAATTAACTCTAGATTAAACGCTGCTCTAACACAGTTTAAAAGCAAGACCCACATGAATTAAACTGTTTACTAGTAATTTACTAAGTTCCAGGAAAACTCTTAAGAATATTTATAATAATGCAAAGTACTGTAAACCTAGAATTCTTTTCCCAGAAAGAAAAATCTTTCAAAAACTCAAAGACTTTTGGACACACCAAATCTGAAAGAATTAGCAACCAGCATACCTGCAATTCAACAAACAAATATTAAAGAGCAGAAGAAAAATTATTTCCAATATAAACCTGGATTTCAGAAATTGTAACCACTTGAGTAAATACAATAATCTTTTTCTTATCATTTAATTTTAGCATTTAAATCTTTATAAAAGATATCAACTGCTTAAAATATATATGTGTATATGTATATATACACATATATATGTATATATGTACATATATACATACACATACATATATAAGCACATACATGTAAAACTATAAACTTATAAAATGATAAACCCTAAAATAACCACTAAAATAAGACAACAGTTATAGCTAATAAACAAAGGAGAGAAATAGACTCATAAACTTTACTCAATCTTAAAGAAGTTAGAAGGGGGGAAAAGGAATTATAAAAAAGACAACAGAAAACAAATAGCAGGATGTAGTCCAAACATATGTATGTAAACCTAAACATAATCAAATTAAATATAAATGGCCTAAATCCCCCAATTAAAAATCAGAAATTGTCAAACTGGATAAAAAGTAATACTCAATTACACACTACCTACAAGAAACTCATTTTAAATATAAAGACACAAAGGTAAAAAAATGAAAAAGTATATACCATACTAATATTAAAATAAATGTTAGGAGGGTACATTAATATCAGACAAAGATATGTTACAGAGGAAAAACTTCACCAAAATTAAAGATGGCCATTTTATAATGTTAAAGGAATCAATTCATCAAGGATGTATAACAATTCTAAATATGTACACATCTAAACACAAGCTTCAAGATACATAAATCCAAAATGTATGGAACTGCAATAAGAAACAGAAAAATTGGCATTTTTCAACATCCTCTTTCAATAACTGATCAACTATGTAGACAGAAAATCAGTATGATGGTAGATGATTTGAATAACACTATCAACCAAGTGAACATAAATGACATTACTAGAATACCCATTAACAACAGAATATACATTTTTTTCCAAGGGCACATGGAGTATATACCAAAATAGATCATATCATAGGCCATAAAGCAAGTCTCAACAAATTTTTAAGGATCCAAGTCATACAAAGTATGTTGTTCTCTGATCACAACAGGATCAAATTACAAATCAAAAATAGATATCTAGAAAATCTTCCAAATATTTGGTAAGCAAATAACATACTTCTAAATAACCCATGAACCAAAGAAAAAAATCAAAGGAGTATTTTTAACGCAGTGAAAATGAAAACACACTTTACTCATAATTTGTTGGCTGCAGCTAAAGCAGTACTTATAGGGAAATTTATAGCACTAAAATGGTTATATTAGAAAAATGGAAAGGTCTCAAATGAATGACCTCAGCTTCTACCACAAGAAACTAAAAAAAGGAAGAGCAAATAAAACCCAAAGTAAGCATGAGAAAGGAAATAAACATGATCACGAAAATCACTGAATTAGAGAACAGAAAACAACACAGGAAAAAAAAAACAATAAAACAAAAATTTGGTTCCTTGAGAAGCTCAATAACATTGAAAACCTCTAGCTACTAATCTAGAAACAAACAAGATGTCCCTCAGGAGGTGAATGGATAAATAAACTATTGGCCATTAACAGAAAGGGAGAGACAAACAGAAAACAAGTCAGATCTGTTTGCAGAAAACAGCAGATGCAAGGCTGAGCTGATCTTTGAAGGTCATGCTCATTGCAAAGTCCTTTTCTTAGGGGTTGTCTTGCCTGTGGAGTGCAAGCTATCAAAATATAATTTTCAAATAGTTAAAAACATCATTCTCATGTAAACAATAAGCACATGCCAAAGTTTTATTTAACTTATGAATGAGAGAACCAACTGGATGACAAAGATGGATATAGAAGTCACTGTATATAGGAGGGGGATTGCTGGAAGAAGATTGCTAAAATTAAATTCTAAACTAGTTAATGTCCCACAAGGTAATAAAAGTATAATCGTTGGGGTTCTTTCTCTATGGCACATAAATCATTTGCATCTCTACCAGACAAAAACGATTTGTACTTGTCGGTTATTAGTAAATAATAAGTCAAAGTTACTTTCCCCTAGAGCTGGGATCAGCAAACTAAGGCCCATGGCCCAAATCTGTTTTGTCTCATGTTTTTGGAAATAAAGTTTTTTTGGAATATAGTCACACACATTCATTTATGTATTGTCTATAGCTGCTTTTAAGAGACAACAGCAGAGTTGAGTAACTTATGGCATACAGAGCCTAAAACATCTGGTTCTTTACAAAAAAAGTTTGCCAACCGCTGCCCTAAAAAGGCAGATAACACTTAGGTGGACTTGTTAGTTAATACTCGAGTATGACATTGAAAGAATATGCAGGTATCAAGTCATCACGATGTACGCTTTAATTGTCTTACAATTTTACTTATCAGTTATATCTCAATAAAGCTGGAAAAAATAAAATAAAATTCTGCAACTGGAATTAAAAAAAGTATATGCCGGGATCTTTTGGCTTTACTTCTAAATTTCAGCTAGATAGACTCTAGACAGATAGACAGACAGACAGACAGACAAGATAGATAAGACGGGATGTGGATATATACCTATTATATGTTTGTTTTAACAAGGCTAACTGCCCTTTAGAGTAAATGCAACTTTCCCTTCAATAACCATGGCTGAGAAAATCCATGACTTTCCTTGAGAAAGTGTTTTGTAGGCTGCCACCTAAAGCTATGCAGAATTAACAGAAGGGGAAGATCCTGAGCAGAAAGCGTGAACGGTTCTGGAGACTCTCCTTTGCCCACAGCTTCGTCCTTTTGGTTCGCCTTTTCCATTGGTCAGGCCCTGCCCACACAGCCCACACTAAAAACTGGACTTGACCCTCTCTGTGACTGGATGACAGCTATTCCCTGAAGGACCTGGAAACTCTGTTTGGGTGCCTTCAATGAATGCAGAGGGGAGGGGGCTGGAAAAACACATGGATGTCCACTGAGAATTCTTACATTGCAACTAAGTAGAAATTATCTGAATTCTCAATGTTAGGGCATGCTTAAATAAAAACGCCTTAAATTAAGCCACAAAAGGAATATTTGTAGTCATTAGAAAGGGAGATAATGCTGCATCTTTGTCAATAAGGGAAGATGTCCATTATATATTATTGAAAGAACAAACCTGGTCCCAAACTGCATGTACAATACGATTTATTGTTTTAAAAGATAAAAATGTATGAAAATTTTGGAAGGACAAACATTAACTTAATAATATCCCTGGAAGGTGAATTTTTATTTTCTTCTTTGTGATCATCAGGTTTTCTTTATCCTAATGGTTCTATGGTGGGTGTGAACAGCCTGTACAATAAATAACATTAGGAAGACTTTTAAAAGGTTTTCCTCATAGACAGCTGTGTTATACGGCTGTTTAGAGAGGGTGACATGGTTTTGTCTCACATTGTATACATCAATGCCAATATAAGACTTTTTATAAGAGGGATGTAGCATAAATACTTACCCCTAAGTGATGCAGCCATGTCATTACAAACCGTTTTATGTGAAGACTAACTTTCCCAGAGAGGACAAGCTATCACAGAGGAGCCAAAGAGAAAATGAAAAAAAGGACGAGTGTAAGTACTTGCTCCAGTAAATACTGATGAGCCGAAGTATAACAGCTCTCCTTTTTCAGAACAATGTTGGTCCAATTAAGATTCTAATCATTTGACACAAATATAAGCCGGTACTTCACACGATAGCATGTAGACAATTTTTTAAGTGAGCTCCCACCTAAAAACTATGCCATGTCAAATAGTCACTTTTTAGGGCCAACAAATATTAAGAATGCAGCAACATTCTTACCCCTCTTCTCCCTCCCTCATTGTTCAGGTGGCACCCTTGGCCTTCTCCTGGCATTTGCATTGCAGTATGCCAGGCACTGTCAGGGTACACATCATGGAAATCAATCCGACACCCCCATTCCAATCTGCTTGGATCTGCTGACCACGTACATTCTGTTCCTGAGGTCAAATTATTTCGCTGAAATCTGAACAATTATTTTCTAAAGTTTTCTGTTTTTATAAAACAACAAAATATAAGATGATATGACTACCACAAGGTAGGCAACTGTTCAACTGCATGGATTGTACGTTTTAAATATAATAAATTAGTGTCTAGGTTTTAGTTAATAGTATTTCAAAATTGGGGGAAAAATGCTTCCCCCTCCCCACTCCTTTAGAATAATAAAGAATAAGTGTAGAAGTGACAATGTCCATTTCTGTTCTTTTTTCTTCTCAGGGTAAAGAGTACATGTGATAAAGGAGAAAAGATTGTAGAAGGAGGGGAGGTGTAGAAGCCATACACGTTTTACTGAGATAGGAATAGTGACACCTTTCTCATGTTTTTTTTAATGAAAAGCAGCACTGGATGGGACATACAGAACAAAATAGGCTTGGGTTGGACAAAAGTTCATAGGAAAGAATTTTACTAGATTTTGATATCTTAGGAAATTCAGAGGAAAGTGTACGGATATTAAGATGTTGTAGTACTTAGATAGACAAAGGAGAAAGAGCTAAATGCATGCACAATTAAAGGAAGTTTAGAAAATTTATATTTTTAAACACTAGTTGATTTATTCATGTTGCTATGTTAATACATTTAAAATGAACCTTGACAAGGCAATTGGGAATGTGCCCTAGGGAATCATTCCACAGTGGAAATTTGTGACCAAAGAGGTCGTTTTTTCAAACTGACATTTGTTTTTCAATGAATTAATTGCGAGTTTCAAGAATTATGAGATTTCCTAAGTTATTTGTATTAGGAAATGAACAGGAAAATGTAATTATTTTTCCCTTCAAATAATATTTGAGGTCTGAAAAGAAGCTATGAGCTATGTCATATTTCTTGTATCTTTCTGACAGTTTGTAATTACTTTTAATGCTGCCGTTCTCTAAATTATTAATGCTAATCTATCATGAGAGGGGCTGAAGAGAACCAGTGATTATATGCCTTTTTTACTAGCAAGGCTGGTTTTAAATAAATGCCTTAATCACAAGAAAATAGAAGGGTAGTTACTTTAAAGGAAATAGGCTTGGACCTTCTTCAGTGCTCCTCCCATCCTTAAAATAAATGCACATTGACAGCAGTTTAGCTTGGATGACAATCTGTGCAATAATTTCTGAAAGTGACATCGTGCGATGACACCCAGTGATTCACAGACTCTCAGAGTTGTAAGGAGTCATAAAAACTCATTGATTGCAACTTGCCTACTAATGCCTTAACCATCTCTATTAATCATGGCCAATTGCTACCTGTTCTCTGCTTGAATGTTTCAGAATGACAGGGAACTCACTCCTTTCAAAGGCATCCCTTTCTTATTTTGAGTCAAGATCTTGCTTCCTACAAATTCCACCTATGCCTCTTAGCTTTGTGTTTTGGTGGCACATAGGACAGGCAGGTCTTCTAATTCAGTACCTACTTGGCAACACTTCAAATATTTCAATATATCCTTGGTATTCTTTTTTGCGTCTTAGTTCCAGGTTAAGTACACCAACTTCCTTTAATAAGCTAATGAGCTAATGAGATTGGGGGCCCTCTGTGTTATTCACCCCTTTATCTCTTGCATCAAGCATACCATAATCAATAATGCTTAAAAGAATCAATGTGAGACTCTATTCATCATCTCTAGTTTTCTACAATGACTAACAAATTGACCGCTCCTTTCCAACCTTTAGCCAATCATACCCAAACTCCTCTGCTAGATGATCTCACTTCGACTCACCGAAGAACAGGAAACCCATTCCCCAATTTCCTCCTTCTCCATGTTTATACCATTCTTTCTTCACTCATTTCTCTCCAAGGCTAATGCCACCATTGTAATTGTTCTCCCTTCCACTCCTCTATCAGCTATATTTCTAATCTACTTTTAATGTCTTTACAGACACTCCTTCAATTTATCAATATTCTTGAGCTGCTTTCCTAAAACTAAACTTTCCTTCCATCTTCCTTTCCCCTCAAAAAAGCTGCCATCTTTTTCATCACTGCCAACATCTGCAATCATTTTCTAGACATTTTATATCTCCTCTATAAAATTAGCAATATTTCATTGTTAATTAAAAAACACACACTGGGAAGCACCACCCAAAGATGTTAGATCCTGCATGTGGTGGAAATGATTAGTGAGAGTGGATTACTAATAATGAGGTGTCAATCAACTGAATTCAGAGACAATCTGAAGGGCAGGACCAAGTTCTATTCTCTGCCAAACAAATATTAGCCTTTTTATTGTTCGACAGCAACTCATATTCATGTAGACATTGGAATAAAGCTTATCTATCCATGAATGTTTTTCAGTTTTTTTTTTCTCTTTTGTTATTTTACAAAAACACACACAGACCAAAGTTTGGTCGTCTAAATTCTGTGTCAAAAATAATTGTAAAGTGTGCCTTATCTCCCCATTTTAAAATTCACTATCAAAATTAAATAATACTGCAACCATATCTAACTTTAATTTTCAGCTTGAGTTAATAAGATCAGATTTCAAACCTCTAAAATGTATTCTTATGTTTGCTTGTTATTAATTCCTCTTAACACCTCTTTATGTTTTACATTCTTCCACAGCTCACCATTTCTTCATGGTCTGTAAAGCAAGATCATGATGGGGAATTCTTTAGAGCAAGAGGTTTTATTAGGGAATCAGAACCATGCAGAACATTTGACAATAATTAAAAATGTAAGACTTTTAGTAAGCATTAGGCTAATTACTTGTGCACATTGTTTCCTTGAGTCCCGGAAGGTATAACATTGCCTCCTTTTACAGACGAGGGAACTGAAGTTCACAGAGGTTAAGTAATGTGCCTAAGGCTACACAATTGGTAAGGAGAAAAGCTATGATTCAAATAATGCTAAACTCAAATTAAGGCTCTTAACCAGAATAACGTTTCACTCCTTTGTGTATTTTTTAAACTCTTCCCCTTGAGTTAAGAATAAGGACATGGCGGTGCAGAGGGGTGAGTGGTTTACGCAAGCTTACATTCACTGGTAATTGTAAGAACCTACATCACCCACAAGGTCACACAGCATCCAGGGGAACAGATGGCTTCTAATCACCTCAGATTCTTTCTCAGGATCCACTTTCCCCTGGAAAACACTGGAGCTTTGAGTGGGAAGCTGTGATCGAGTAGGAAGTGATTGATTAGAAACTAGAGTTTGAGGGATAGAAGTGAGAAAGGGTGAGAGCTTGAATCCCCAGTTCTGCCTCCCACAGGGTGACCCCACATTTAGGAAGCACAAAAGAACTAAACAAACACCTCCGTTGCTTCAGCATTTTTTCTTACGAGTATAGCTTTAATAACACCTTCTGTATTTGAGGAACATGGTAATGGCAGACCGAACGCAGACCCTCTTGGTAATGGAGAGAAGTCATCTGGGCAGCCCCTTACCTAACCTATAGCCCCTTTCTCTACCTACAGCAAAAAGTAAAATTAAAACCTACAAAGCTACACCACCACCAAAGCTGCAGAGAACTTTTGCTGAGTTGTATAAGCAGAAGACATTCTGCAGAACATATTTGCATTTGAAAGTACCAACACATCCTAAATGTGCAGCGTATGCATAGATCTGTGCAGTAGCAATTAGGAACAGAAATAACTGATGCAACTGAATTAGAGTTGATGAGGTTTTGGTGTTCAAGGCAGCCATTTCCTTTATATGACTAATCCCTACACATTCTTGGGTTTTCAGATTAGATGTTGCTTTTTTCTACAAAGTTTTCCCAGACCTCCAAAGTCTAGGTTATGTCCTCATCTGATGAATTTCACTTTGTATTTCTCTTCATAGCATTTGTTGCCTGAAAACACTATTATTGGTTTACTTCTTAGTCTCTCCCACTAGACTGACTGTAGGCTTTGTGAGAGTTGGGACTATGTCTTATACATTGTATCACTAGTATGTTTCACAATGCCCAGGAAAAGTAGTTGCTCAACAAATGTTTTTGAGCACATTAAGAATTAATAAGCAGAAATTGAACATGGGACAATTGCTTACAAAAACTGAAAAAATCTACCCAACTCTGATATCAACTCCAATTGTAAAATGTCACAATACCAGGATGTGATGTGGTAAGTGGTGATTACATAATTGCTTATATAATTGAGTTGGAACTATAGAACCGTGTCAAAGGAAAAGAACAGGTCCAGACCATGATGACGTCATCACGCTCACTCCTGGATAAGAACTCTAATCAAACTCTATTTATGGAGGCACCGGTATTCGCATAACACTTGAACTGGTATATACCTAACTTATTAATGCTATCTATCCATCTGTCCATAAATCTCTCTAGCTGTTCTTTATCTAGCTAGCTATCCATCCATTTATTATCTATCAATAGTCTGCCTGTCTAGCTATCTATTTATCCACCCATCCATCCCTTACCCATCTATTTATCCACCCATCCATATCCACCTATCCTTCCATCTATCCATGGTAGGCAACATTCTAAAGACACCCTCCAAGATTTCCATCCTCTGGTTATTCAATCAAACACAAATCTAGGTACTTCTGTAATGAGAATTTACAGATACAATTAAAGTTCTAATCAGTCGCCCTTAAAATAGGGAGAGTATTCTGGATTGTCCTGATGAGCCCTTAATTACAAAAGAGGAAGCAGAAGAAATGAGGCAGAAGGGGAAACAGAAGAGATACCAAGAGTAAAAGAGACTGGACCTGCCCTTGCTTGCCGGGAACCTCAGTCTTACAACTACCGGAAACTGAATTCAGACGAACAACTGGATGAACTTGGAGGGGGATTCGGCCCTTGAGCCTCCAGCAAGGGACACAGCCTGACTTTGAACTCATGAAACCGGGAGCAGAGAAATCAACCTAGCTGACCAGACTTCTGACCTATAGAACTATGAGATAAAAAGTCATGTTGCTTTAAGCCACTAAGTTTGTTTTAACTTCTTACAGCAACAGTAGAAAACCAATACACCATACATCAACTTATTACCTACCTATTTAGTTATTATCTATTATCTTTCTATGTAATACTTAACTATTATATATCTATTACTTATGTTATCTATTATTTGTCATGTATGTTATGCATTATTTGTCTATTATCTATCTAAACTCTACCTACCTACCTACCTACCTGCCTACTTATCCGCCCATCCACTCATCTATCTACCTTGGTTACCTGAAATAGCTGTTCCCTTAACAACAGCCTCCGCTCCATGACCTCTCACCCCTGCCCCAAAGTCACATGCTTTCCTCCTCGGTGAGGGCAGTGACAACCACTGGAAGCCTGAATGGTGAGCCCACCAGCTGTGGGAACCGCTCCGACCTGCACTTGCCCTGGTATCTCCATCTGCTCCCATAGACTCTCATCTAGCTTCTCCCTTCTGTTTGACTTTCACTTGAATAGCCTGCTCAGCTCTGGGTCCTGATCACTCCTGGGCGTTCAACTCTGCCCAACAGGTACGTACCCACTACTCCATCCTTAGCCAGCACAAGCTCAGTCACCCCCTACCAGTGACCAGTATCCCAAGGCACAGCCACATGAGAAGGACCCCAGAAAGTCATCAGGACATAGTTCATTTACCTCTATGAACAGGTTCTATTTTGTTTTCAAGAAATCTTTCTTTATAAAGACCTGATTTCAGACAACTCTTTCAACTCTTATTAGGAGACGGATAATCCAAAGCAGGAAACTGTTCCTTACATTCAGCATCTGGTACGAGGAAGCATTACAACTTAGAGAACGCTGCCAGCACAGGGCCAGGGGTCTGTTGGGATGTTACTTAGGCAATATTTCTCTATAAAAGATACTGTGCTGTCCTTCTAAGATCACATACCAGAACTGAAATGGCCATATAAAGCCAACCTTATAAAAGAAGAGCCAATTTTAACTATTAAAGTCTTTGGAAATATGTCTCACAGCATATTACTTGACACAATATTACATGAGGATTTTATATGAATATATAAATGTATATTCATGTATATATTAAAACATATATAAATTTGGAGTCCTTGCTTCATGCCAGGCATCAGACATATATAGTTTTACCTGCTTTTCCTTTTATAATACTTATAGCTCTATGAAATTTGTTCTGCTATTATCTGCATGTTATACATGAGAGGTTAAGAAACAAGCCCAAGGTCACATAGCTAGAATATAACAAAGTTAGGATTTAAACCCAAGGCTTGTTCTCTCAACAACTGCATTACATTTTGTTCTTATCATGGCAAGAGCTGCTGGTGTGATGAAAGGAGCCTCCTCTCTTCTTAGATGAATTGTGTGGCAGGCATCCCTGGTGGTCGTGTGTGAAGTGAGGGACATGGGCCATGCACTCCCTCAGGATCTCATGATCTGCTGTTTCTTGGAGCCGCCCTTCTGGCTGGGTCCCTCTTTAGCCACGATATGGAAGACGGATGCTTGTTCGTATATAAAATCACCGTCTTTCTGTTCTCCGCACTAACTTCCTGCCGTCATGCACATCATTGCCCTTCCCTTTTCTAAAGGTCGTTTAACATCCCATTTAGCCACCCTTGATAATGCTCTTCTTTCCAAAGGTACAGGGTGAGAAGCAGCGTTTAAGTTGATTTCTCTACACCGAGGGCATGTCAAGCTCTACAGAGCACCCAGCTAGCATCCTGTCTTGCAGCAGGTAGACGCAATGAAGCCAACATCAACAGCAGAAACAATCCCGGACAGTGAGAAGTAGACAGGTTGACCAGTTCTTTATCAAAGAAGAACGAGACTGTAGCTGACAATACTTGCTTCTTACCAACTCTCGTTCGGAACTGTCCATCCTAACCCAGAACCACTGGGGAATCGTTACAGCATGATGTCAGGAGAATAAATATATTTCATTGAAGTTGCCAACTCCAATAGATTATGAGTGGGTTCCTGGAGTGCTGTGGTGAAACGCACTAGAAGGGTCTCAGCTCAGCAGGAAAGAGCAGTGATTGATTAACAATGTCCCAAGGGGCAGAGGGCTTGAAAGGAGGCACCCTGCTTGCTGCTTACCCACAGACCCTGCGACTTCCGTGAATGGTACAGGCTGCGCAGTTCAATTGGCCTAGGTTCAAATCTTAGCCCTCCCACTTGCTAACAACATAATACTGGAAACATTTCTTACTTTTTCTGAGGGTCAGCTAAAATGGAATAAAGTCTGAAATGTTTGGGAAATGTTTAGTAAGGACCCCCTAACTTGTTAGCAATTATCATAAGTTTCCCCAGATGAAAAGCAGTAGAAGAACACTGCTAAATATAGCCAGGTGAAATTGTTTTTCCTCTTCTCTCCATCCCTTCGATTGGGGCAGAAGTCACAAACTGGCAATCATGGGCTCAGTCTCGCCTTTACACCTATTTTATTTGGCCCACATAGTTGGCTTGCACAGCATCTAAATAATTTTGGAATTAGTTACAGCTTATTTCAAAGTAAATAAAATACATTAATCTTACTTCTCGAAAAAGCTTGAGCTAACAACACTGTCCCCATTCTGACAGGGCAACAATCCACTGGAGCTAACCGGTGGCTGCTCTTTTTGAAGGGTTCCCGAATCCTTTTTTCTTTCTTTTCTTCGTTGTGATATATGTCATACAATCAGAAGAGTACATGAAATATAGACGCAGTTTACAGAGTAATCGTAAGGCTAACATCTATGTATACAAGTCCCAGGTCAAGAAATGGAACATGGCCGGCACCCCAATGTGTCCTACCTCCCACTGGGGTCACCAACATGCTGACCTTTGTGATCACCATTTCCTGGCTTTTGACTATATTTTTACCATGCAGGTAGGTATCCCCAGACTACATAGTTTGGAGAGCTGTGTGGACGTGAACTCTTATCAAATGTCCTTTGTGGGTCTAGCTACTTTTACTCAACAGCGTGCTTGGGAGATTCACCCAGGTAGACAGATTCCATGCCTTTTCCTTGCTGTGTGGATCATGCACTCTTCAATTTCCCTCTCAGTCATCTCTCCACCTGGCCCTATTATAGGCATTTGCATTTGTGCTTTTAGAGCAGGACATGAGGCTCCCGTGATGTAGAGAAATAATTACCATTATAAGCATCTTCCATTATCTGACTACTCTAGCCAAGATTCCCAACTTGTTTCATTGTGAACTCAGCTTGCTGATGTCTCCCATGAGGCTTCAACCTAAAAAGTCTCAGTGTGTCCTGTTCTTCCTCCCTGTCCCCGCTCCATTCCTAGTGACTTCTCCAGCCCATCCAGTAAGTGAGTGGCCTGAAAGCCAAGGCTAACCCCCCTGCATTTATTGGTCCCTTCTTCTCAATAAGGAATGAAGAGATCAGTGAAACCAGAGCCAGATCACGCTTTAGAAGCATATCAGACAGCTCACAGCAGCTCTGTCCAGGGCTTTTTGTCATCACCTTGGCTGCCTGAGTCTTTGTCCAGCTCTCAGTCTGTGCTGACGGCTCCTCTGCCAACACGATTTGAATTAATTTGTCAAGGAAAATTTTGTGAGATAATGTATGAGCTGCATCACTTAAATAAGATCTATAACTTCAACTGTGATCTTTATATCTTCTAATGTAGCCATTCTGTCAATAAAAGCAATCAAGTTTTCTTGGCAAATTTTTCTTTATAAATCAGCTTTATGGGTCATGGATCCACATTCTTCTTGATGTTTATGGATTTTCATTCCCAATATCAGTTCCATTGTTTCACTACAACGGAAGTGAAAAATCTAAGACAGTGAAAATAGGGGTGCTTTCCAATATACTTCTGGCTGTAAAAGGCTCAGCATTTCAAGAATGCTGAATGCTTTATTCTGCCAACTGTCCGTGGTGAGTAGAGGGCGACATCCCCACCTCTCAGCTTAGCAGGCAAGGCTCTTTGCCACCCGGACCCCAGCCGGCCTCCCCAGTGCCATCCCTCCCATGCATGAACGACAGGGCAAGGCCCCGATGTGTCATAACCATCATTTTGCTCTCTCTGCAATGCTCCTTGTATCAGTTAGGACTCTTTAGGTTGTGAGTGACAGAAAGCTAAGGTAGTAACATAAACTGGCTTAAGATAAAAAGAAACTTATTGGCCCATGGAATTGAAAAGCCCAGGGAGAGCACTGGCGATTGACTTGAGGTGTTCAGGTATCACTGGATCGGAACTTCAGCAAAGAGATCTCCCTCCCCATCTCCCACATCCTGCCTTACAACCACATAAACACAGTATTTACATCTTCTCACTTCCAGTCCTAAAAGATGGGTCTCTGTGGTATATCGGATGTTTTTTCTAAATTCTTCACTCCTTCTATGTTATGGAATTATACATCTACAGCTGTAGTTTTCAACGAGGGATGATTCTACACTAAATGGGATTTGGCCATGTCTGGAAACATTTTTCAGTGTCACAATTTAGGGAGCATGCTACTGAGGCTGGGAGTGCTACCGTCTTACAATGCACAGAACAGGCCCCACAGCGAAGAACTGTTTGTCTCCAAATGCCAATGGTGCTGAGCAGAAATCCTGCTCTATGCCCTTTGTTTTAAGAATTCGTAGTGAATCTATTTCTGTCCTCCATTAGATGCAACAAAATGCTGGGTGTGCTGCCCAGGCCCCAACGGGGCGGTCTCACTCAGCTCGCATACACAGTCTACACGAGGACGCTACCCACGAGTGTGCACAGGTGCCCAGTGGAGAGGCGAGTGATGTTGACCGAGGTCTGTCTGATGGCACATGAATCAGGCAGCGCCTGCAGAACTGTATCTGACCAGAGAGCACATCTTTTCCCAACTTTCATGGATTCCCAGCAGTGGCAGAAGAAAAAGACAGGATTTATCCTGCATCTATGACTGGATTTATATTTATATGTTTAAGGCTTCTAGATAGTTCATGTTATTTTTTGAGATCTTAAGAAAAACTTGATGACCTACCTGTTGCATTAGTATGCAGACCTGGGAGATGGCACATGTGTGTGGATGGAAAAGGGGGTTATGTACATGTTCAGTGACAGAAAGTAACTTCACAAAGTAATCTGAGCATAAACTCCTAAATGGGCAGCTCATCGGGGGTCATCATGCCCCAGGCATATAAGATTTATCTTCGCAGTAAGCAAGGCCTGTGCATTGTTCTTGTGCATCTAAGTTAAAACACCCTTTGAAATGCCTGAAATAATGCTCTTTTCCAGGCCCCTCAGAGGCATAACCAGCCACAAGGGAGCACAGACTCTTGTTAACTATCCTGTACCTTGCTTTCTCCCACCTTCATGTAATCTTCCTTAGGGTCCCTCCTTCATTTCAAATGTATATATATATATAAAAAGAAAACCTGCAAAACTCATTCTCCAGAACTTTTGCGATCTTGCCTCCTGGCTTGTCATCAGTTTCACTCAAATAAACACTTATAAAAATTCTCCACAGGTTTAGACATTTCTTACATCGACATGTGGTTTTGGGTAATTAGCTCCTAAGCATCATTCCTCTGTCCTCCTCCTTCCGACAGCCTCTCCAGAAGCTCGTGGACTTCCAAGAGGCAGTATATGTTGTTGCGGGGTGAGAGTCTTGACAAACACCATGGTAATAGGAAGTCTAAGATTCCCCTCAGGCTTCCCATCCTCTGATATGTATGCCCTGTATAAACCCTGGGACTGTATGATGAGCTATCACTCTCATGCTTATGTTATACTGTAAAGAGAGTTCACAGACGTGATCATGTCTTAAATCAGTTAACCTTAAGACAGGGAAATTATCTGGGTGGGCCTCACTGACATAGTCACAGGAGCCCTTTGTATCTGGGTCTAGAGTTCAGCAACAGAGAGTGGAGCTTCAAAGCACAAGAAGAATTTGATGTGCCATTGCTGACTTGAAGATGGAGCGGCCCATGTGGCAAGGAATTCGGACAGCCTGAGAATACCTTAGATGACAGTCAGTAAAGAAATGGGAACCTCAGTCAGTCCTACCACCACAAGGAACTGGGTTCTGCCAACAACAAGAGTGAGATTAAAAGCCGATTCATCCCTCAAGCCTCCAGATGAGAACTCAGTGCAGCCAACTCCGTGATTTCAGCCTGTCATGTGGCACTGGGCTTCTGACCTGCAGAACTGTGAGCTAATAAATGGATGTTGTTTAAGCTGCTACGTTTGTGGTCATTGGTTATGCAGCCATGGAAAACTAACACCACCACGAATAGACCTCTAGTCACAACAAATACCTCAGGCCCTTTATTAACCCCCAAACATTTACTTTCCACTTACCCCCACTTTCTTTCCACCCCACTATAAATGCAGATAATTTACCTGAGAATTTGTAAGCTCCATCACAGCTGAAATAATTTGTTTCAGCAGAAGACCAAAGGAGTTTACATTTCAGAGTTAAACCACGGTTTCCTTGAACACTCCATTAATACACAAAGTTGTGCCTGGCCTTAACCACCCAGTAATGCTCTTTTAAAGAGCTTAAAGCATATGATTTCTTATGAAAGATGCAAATAGAACATCAGAGAGAAAAAAAAAGGAGTCACTCTAATGCCCAACTTCACCTGGGTGCAACAACAGGATTTCATGCCGGACCCTCCCAATGATTTGATATTCACTTCGTCTCCAGCGGAGGCTGTGAGTCTGAATAGAGATGATGTCTCAGGACTATTACACGTAACTTTGGAATGAGTGCCTGAAACACATTCTGGTTGCTAGAAGATGTAAGATAGAAGAGGCAGGGCTGCTGTAAGCTGATGTAACTCTCCCTACTGAATTCCCAAGCTTAACAAAAGTAAGAATTTTAAAGTATTTGGGCCAAATGTTCACCTACGTACTTGCAATTTGAGGGATATTTAAAAAGTTACCCACCTGGTACCAGTATAATTAGGAAGATATATTGGAAAGAAGTATTGCGACTTGGGAGAAGATATTTTGATCATAAATTAAAATTTTATAACACCACTACGGTGTTTTTTTATGTTACTTTGTCTGCCTGTGAAGCATTTCCCTTGAGTTCAGCTGTGCCATTTGCATTTCTAATATTCAGTTGTTTCTAACTCATGCCCAGACTTTTTGACCATGTTTATATTAGAATCTAAAGAAAAGTACTGGCAGTTCCCAATTGTTTGCTACAGAATGCTCCTGTAAGTGGGGTTTAAGCAGATCATTACACAAAAATATTCTTTTCCTTTTGGAAACATTTTTGTGAAGGGGTAAAGTTTCCTGACAAATTATTAGCATCAGAAAAGATATAGTTATAACAAATACATCGTGAAAGAAAAGATCAACCATAAACTCCTCTGGATAATTATAAACTTAGAGAAATTATACTTGTTGCGTGAAATGAACATAAACATACCATCTACACAATTATGACTGCATTCAATATAAACCAATATATTGGATATTTGTTAACAATTGGACTTGTTTCTTTAAATTTATAAAGACTTTTTTTTTAAAGCTGTGAATGGTCTAGTTTGTTTGTAAAGACTCTCAGGAACTGTTGACCTAATGCCGATTTTTCCCCCTTATAAGATTCCTGGAGCAAAGGATGGTGTTCAGAAACACATCAATTATCACAAAACTAACCTCAACTTTAGAACTGTTTCTTTTCAACAAAGCATTGAATCAACTACCGCGTTTCCCCAAATATAAGACCTAGCCAGACAATCAGCTCTAAAGCATCTTTTGGAGCAAAAATTAATATAAGACCGGGTCTTATACTAATATTACATTACATTACATTACATTACATTACATTACATTACATTACATTACATCATATTAGATTATAAGACCCGGTCTTATATTAAAATAAGACCGGGTCTTATATCAATTTTTGCTCCAAAAGACACATTAGAGCTGATTGTCCGGCTATGTCTTATTTTCGGGGAAACATGGTAATGTGTGTGCATGTCTGTATGGGCATGTGTGTGGCGACGTGCATGTTTGTGCACACACACAGAAGAACTAGAAGTCATCTTTCTTCTGATAGTCCTGCCTTCTCCTCCACACCCACCCTACCCTATCCACCCACCTCCTTGCTCCTCTCTGTCTTTATGTCATAGTAGTGAAAGTCCTACACAGAGAAATATGAAGAGGAAAATTATGCTAAGTGATTCTTGCTTTAACTTGGGGATGGCGTGTAGAGTAAAGGATAGGGAAAAAGGGACAGGTATTGGCTGAATATGTGGATATAACTATTTTTGTACCAGTTGACTACAGTATTTTCTCTACCTCCTGCTTCCTCTATACTAGAGATACACCCAATAAATGAATCAATATGATGGGAATGAGGCAGCCACACAAAATAAAACTGAATAAACTGAACAATAAAATTCAAAACTTGAAAAGTGGGACAAATCCCTATACATACTTTTCATCAATATTGGAGGCTTTAACTTGGAAGTCCACTCATGTCAGTGGGATCTGGGAAGGAGTACAGGGGTGGAGTGAGATAGCTATTGTGGTTTGTTAGTTTGTTTTTTCCTGCCTTACATAGTCCTCTCTTTTTCCCTTCTCTCTGGTCACAGGAGTGGACACCTGACAGGAGCTTACTTATTAGAACATCCTGTTTTTCTGAACACAGTGACTGAAGGCATGTGATTCAAGAAAGGACAATCAGGTTTACTCACTGGAATTGACATACAGATGATGGAAGCGAGAAATTCCTTTTATGTTTGTATGAAGAATCTGGGAATGCCAACAGCCATTGTCCCCAAACACATGGAAAGAAATTATGTATTAAATGAGAAGAACCAGAAACAAGTAGAGAGAATAGAAAGGAGATGGATGGATGTATAGATGTATGTATGTATATATGTATGTATGTATGGATGGATGGATGGATGGATGGGTGAGTGGATGGGAGGATGAACGGTGGTGAATAAATGAGCTCTCCCTTATCTTTCTTTAATGGGACAGAGGTGCCAAAAGCTGTGCCCCAAAGCACAAACATGTCTCTCTCCACTCATAAACCATTGGCTTTAATCAAATTTACCAGCGACTTTGACTTGGTTTCCCAGTGCTGGAATTCACAAAGTCCCAGGGAGATTTTAGTGAGCCCCTTGAGCAAGAAAAGGAAATGAGTAACAGGCACTGTCCTCCACCAGCCTTCAAACCCAGAGCCATTATATTACACACTTTTAGGATGTGAATGGAGTCACTTTGCTTGCGTCCAGGAGGTAATTGGGGTCTACTGGCATTGAACCAGGTGGTAACCAGTACCACCCTGTGAGCCATCCTCTGGAGCAACTCTTTTACCCTTTGTCGGAATCTTTTCCCAGTAAATCCTCAGCTTCTCCTCAAGCACACTCCATGGTGGTCTTTCCCCGCAGTGCTTAATGCATGTCCAGATTTTAGGATGAACACAGCTTAGGCCCAAGCTGGAGTCCTGGCAACCTGCTCTCATCTTGTTTTTCACCACCTGCCCCTCTGGCCTCTGCTGCCAGAATCTGGCAGACGATGTGCTTGCTAAGCCAATCACTGGGCTGTGGAGGGATGACTTATGGCCTCCGCCCCTTGGCATTTATTTGAGACTTCTGAACCCAAATAGAAGACAAAGTTTCCTAAGTGTGGAGAATGAGTTAAAGTCACCTTCTCAGAACATACCATCTATGTATAATGCATAGAACTTGTTTGGCTCCTGATTCAAACAAACCAAAAATAAAAACACCATTTATGATCCAATCAGGGAATTGAAAACTGACTGGATATTTGATGCTAATAAGTATCTATTGTCTTTTTTTTCATATGCGATAATGGTGGTATTGTGCTTTTTAAAAGAGTTCTCATCTTTCAGAAATACACATTATCATATATGTGGATGAAATAATATGACAGCTGAGATTTGCTTCAAAATAAACCAGTCAAGCTGAAAAAGGTGGAGAAAAGTAGGTGGGAATAAAGATAAAACACATTTGCTGAGAATTGTTGAAACTAGGTAACGGTTACATGGGGCTCCCTTGTACTATCCTTTCAACTTTTGTTTATACTTGACAATTTTTCAATAGAAAATTAAAAAGTAATTTCAGGTGTCTCAAGATGCTGGGTTCTGGAGTCTCCCCACTGGAAGCAAGTGGATATGTCTACACATATGTTAGCATTTTCCAGATGCCGGGTACTTAGTTGTACAGTAGAAACTATTTTGAAATGTCTAGTTCCCATCAAGAATACCCAAGAAAGTCAAGCTCTGTACACCATGCCAACGCGAGCTCAAGAAAGTGATGTTCCATCAAACCACAAAGATCTAGAAAATGTCTGTTTACACTCAAACCAAACAAAATGTTGAGTAACATTCCAGCTCAAGCCAAAACACTGTATCGCTACCTTCTGGAGTCAAAGATGGTGTAGTGTCTAATTGGAAGCAGAAAGAAAGTGCTGGTGGGCCATCCAACGACTACAGTGACCCTAGGAATCACCCAACTTCTTCTCAAGTGGTCAGTTTAAACTACATAGTCATTATGTGGGCTTTCAATGTCACCAACCACTTTTCAAACATTACTACATCAAACACAGCCATCATTGTATCATTCAGGATTTTCCAGGGAAACAGAACCACTAGGATATATAGAGAGAGACAGGTAGATAGGTAGAAGAGGAGATTAATTATAGGAATTGACTCACGTGGCTATGGAAACCCAGAAGTCCCATGATCTGCTGTCTGCCAGCTGGAGAACCAGGAAAACCGGGGGTGTTGTTCAGTCCAAGTCCAAGGCTTGATAATGGGGGCAATGGTCTAAGTCCTGGTCTGAGTGCAAATGCCCAAGAACCAGGAGCACGGATATCCTAGGGCAAGAGAAGAGAAATGTCTCAGTTAAACAGAGTGAATTCTGTCTTTCTCCACCTGTTTGTTCTACGCAAGCCCTCCACAGGTTGGATGATGACGACCTACACTCGTGAGGGTGCTCTTTCCTCAGTCGACTGTTTCAACTGTGAAAGTCTTCTAGATACACCCTCACAGACATAAACCAAATAATGTTTTACCAACTATCTGGGCATCGCTTAGCCCCATCAAATTTACACATAAAATGAGCCATCAGAATCATATTCCAAAAAAGCACCGAAGGATTCTGCCAGGTGGTGGTCAAAGAGGGGAGGCTGTGCCTGTTTTAAGCCTGGATCTTTCTGAGCAGCAAAATGATCCTCATGAATGGAGGGCCCAGGGTGCCTGCCACATAGCGGCCTGTCCCTCATTTATTTCTACCAAATCACGGTGAGTGTATCATTCCTGCCTTCTCAGAAAAGGAGTCTCTGCTTGGTTTTATACACGGGCAAGAAAAGAGACCTTTGAAAACTGTGTGTTGAATAACTGCACGGGCTGCTGTGCATCATTTTGATTGACCATGAAGAAGACATTACCTGTGTGGCAGGACTATCGTCTGAGCGTGGCTGGACACAGAACCTTTTGGAAATATTCGGGTTTATTCTCTCCTTAGACCTAGCAGGACTCAGTGAGAGAGGAAGGTGACGTGGTGAGCAGAGTTCAGCCCTGGCTCCGAAGGAGGAGGTGCCACATAGACACCCAGGTGCGTCCCTGGACGTCGGCATGACCTCCCCTGCCTCTCGTGGTCTCTGATACTCCCGGCTGCGGTCGGCTGTGGCCTCTGATGACCCTCACCCCGAGCAGTGAAGGCTCACACCCCGCAAGGGGATGCAAGTTTCCTCCTGTGTCTCTGAGTCCTGAGCAGGTAAGAGGGCCCATGGCACCACCGGTTCCCCCAAGCTCCTCCGCGGCCTCACTAGCTTTGCCCTTCTTCCTAATTTCAACTCTACACCAGCGGTTTTCAGCCTTCCACATGCATCAGAATCACCTGGAGGACTGGTTACGTCACGGATTGCCAGTCCCATGCCCAGACCTTCTGATTCTGTAGAATTTGCAGGTCTAATGAGTAGCCAGTTGTCGCTGATGCTGGTGGCCTGAGGGCTACCCCTTAAGAAGCACTGCTCTAGCGCCCTCCTTGCGTCTCCAGCCTTTTCCTGAATCCCAGTCTCTGTGGTTGGACCTTGGCCTTAACCCCAGTTGGCCAAACCAGAAAGAGCATCACAGGGGTTAGTCTGATTCAGCTTTAGGAGCCCCATTGGTTCACTGTGAGACTTTTACGTAGACACCACTTTGTCACCAACCTTGAAGAAGACTACATTCTCCATATTTTCTAGGACACGGGGATTTGACTTGTTTCTACTGCCTCGGTGCCTATCCTAGAACGGGGTTAAACTCCCTTAGTTCCCATTCTACCCATCCCCTGCTTTCTTCTTGCTCTGCAGCCCCAATACTGAGGTCCTCGCCCTATGTAGTAACCAAGCTCATAGTATAGTATTCCAACACTCTGCACCGCTCTCCACTCCTGGAAGCCTAGATCTCAGCCCACTGACATGACTCTGCTGATTCGTCTTGTATTATTATTATTATTGTGATTATTATTAATAAAAATGTTCTTCCAGGTCAGAGGAGGCCTCAGTTCAAGTCCAACTGTATAGGTAAGTATCTGGGAAGACTTCGGTCCAATGCCTTTGCTTTTCTGGGCCTCAGGATGGGAAGAAACCATTTATAGATGCTGAGGCTCCACCTGCAGATATTCTGACTTCCTGGGTCAGGGAAAGGACCCAGGCTTTGCCATTTGCTCAAACTCCTTGGTGATTACAATGTGCAACCAGGGTTGAGAGCCACTGGTCCTCTCATTCCCCAGATAGAGAGACCAAGACTCAGCAAAAACAGTGGCATGCCAAAGGTCCACAGACAAGCTATTGGGATCTGGCACTAGGATTCTGGCCTCCCAATTCCGACTTCAGAAATCCACGCAGGAACGGGAATCGATGCCACCTTCTCACTCCTAGGCAGGCCTGAACCTCAGCTGTGGTTATCCCATTTAGCTGTGCCACCGAATCACGGAATTGCTTGAGGAGCTTGTTAAAATGGAGATCTAAAATCTCACCCAGACCTCCAGCTGCATAGGAATCCCCAAGGAGAACAAGGAAGAGAGGGTGATGGGAGTGCCCCCTAGGGGTCACAGTGTGCTCTCAGCCTCCTCCAAGCCTCAGCATGTTCCCTCTTCACCTGAGTTAGATAGTATCCTGGCTCCGGAGTTGCCCTCCATTCCCTGGCTGTGATGCTCTGAATACACCTCACACCTGATTCTGACTTGGGCTCCAGATTTGCGGCCCTAGTGTGGCATCTTGGCTGATGACTGCCCGCACCCCCGCCCATTATCTCCCTCTCTCCGCAGCTTCCACAGCGTAAGAGGTTGCGTGCCTTCCTTACAAACAACCAGATTCCATCACTGCTGGGCAAACCTTCAGAGGCCTTCGCTGCCCACACTAAAGCAGCCCAGCCTCTCTCTCATTATACACACTATTAGCCATAAAGTCTTCAGGGGCTATTAGAGAGAAACAAAAGTTCCCCCAGTGGCTTCTGTGGATGGTCTGAAATGTTTGTCATTGTCCTCAAACAACTGTATTTCACTGGGACATATAATTCAGCCAAGTCTGAGCAGGCCCCTGGCTCCTCACTGGTTTGTTTATACCATTTATTGGGAGCTTTTAAAGAATTGTTTTTCTTGGTCAGCCAAATGCACTGATGGAAGCATATTGTCAGCCTTCAAAAATCAGAATCACATCAATGTCCAGTAAATATGTTCCTGCTCTTTTATAGAGTTTTTAAATTGTGCTCCGTTGAGGAAAAGAAAAATGGGCTGTGTGTGAACATGGATCAAAACCCTCCCAAGCTTTGGGGAGGGTCAACTGGGGTTCTGGTATCTTTCAACAAAACGCAGTAATTTATTTGTGGAAATCCCATTATAGCTAATAGGAGTTAAAAACCATTAAAAAAGATAAGGATGTCTAGCCATTTCAAGATTATTTTGTGAAATGTGCCCTGCTAAAAAAGGAATGGATTTTGCAAAGAACATCACAAATCTACTCATACCAATTCAACTCACATGAAACAATTAAAACTAAATAAATCTGATACTAGTGCTAAATGCTTTTCTAAATCTCTCTTTAAATACATCAAGCTTAGAAATTCTGACTTCTAGGAAAACATACGCTGCACACTTAGACGTCAAATGGCTATTATCAGGCAGCCCTCTTTAAGCAAGATAATTGGACAAAATTCTAAATTAGCAGGAAGGAGGATAGTACTATGTAGAAATGGAAATTTCAAACATAAAGAACTTTCAAATTGTAGTAAATCATATCCTTTAACCTGTTCTGCTCAATATGTTTAGTAGCATCTTGGATAAAGACACAGGAAGAAATCTTTTCCACTTTACAGGGGAAACAAAACTAAGTGAAATAAGTGATCCAATAGGAATAAAATAAAGATGATTCACATTGATTTTGACAGCCTTGAAGAAATGGTACCCTTTAGTAAAGTAATTCTATTCTACCTCTGGAAATTGACTCTAGGAAAATAATCCTAAGAATGTTGGAAGAGGAAATAAAAGAGAAAAAGAAAACTACATGCATAAAGATGTTCAATACAGTCCTGTTTACAATAAGTGGAATCATTGTAGCATGAAAATATTGGACAAATGTTTCAATACATCATAATGCATTCACTCAATGAAATATAATCCTGCAATATTTATGGAAAGTTATATAGTAACCAAAATAAATGCTTATCTTATTGTTAAGATAAAAAAAGTCAACATTATAAAACATAGGATCAAATGGTTTTTTAAAAATTATGACAGAGAAAAAATAGCTGGAAAAAGTATATCTGCATGGCAGCAGTTCATTCTTTCTTCCACGGTCATAATTCCCACTAACCACAATCATTTACTCTTGCCACCATCTAACATTTATTACACACCTACTTGGGCCAGCACCTAGGGGATGACTTTTATTGTCTTTTACTTCCGACTTGTCTGAGATTTACAATTTCTTTTAATGCTTGAGACTGCAATTTCCTTGAGAGGACCCTGTTATAATAAGATTCTCTCATCACACTTACAAACTAATACAGACTCTTCTTTCCTTTAAAATGTAACCCCTGTCCCTGCTATAAGCTCCCCACGTCTCCTGGGCCCTCTGCTCTTTCTGTTTCTCAGCCCTGAGAGATGCTATTTCCCTGACTGTAGGGCCACAGTGGATGTCCATCAACCACTGCGGACTTTCTGAGCTGGTTCTACTCCCCCTTTAAGTCCCCTCCCAAACGAACGAGAAGACAGTCTCCTCAAACCAACCCCCAACCATAGGTACGTGACCTATTAGTACTATCCTTGATAATGACCCTATGGGTTAACATATATGACAAAGAAAAGTGTTTATCACACAGCTCCCAAAATGCCCAGTACCCTGCAGGCCCCCTAAGCCAGGGCTCTGTGGCTTACAACACCTGAAACTCTCCCAGTCTAGGACCCAGAGCCTTGGCACCTGCCATTCTCTCTTTTCCAAACACTCTTCTCCCAGATATCCACCAGGCTCGCTAACACCATTGTTTACATCTTTTATTGGCTCAAATATCCCTTTCTCAGGTAGCCTCTACAACCACACTATTTAAAATCTCTTGACCACTCCCACTCACACCTCATCAAGCCCTATCCCTTTCCTTGCTTTTATTTTCTATTGCATTTATCTTTTTCTTGCATATCATACATTTCACTTGTCTTGTTTAGTGTTTTTCACTTTCCCACAACCTGCCCCAGTATCCCCTGGAATGCAAATTCCCAGGAGGGCAGAGACATATCTGTCTTTATTTTCTGCCGCTGTAACCCAGCCCCAAGAATAGTGTCTGGTACATTGTAGGTACTCAACAATATTTGTGAAATGAATGATAAATGAATGGTGCAATCCCAATGAAAACTGTAAACCATAGCAATCATTTGTCATTTACAGGGGACATGCTCATACACTATTCCATTTGCTCCTCTAGAGAATTCAGCAAGATGAATAATATTGAGTAATATTGTATTCATTTTACAGATGGAGAAATTGAGGCCCAGAGAGGTGAAATGCTTGTCTAATCTCACTTAAGTAGTTTATTAGTTTTCTACAGTCACCATAACAAAGTATCACAAATTTGAGGGCTTAAACAATAAAAATGTATTTTCTCACAATTCTGGAGGCTAGCAGTACAAGATCAAGGTGTTGGGGCTGGTGCCTTCTGAGGAACATGAGGGGAAGCTGTGTTCCAGGCTTCTCTCCTTGGATTGTAGATGGCTGTCTTCTCCATGTGGCTTCATGGATGTTTGTGTCCAGTCTTCTCCTCTCAAAACGACACAAGTAAGATTGGATGAGGGCCCACTCATTTTACCTTAATTATCTCTTTAAAGGTCCCATCTCCAAATACAGTCACATTCTGAGGTACTGGGGATCTCCCACATACGAATTTTCAGCCCATAACAGGTAGCAAGGAGGTGGCAGTGCTAGAAATTGAATGTGAGTCTCCTGACTCCAACGTACATCCTTCCTGCCGCTTTGTGCTCCCACCAACCCTGGGATAAGCCTTTACCTGCAGACATGACAACCACGTCCCTATATGGACCATATCCACACTGCCCCATTTCCTTCCATTGCAGAAGCTCCTCTCCCCTTCTCTGCCCAAGCATCATAGCCAAGCCAGGCAGCTCGATTCCCACTTCCTGGTACAGTGTGTGACCCAGTTTCTCTCCAGCCTTGAATCTTATTAATCCAATTCCTCCAGTGCTTCAGATTCCATTGTGAGTCACATGGGGGTCATCGTCTCTGCTTTGTCACATGCACGGAGCATCTTTCTTCCAAATGGCTCTTGAAGCAGTGCACAGGTGCTCCAGAAATCCACAGCACAAATGCTCCCCACGGGAGCCCAAGATGCAACTCCGGAAGGGCTGGTGAGAATTTGCCAGCGTTATAGCCTGAGATGACCGAGGCCCCACGTGCCACTAGGCTGTTCTATCACCTGGACTCCCCGAAGTCATCCCGTGTCCTCTCCCAAATCTATGATAAGTAAACGTCTTTTTTCGGCACTTCCTCTTTAGGGATGTTTATTCAGCTCTCCCATCGTTTATTCAGTCCTGAGCGCTAGACAGTCTCCCCATTGATCAAACACTACCATCTAAGGCTCAGACGAGGCCCAAGCAATGAGTCTGCGCTGTCTCATTGTCATTCAGCTCAGATCTGATGTTGCTATTAAGAAAGCCCAATTACTGGGCCACAAAGCTGTCTCTTTCCACCATCTAAATTTACAATCAAATTAGACCAGGAAAATTTATGTGACCAACTGGTTAGTGATTGATCATTTAAAAAGCTTTAAAGAAAAATCTATTTGGTGGGCACCGTCAAGCTTTGGGACATGGTAAATATGCTTCTGATGGGAACACACATAAAGAGAAGAAAGACCTCCATTTGTCTTATAAATACTGAGTTTCTTCCAAGTCTCAGGGACTGGCTGAGCCCTGGAGTTACCAAAATGAACAAGACATGGTTGAAACCATCAAAAAGTCCACTATGTCACAGAGGCAAAAGGAACACCTCATCATAGGTCAAGACGTTGAGAATCAAGAAGCTCACCATGGGACACAGGAGAGAATGACCCACCTTCTCCCCATGGAGAGTCAGATAACTGACCTTAAAGTGGACGCTGTCAGGCGGAGAAGGACGCTGGGACAGTGATTGGTGACTGGAGCTCAGGCTAAGCGGCCTCACAAATCCCTGTGTCTCACAGTCTCCGTACGGGCCCCTCAGCAGTGGGGCTTAGGACACCTTGCCAGGGTCTTCCTGCCATGTAATGTGGTCCAGGTAGCCCCGGGCAGCGAGGCTACACTCTCATCTTCCCCCAAACGCGCTCTCTCTCTCTCCCTCTCTCTCTCTCTCTCTCTCTCTCTCTCTCTCTCTCTCTCTCTCTCTCTCTCACACACACACACACACTCTCTCACACACACACACTGTCAAACATCCACTCACACATTCACACACTCACACACTCACACATTCCTACACTCGCACTCGCACACATTCATGAGTGTGCACTCAAACGAGTGCACACACACATGTGCTTTTATTTTTCCCTTCAACCTCATTTTCTGTTTCAAGTTGAAGTAGAGCCCAAAGATGATGGGCGTACTGAAACAACAGAAGTCCAATATATGGGGCTATCTCCCACACACATCATTCTCGAAGCAAAGCTGATTTTTGCCAGGACTCCTTCTGCACCAGCACACATACTGTGTCTCCCCGAAAATCAGACCTCACCAGAAAATAAGCCCTAGCATGATTTTTCAGGAGGACATCCCCTGAACATAAGCCCTAGGCGCCTTTGGAGCACAACTTACTATAAGACCCAGTCTTATTTTCGGGGAAACACGGTAGTATCAGACCCTCTGAAGAATGAGTCACACAGTGTCTCTTCCCAGTCCAACCGTCCAATTAGTCACTCACGACTTACTGGCCCACGGGGTCCTTCAGACCTCGGTACTTCACTGGCCTGTCCTCCCACTCTGCTTCCCACCCCACTGGGAGTCAGCCCCCTGGCCTCCTTCCTCAAACATTCCAAGTGTGTTCTCCATTGCACCAGCTACTCCACTTGCTCTACCCGTAGCCGGGAACTATCCTTCCCCAGATGGCTATATGGCCTACGCCCTTCGAGCAAAGGGCATCTTTCCAGCGAGGCCTCTGCTGGTCACCCTGTTGAAAACTGTGCCACACACATTCTTTTCCACAGACCTCCTCTCCCAGTCTGTTTGGCTTTAGTTCATAGCGTTTGTGCCATCTACAGTAGAGTATACTTTTCTCACTTACTTTGTGTTTGGTTTTGGGGGGTTGGTGGTTTTTGTTGTTTGTTTTGTTTTTGTCTCCATCCATTCAGGGAGAAGGCAAGGTTCCAGAGGGCGGGGACTGTTGTCACTTTGGGCCACAGATGTTTCCCCAGCACTTAGGAGAATACAGGGACAGAGGATGGGTTCCACAAGTCAAGAACCAGCAGGAGATGAATTCATTTGTCTCAAGACCCTCTAGGAGGCAGTACGGCAAAGCTTGTCATCTTTACACTGACAGGTTCCAGACAAGCTCCTTGAGAGCTACCAGAGCAAATGATGAGAGGGGGCAGCTCCATTTACATTCATTTTATCTCTTTGAACTTTCACATAAGATTGCCTTTAGAGAAAGATTGCCACGGCTTTAGATCAAAGTTTTAAAACCACTAAGGAATGATCACAGAGATAAAAAGAAATGGACTGGAATCCAGCTCTACTGTTTATAATAGTGAGATTTTGGCCACGTCACATGTTTTCCGAGCTTCAGTTTCTGTATGTGTCAAAGGAGGATGGTGCTACCTCCAGGAATGATATTAACAATATTTAACAAACAGTGAAGTACAGGCAGCCACCGATCGGAACACACTGGTGTCAACATTACAAGAGATAGATGATGGCTGCACCCTGCATAGGTAGGGGGTTGGTCCCCAAGTGTGGGTCCCAAAGTCAATATCCGGACCTTCTCAGACAATCAGGGGTCTTTGTGGTTCCTGGGGGAGACATCGAAGCGTGCGGGATGGACACAGCTAATTCAGGGTGAGCAAGCAAAACTCAAACCGTCTTGCAGCCACCTTTGGAGTGCAGACCCAGAATGCCTCAGGAATGAAAAACCAAAACAAAGGATCTGACCCACTTTCTTCCTATAGCCCTTGCCAGGGATTAAACAGCACACCCCAAAGCCACAGACGAGTCATAATACGCTCCTATTTTATCTGGGTTGTATTATGTGCAGCGTAATTAATGTTAAAAAAACATTTCTGCAGTAAAATGTCTCTGTGATAACCAGCATGAATCACAAAGAAGCTGTGGTCGTGTTTAATTTAATTGTGGAAGAGATTTCTAGTTAGTGAAGCATTACCACCGATGGCCCCTTACTGGACACAGCTAAACACAGCCAAGTGATTGCATTTCCAATCAGAGGCAGAGCCTGGCACTGACAAGTCCCCTGTGAGTATGTTTCCTGGCCGCAAATGCCCTTTGTTCCCTGCCTGGGTCTGTGAGTGTGTTTTCTCCAGTGTCTCCTGATTACTGGGCCGTTTACTAGCATCTCCAAGGAGGATCTTTGCATGGCTATTAGGAAAGAATTCTCGGTTGAGACTGCCTGATGGCAGACCTGCATTGAGTCATTCTCTCAATTTGGTGAGCTGATTAAATGCATCAATTATTTCAAAGCACTAAAGTTTGACAATTTCTTCATGAAACGAATGTTTTTGTCCCCGCGTAACAATGGAGGCAAAATGAATTGGAATGAGTGGGAAATTGACAGGCCCGGGTTTTGCAAAGGGAACCAATTTCTCCCTGGCACAACAGACTTCTCTTTGCCCATTCCTTCCCACTCCTGCCTCCTTCACCCCCTAGCTGCTACTTCCCCTGGAAGTCTTGAGTCAGTGGAAGGGTAGGGAGGGGATGTTTGTTTCACCCATGAATTAGCAGGTGTATGGCTGGATCTGATAGAAATAGGGATAAATTCTGGACCTGGGACACATGAACCACTACATCTAAAGAAAATACTTCCCTGTCTCTTGTGTGGCTATGGAAAAACAGGTCAGTTGTCCAGTCTGGTCTTGTGGATTTAACAGCAGTGCTGCAGATTTTCAGTTTGTCTTTTTCCCTTCCCCCTTTTGCCCCGCCCCCCAACTCCAATTTAAGCGTTGTTCTCAGTCTAGTTGTGGAAGACGCAGCTCACTGGCCCATGTTGCTGTTATGAGCCTTGCACTCTACCCAGCTGAGGCAGTTTGGTCGCTTGCCACTTGCCAGCCGCTCACAGCAATTTTTGCCGACCCTCCACCGCAGCCCACGGCAGCCCACAACAGCCCACAGCAGCCCACAGCAGTCTAAGGCAGCCAAGCTCCAGGTTGAGCCATTGTTCACAATCTTAGCTGTAGAAGGCGCAGCTACTGGCCCATGTGGAAATCGAACCAGCGACCTCAGCGTTAGGAGCACAGTACTCCAACCACGTGAGCCACCTGGCCGTGTCCCAGTTTTAAGTGCATACTACTTTCAACCTAATTCATAACTAACCCTAACACAACACTCTACTACTGAAAATGAACTATCAGAAGTTGTATATCATATACTCTTCTATCAGAATAAAGTATAAATTGGATCAAGTTAAAAGCTAGCCCTATAAAGTGTTTTATACCTGCATTCCAACTGGCTTTCTAAGCAGGCAGAGTTGCTTGTGCTTAAGAACTTAGGCTCCCAATTCCAAATGCCTGGGTTCAACTCTTGACTGCCACTTCTATGTCTAAAAAGTGGATTCCACCTGGTAGTGGGCGCTGTGCTCAGATTTCGGCTCTGAGCACTGAATGGTAACCCTGCCAAGCACATATAGTACTTAACAGTTTTCAAACTACTCTGAAAATATATTAGCACAAGGAAATTTCCCCGCCCTCTGTGGAGACGGAGCTAGTCTCCCATTTCTTAACCTTGACAATGGCAATCTCTGCTCTGGATGTTCCCTCTCCCAGTTACCATTGTGTCATCCTTCAGACTTCAGCTAAGATAACACTTCCTCCAGAAGAAGCTACCTTCAAACCCAGATCTGGTACGTAGAGCCATAACTGCCACTGTACCCGCTATTTCCTCTGCAGTGGCACTCACAGCACTTTACTGTCACTGACTGCTTGTCCATTTGACTGACACCTGTAAAACAGAAGCTCTGTGAAGGTAGGGAATATGTGCATTTTGCTTCCCACTAACATGCCCAGAGCTTATAGCACAATAACTAAACCTAAAAGGCATGTACTATTTCTTTAATGCATGCATTATTTAATTAATAGGCTAATTAGTTTGAAGACATAGAAATTGAGAGCCAGTTTTGCAGAGATGTTTATTGTTCCCTTGGTAGCTCTGTTCGCCCACATTTCCTAGTCTCCTTGTAGTAGACAAGGCCATGTGATTAGTTCTAGCTAATGGGTTATGGCAGAAGAAACATGTGTCCCTTCAGGGTCAAAGCTTAAAAGAATGCATGTGGGTGTTCCTGCTCTCTCTTCCCCTGGTACAGTTATTGGACTGGCCATTTTTTTAAAAGAGGGAGCCCCAAGATGGCACCACCTGGACCGACCCTGGAGTCCGCACTTGGAAGGAAACTGAAGTCAAGAGGCCTTTTATTAGCAGAGGACATTTTGTGAGTAGCTGTAAATCCATAGAGATCCCAGGGGCTTGCTTATTACCACAACATAGCCAGCCTACCTGACTAACACAAGGGATTGGTTTATTACTGCATCATAACCTAGCCTACTCTGACTGATTCAAAAGATTTTACAGCATCACACAGAACACTGGTACCCGAACATGGATCTCTTGAATTAAAAAATTTAAGACTGAGTGAATAATAAGGCTTTGCCTTTAATTTCTTATCAGCCTAATATCTCTTTTCATCCTTATATCCAGAACAACAAAACAGAAATATCTCATAAACCATCTAAGCCAAAAATCTCTGAGGAAAATGACTAGCCATTTGCTACCGACTTGTGAACATTTTCTGTGTGTATTAGACGGGTGCCTCTGGATTCATACACCACTCTATCCACAGAAAGAGCTGCACAATACAAGGGGTATCCCTCTTTGTGATCAGGGCACCTATTCCTATGTTCTGATTTGACAGGTTTGAGTCTCTTCCCTGTGAGTAGATGGATAGTCAGAGTTGATTTGCTGGATAGTTTCATCAGATGTCATTACAGCACAATTACATTGATAATCAGCTCAGTGTGTGGTCAAAATATTTTCTAACAAAGAAAATATTCTAGTACATGGAAATAGGAGTCTTTAGGGAATAGTTAATTTATAGGCTAATGCCTCTTTACATTAAATGTGATTGCAAAGAAGGGTTCTCTCTATGGAGTTAGGCTGTTGAAAAAGAGATAGGGCAAATGGGTAGGGATAAAGAGCCAGGGCAAAGGTGTAGAAACTGGCACCCTATCCAGTTTCATCATAGGGTAATGCGAACGTGCATGCTTCTTTCCCTTCCCCTATCCTGTGGTTAGTTCTAATCCTTTACAAAACAAACAAACAAACAAACAAACAAACAAAACAGCATTTAATGAGAACCTACTTCTCATGGTTACTTTTATTTCTTTTCATTTAAACGTTTTGAAATAGGTGTGTTCCCAGCTCAGCATGCAACATTGGAGTGGCCTTGGGAAAGTCACCAAAGTGCACTGAACCTTCATTTTATCGCCCATAAAACAGAGGAAATGCCTACTGACCCTGCAAGGCTGGAAAGCGGTCAGGCATCAAGGGCTCTCTTTCATTTCCTGGAAGTAGGTCCTGAGATAGAGAATTAGATGCAGGAAGCTGATTAGGGAGCACCCTCAGAACAACCCCTATGAGGGAGTGGAAGAAATGAGATTAGACAGAGAGAATTTGAACTGTGAAGCAGGTGCACAGTGACGCAGCCAATCCCATGAGAGCTCTGGGACTGGGGGCCCTTCTGAGTTGTCCCAAACTAAGGCAGGGGGGCAGGCCATTGGATAGCCACACACACACACACACACACACACTCTCACACCACAATCTACAACTCACTGAAAGCTCGCTTGTCACAGGGAGGGGCACAGTCTTGCAGAAGGCAATGCCCCACAGGCAGGACAATGCCCGGGGAAGAACTCAGCTGTGAGTCACAGCAGGCAAAGCATCCGGCAGCCACAGAATGACCACCTGGAGGGGGACATGGACGGTAGACCATGGCATTCACTGCCATGGTGAATAAGACAGACGAGAGATCTGCTCTCACAGAGTTCACAGTCCAGCGGGGAGGGAGAGAAGAGTACACAAAGAATCAGTGCAATTGCTGCCATTACAGCTGCACTTGTATCCATTTAGCAGGGAAACGTATTCCTGGCATGACAGTGGCAACTACATCCGTACCAAATTATGCCATCGTTCACTTCGATTTGTGGCGTGTCATTGTACATTGCAAGGGATCTTCAAATTCCCTACATTGTGACTTGCCACCCATCCATAATTTCTTCCAGTGGCTGATCTCAAGCTATTGATAGACAGCCCTCCGAGCTTGTACAGTAATCTCCTAATGTCAGAGACCTTCCACCTTTGCACACCTGCTGTTCTCTGAGCTCCATTCGCCCTACCACGAACTCCAGCCATTGTCAAAAGTGTGTGCTGGCCTCCAGTGTGATGTCTTCCCTGGGCTCTCTGGGGCAGGTCCAGCATCCCCACCTGCATAGTTGTCCTCCGTTACTGGAGTCAGAACTATTCTCCAGGACACAAGGTATACATGGCAGGAAGAAAGGCCGTTGCAGAGGAAGCAGCAGATGTTGCCAAACATACTCACTGCAGGAGCATGCCATAGGTCCTCATGGAGGAGAACACGCCCAGGGTGCTCATTGGTCAAGGGTCTGCACAACGGTCTGCCCAGGCCCCAGCTCTCATTGACCAAGTTATATTATTAGCATGCAGGACTTGATGAACACACACACACACACCACGGAGAGTAGCTCAATGGGTTTTTTATATGCAATATTTAATAATTTATAAAGGGCTTTAGAATATATTTTAGAGACAAGTAACATTTAACAGCACTGCGGGAGGCTGGTATTAAATAGAATGTGTTTGTACAAGAACTCGAAAAAGGTGACTGACTTAGATGTGAGGGAACAGGCAACATTTGCGGCAGAGCTGAGACCTGAAAGGTGGGTGAGCTACAGCGATGTTCGAGGGCTGAAGGAGCATATTTCAGGCAGAAGCAGCAGCCTGTGCCCAGCATCAGAAATAAGAGAGAGACTCCGGCACGTTTGAGGAAAGAAGCTCCTGTGGCTGAATCACAGGAGGTGAGAAGGGGAGTGAGGAGAGCTGAGGTGAGAATAGAAAGAGAGGTGGACACTGCCCTGAGGAGAGTGTTAAGCAAAGGGTGGGGAAATAAAAAACTCATTTTGGAAAGACGGTACTGAAAGCCACCAGGCCCCTCTCTTAGACCATCAGCCCTTAAAGAGCTGCCCTTCTCGGAGCTGGCGACATCTCCCCATCAACCCTATAACCTGTTATCATAAAACAGCAATTTCCTAGATTTTACAGGCCTTCATAGTTATAGCTCTTTATAATTATATATATATAATCATTTCATATATATCATATGGATATATTCCATATATTTCATATAAGCACCACAACAATCCTATTAGGAGGGCAGGCAAAGTAAAGGTAAAGAATTTTTACACTTACAGATGGGATACAGAGATTTGGGCAGATGATGTAAACGGAACAGAACCAGAACAGAACCCCAGGCATCCTCAGTTTTACTCTGGGCTCTTACTACGGCATTTTCCAATAAGGACAGCCTTTCCTCAGACGCAAATGTGTTATTTTTTCTTACCCTTTCTATTATCATTGAAAAGTAGTTTTCTGGAGCCTGTTGAGCTGATGGATAAAACATGGATGGGAAGAAGTAAATTTCATGTTGGACCAGGAATCTCCCAACTAGCAACAGAAAATAGGCTAACTTGTGAAACACTAATAAGTTCCAGTCATTCATTACACAAAAGTGTATTAAGCAATTGAAATGGGGCAGGCATTAGGCTAGTCAAGAAGATACAAAAAGGTAAGGCTGACGCGCCCCCAGCCCGTGATGCACTTGTAGCTTGTCTACTACATGCAGTTTGAATGTTTCCTTATTTAAGAGATGTGGTGATTGAACGGCTGACCCCAATTATTTGCTACTGTGGAGAAATAGCATTCATCCACTGCCCCACCACAACCTTGTGGTGGAACAAGTATGCTTCCCTCTGCTTGACCTTGGGCTTCACCACGTGACTTACTTTGGCCAATGGGATGTAAGCAGACATAATACCAGCAGAGATTTGAAACATCTGTCACAGCCGGGCTTTCCATCTTATGCTCCTGCCTTTCACAAGAGAAAAACTTACTCTTAGTAGACACGGTCCAAGGAGGATGAGAAACATGTGTAATAAATTTAACCCAACTTCCAGCCCAGAGCCTTACCAAACCTACAGTAGCTGAGCTCCAGCTAACCCACAGATATGGAGGGGAGAAAAATATCTAGTGTATGCCACTGAGATACTGTGGTTATTTGTTTTGTAGCATTATCGTGGCCATAGCTAACTGATACAGGAGATGTACATGTACTGTATCAACCCTTTGAAACAGACAGGAACTAACCATATGAGCTATGTATGTTGCTATACAAAATTAAAATCAGACGGTATCACCTCCCTGTTTAAAACAATTCAGTTTTCCCCTAAATCAGGAACAAGGCAAAGATGTCCACCCTTACCACTCCTATTCAACATTTCACTGGAAGTCCTAGACAGTACAATAAGGAAAAGATTAAAAAATAAAAGGCATACGGATTGTAAAGAAAGGAAGAAACTATAATTACTTACAGATGTCATGATTGTCCGAGGTACAAAATCACAAAAAATCTACAAAAAAATCTACTAGAATGAAAAGGTGAGTTTAGAAAGGTCACAGGAAATGAGGTCAATGTGCAAAACTCAATTGCATTTCTATACACTACAATGATCAACTGGAAATTGATGTTTTTAAATGCATCATTTATAATAACATCCAAAAACATGACTACCTGGGGATAAAGCTAACATAATAAGTATTAGATTTCTACGCTGAACACTATAAAACATTAATGAGAAAAACAAACAAACAAAATAAACGGAAAGACGTGTTATGTTAGTATCAGAAGATTTAATATTTTTAATTCTCCCCAAATTCATCTAAAAATTTGAATGCAATTTTAATCAAAATCCACCAGGCTTTTTGTTCAAAATTGGCAAGTTGGTTCTAAAAGTTATATGAAAAAGCAAAGAACATAGAAAAGCCAAAACAATTTTGAAAAAGAACAACGTTAAAAAATTCAGACTACCTGATTTTCAGAATTTCTATAAAATTAGAGTAATTAAGACACGATGGCAGGGGTCAACATTTTTTATAAAAGACCAAAGAGAAATACTACAGACTTCGCAGGCCAGACATCTTGGCCCCAACCACTACAGAGCAAAAGCAGTCATAGATGACACATTAATAAATGAGTTTGACTGTGTTCTAATAAAACTTTATTTATAAAAACAGGTTGTAAGCATAGATTTGGCCAATAGGCCATAATTTGGCAACCTCTACAGTATGGTATTGGTGAAAATATAGACATACAGATTAATGAAATAGAATTCCTAAATTAGGCCCAAACATATGTGGTCAATTGATTTTTTAAAAAATAAAATTACAGTGGTAAGAGTCTTGACCCATATCACATTTCAAGGCTAGATCATAGATGTAAATGTAAATGGATCATTGACCTAAATATAAAACCTAAAGCCATAAAACCCCAAAGAGAAAATCTTCACAGATTTCTTAGATAAAAAATTCTTAGACAAAGATTTCTTCGATAAAACACAAAAACAATGAACTAAAACAGAAGAGAAAGATAAATTGGACTTTCTAAAATTTAAAATGTGTGCTCTTTGAAAGATACTGTAAAGAAAATGAAAAGATAAATCATAGACTAGGAGAAAATAGTTGCAAAAGACATCACTGATAAAGGACGTGTAGCTAGAACACATAAAGAACTCTCAAAACCCAATAAGAATAAAACAATCCAATTTTTTAAGAAAATAGTCAAAATACATGAACAGATACTTTACCAAAGAAGTTATGAATACATGGTAAATAAATACATGAAAAGATGTCAAACATCATTAGTAATTGGGGAATTGCAGATTCAAACTATCATAAATGGCTAATTTTTCTTTTTTTTTTTTTTGAAACTGACAATACCCAGGGTTAGTAAAGATATAGACCCACAGCATTTCTCAGTTTTTACTGGTGGGAGTACATAGCAGTACAGCCAACTTGGAAGACAGTTTGGCAGTTTCCTAAAAAGTAAACATGCACTTCCTATATGATACTGCTAGGTATCTACTGTTAGGTATTTATGCAAGGGAAATAAAACACGTCTATACCAACACTTGTATAAGAATGTTTATATCAGATTTATTCACAATCTTCAAAGATTGGAAATAACTCGAATGTCCATCAATTTTTGAATGGATAAACAAACTGTGGTACACACTTTCAGTTTAATATTATTCATAAACAAAAAGGAACAAACTGCTGACACCTGCAATAACATGGATTGATCACAAAAGCATCATGGTAAGAAAAAGAGGCCAGATACAAACGGCTATATATGCCGTGTTTCCCCCAAAATAAGGCCAAGCCAGACAATTAGCTCTAGTGTGTCTTTTGGAGCAAAAATTAATATAAGATTTGGTCTTATTTTACTATAATATAAGACACCCAGTCTTATATAATATAATATTATATAATACTGGGTATAATATAATATAACATAATACCAGTTATAATATAATACCAGCTAATACAATACAATACAATACAATACAATACAATACAATACAATACAATACAATACAATACAATACAATATAATACCGGCTCTCATATTAATGTTTGCTCCAAAAGACGCATTAGAGCTGACTGTCCGGCTAGGTCTTATTTTTGGGGAAACACGAATATATAGAGAGAGATGTATATCTCTCTATATATATAGATATATATCTCTCTATATATATATCTACTGTATGATTCCATTTATATGGCACTCAGGAAGGGGATAGTCTATGGAAAAAAACATCTCAGCCGGTGCCAGGGGCTAGGTGAGGAAGAAGGGCTTGACTACAAAACAGGCATAAGAGAATTTTGGGGGTGATGGAAATATTCTATATCTTGAATGTGATGGGCTGGTATACTTTCCAAAAACCCACATGTAACTGTGTACTTTCCTAAAACTCACAGAACCTAAAAATGTGAATCTAATTATATGTAAATTATAACAAATAACTTCTTGGGTGGTTCCCTAATTCTCTCAAGAATAAGATAAAAATATAATCTTTAACATGGCCTAGCTGTGCTGTTGACACTATCTTCTATGAATCTACTGTGGAACCACCCCAAGATTCTTGTGAAAATTCTGCCCCAGATCACCTATCTGAATCAGAATCTCTGGAGGTGGTTTCAGGAATCTGAATTTTTAAGCAGCTCCTCAGGCAATTCTGAAATTCCTTAAAGACTGAGAATCCCTCGGGAAAAATGTCTGTCTGATGACCTACCCGCTTTCTCAGGTCTGTGCCTTCCCCCATCCCTGCCATCTGCACTCCAGCCATACTGGCTTACTTGTACCCCATGGGGCTGTCCCCCCAGCCTTCCTGAAGTCCAGCATAAATGTCCCCTCCTGAGTGGGACAGATGCACCTGAATTCACTCTCATTGCACCCAGCATGTCTCTGTACTTCTCGCCACGGTGATTAAATATAGGACTGGCAAGAAGTGATAGCGTGCCTGTCCCCTCATGGAAGGCTCACTCCGTCAGGACAGGGCCTTGCCAGTCTCATTCCCTGCCCTTCCCTATGTTTCCTCCCTACCAGTGTGCCCTACCTGTAGTAGTGACACAACAGCAAACACTGAAACAATGCCCACTCAACGCGGGAATGACTCTCAGTTAATACATGGAAATATCAACTCACTTAATCCTCACAACAACCCTATGACATGGATCCTTTCGTTGTCCCCATTGTATAAATGAGGAAACTGAGGCACGGGGAGGTGAAATCACTTGTCAGCGGCGTCACAGCTACCAAATGGCCAACCAGGATGCAAATCCAAGCAGTGTGTCCCCAGAGAACATGCCAAGAACTACTATGGTGCGAGTTTAGTATCTGTCTGCTGAATGAGCAAATGTTGAACGAATGGGAAAAATCAAGTCAACAAACCAACAATCCTGTTAGTAATGAACGCATGCCGAAAGAAAGCTCTGCGGGTCCCCGAGGCCACTCACTACCAACCTCTTCTCAGACACCCCAGCTTCTACACAGACCACCCGCTCATGGGGAGCAAAGAAGAGACACCTGCACCGGGGTTTCTCAAACAGAAGATTTCAGGTGTCTGAAAACTTTCAGTCATCGGATGGAGAAGAGAACGGCAAAGAAAAGGATTTGCTGGCAGCCAGCAGATTTTCTCACAGCCCACAACTCTCGCCACTTGACCACATGTTTGCTTGAACGGGATAATCAAGTCAATTTACCAGACATTTGAAAGAGCAGGAATGCTTTTTAGAGTCTAGACAGATGAGCAAGGCAGAAACAAACTAATTGGCCCGTCTTTTCTTTATGCTTGGATTTCTCTAACTGAATCAGTCAGCAAGCTCTTAGAAAGGCTTTTGGGGCATCAGAAGAGATAACAATGATTGCAACCAGTGGTGATTGGTGTCCAGCGGGACCACAGACCAACAGAGAGGGCACAAAAGCCAGGGCGAAGGCAGCTGGCCCCAGGCAAGCAGGTGGAAGGTCTGTAGACAGAGGCCTACCTGACCCTTCAGTGGGTGCTCTTCTACAGAGCTGTGCCATTTCACCCCAGAGCCCAGAGGTGCCCACTGCCTTAAGGTTGATGCTGGGCCCCGACCCTAGGGGGTCCAGCCATGGCCACAGGACTCTAACACAGCCCGTCTCCATCTTTCAGGGCACAGCAATCGTGGGGTGGGGTGGTGATGCAGCCCCTGTCCCGTGATGCGGTAGGCCTGGCCTGGGACCCCAGAGTGAGCATCTCTCGCAAGCTCCCCGCTGCGGGTGAGGCTGCCCGTTCTGGAACGACCGTTTGATCACGAAGGCAGTGGATGCCCACTGACTATAAAAGAGGAGAGTCAGCTCCATCAGGATTTTAAAGGGTAAACAAATCCATTTCTCTAGACAATTGAATATATAAAATCAAAACCAAAAACACAGCCTACCCTTTTCCTCTTGCTTTCCAGACACATGAATTTCTCTAACTGGGCAATCAGTCAACCAGCGCTTACTGGATGTTTTCTGAGCAATGGGGCACCCATGGTTTAAAATCAATCAGCTGCTATGTTTATAATAACCCAGTGTGATGTGAGTGGAAAAACTATAGCTGAAGGAAATCAGGAGACAGTCCCACAATAGGAGAATAGATCTGCAGTGCCGCTCATATCTCAGAGGGAATCTGCAGGGAATTGCCCATCCCATTGGGCCTTCCCTGTGGTCCTCAGGATAAAGACTGATAAAAGGGCCAGTGGGCAAGGCAGAAAAAACTTTTTTTTTTAAACAATTGTTTTTTGTGTGTGGTGTTTTTTTTGTTGTTGTTTTTTGGGGGGAGGAGGATATTGGGGAACAGTGTGTTTCTCCAGGGCCCATCATCTCCAAGTCATTGTCCATCAAGCTAGTTGTGGAGGGCGCAGCTCAGCTCCAAGTCCAGTTGCTGTCTTCAATCTTTAGTTGCAGGGGGAAGCCCACCATCCCATGCGGAAATTGAACCGGCAACCCTGCTGTTCAGAGCATGTGCTCTAACCAACTGAGCCATCCAGCTGCCCCCAGAAAAAGCTTTTTAAAAACATTCCTTTATGGCTAGTAAAAATGTATTTGGAAAAAGTTTGGATACAAGACATTAAAAGCTCTTTTGAGACATAATTAAACCACAAATGACGTGGGGAAGAAAGGGAGGGCATAGGACTTCTGCCATACAGTCATAGGCTGCAAAAAGATGTCATCTCAGGCAACACCGGACCACATGCATATATGACAGTGGTCCCATAGATTTTAATGGAGCTGACCTTCCTGTAAGAAATGGAAGCATCTGTGGTTCAGGAGAATACTTTTTTCTCTGACGAGAGTGATATCTGTGGGGCTTGGCAATAGATTCACTCTCACTCACAGCCCCTCAATTTTGAATGTACAGGTTACAGCCCAATGAGTCAGCCACTGACCTTTTCCTGCACAGAGGAACCTGCCCCCGACTACTCATATTCAGAGGGTGCTACAGCCCCCCTGTATCTAGCTTGATGGTCTGCAGAATATATTGCTATAAACTCTTTGTTGAGGACCTAAGATCCTGTACAAGGACACAGGTCCAGAGGACCTTAACAAGTATTAAGTGACACTGCCACTTCAGCAAAAGCTTTTCAATTCAGCACCAAAGAGAGAGCCCTTTGTGCCAGATTGGGTCAATGGAACCAAAAACAATTTTCCATGAGCAAAATATTGAGTCCTTAGTTCTCCATCCTCTCCATGCCAAACACCCTGTTTTTTAATGAATATCATAAAGTTCCCTAATCAGACCACTGCTCCAAAATGCAATAGCCAAAACAATGTTACCATGACCATGCCCTACATTCTTTCATCCCTCCATCTTGATGTCTTATTCCTACTGATCCTCAGGCTGCCTTTCCCTCCCTCCTGACAGTCACTATTACGGTGATCTACATCGTACCCAGCCTGTTTCTCTGGGATACTTCTAATCAGTCCAGCCCACATCCCTATTCATGGAGCCGCACTGGCAGCTTTGATGTTTTATTTCTGACCCTGTCGGAAGGAATCAGGGGGAGGGCTTGTGGGCTGGTGTTTATGAGTCTACAGTAGTGACAGTCATGTCCTAGGCCGTCACATTCGCTCACCCTCACTCACTTCCGGTCCTGCAAGCTCCACTCATGGTAAGTGCCCTATACAGGTGTGCCATTTTTAATCTTTTATGCTGCATTTTTACTGTACCTTTTCTATGTTTAGATACACAAATTCTCACCATTGTGTTTCGGTCGCCTCCAGCATTCAGTACAATAACATGCTGTACAGGTTTGCAACCTAGGAGCAATGGGCTACGCCCTAAGTCTGTATGTGTAGTGTGCTGTCCATCTAGGTTTGTGTAAATGCCCTCTGTGACGTTCACGGAACAACAAAATCATCTAACAACGCATTTCTCGGAATGTTTCCCCATCGTTAAGTGACACATGACCGTATTTCGTATTTCTTGCAAGTGATTTCATATCTATCACCTTCAAAGACACTCGGTATCACTCTGTAGGTGGGCCCTGTTATTATCTCCCATCCTCAAATGAAGCAACCGAGCCTTCCGGAAGTGAATGATTGGTCACTGTCCCTCCAACCCAGGCCCGCAGGAGTCCTGCTCCATCACGCCGTCTCTGAAAGAAGCTGACATGCAAACAGAAGTCACGGAGCTCACAAGTAAGTACATCTATGAAGCACTATAGGGTTTTCCAAGTACCTTCACACACACTGTCTTGTTTAAGATACTGGGAAAATAAATTAGAAGTTTGTTTCTCAAAATACACTTCAAGCGAAGACAGAAGCGTGGTGAGGGATCCAGTGGTGAACTGGAAAGGTACCAAGTCGAAAGAGATGCAGCATCATAACCCCATAGAAGGGACGCAGATATCAGTAACCATCAGTGTGAACATGGTGGGAGCTAACAGTCACTAAATGTATAAGAACATTAAGCATTTTTAATAGTGACTGGAAGGTCAAGAAGGGCTCTGCCAAGGGCTCTGTGCACCAAACCTCACTTAACCCACAGAACAACATGGGGGGGAGGGCTGTGAAATCATCAATCCCATTATCTGGATGAAGAACGGAGGCTCAGCATGCTAAGTAAATTGTCTAATCACGTCATCAGAACAAGGTAGATATAAGGTTCCAACCCAGGTCTCCGTACCTCAAAGCTGGTGTTCTGGCCCACTGCACTCACCATGGAGGAGGAAGAGCCTGGGGGAATGACTCATTAGCCCAAGTCTTCTCTAAGACCTTTTATTATTTGGTAACTGACTCAGCACCCCATGGGTCCTTGGTGATGAGGTTCATGTACAAGACCAGTGTATTGAGAGGCAACCAGAGGAAAGGAACTAAGCTCTGAGTCACAGAGAGTCGGGAGAGGTCGGATGGGGACAGAGGGTGCTGAGAGGAAAGAGATCTTGTGGAAGCAGAGGTCTGTCTGAGACCCTTACAACTTAAAGCACCTGATGAATTAGACGGCCAGAAACTCCTCAGTTTCTGTATTACATACACCTTCTAGCTGCTGAAGGTATCCAGCCAGCTACTCATGCATTCATTCAACAATGGTTTGTTTCCTCTTCTACACCAGACACTGTGCTAAGCACTGGGGATACAGCAGGAAACTGGACTGAGTCCCTGACAGTTATATGTGGCATGGGGATGACAGACAATGCAAATAAGGATATTAGACAATGTCGGGATTTGATAAGGGCTGTGAAGAAAAATAAAGCAAAGCAAGAAGCAGAGTAAGATGGAGTGAGGGTATTTATTATTTATTTTTCAAGTTTCAGTTGAAGTATAACACGTACACACAAAAATACACAAGTCAAATTTTACAGCTGACTGAATGTAAACACGCTGGACACAAAAATGTTACAAGCAGCCAGATCCAGAAACAGAAGACCATACCTCAGATGTCCCTGCAGACCCCCTGCCGGAACACAGCCCTGGATGGTGAGGGAAAGTTCTCCTGGAGAAAGTGACATTAGAACAGAGACCCAAATAAAGGAAGGAAAGAAGTGAGTCATGTGGGTACTGAGGGAAAGAGGATTCTGCGCAGAAAAAAACAGCAAGTGCAGAGAAGGAATGAACTAAAGGCAATTAAGCAAGAAAGCAGCTGTGTCTGAGTCAGAGCAGATGGACGCATGGATAGATAAATGGATGGACGGACAGACGGATGGATGGATGGGACAATGCATGAAAGGAAGGACAGTGGACGAATGAAGGAGGGGAAGGAGACGATATCAAAAGAGAGGCAAGGACCAAATCAGACAGGGCTTTGACATAAGGAAATAGGAGTTGATTCTAATAGCACTGGGAAACCATTGGATGGTTCTTTGCTGAGCAAGGTGGGATCTCATTTGAATTTTCAGAGCTCAAGTGGAAGACAGATTTAAGGGGTTGAGCTCCAGTGAGGGTAGCTTTTTACCTCTGGGGTGGAAGAATCAGACCATCTCCCTCCTCACCCCACTCACAAACCTTTTCACTACACATGTCAGATTTCAGACAGGGCCAGAGCTGCTCTAACTTGAATCTTCTCAGAAAGACACTGTAGCCTTGGAGAACCTTGCAGGCAGCCCAGGAGCTGGTCTCAGTTATAGCACCCCAATGGTCAAGCTAGACAACGCAAACTGCAGCCCACAGGCATTCTCTCAGGAGAAATTCGGCAGCCTTCAGAGTTCTGTCTTCATTACCTCCAGGCCTCGCCCCTTTGGGTCACTTCTCCACTCAGCACTCTTACTCATCCCCCAGACACTCAGTGTTCCTCTGTTCTCTGGCCCCCACCGTGGCCCAAAAGCATAAGGACATGTGGCAACTAGCCTAGAGCCTGGAACTTTTCTCATCAGTGTATGGACACTCAATTTTTGCAGTTTAAGATTCAAGTCCCTTAGTGTGCCATGAAATGTCTGTGTCCAGTAAGAATTCCAGGCCTTCGGGAATAAAAAGTGGAGAGGTTTGCAGGCAGAAGGCGGCAAGGCTGTTCTTTCTGCCTCATAGTTGAGGCTGCACCCTGACTGGCCTGGACGTGGGCTGACCTGGTTAAGAGACAGCACTCCCAATGTTCTCTGCAAACAGACCCCCAGCTGACAGCAGCTACTCTTCCTCCCCTAAGCTAGGCTCCTCTCCCCCAGCCATGGTCTCAGGACACCTCTCACCCTTACCCAACACCAGGATCACCAGCTACCTCCCCTGGGCAGCCTTCCCTGCTCCACCTGGCACCAAGGGCAGGCAAGGGGCCGAGAGGAGAAATTCAAGGATTCTAGAAGTCGGAAACCAAGGAGAGGGTTTGGACACCAAAAAAGAGTGTTCTGATCCTCAAACCAGAGCCCGCAGTGGGGAGGGATATGGAATTAGAACCAGGATCTGTGTTTCAGAGCATGGGAGGAGGTAAAATTAACGATAATTAATGAGAAGGAAGAAGCAACAAGTTGCAAGTAGAAAAACTTGGGTTGTCTGCATAATCAATGCTAATCACAATCTTTTATGGGAATTGCTTCCCATTTTATTCCTAATTACCATTCGCTGCAACAATGATAAAGCATATCACTAAATATAATCTCAAATTAACTTTGTAGTAAGTTCTATTTGATTATAATAGTAAATTCTAGACGTGTCCAAGGAGTGATTACAAAATACTGAGTGGTTTCAAAATTAACGCGTAACAAGCACGCTCTTTGCTGGTGGCCCAAGGCCTCAGGCAGACTCCGAGCACTCAGGTCTACCTGTGGTGGTCATGTGACCTTCTCAGAAGGCCCCTCATTTGAAATACCCTGTCCCTGTTGTCCTCGTGGGCATTCAGATGTTGGCCAAACTGTAATGCCTACTTTTCAGCTCAGGAGTATGATCCCTGCACTCCAATAAATGTGGGTTGATACTCAAACTTTAGGAGGTCTGGGAACTCACAAGTCACAGTGGCCTGTTGACTTTGGAAATTTTGTCCTCCCCTGCCAGGCCAGGCCAGGTTCCAGTCATTGCATAAGAAGAAGGTGCTTTTATGCTCTCTCCTAGGTTGATAATAAGGCATGCACTCCTCCCTAGGGTTAGCTTTTGGAGACCTGGACGTTCCATCTCCACAATATGCAAGAAGGGTGAGTCCCTTCTCCCATGTAAGCCATGCACCCATTCACCAGTGGCCAAAGGATGGGATTAATTGTCCAAATAAAAAAAAAGCTGTTTTGATAAGACTATCACCCAGAGCTGCCCTACTGCTGTGGAAAGAGCTGAAAGAATCTCAGTCTGACCCCATCTAGCCTGGAGCATTTTGTAGCCACCAGAGACTGACTTAAATGAAATCATCCTATCCTCCAGAGTATAAACTGAATCTGGTCTGTGGGTTAACCTGCATCATTCAGTACAAAAAATCCAAAGCTATGGATGGGGTCCCACTAGGGCACGAGTAGCTCTCAGCAGCTGCCAACAGCTGCAACCAGCCCTATCCCAGCTTCCCCCACCATAGCGAACGGGCCCATCACAAAGTGTTTTCATGCTGAGAAGGGAGAGGAAATGCTGTTTATGATCTCGAGGGATAGAGATAATACTATTATGTGATGCTATAATGACTATCATTTATTAAGGGGCTGTTTAGGGCCCATAATGGGTACTGGGAGGGCTGGCATGTTTGGCCCAGATCCCATCTCTTTAAGAGCTATGGATGTAGACTTTTGAGGTCACACCTGAATTAAGCTATTTACATAGTCCTTCTATTCTTGTATGTTTGTTTAAAGCATTCATCTGTCCAAAATAAACATTTAAAATGTAACAATTTTTGTAACAATTTTGGGATTTATTTTTTTAAACATACCTAGAGACTGGACAGTGTGAATTAGCTGGGGCTTCTAGAAAGCTAAGAGTTCCTGTGCCTATTACACATTAAATGCATCAAATTCACTGCTCAGCAGTTTTAGGTGTATTATTTCTAATTCTCACAACAAAATTGCAAGGTAGGTATTATTATTTCTATTATATAGCTGACACTGAGAGGTGTGTATTAGGGTTTCTATTAAACAGATGAGATTAGGAGGTAAATAATATGATTCCTATTACACACATGAGGTTGGGAGGTGGATATTATTATTCTTTATGAAGATGAGGAAACGGACACCTGAAGAGTCTTAGAAGCTTGCCTAAGAGGATACAGCTTGGACAGGTAAAGCTATCAGCCCTAAAGAGGCTGGCCCTGATGGGGGTGTACAGGAAGCTGTTTTTGCAGGTAGGGGTCATGTGGCACTGTAAAAGCCGGATGCCCTCTACCGAGAGGAGGAAACCTGCAAACCACCTTGGAGACTTTGCCCCAGCCAGCCCGTGACTTTTTGCCTGTGTCTCCCATGAATCAGCAGTACCCACGGAGTTCTCGGCCACCTCCATCACCCCCAGCACCTGTCATAGAGGTGTTCCACTAATGGATAAAACGGGTCCTGGGCTTTCAAAGCAATTTTGAATAATGAATCTGGAACAGTGCATGTCGAGGTTGCAGACAGTGATGCTTCAATGACAAGCATCCTTATCATAACGGTCCAGCTCTGGGGCTGAGCCCAGGAAGCTCAGAAACCGGCCTCTCATTGCTGGGAGTACTCTCAGGGCATTTCCTGCAGAGTGTGGTCAAGGCCCAACTCCAGAAGTTTGGGTACCAGCACCTCACCAGGTTAAGGAGAGCTGACACCCATTTCAAAGCTACAGCAGGACAGCGATGGCTTTTCCATGCTGCATGCCACAGGAAGTCACACATTTCAAAGTAGGGTGCAGTGCCCAGTCTCCTCCAAGTCCCAATGACAAAGCAGACCTTGCTCACCTGCAGGGTTACACCAGTGCATTGCCAGCTGTACTTGAGCTGTGTGGTACCATGTGCCCCAGGGGTCGGGGGCGGGAGACACAGGAGGGAAAAGATCTAGATTTGCCCTTTGCATGGCGTCCAGTTTCAGGCCGGCCCCACGGTACAAAATGTGGGACCAGTAGCAGCTTTGTTTTTTGTTGTCGTTTTGTTTTGGGTATTTTGGATTTTATTTGTTTGCTTATTTTGTGTTTGCCCTACACCTTGTTTCTCCAACTGGCAGCATCCTCTCCCTGAACACTCTGGGCAGGGGCTCCCAACTGTATTCTGAGGATCCCTGGATTCCTCTAGAGATGCCCCAGAGCTTCCTTGCGAAGGAGAAATAGAGCGACTTAAGCAGCCAGTGCTCTAGAGTGGGCATAGCAGATTCAGTCTGAGCCAAAGGGCTTTGATCTGTATCTTACACTAGGTTTTTGCATAAGGTATTCTTTGCCAAAGGGGTTACAGTGCTATTTTTTAAAAATATGGAAAGGAGAAAAGGGAAGAATAAAGGAAATCCACTTAAGGGCCACCCAAGTCTGTCCCATGTGAAGAGAATCCTTCCATGGAGAGATGGACATGTCCTTCCTGGGGGAGGAATGTAAAACATCTTTCTAATTGGGTATCAGGGTTTTAGTTTGGAAATAATCTCCTCCAAAGAACGAAAGAGGTCTGTTCTCTCCCATTGGCTCCCCCTCAGTAGGGCAGAGATCAGGGGTCTGAAATGCAAGTGCCTACAGGGATAGGAATTTCCGAAGAGCAGGGGCCTGTGGAGTCTGTATTTTGCGTCTGAAAGCCGCTATAGCTCCCCCTGGGGGTCTCCTGGAGGACAGGAAGGCCGGTGTTGCCAGAGCTTCCAATTTTGCAAGAGAAACTGGAACTCCAAAATTGTATGTTACTTTTCCAAGGATTAAATCATGGCAACTCTTCCACAAAAAATGAGAACAGTGTGTGGGCCAGACTACACATGTCTCTGGCCCTGTGCTGCCAAATTGGAGAGCTGGAACAGACAGATGGGCTGTCTTCATTGGGGCTGGAGGGAAGGCAACCCCTCCTGCCAGGGACTTGCTCCTGCCCGTCTCCCTCCCCTCCACCTCACGAGACATCTGGCCCATTCCTTCTCCTATGTGAGCTCTCCATTCAAATGTCCCTTCTTTGGGGCAATCTTTCCTTAGCCTCCCCTTCCTCCAGACTAGCTCAGAACCCACCCAGCCATTGCTTGTTTCTCAAGAACTCCTTGCACTGTTCTTTCCTAGCAACGAATACAATTTGTTTTTATATCTTTGGTTGAGTTTTTGAAAAACATCTGTCTCCCCCTCTACACTATAGGCTCCAGGAGAGTAAAGGCTGTACTTCTGGCTCGTCACTATGAATCCCCAACACTTAGCACAGTCCCTAGCCCATGGGAGGCACACAGAGCTGTGTGGACTGGTATGAATTAACCCAGAACACCCTGAACCACTGGTCATCATCCCATGGTCATCATCGGAAACACACAATTACCCTGCCCACCTTCACTTTGACTTCCTTGTGGTCTCTGCCCAAGTCTTTGTCTGGTTGAACCTGGTGTTGACCATTGCTTGGGTTAGTCTGGTCCCAGACCTCTCTAACTTTCTAGCCCTAAGCCTTGGGCTCTGCATTCACTCCCTGTCTTCCCCGTCTCCACAGACACCCGGTGAAAAAGAGAGAAATCATCAGTGCCATTGTACAGAAAGGTAAAGGAAGGAGTGTAAAGCAAACAGGAGCTCCCAGAACTTGGGGCAGATTCAGTGATTAAATGTGGGGCTCTCTGAGTCCAATGCCAGTTCCCTTTCTTGGGAGCTCAATGTTGGGAAAGATGAGTAAGAAACAAACCTGACATCAAAGAAGCTTAAACACACAATATCAGTGAGCTACCAATTTTATAGTGGTGACGTGCTAGGCTTCTGTATTTAATATCAGCAGTCTTGCACCCGAGCCCATCCTTATTAACCCGTAAGCACGCTGACTTATGCAGGTGCATTGAGTTAACAAACAATTGTTCCCAGTGAGCCTGAGCAACAAGGACCCAGTCCAGTAAATCCTCACTTACCGGCATCAGAGCCATTCTCATCTCCTTACTTGCAGTAGTGGGCTGAATAGTGTCCCCTAAATATTCATGTGCACCCAGAACCTCAGAAACTGACCTTATTTGGAAATAGGGTCTTTGCAGATGTAATTAAGCAAAGAATCTTAAGATGAAATCATCATATAAGGAAAGACACAGAGCCACAAAGGGAAGAAGACCTGTGAGGACGGAGAGAGATGGGGGTGATACAACCACAAGCTAAGGAGCACGGAGATTTGCTAGGAACTTCCAGAAGCTGGAATAAGCACATAAGGATTCCCCCGGGACCTCGGGAGGGAGCTCAGCCCTGCTGGCATCTTGATTTCAGCCTTCTGGCCTCTAGAACTGTGAGTGAATACATTTCTGTTGCTTTACACCTCCGCGTTTGTGGTGATTTGTTATAGCATCCTTAGGAAATGAATGCACGTGCTTTGTGTCATTTAATTCTCCCAGTACCCCTATGAGGTACAATTTTCAAGTGAGGTCACCACGGCTCAGGGTGGTTACGTGACTTGAGTAAGTCACAACCAGTGAGTTGTTGGGTCAGCTTTGAACCTGGGTGGTCACTCCGACCCTCTGCAGCTACAGTGGCCACTGATAAGCCTTCCCAGGTCACAGGTAGCAGCTGCTGACTAGAGCAGAGCCCCCAGCTCACTTTCCTCACCAGTCTCTGTGCAGTGCTTACCACTATTTACAGAACGGGATCTTTCCAGGAAAATCTCGTCTGTGGGCTTCCCTCTCACCTGAGTGTTCCAGCATGTGCCGTGGAGACTTACCATAATAAGCTGTTGATCTGGCTTGACGTTACTCCTCCACTCTCCAAATAGAATATCTCAGTAACCAGTCACAAACTAGCTACCCTCCACCAGAATTTAAAGCACATATGTTGCTTGTAATCAAGCCTCTTCCTTCTGTTAACTTTCCTCCTCCCACCACCAAAAACCCTTCGGGAAGGAGGAGGAAGAGGGAAGAGAGAACAGCAGGATCTTAGGAAAATGGAAAAGTCCAGCGCGTGCCCAGGACACACATGAGCCACAGGAAACGGGCCTTCCTCCAGCTTCCAACCCAGAGGTTAGAAAGGGCAAAGTGAACATGGTAATTTGTCTAAGTGTCTTATTAAATCTCTATCAAGTGGCTGAACATCTGTTCTCTTTTTTGCTTGCATTTTGAAGAACAGACCTACCCCAGAATCACAGGGCTTCTAGAGGGACCCCATTCATGTGTAATCATACCAAAGCTTTCTCTCGGGCCCTTGACAAAGCAATTAGCAAAGCTGCTTTTAACCAATTAAGCGCATCTTTTCAGCTCCCTCAGGCCGAGGCTGCTGTCTCCCTCCCCACCACTTGGCCTCCACAGAGGCCATTTCAAAAGGCACAATTTGAACCAATTATGCCTGTCTTGTTATTATAATCATTAATCATCATCACTCTAATGACAACTAATAGGCTACTTCAAATCCCTTTCTGGAACATGATGGGGGCCCACATAAATAAAAAACAAATATTTTGTAGAGTGCTTCCAGGTTTTGCATAGGCTTTTCACATACACGACTTGGGTCTCCAATGCTGTGAGGTGGGTTATTAATGGGAAAATAAAAAGTAGCCTGGCTCTCAGATCAGTCAGTCAGGCCACAGCCAATTACCAAATCACAAACAGCATTGGTGAAAACAAAGAGAGGGTCCAACAGTGTGGTGTGGTGGACAGAGAAAAGAGAGAGCTCCATAGGTCTACATCTGCGTCATGATGCCCTATTTCCTAAGCCTAGTTTTTCTCATCTGTGAAGTGGGTGTTTTGGTGCCTGTCCCACCAGACTGTTGTGAAGGCTCAACCACATGACATTTAGAAAATGCCTAGATATATGCTTATCAAACAATAGCTGCAATAATGCTAACATAATTACTGAGCTCGTACAATATGTCAATCTTGTGGCCAACTCCCTGCATGTCTCATGCCATTTAGTCCTCCCACCAACCCTACAGGTACACGCGAGTCTTCTGTTGCTTTACAAGTAAGGTAAATAAGGAGAGCCAAGTGTTTTGCCTAAAACCATGTAGCTAGGAAGTACTAGGTGAGTCTGGGCAATCTGGTTCCCAAATGATATCCTAAACACTCCATAGGTGTCTTTAACAGACTGGCAAAAAAAGTCATAGCAACTGGAGAGAGCAGGGATGGTGGAAACAAGGGCTCAGACAGAAGTAGCTCACCTGGCACCATGTTGGGGAGGGAGAAAAGGAGGAGGAATTGAGTCCATGGTGTATTTTGGTCACTATGCATTGTCACTTCCTATGCACTACTCCTGTCACTCTCATGGCAGTCCTTCAAGGTGCTATTACCATCTCTGTCTTAGACATAAGAAGTCTGGGGCAAAGCATAATGCTCACCCCGTAGGGTAGAGCTAGGACTCAAGTACCCTTCAGCCTCAGCCATAGCCCATGATCTGCCACTGATATTCCCAGACTGTACTGCGCTGTCCAACCTCCCTCTCAGCACTGTGCCTGGAGTCTTCCAGCCCATTGTCTGGCCTCCAAAATTCTGGCTACATGAAAACCAGAGTGTTGATTTCATCAGGTTTCCACAGAACACCCCTCCATCTTAAAGAGCTGCCAGGTAGCAGGACGGGCCTCAGGTTAGTATCTGACCGTAACGTGTAAGGCACCCAACACGCACGCATACACACCAGTGGCAACAACAACACTTAGCTGCTCCCTCCCCTTCTCACTCTACAGCCAGTTCCTTCTACAGTGTCCTCATTTCTGCCTCTATGCCTTTTGCTTACTCTCTTTTATATCTAGAATGTTCTCTGGCTGTCATCTAGCCAGTCGATTTTCTCATTTCACTTAAAGGGACAAGTGCAACAAACGAGTGAAGATTACTTCATATACATACATTTTTGTGTATTTACATATGTGTACATATGTATATACACACATATGCTGTAAACTGAAACTAGTATAAAATAACATTGAATGTCAAATAAATTTTAAAGTAATTTTGAAAAAGGAACTAGAGGCTCTGGAGACAACCAACACTAAAGTCAAAGCATGTATCAGCCACTTACCTCTGAAGGTCTCAGTTTCCTCATCCATAAAATGGAGATAGTAATAATACTTAGCTGGCAAAATTATTGAGGAGGTTAAATGAGATAATACATGAAAATAGGACAGCACAATATATGGCAGAGAATGAGCCCTCCATAACAAAAGCTAGCCTTAGACACAGGTCACTCGTGGCAGGTCCAACCCCTCCAACTTTTCTTATATTACCCAAGAGTTCAGCGGGGGACTTTTCTTTTCCTGTCTCACCAGAGCCTCCGGCTTACGTGACCCTTTCCTTTCCATGGGGCTGTCCTGTCTATAATTCATCTCTCCAGCCCAAGCTCGTATATGTGACTATAAGGCTCTGTTTGCTGGTTAGATGCGGACTGCACAGCCCTGGGGAAATGAAGCCTCCACAGGGGTGAGGGTTTTATCTGATTGGAGCCAAACTGTTTGAGGAGCAGATATTCTCAGACCCTGTAGCTCTTTGGCAAACACGTAATGCTGTATACAAAGTGGACTATAGTTTCCCAATAAGGGCCACAGGGCAGTTCTCATAAACTCAGAGCTTCAGATCTGGGTCAACCCAACTGGATTCACCTGGTTCATTGGCCTCACATTTCCCAGGGACTTTGTCAGTGGTGGATATTTTCAGAGACATTTTCTATGATGAAAAAGAGCACAGAATTGAGTTGCTCTCAGAGATATGAGCAATTGAACTCTCCTGCTCAAAAACCTCCCATGGCTCCCAGCTGCCTGTGGCAGGGCTTCTCAAATATTTTGATCTTCAGATGCCTTTGTGATCTTAAAAATTACTGAGGACCCCAAAGAGCTTCTGTTGATAAGGCTTATAACTACCAGTATTTGCCATTTAAGAAATTAAAATTGAGAAATTTTTTAAAGACGTATTAATTCCTTTAAAAAGCATGAAAATAAACTCTGGGTGGATCTTTACCCATGCATTATTTTGTTACACCATGGATTGGTCATTTGGAAAGTATTGGATCAGTGAGTTATGCAGCTGTTCCTAATGTTGAGATATTCCATTATATAATATTAAACAATCAATGTTCATCACAGGGAAGAATTCAATGATTTGTCGCAGTTTAACATTACTTTGATTCATACCAAGGTACCATGCTAAGTTTTAGTCACCACTGCTTTTAATCCAGCAGTACAAATATCAATAAAAGACAAAGGATGAATTGATATCATTATGAAAAAAAGGTTTTGACTTAATGGATCGCCTCTGAAAGGGTCTCAGTGAACCGCCCCCCCCCCCAGGGTTCTGTGGACCACAGTTTGAGAATTACTGGAATCAGGTGAGTAGGTAAAAAATTCAGTCAGCCTTGGAGTCAGGCACAGGTGGCCCCCATCAAAGTCCTGCCACGTGCTAAGTGCATGACCTCGGACAAGAAACATGGTCTCCCTGAGCCTCAGTTGTGTCATCTGTAAAATAGGACTAACTATAGTTCCTGCCTCATAGTACTGTGGTGAAGATCACATGAAAGATTTTACATAAAGCACTTAACAAAACGCCCGGCACAGAGGTAAGCAATGTGGGACATAAAGGTGAAAAAGGCATCTTACTCTATTTTGTAGAATACACATTTGGGTATAAGCCTGTCTTTCTCATTCTATTTCAGGGTCCTGAAGGAGAGAAAAGGGCTAAACACTATGCTTAATTTACATGCATTTTCAGGTAAAAATACACCTGATTTATCCCACAGAGCCTCTCGATGCTCATATGTAATTAACGCTTGTTATAAAATAAAAAATAAGTAGCAAAAAGGCAGTAGTTTAGCTCAAACATGCATTCTCACTTGGACGTGGATCTTTTTCAGGTTGTCCCTCTCTTGTTCCATTAACTATTCATCCATTATACCTAACTGACACTAATGTTGCTTTCACACACTGAAGGGAGACTTCAAATTTAAATGCTCAAACTTCTTAGAAGTCTCCTTTGCTATAAAAAATAATATGCTTATTCTTTTAGAAGTCAGATCAAAGTATGGAGTGAATCTATCCTCTAACAACCAGCAGCAACTTCTTCCAGAAAAGACAGTTACGTAGTCATACACATCTACAGTGCTGGGAAGCAAGCTAACAGTGGATCTGGTTCAATACGAGACAGGGGAGAGTTATGAGCCTGCTGGATGTTGAAACATGAGACTGCTGCTTGTCAATGCCTCTGGGGGGGTAACTGTCAGCCCCTTCCTGCTAATCCAGATCTCTGGTCCTCACACACCCAATCTGCTGCGTCCCTCCCAAGGCTGGAAGTCTCCCTGTGGTCCCATCTATGGCTCTGGGCTTCCCTTTTGCTGAGTCAACTGCAAGCTGCTTTATTTGCCTCTTCAATCGTCCAACATCTCCCACAACAAAGGAAAACCTGTACCTCACAGATGAGTTGTGAGAGAGTCGGCACACAGGGCAAAAGAAGAAAACTGAAATTACTTTTGGAAAATGCTTCAGCCTCAACCTGACCCAGATAGAGATGCCTCACATGGGACCATGACTGGGGAAGGAATGCAGCTCCGTTGCTCTCATAAACAAAGTTGTAAAAGTGAAATGTTTAAGAGGGACAAATGAGTGACTTGACTTCGTTTGTCCACTCATGGGCAGCCTTCTGCGAGAGGCAGATGGCTCAGGGCTTCTCCAATATCAGGATGCTCTGAAGACCCTGGAAAACTTGCTAACATGCAGGCGACATGGCCCCATCCTTCTAGTGATGCTGAAGGAGAGACTCCAGGATGTCCTGGAAGAACATTGTCTACCAATTTGGATTTCCATGCCAGACCAGCTTGAGGATATTAGCCACTCTGATTTCTTTCTAATTTCACTATTTATTTATATCTACCAAATGCCAATTTTATATATATACATATATATATATATACACACACACATATATATCAGACATAGTATATATATATAGATATATACATATGCATATGTATATATCTATATATATACACTAATTATATATGTACATATATTATATGTATGCTCTACAACAAACTTTGCTTTCATGGAGCTTAAATTCTAATGAGACAAGTCAAATCATCAACAAATAAATAACCTATGTGATATATGCTAAAGCTCATAGCAATGTTATATATAAAATAAGCAAAAAAACAGAAAGAAAACAACCCACATATTCATCCACAGGAGATAGATATATAAATGTAGCATGTCTATACCATGGACTATTATTCAGTACTAACAAGGAATGAAGTGCTGATAACATGCTACACCCTGAATGAACCCTAAAAACATTATGCTAAGTGAAAGAGGACAGATACAAAAAGCCACATACTATATGGTTCTATTTATATGAAATGTCCAGAAAATGAAAAAATCTATAGATACTGAAAAGTTGGTCAGTGTTTGTCAGGGGCTGGGGCGCTGGGGGAACTGCAAACAGGCATGAGGGATCTCCTTGGGTGGTAGAAATGTTCTAAAACTCCATCATGGTGATGGTCGCATAACCACACCCTTCAGTCTTTTGTGATGAAACAAACATCACTGCAAACAGGTTATGTGCCCCATCTCTCTGCTTTCAAGCCTTAGGAGTAGGTTGAGCCATGACATGAGGTTCAACAGGACCATGTAAAGAGGCTAAAGCATGATGTGAGGAGATTGGTGGTCTCAGGAGGGGCACATGCTGACCCACCCATCAATCCAAACTTCAGAGAGGAAAGAACATAACATGTAACTGTCAGAAACACAACAGAACACCCAAAGGGTCATGAAATTAAGCACCTAATCAATCCAATGTGCTTCCGTTACTCTGAGACAACATCATAATATAAGAAGAATTAAGAGTCACACAGTGGTTAATATTTAATAAGCCCATCCTACGTGCTGGGCAGGATTTTAAATGAACTCATTTAGTCATCAGATCCGTTCTATGAAATTGTATTCTTGCAAGAGGTTTCCAAAGGGTCCTGACAGGATGCAAATGGCACATTTGAATGAGACAGTTGAGGGGAGCTTCATACAGGACCGTTTACAATGGTATAGGCAGTGTCACAGGAACCAGCAAGCACTGGCGTGGTACTCCAAGGTTCTCAGGGAACCATCATTCCCCTGGGTCTGAAAGAACTTGCAAGGGGAAGGATGGGTATCAGCACATGAAGGGAGTAAACTATAGCTGGGAAAGGGAATGAAACCAACTCACAGTAATCCAGAAAGAAGGGAGCAAGGGGAAGAATTTCCCCAACCTCACTCTCCAATTTCTACTGACAGCTCCCATTGGATGAACCCATTTGGATGCCACAAGCCCAGGAAGCCCATTGATGCAGCCCCAAAAAGTCAACCTCCTGGGCAGAGAAGGACTGAGAGGGTGAAGAATGAATCTGGGGGGGGGGCGGCCTGATGGCTCAGGCAGTTAGAGCTTCATGCTCCTAACTCCAAAGGCTGACGGTTCGATACCCACATAGGCCAGGGGGCTCTCAACCACAAGGTTGCCCGTTCAACTCCTCAAGTCCCGCAAGCGATGGTGGGCTCCGCCCCCTGCAACTAAGATTGAGCACGGCACTTTGAGCTGAGCTGCCTCCCAGATGGCTCAGTTGGTTGGAGCACGTCCTCTCAACCGCAAAGTTGCCGGTTCGATTCCTGCAAGGCATGGTTGGCTGCGCCCCCTGCAACTAGCAACGGCAACTGGACCTGGAGCTGAGCTGCGCCCTCCACAACTAAGACTGGAAAGTACAACAACTTGAAGCTGAATGGCACCCTCCACAACTAAGATTGAAAGGACAACAACTTGACTTGGAAAAAAGTCCTGGAAATACACACTGTTCCCCAATAAAGTCCTGTTCCCCTCCCCCAATAAAATCTTTAAAAAAAAAAAAAAGAATGAATCTGGGGGACAAAATGTAAAATACCCAGTGTAGTAGCATTATTATCTGCTCCTGACAGATGAGGAAATTGAGATATGAAATAGTCAAGAAACATGTCCAAGTTAAGGAATAGTTAAGGAACATGTGGCTAGAAAGCCACAGTTGGGCTACGTACAAATCCAAGTGTTCTGGTAGCTCTTAACTGCCCCTTCCAGGCTGCAAGTGTTTCTGCCAACGCCATACAGGCTAGAAATGATCACTGAACACCTGGGAAGGAGGGCCAGGACTCCCCAGTTCCAGGGTTAGGGGAGACAATCATGTCCCCGCACACAATGGTAATCCATAACCGAGATGAGATCATGTGACCCTGTACTCCCCACATGCATGCACACCCAGATATTTTCATGGTGTTGCTCCCAGAGCCCCAATCCCACAGGACAAAAGTACCCCAGGTATACGCGTCGGCTCTTCGACCAGGTCACTGAAATGACTCAAACACATTACCTCCAGGGACAAGGTTTTCAGTGGAAAGGACGTTAGACTCTTCCGAGTGGGTGCTGACCCATAGGTCTACTGGACCCCTGAACTGTCAGTGAAACAAAGGCCATGCAATGCCTGCTTTTCCTTCAGCCTCAGAGAGAGCGCCACCTGGGAGCTGCTTCAATTTGAGGGGTCTCCATCATTTGACCTCTCATACCCCACTGACTGGGCCTGCACGTCTCAGAGCTATCCTAAGAAGATGCTGATCCCAGAGACACATGCCACCAGGAGTCACCCAGCTGGTGAGTTCCACCCCGTGAGGCCCCCATGACCCCACAGGAGAAGCAGGTGAGTTGGTTCTCTTGGCAGTGGCTGAGCTGAGAGCTGACTAGTAGGGCTGCTGTGGAAGGACAAACCCTTGTCATCAAACAGCTCCGACAGAGCGCTGCAGCTGCAGTGAGCATATCAATTCAAAGGCAGGCAGCCTTTCAGAAGGGAGACCCCAGGCCTGCCATTAGCCAAGGCCACCTATTTCATCCCCGACTCCCAGCTCTCTTGTTCTGTGAGGGGAGGAAGGGACCACTCTCCCCGTGTCCACCTCCTCTGCCTTCTCTGTCTTGCACTGTGAGGGTCTCTGCCACCAGCAGGTCACAATACCAAGCCAGCTTTCTGTTGGCTCTCTCCCTGTTTCCCCGGTGTGCAGATCTTCCTGTCCCAAATAAATCAGTGTTACTATTTCTCCTTTTCCTCCTCACTCTCAGCAGGCCACTGCTCAGGCCATTTCTTACAGATAATGAGCCGGGCACGCGCTCAAGCTCGGCCTGTGAGGGGCCCGGGCCAGGATGGAAGTGAGACTACACGGCCCAGACCAAGGGTTCTCAGCCACTGTGCCGATTTCCCTCTGGCTGGGCCCATCACAGCCATTGCTCTTCTGTGTGATGGATGAGAAGGCCTGCGGGACAGGACAGGGCAGGGAGGGTGGAAAGCGCAGGGGCAAATGCTTCATCCTAAGTCACCGAAGTGGACTGTGCTGTCAGCCCCTGGAACACACTCCGTCTGCATGTCAGCAGGGCTTCCGATACCATTACCACTTCAGTCATCAGAGAAAGGACTCTAGAAGCCATTTAGCTGAACAGTTTCCAAAGCAGAGACTTTAAAAAACAACAACAACAAGACTCCATGGAACCCCAATATATAACAGAAAAACACAGTGTTATACGGGCTGATGTGGAGAGGAGGGCTCAGGACCCTCTCCACGTTCTCTCCCATCAACCCCACAAGCTACCCAAGTGTCTCTGGAAAAGCCCAGAGTTCTGCCAAAATAGCTCGGAAACCATGAGTCAGCCCTTTCACAGACTTGAAATCCTTTCTTCAGAATGTCCAGCCTGTTGCCAACTCTGGTCCTTTGTGGCACTCCCCTCACCCCCACACATCTGTGGGGCTGTCTCTGGCTGGGAGCCACTGCTCTCCTCCTAGTGGGTGGTGCCAACACAGCCTGGAGGCCCCCAGTGCCTCACCACCTCACCACCTCACCACCTCACCCCCTCCCCCAAGGATGGGCCCCAACCCCGTGCTCCCCACCCCTGCTCAGCCTTTGATGCCCAAGAAGTCTCCCCTGACCTCCTCCTCGGGGTGAGTAATTGCCCTGAGCCCCTGGACCTCACTGCCTTTTTGGTGAAGAGCATGGGCTCTTGTGCTAGGCTGTCTGGGTTCAAGTCCTGACTCTGCCCCTTTGGTAAGTTAACTGCTCCATGAATCAGTCCCCATCTGCAAAATAGGGATGGCAATCCATCCAACTTCATAGGGATACTGGGAGGATTAACTGGGTCAATATACCACAGTTCTTTTTCTGGTAAACCCCTAATAATTGTTACTTATCTATTGCATTCTCCCCATTCACGCCCCACACTTGATGGGCACACACCAGGCAGGCCTCTACCTCCCTATTCCTGTACGCACGCTTCAAACCACACTGCCGCCTGCTGGTGGCCTCCACACACTGCAGGAGCACCCAGCCAAAGCAAAACTTTAATTCATAAAATTGTTTTATAAAAATCCATTCAATAAATATTTATTGAGCACCCATGCAATGTCAGGAGCAACGCTACAAACTAGCGATGCAATAAAAAACAAACACCGGAAGTTACATCACAGTGACTTTTTTTCATAATTTTCCCGCAAGGAACACAAAGGCAAAGGCTGACACTGAGGGCTGACAAAAGACACAGGAAAATGCTCAGTTCCCCCATCATGTGTTGCCCAACTGCTCAGTGGAAGCCCTAAATCTAAGAAGAGCATAGTAGCAGTATCACCATGATGGTGGCCAGCGTTTCCTTTTCCTCTTGAGCGCAGAGCCCTCCTTGCAGTTATGAGTGGCCGCAGCATTGAGTCTGGCCCACGGAACATAGGCAGAAGTGACATGAGTAGCTTCCAAGCCTGACCCAAAAACTTCCTGCATAAGATGCTCTCCATGTTTTGGTTCTTTTCTGGCAGTCTTGAATGGAGGGGCCCCCACGGCAGACTAGAGAATCACCCATTCGAGAAAACATGATCACAAGACAGAAAGAGCCTGAGCCCCTGAAATCATCACTTGGGAGGAGGTTGCTCAACCAGAAAACCTGCACTCGGATTCGACAAGAGTGAGAAATAAACTTTGAAATTTGGGCATTATGTCTTACCATAGCTGATACAATATTAATGTATAAAAGTGGTAAAGGATCATGGGGAGCAAGAAGAAGCTAAATGAGATAATGAGATGAATGATGAATAAGATGAGAATTCAATCGTGTTCTATTGCTCTTGTAAGTTTCTGTTCTTTAACTTTGAAAAGTAAATGTGGTTTATGTTTCTGCTGAGTTCCGTAATAAAACATGAGCCATGAAAGGGGATTATATGCCCACTGTTTTAGAAAAAGAAGAACATAGCTTTACTTTGACATGATTTCTTTGACAGAGGAGAGGAGAGAGAAAAAAAGAAAATGACAAAGGAAATTCTCAAGCTGTACAAAGGAATTTAGAGGCAGAAGCTCGGGCACAGAGAGAGAGAGAGAAAACTCAAACAACTTGGAGAATATGTGACTACTTTCAAAGACTGAGAAATATCTTAGACTAGAGAACCTCAGACCCAGGGAGAGGTGTGATAAAATCACCTAAACCACAGATGAGTTAACAGAAAACGAAAGTGGTATCTTTCCAATGTGTGATCAAGGTTTAAAGAAGAATCCAAGCTAGCCTCAACATGTAACTCAAAAGTGATAAGAAGAGCTGTACCAGGAGTTACTCTCCTCCAAAATAACATTAAACTGTTCTCAGTGGGTTCTTCAGAAATCAGCATCAGAATCATTGGGGATGGTTAGCTGAAATGCCATTATATTTATTCATAGTGTTGTCAAAAACTAGAAATAACTCAACTGTCCATTAACAAGTGAATGTATAAGCTAAATGTGGGATATCATACAATGGACTATTAAACAGCAAAGAGAAAGATAAGATACTAATAAATACAACCTGTAAGAATATTAAAAACATTAAGGTAAACCAGAGAGGTCAAGGCACAAAATACAAACTGTATCTTTGATGTGAAACTCTAGAAAAGGCAAATTTAAACTACAGGACGAAAACAGCATCTGTAGTTACCACGGGCAGGGAGAGGGGAGTGTAGAGTGAATGGGAAATGGACCAAGAATGAGGGAATGTTCTCGACCTTGACTGTAGTGGTGACAACATGGGTTTATAAATTTGTCCAAACTCATCCAAATGTACACTTCACGTGAGTACATTGTATGGTATGTAAAGTATACCTCAATAAAGTGCATTTAAACATTAAAGTTCACAGAATTCAGGCTTATCGGAAGCAACACTGCCTCAGGAGCAACGGGGACACTTAACACTCAGATGTTGGTTTGTCAGGTACAAAAAAACAAGGGCCCCTTGAAGAAATGGCTGACTCTAGAGCATCAGCAAAAGTACATACATGAGCCCTGAGCTTCTGGTAGTGCTGAGAGAGAGAGAGAGAGAGAGAGAGAGAGAGAGAGAGAGAGAGAGGGAAAGAGAGAGAGAGAGAGAGAGAGAAGAGGTAGGTATGTCAAACAGATACAGTCAGCTGAAGACATTCCCAATGGCCAAAGCTGAAACAATTTGAGGAACAAAATTAATAAAGCAGTATTGGATACAACCCAAAGGTATAATATAAAGAGAAGTGTGTCAGTCAATAAATAAAACATTCAATAAATAGAGGGTAACAGATAAACCTCTACAAAAGAGTCCTGAATAATTTATATAGATGTTCTGCCCTCAAGAAGGAGGGGCATAACCACACTCTTTAAGTGTGGACCGTGTGCATAGTGACTTCTTTCCTTTCTTCTTTTTAGAAAAGAGGGGTTAAAGCCCGACCTGGAGGAGAAACCTGACAACACAATCTCAGCCACGTAATCAAGGTCAACATCAACAGTGGTAAGTCATGTGGATAGTATGTGTCCTGATACTATGCGATGAGAATGGCACCTTACGTCTGTAGTTTTCCCAAAAAAACCTCATAACCCCAGTCTAATAATGAGAAAGACACCAGTCTTTCCCCCCAAAAAAAGTTTTAGTTTAGTTTAGTTTAGTTTAGTTTAGTTTAGTTTAGTTTACCAAAAAAAAAACCTCATAACCCCAGTCTAATAATGACAAAACCAGTGAAATCTCAATTGTGGGATATTCTACTAAACCTCACCAGTACTCTTAACAACTGTGAAGGTTATCAAAAACAAGATGATGCAGAGAAAGGAGCCATGATGACTAAATGTAGTGGGATCCTGGGACAGAAAAAGGACATTAGCTAAAAACTAAGGTAATCTGAATAAAGTAGGGACTTTAGTTAATACAAGTGTATCAATATTGGTTCATTAGTTGTGACAAATGTAAAATATTAATAGGGGAAATTGGGTGTGAGGTATATGGGAATTCTCTGAACAGCTTCACAATTTTTCTGTAAATCTAAAACTGTTCTAAAATTGAAAGTTTACTTTTAAAAATTGCAGGCATGTTCAATCAAAATCCCTGTAATTTGTGTTCAGTATACTCAGGTGCACCCAAGTAGCCCTAAAATACTGGTTTGCAACCCTGGGTTGCTCATCAGAATCACTTAGGAAACTTAAAAACGAAGAAGTGATAGATGGTCCCCACCCACAGAAATTGCAATTCAATCAGCATGAAGAGGGGTCAGACATGAGCCTATTTGAAAGGTCCCCTGGCAATTCTATTGTGTAGCCCCAGTTGAGATTCACTGCTTTAGGACATGTTAGATTCCTGTCTTCATTCGTTTTTACTTCTACATCCAATATTTCCTTCTTCTTTTCTCTTAAGATATTTAATCATCACTGCCCACTTGAGGAAAAAAACCCAAAAACTGCTTTGGGTCTGCAGAATGCAGGAATTACTCCTGAGCACACTATGACAGCCCTTGGCCACCGGTGCCCAACCATCTCCCAACTGTACCTTTTTTTGTCTACCCCTACAGCTCTGCAGGCCCCCAACCCAGCAAGATTCTGCTTCTTTCTCAGCACTGTAGTTCACGTGTAGTCTCCTCTTTCCTGGCCAAACTTTCCTGTCTCTTCTGCCTGGAAAACTCCCTCATCCTTCAAAACCTAGATCAAAGGTCATCCCCTCCCCGAAGCCTTCCCAGATCTCACCCTAGAACTTGGTCACTTTCCTCTTTTTGTCTTCCCACCACACTTTTCTGAAACCTGTCATCTCACCCACTGCATTGGATCGCCATTATTTATTTGGGTGTCTCTGCCTCCTCCCTGGAAGGTAAACTCCCTGACAATAAGAATTTGGCACTGTTTGTCACTCACAGCCCTGGCTTCTCAGCACAGTGCTGCTGAACTCAGTGAGTGAGGAAATGCATCAGTGAACAAACTCACTCTGGGGGCCGTATCCTTGTGTTAGGGGAAATACAATCTGCCAGCTAAGAGATCTCTCTCTGTGTGTCAGATGGCCCATCTATTTTTGTTCGTTTGCTCTGCAAGCAAAATTCAGAACGTTTCCTTACTGTATTTGTTAAGAACTACACACGCCAACTTAATGAACAGGCTCTCGTCTACACAAGCAGGTCAGGATATCAATGATGTTGCCGGGAAGAGAGAAAGCAAGCTGACATCCCCAACTCATGAACCAGACTAAAAGCAGCAGACACCTTGCAAGGAAGAAAGCAGGCAGAGGCAGAGGCAGGAAACCAGTGAACTGAACACCCAAGAGCATTTTCACTGTCCTGCCCCCAGCTCACTCCCATAACGACCCTGGGAAGCGAGCAGGGCAGCTGATTTGAACCTGTCGTTTTTATGGGAGTGAACTGAGATTCATAAAAGTTGGGACTGGCACCAGTATTAGAGACAAAACCCAAAGCAGCCACCACAATGGTGAAACAGAAGCAACTTCGTTTACAGTTGTAAATTCTCCATGAGAACCATACACTCAGTTCCATGTACTCTTGTGCTGCATTTTTTATCATTATCATTAGGTATTATGTTTGTTTCGTGTGTGTGTGTGTGTGTGTGTGTGTGTGTGTGTGTTTCCAGCTTTATGGAGATATTATTGACATATAACAGTTTAAGGTGTACAATGTGATGATTTGATACACGTATATATTGAAAAATTATTATCCCAATACCCCAAAGCTCTTCGGTGGAGGGGCAAGGACTGGAATATGATCTTCCTATGACAGGAGTAAAGAGCCTATGTGGTATAAAGAAGAGGATGTAGGGCCACAAATCATTTGAGAATCAAATAAGAGCTATAGACCCTCTTGCTAGGAAATAACCCAGTGCTCAAGATTTTTCATAAAAGCCAGTCTAGAAAACTTCCTAAAATATGCAAGGACTACCCAGGGGTCCATGGGTCCTGGATAAGAACCCCTGGACTAGATGGTCCTAGGGTCCTTCCAAATCATGACACTCCCAAATTATGGTTTGGTTTTGTTTTTTAATGTGAGTGTTTAGTACAGGCTACAGCATGATAACTGTTCAATAAATGAAAGCTATTCATTATAATGGTGTGAAAATAAATGTGAAATTAGTCTCTTTCAATTGCAGGGGATAGAAGAAACTCAAGGTGAAACTGGCTTAAACAAAATAGGGATTATTGGGAGTTTCAAACTTTAGTCACAGCTAGATCCAGGTGCTTAGATGAATTCATCTAGAATCTGGATCTCCTAGGTGCCTCTTTCTTAGATCTTGGTTCTATTCTCTGTCTGGCTCTCTCTTTCTTGGGGCAAGATGGCCGCCACCTGCTGCAAATTCCCATCCTATCCTTTCAGTAACTCCAGCAAAAGCAGCAAGCTTCTTTTCCAAAAGTTTCAGCCATAGCTCAGGATGGACCTATTTGGATACCTCAAGTCATTTGCCAACCCTTGAACAAATCTCTAAGCCTGAGCGACAGCATATCCTAATGGGCCTGACTTCAGTGTCATGACTCCAAGGAGATCTGGAAGTGGTGAAACCAACCACATGCACTGAGAGTGGGGAAGGGGTGGCTCCCCAATAAAAATCAGTGTGCTATTACCAGAGGAAATGGGAATGTGATCCTGAACGAGCAGAATCAATCTACGGCCACTACAATAGTAAGAAACAACAATTGTATCTGGTGGTCTATCGCTCTTTGGAGTGGACCCAGCATGCGGATGGTTACTCAGTGCTGGTCTTGATGACTTTTTACATAGGACATGGTGGTCCAAGGTAAAATGGGATGGAATAGGTCAAAGGCATGGGAAGCCCACTGACTCTTTATCCCAATAACAGCCCTGCTTGCTCATTTCGACTCACCTCCTTTCAACAAAGCAGCTCCAGTAATAAAAAAAAAAAAATCCTCCTATCTCCTGCAGTCCTTCTCTGCCAGTCAATAGCCACTATTAAAAGAAGAGAAAAATCTCCTATCACCTTGACAGGTGTATTTTTGTTCCATTACCTAACCCTGAAGGCTGTCTTTATTTTCTTCCCTACTGAGTGGTCTGATGACTGTCTGCTTTAATCATTACAGAGATTTAGAAATTTGCCGAGGGACAAACAGCAATCCTTACAGAATAGGAATACCTGAAGTGCTTTTTCTATTAATGACCTCAGCCCTGAAAAGGGATCTGAGCACCAATGACAGATTGCCACCCTCGGGCCTTGGTAACAGAATTCGCCTCTCTGGCCTCTTGTCCTCCATGAGCAGCTGGCCCCAAGACATCGCCCGTCTGGATCAGATGAAGTAAAGTGCTTTCAACTCCGTTTCCTCTTTCTAGCCTGCACTGGGCCACAGCCCAGCTCAGGTAAGCTCTCTGCTCTTGCTATAATGCAAACAGCCTCCTCGAAAGTCCGAGAAGACATGATCTGCCTGCAACCTTGAAAACGTGGTTGTCTAATTTTGTCTAAGGAGTGGACCCAACATGGACCCAGTTCTCTGAGGAGAACTCCTTTTAAGATAGAGAGTATGGGATGAGAGGGCAAAATGTTTAGTGTAAAGAGAATTAAAAGGTAGGAAAATTAAGAGTTGTCATCCAGGCAACCAAATTCTGTTTCTTCTTTTCTAAGAGCAAGGACGAGAGTCTGGTGGTGGTCTCCTCAACACGATAATCTGTTGGTCCCCTGCTCAAAAGCCTTCTCTGGCTCCCTGCTGTCTTCAGCCTCCTGAGTGTGTCTTCCAGGTCTTGTATGATCTGGCCCCGACTTACATTTCCCATCTCAATTCTCTTTGCTTTACCCTTTAACTTTGCTCCAACATCTTTGTCATGTTTTCCCTTTTTTTTCTTTTTTCCCTTTATTTTAAGCTTTTTTTCCTTTTTCTTTTTCAATTATAGTTGACATACAATATCACATTAGTTTCAGGTATATGCCATAGTGATTAGATATTTATGTAACTTACAAAGTGGTCCCTATGTTCACTGCAGCATTATTTATACTAAATAGCCAAGATACGGAAGCACCCTAAGTATCCATCCACTGAAGAATGGATAAAGAAGATGTGGTACATACATACAATGGAATATTACTCAGCCAGAAAAAAAAGAATGAAATCTCGCCATTTGTGACAACATAGGTGGACCTAGAGGGCATTATCCAACATGTCTTAAAGAATGGGTCTTATTCTAGTGCCAGAAATCTTACAAGCTTATTTTTCTCTTTCTAATGTGTTTCTCTACTTGGTTACTGTATTATTAATAGTTTCTTTTTGCCACTCTAGCAAACTACCACAAATTTGGTGGTTTAAAACAATACTAATGTACTTTCTTCCAGTTCTGGAGTCCAGAATCCCAAATTGGTTTCCCTGGGCTGAAACCAAGGTGTTGACAGGGCCATGTTCTCTCCAGAGGCTCTCGAGGAGAATCCATTTTCTTGCCTTTTCCAGCTTCCAGTGCTACATTCCTTGCATTCCTTGGCTCCTGGACCAAGGAGCCAAGCTTCCAGTGCTCCATCTTCAAAGCAGCATAGCATTTTTGCTTCATTGCTCACATAGCCTTCTTCTTTCTCAAACCTTCCTGTGCCTCCTTCTTAAAAGGACACTTGTGCTTGCATTTAGGGTCCACCTGGACAATCCAGGATAAGCTTCCCACCTCAAATTCCTTAGCTTAATCACACCTGGAAGCCCCTTTCGCCATAGGTGGTAACATCCTCAGGTTCCAGGAGGTCAGGACCTGGATGTCTTATGGGGATGTGGAGCTGGGGGCATTATCATCCTACCACAGCCACTTCCTACGCATCTATCAGGAGTCACCTTGGATGTTAGTTGCTCCAGGAAGCCTTCACCGTTCCAACTTTCTTCTCAGTTCAAGGTTAAATGTCCTCAGCACCGCGTGTTCCGCAGCACACTGAGCACACTACAATGTGTGTGACACTGTTACTGGCCTGTTCCCTGAAGAAATTCATTTCCCTGAAAACAGGGAACAGATCTAATGCATGGAAAAGTACGTCATTTATAGAAGGGCATGTAAAACAAGAAGTGAGGGGAAATGAAGCTACAGAATAACAGGTACAACGTGGCCAACAGTTAAAGAGCACCTGTGGCTAACATGACACAACCCGACTTTTACCTGTGGTCACCTCTGGAGTGAGGAGTAGGATTGATGAGCCAAGCATGAAGGGAGACTTCCACTCCACTCCTGTGCTGTCTGTGCCTTATCATGAGAATGTGTTCATGAATTACTCGAGAAGTTGAACAGTAGTATATTTGAGATTCTGTAGCATTTCCCAGCTTTCTACTTGAACAAACAGTTGTCTTATGTGTGTGTACAGTGCCCAGTGGGCTCTAGTTTGAAAATATTTGCAAGAAATCCACTTAATCTTCAAGCCTCATTATTCAAAACCTTGCCAAAAGTCAAAAATGACACACCAAGATTCTCAGTCCTACCAGTCACTTTTTCTAAAAAGATCTACTTAGGGTAGGGCATGCTGATAAAACCCAATCTCTAGTTAGTGAGGGAGCCAGGCAATACACATCATTGAGCTGGCAACTGATAGGACTTGTGGAGGCCACACAGAACTGGGACGACTGCTCATCCACCCCTGCCAGAGCAGGGAAGAGAATCCATGGCCATCCCATCCAATGATAGATGTTACCAACCAGCCAGCAACCACCAGATGTCACAGGATTGAGTCAAGCCAATTGCTCTGATTAAAATATTACTGTAGAATCACTGACTCAACTCAGCCAACATTTGCCTTTAGCACATGGTTCAAAGAAGGGAGGGGATGCCCAGAGAAAACCGCATGTGGACCCAAGAAACATCTGTGAGCAGTCATGGGAAGAGAAAGCTGAAGAAACCCAGGGTAATAAAACAACACTAACAAGAAATTTCTGATAATCAAGTCAAGGGCAAGAGACAGGCATGGAGAAAATATTTGTCACACGTATAACAAAAGACTATTATATAGATAGATATACATATTTAAATTTTTCTCTCAAATGAATAAGAAAAAGACAAACTGCCCAATAGAAAAATGAGCAAAAGATATGAAAAGTAATTCACAGAAAAGGGAATTCAAATGGCCTGTAAATACATGAACAAATGCCCAGACTCACTACAGGATCAGGAAAATGTAGATATTATTCTCATATTCTATTTAAAGGAAGGCAAATTGTTAAATTAGTTTTATAAAAATTTGGGTGAATGTAAGAAACTTTCAAACGTATGTATCCTTCCACTTTGCTGAGTATCAACTCTAGAGAAAAACTCACATACCTGTGAAAAGAAGTGGGAAATGGATTTTCATTGCAACATTGTTATCATGAAAATGTAGAAATAACCTAAAGGTACAGTAATGGATGAATTGCTAAGTAGACTATAAAATATCCGTACTAGGAAATGCTATGCAGCAGTTTGAAAGAATGAGATGTGTCTTTTTATACTGATATAAAAAGACTTCTAAGATATTCTACAAAATTTTAAAAGGATATTGAGGAATTACAGACAAATTATTTCTAGGTATCTATATTTAGAAATACAAACAGTAGTCAGGAAAAGTATAATCAAACTGATAATAGTAATGACATGACTGGTTTTCTCTAAACTGTTTTCTCCAATATAATTAATGCAAACGAGGTTTAACAGAGCACACTGGAAAAGAAATTAGAAGTATTAGCTGATAACATACGCTTAACATCAATATGTAGCTATCCTAATAGCTTTAAAAAGTTAAGTCACATTAACAAAATCCGTCCTTGAAGTTTTTTAAGGATACTGGCCGGTGACTTTTGGGAATATCCCAGTTTGCAAATCCCATTCCTCTTCATTCTGTATCACTTGTTTCTGCATTTGCGAAGTTAATTTATTCTATTTTTCTATCAATTACTGAGAAAATAGTGATAAAATATCCCAGTAGGTTTCTGGATTTTTCCATTTATCACTTTAGTTATGTGAATTTTTGCTACATATATATTTAAGCTCTTTTAACAGGTGCATATACATATAAGTCTGTTAAGTCTTCCTGGAAAACTGACAATTTAATTAATATAAAATAACCTTATTTATCTCTACTAATACTCCTCTGTCTTAGCATCTACTTTGCCTAATATTTATATAACCACATCTGCTTTCTTAAGCTTCCTGTTAACCTGGTATATCTTCTTCCATCCTTTTCCCTTCAATCTATGTCTTTACACTGCTTCTGTCATGGATGGCATATATTTAGGTCTTACTTTTGTATCTAATCTGACAGCTCTGACTTGTAAGTGAAGTATTTTGTTGATTTATATTTAATTTAATTGTTGATAAAGTTATGTCTAAGTCCACTATTTTGGTATTTGTTTTCCATTTATTCCATTGACTCCATTAATCCATCTGTTCCTTTGTCTCTTCTTTCCTCCATTAATTTGGATAAATTGGGTATTTTTTACTACTGCAATTTATTTCCTTTTTTTTTTGGCCTTTGAGCTATATCACTTTGTTATATTTTTAGTAAGTTCTCTAGAGTAGCACTGTCTAATAGAAATATAATATGAGCCACACATGTAATATTTATAGAATATCTCAATTTTTTAATATTAAAATTACAAATTCATTTCCTCAGTTTCACCAGCCATATTTCAAGTGCTTAGTAGTCACATGTGGTCAGTGGCTACTTTATTGAACAGGACAGCTCTATAATTTATAATATGTAAGTTTAACTTATCACAGTCTAGCTGAAAATAACACTATAGAACTTCACTCACGATGGCGTACTCCCAAAGCACCACAATTCCATTTATCCTTTTGCGTCCTTCTGCTATACACACATACCATGTTTCTCCAAAATAAGACCTAGCCAGACCATCAGCTCTAATACATCTTTTGGAGCAAAAATTAACACAAGACCCAGTCTTATATTATAGTAAACTAAGACTGAGTCTTGTACTAATTTTTGCTCCAAAAGATGCATTAGAGCTGATGGTCCGGCTATGTCTTATTTTCGGGGAAACATGGTACCTTTTTCTTCCACCTCACAACATATGGCTATAATTTTTGCATTTCACAGCCAACCGCCTTTTAAAGCTTAATTATATATTTAGCATGCCTAAAATATAACTTCTAAAAATTAGATGTTAGGTTTGCCAGCATATTTATCCTTTCTCATGCTCTTCAGTCTTTATTGTAGACACGAGTTCCCATCCTGTATCTTTTCCCGTTAGCTTGAAAAACTTTCTCTAGCATTTCTTATAGTGCATTTCTGATCTGCTGGGAACAAATTCATTCATTGAGTTTTCCCTCAATTATATGTGTCTTGATTTTGCCTTCAATTTTTAAAATATATTTACTCGGGACATACAATTCTATATTGAGAGTTTTTATTTCAGCTCTTTAAAGATGTCATTCCATTGTTTTCTAGTCTCCATTGTCTGATAATGTCAATTTTAATTCTTATCTTGTTCCAGGTATCTAATGTACATATATATTTCCTCTCTGGTTTTAATATTTTAACTTTTATTTTTGTCAGTTTGACTATAATGTCTTAGAAGATTTTCTTTTTCTCCTTGTCCTACATGGGGTTCTCCAAGCTCTTCTGGTAGCAACAGGTTGCTGTTTTGGACCTAATTTTGAAAATTTCAGCCAGTATTTTTTCATATATTTATCTGTCTCTTCTTTCTGACTAACACTCTTTAAAAATGTATGTTTTACCATCTGATCCTGCTTCACAGGTCATTACAGTTTAGTTAAACTTGTTAAATTTTCAATCTTTTTTTTTCTTTTTTGTAATTCTCCTGTTGCTCAGTTTGCATGAAGTTTTTACTACCAATATTGAATTTTATAATTCTAGGATTTCCATCTGGTTCTTTTTTATAGATCCTGAATCCCTTCTGAAATTTCCCATCTTTTTAGTTATTAAATGACTCATTTCCTATAGATTTTTAAACACTTATACTATATTATCTTAAAATGCTTCTCTGAAAATTATAGTATCTGAGTTTCCTCTGGGCAATTCATTCAAATTTTTCTATTTTTTGCAAGTCTTCTAATTTTTTATTGTATGTTAAACACTGTGTCTAGGAATGGCTCCTACCTCTGAAGTTAAACCCTCTTAGATTTCTTTGTGTTCATAGCTCTGTGATGGCTTTAAAGAAAAGTATGATTTTGTTGTTGTGTTTGCCTACCGTGTTTCACCGAAAATAAGAGCTAGCTGGACAATCGGCTCTAATGCATCTTCTGGAGCAATAATTAATATAAGACCCGGTATTATATTATATTATATTATATTATATTATATTATACCCGGTATTATATTATACTGTATCATATCATATCATATCATATCATATCATATCATATCATATTAAAAACCAGGTCTTATATTAAAATAAGACCAGGTCTTATATTACTTTTTGCTTCAAAAGATGCATTAGATGGTCCAGTTAGGTCTTATTTTCAGGGAAACACAGTAGTGACTTGCGGCTGTATTGTTCGATGAGTATCTTTCACATCTCCTTATATTCTAGCCACAGGTATAACACCTCATTTAGGTTTTGTTGCATAATAAACTAGTGGATTGAAACAACAATCGTGTGTTTAGCTCACATGTCTGTGGGTTGGCAATTTGCTCTGAGTTCAGCTGGATCATTTTTTGGGTCTCAGCTGGGGTCTCATGCACTTGGAGCCAACTACTGGTCAGCTTGGAGGACTCACTTGTTGGCCATCTATCAGCTGGTACAATGTGGGCAACTGAATGAACTGTATCTCATCCTCCAGCAGGCAAACTCAAGTTTGTTCCCATAGCAGCTAGGCAGCAAAACTAGCCAAAGCTCGTAGGTTTGTTGAGGCCGGTTCTCAAAACTGGCACATTGTCGCATCTGCCATATTCTATTGGCAAAACAAGTCACAAGTCCAGACCAGATTCAAGAGATGGGATTATCTTCTTGAGGGAAGGAGTTGCAAAGTCACAGCATGGCATGCATGTGGAAGAGCTGCATAGAAGAGAAGAGAATTGCAGCTCTCTTTTTTTTTTGCAATCTACAAAAAGTGTAAGTTTGTTCTTTTTGATTTTTTTTTTCATTTTTAATTAAGCACTCCAATTACCTTTTCCAAAAGAACAACAAAAATCTACATTTTTATGTTTCTCGGACAAAAATAAAATAATGAATCACAGACTGCAGTCAAAATTGAGACTGTTCAATCCACGAATTTCAATAGTATAAGGTAATCTTATGACTTAAGGGAGGCAAATGGAGGTTTTGTTCTACTCTAACCCAATGACTGTGCACTTGAAGCAGTGTTTGGATTGGGAAGAGATATCATAAGAACAGCACTGTCAATCTGGGGCATTTAGGGAAGAAGAAATCAGCCCAGACTAGGACTCTGAATCATATCATAAGACAAATAGTTAAAGGGCTCAGACCCATTTTTCTTGGAGAAGAGAATCTTCAATAAAGACAAGCCAGCTGGCTTTAAATATCTATAGATTTGTTTGGTTTAATCATTATTTTTTAAATCAGGAATGAGACATTATTTTCTTATTTAAATTAATTTTTGATAAGATATAATTCATACACCATAAAATTCACCATTTTAAAGTGTACAACTGAGTGTTTTTTATTATATGCACAAGGCTGTACAACTATCACCACTATCTAATTCCAGAACATTTCAACTACCGCAAAAAAAAAAACCCATACCTACTCCTCATTCCTCTCTCTTCGTAGCCCCTGGAAACCATTAATCTACTTACTGTCTCCATAGATTTGCCTATTCTGGGCATTTCATATAAATGGAGTCATATAATATGTGGTCTTTCATGACTGGCTTCTTTTACTCGGCAAGACACTTTCAATATCCCTCCTTTCTGTAGCATGTGTCAGTACTTCATTCCTTTTCATGACTAAATAATACCATTGTGTGGATAGGTCATAGTTTTTAGCCATTTATCAACTGATAAACATTTGGGTTGTTTCCACTATTTGACTATTACATATAATGCTGCTACGAACATTCACATACAAGTTTTTTGGTTTTGTTGTTAATGTAAATTTTTAATTTTCTTGGGTATATACCTAGGATTGATGGGCCATTTTGGTTTACACTTGAAGGCAAGGCCAGCACTAAGAGCAAAGAATTATCTACCAGAGGAAACTATATTCACAGTAGAATAATCCTCATTGAAAGATAATAAGCTACCTGTCCCTGGAGTGGTAGAAGCAGAAGCTAGATGAGATTCTTGGTAGGATATGAGATCTTAGACTAGTAAGAGGCAGGAATATAGGGTATAGGAACAAATATTCTGGAGTCTCACTGCTCCAAGTTCAAATTTCACTTCTGCTCCTTGCCAGCTGTGTGACCTTGGGCAAACCACTTAATCTGGTTTGGCTTCTGAATTTCCTACTATTTAAAATAAAAGCACCTACCTCCCTGGGATTAAATTACACAGTATATGTAAAAGTATAAAGCTCCTAGCTCAGAGTAAGTACTCAAACAATTGAAGTTACTGTTATTGCTGTGATCCTCTTGAGACTTGGGTTTTAGAAATCCTTTTAAAAAACGCAAATCAGATATCCCTTTATCATTTTGTTCTTCCACTCACTCACAATCTCTCCATTTCTAAGTCCCTCAATGATTTTCTCTTCAAATACGTTTTTCTCAGACATAAATAGATACAAATCACCTGGAAACTAACTCAAACTCTACACTGTTCCATAGAGAACTGGTGTGTTTCAGATTTAAAGGAGAGAACGAAAAGGTGAGTTTGGAGCCAACATCTAATTGCTTGAGAGGTATCCAGTGTCCTTTAGGTGAGCAGGGCAGTTGTTGCACCCGACGATCTGGCACATGTTCCTTCCAGCTTTCCCATGGAGGACTCTGCGGTCTAGACTCACAGGCGACAAGCATGGATCGCTGGGGCCCTTTCCTTCTATGTTCCAGGAAATTCTGACTAATTTCTCTTTAAATCACCGGCACTCCAGAAAATCAGGACAGGCCTCCCAGAGAGGTCTAAAGGAATCTTGACCACACACAGGCAGGAAGGTTTGTCAAAACAAGCATCTCAGCCCTGAGTGCCCAGGGGCACTCAGCCTTTTAAACAAAGGCTCAGAAGGCAGGGGTTTAGAGGAAAGGAATGGGTACCTGGGGGTTAGATTGCTCTCCTCAACTACACTCTAAGTCTTCCGTATTCAAAGTACTTGGACCAGCAGCAGCAGGAGACCCTGGGAGCTTGTTAAAAATCTATTCTCAAGCCCCTTCCCCAGACCTTCTGCATCAAACTCCGCAATTATCAAAAAGTCCAAGAGATTGGTGTGCACAGTGAAGTTTGAGAAGCATTGCTCCAAGCTATTTGAGCAGCAACTACTGCTTCCTAAGAACTATCATACAGTGTGTTTCATTTGACACTTTGCCAGTTAGTAAATCAGAAGACACCTGAGGGCAGGTACTAGCCCTTTTCCTTCTTTGTACAGGACCTGCAGCAGTGTCAAAGAAGTGGCTCTCAAATATCGGTTTGTGAAAAGGGTAAGTACTGGACAGGGCCCAACCCCAGGAAGAACCTCAGGAGGAAAGAATTAACAGTTGTTGTACACCCACTATGAGTCAGACACTGTTACTCGATTAAAAATTACAATTAAGACAATTAGAAATTACAATTAAGGGAAATCAATCCGCTCAGAGAGGTCAATTAGTCTGCCTAAGAACTCACAAGCCAGGATCAAATACAGTTAATAGAATAGAGCCAAGTGGGGACCTCAAAACCAGGTCCAACTGACTCCAGAACTCTGATATATATATAATATATTGCTTACTATATATATCAGGCACAATCCCGAGCACTTTACATGTGTTAATTGGCTCAAATTCAAAACAATCCCATGAGGTATTATTTTTTTTCCATTTTACACATGGGCAAATGGAGGCACAGAGAGATTAGTACCTGTCCAAGATGACGTAGCTGATAAATGGCAAAGCTGAAATTCTAATGCTGGCCCTGGTGCCCACATGGTCACTTACTATGTGATGCTGCTACTAGTACGAAGAGAGAAAAACTGACCGTGGGGTAATTTGCCTACCTATTAAACCTCTACCTCCCCTAAGACACCCCTTCCATGTCAGGTATGAAATCACCGATGGCCAGAAGAAAGGTCCTATATCCTAGACACCACTGAAGCAATCTGAGTCCCAAGCAAAAAATGCCACAGTATTCCCAGACCCAAAGTCACAGAAGTGAGGAAATCATTCTCCTTTTGCAAGAAGCCTGGGTGCTCTCCCGGTTCTGGGTGCCTTAGCTGACTCTGTTCTTACTATAAGTTCACCTCTGCAGATTTCCAGCGTCTTTGATCCAATAGCTCTGAGCTCATTCTTTCTACCCAGAGGCCAGTTGCTCTTGACATGCACGCTGCCTCCAGCCATAAGCTGCAAGGCCCTACACCCCAAGGATTAGTAATAGCATCAGCCTCTTCTTTCCTGATGCTCTGGGGCTAGAACTGCATCATCCTGTGCCTCATTCACCGTGTAGGACACCTCACCCTCTGCTTTGGCTCCTAGTCAGACATGCAAACAAGCCAGATCTTCACTCCAATGGGCAGTGGGTTTCAGGATTCTCAGAAAAACATTTGCTCTTCAGCATGTCATAATTCAATTAGTCTCCACCCATTGCACAGATACTCTCAAGTTCTCCTCTTAAATGCACCAAATGGCATCTTTGAAGAAAGCTTTTGAAATTGTCTGCTTTCAGCATCACTAAGTTATTTCTAAACATTTCAAAAGCTGTGTTTGCATATAAAGATATTTTACTTTTACATGACTGAGTCAGCTCAGACCCCAACACCATTTTGTGATTAAAGAGAATGGTGCCAAGAAGTTTTAAATGATTTACTTTATATCGGTGGCTTTCATATTTTAGTGTAAAATTCATGTCAGGAGAGCAACAAAAATGAGTTTGCAGTTTCATTTTGAAAATCTGCATTTTCAAAAAGAAACCTTCACTGATGCCCCTGCCCCACCCAGCACCCCCCCCCCCCGGCCCTGTCACCATTTATTCTGATGTAGGTGGTACAATGCCTTGAAAAATACTGCAACAGAGTAAAGTAAGGAAGAAGTAAGGGAGTCCATGGACAGAATTCAGAGATCTATGATCTTGGATGAGAAAAAGGTTTTACATATTTGTTTTCAGTATCTTCCAGTTGAAATTTGGTTTTCCCTTCAATAAAGAACATGGGCAGCAGACCACAGTTGTATTAGCAGTGCCTGTGACTTTGTCGCCAGTACAAGTCACAGATATATCAAACGGGTTTTGCAGGTATCTCAAAATACTTTTACATTAACCAGTTCTTCAAAGTTATAGTTGTTACGAGACTTGCTGCTATATCTCATCAATGTGTTAGTTTAAAAGAAGCACATCAACAAATTGGTAACTACAATATTGCCACGGGATATGAAAGACAATTTGGGGAATATAATCAATAATATTGTAAAGATTTTGTAGGGTATCAGATGGGCACCTGTCTTATTAGGGAGACCACTTCATGGGCAGTGTAGATGCCTGACCAGCACAATGCACACCAGAAGCTGAAGCTGAAGCTGAATAATAATTAATGTTAACTATAATTTATATATATAATTTATATATATATATATATATATAATTTATATATAAATTATATATATAATTTATATATATATATATAATTTATATATATAATATAACTATAACTATAATTTAATATATATATTAAATATATATAAATAATATATATAATATATATAAAATATATATTATATATATTATATATTATATTATAAAATATATAAAAAATTTATATATAAATAAATAAATATATATATATATATTCACGGGATATGGAGTACAGCATAGGGAATAGAGTCAGTGGAACTGTAACAGCTATATACGATGTCAGAGGGGCAATAGATTGGGGGAGAGGGGTTATCACTTTGTGAGGGGTGTAAATATCTAACTATTACATTGTTTTGTACATCTGAAACTAATAAAAATAAATAAATAAACAAGTAAATAAAAATAAAATAAAAGAAGCACATCATACATTTTGTTTTATTTAGTATTCTGATCATTATAATGGAATAGAATTGACTGCCTTTGTAATTCGACATATATTTTTATGTATTTTAAACTATTCTGAGAAAAGATCCACAGGCTTCACCAGACTGCTAAAGGTATTCCCTGCATTTAGAAAAAAAAGTTCAGGAACCTCTGTTCTCAGACCTCCCTCTGGACACCTCTAACTCCTGCATGGTTACAGAAGCTGAGCCATGGTGGTCACCTGACTCAGGAAAACCAATCAACTGCCTGAGTTGAGCCAATCAGATTCTCTCTCGATGTAAGAGACAGCCAGCTGGCAGTGGGCAAGACGCTGGGGCTAAGAGGACCATGGAATCAGGCCAGCAGTGGGCTCCACTGCAGGCCACAGACAGACATGAGTGGCCAAGATGGCTGTCCTGTGAGAGAATCCAGCAGACACCGTGAGGAAAGCAGAAACCAGCTCCATGACGTCCAATGTGTGATCTGAGAGGGGCCACAAGAGAAAGGCCATTCCAGGTGTGCCATGGCTCAGTGGCACTCCCCGCCTGAGATTCCTTTCTCTCCTTAGCAGCGGCTTCCCTTTCCTTTCCCAGCCAGGGTTTCTGCTCCTTGGAACTATGGCCTCACTGCAGCCACGTGTGTGCCCCCTTACTACTTGTTTCAGTGCCTGTGTTTGTCCCCATCGTCACTTAGCCCTTTAGTGGCGGACAGTCTGGGTGTTCAGACCCCCTGAGTGCATTCCTTCTGTGCCTTATTGCTTATCTGGAAAAGGAGTTCACCAGTATTAAGTTGGTGCAAAAGTGATTGCTGTTTTTGCAACTATTTTTAACCTTTTAAACCGCAAAGACTTTTGCATCAACCTAATAGTATTTCCCTAAGACGAGCATCAGGTGAATAATATACATAAAATATATGCCTCGGACAGAGTGCTTGGGAATTGCATGCAATTATGATGCTCATTGTCCCCAAGTCACAGGCCTCGGCCTCTGCAGGATCCGTACCTGCTCACCTCATTTTTCAACATCGCCCTAATCTGAGCTAACAGTGATGGACAGGCCCAGTTTGGGTCTGGGCATCTCTACCAATTGGCATTCTCTATCAGCACCTTAGACTTGCTCTTTGTAAAATTTTTCCTTAGTGGGATCGTACAGATTCTCTCTTGGAGTCCCGCTCAATTATTAGGATGGATTTACTTATTGATGAGATGATCGTGTCTCCTGCACTGAGGTTTCTAAACCAAAGCACATCACATCTCCACTGTCAAGCAAATGATTCAAACCCCTGCGAACCATTAGCACATGGGTGGGGGAAGCTGGATACACGAGTGGAGCAGCACACCCTCCGAGAACAGTCACCTGAAGCAAAAGCAGTAGCTCTGAGAAGGGATGGCCACCTCTGCAGGCTCATCGCCTGACCATGAGTATCTCCTCCACGATGTGACCCTGGGGTTCCCTCTCTGTCTACAAGCACCATCCAGCACCAGGCTCTGAGCACAAACACACAGGCGAGGACCTGCTGCTTCCTGAACACAGGCCTACCCTGGGGGCCGTCAAAGACGAAGATACACGCAGAGCTCATTCCGAGGGCTCAACTTCAGATCACAAATTTATTTGTCTTAACCGCTGTACTTCCATCATTGACATAAGCACCAGGGAAGTCACCTGGGGTCGATGCGATATGGTAGAAAAGCTTGTCTGAGATTTTTTTCCCCTAATCATCAGCCAATTTTATTGCTGCCTTTGGGTTCAGTTGTTGTTTGTTTGTTTGTTTAAGTGATTGATGGGAGTAGGGGGCAGAATTTCAAAATTCAATTAGACCAAGAACCTTCATCCAAAGAACACGAATAATGTAATCAACCAGGATAAATGCTGGTCTAATTCTTAGAGTTGTCTGTAGACAAATACTGTGAAATTCCCCATTCCCTTACGTGCTCTTTAACCATGCTAACATTAGAAAAGTTATTAGAATAACAATAGCAGAATTAATAACAGTGAGCACTTAAGAAATGGGAGCTAAACGCCACTTTCCCAATTATGGTTACATGTGTTAGTTCACTTAACTTTCACAAAAATCAAGCAGGTTCCATCATTATCCCGATTTTACAGATTGGCACAGAGAGGTTCAGTGACTTGCCCAGGGTCACCCTGCTAGTCATGGTATGGCCAGGACTAAAGCTCAGGCACCTGGCTCCAGGGCCAAATGCTTACTTAGGACATGATTGTGTCTACCCAGTGTCCCTTCTGCTACAAGCTCAGCCCATTTTCTCTTAGGCATCTGTGGAAAGGCAGAACAATTTGCAGCAGCCCTTCCCACTGTCCTCAGAGAAGAGGCAAAGCACCTCCTCACCCCTCACCTGTTTTCTTTCTCCCACAGACAGCATTGGCACAGACCATCCAGGTCCTCCCCAGTGATGCAACCAGGTGTCTGTGCAACTTGGCAATGTTCTCTCCTGGGCCTGTTTCCTCTATAAAACCAGGGTGTTGGACCGGGTGATTGGTTGATATTCTTTCCTGGTCTACTCAACTTTCAGAGAAAAGAATGTATCTTAACCAAAGCATAAGTAACAATCACTGGGTGGTGACCATCCGTAATAGGCAGGTCTCAAATAACCATGAGCTCGCCATTGTCGGGGCTCGCAGATGGCTAGAGGCTAGAGCAGTGAGTGTTTCCTGACTCTGGAGACAGCCATTGTTAGAGCAACTGAGCAGAGAGGCCTTCCCACTAGGCTGCTTCTCTAGTCACTGCCTCCGCCCCCACACACACACACAGGCTAACTCCATGTACCCAGCAGTATTTCCAAAGTGTGGTCCCGAAAACCACCTGTTATGGACTGAATATACCCCCAAACGTCCAATGTTAAAGCCTTAACCCCAAGCGTGTTGTTATTTGGTGGTGGGGCCTTTGGGGGTGATTAGGTCATGAGGGCAGGGCCCTGCTTTATGGAATTAGTGCCCTTCTCAGAAGGACACCACAGAGCTTTCTCTCTCTCTCTCCTTCATGCACATGCACTGAAAAAAGGCCTTGTGAGCACACAGCAAGAAGGCACCATCTGCAAACAAGAAGAGAGCCTCAGTGAGAAACCACCCACGCTAGGAAGCTGACCTCAGACTTCTGGCCTCCAGAACTGTGAGAAAATACATTTCTGTTGTTTCAAGCACCCAACATGCAGATTTTGTTACGGCAGCTGAGCAGCCTAAGACAGAACCACAACACCACCGGGGAATCTGTGAATGACGTGCTCAGACCCCACTCTTGACCAACTGCATCAGACATGACACTGGGAATCTGCATGCTCAGGAAGACCCCTGCGGGATTTGGAAAACATTGGAAACCATGACATTGGGGACTCCCGGTCCAAAAACGGTGACTAATATTTTATTCTTATTCAAGATTCAGACTGTCATGTGTGCCTGCCCAGGAGAGAATGTAAAATTTGGACATTTTTCACCCACTCAGGCCGGGACTTGATCATAGGGAATCAAGAACTATTAAGGTATCTCCATACTTCTAAAATCAAAGGTTTTACTGACACACATCCTTTCTGTGTGTCTTCCATCTTCCAGCTTTTCCCATGGCCACTGCAGCGTACTTTCCAAGGGAAAATGGAAGCATCATTCAGCTCCATTCCAGGCTCCTAGTTCCCTGATGCAATACTTTGGTTTAAGTACCCATCTTCTCAACCAGTGATGAAGTGTCAACATCATAATTGCACTGTCCTAGACGGCTTGAGCTTTGTGCCACAACACAAGGCACGAGAACTCCCAAAATCAAGTGTATAGGCTGGCGGGCAGTATGATAATGTGCGGCCATCTGGTCTTGACCTGGTTTTCTAGGATGGGAACCTTCAGACATGAGCCTAAACCCAGCTATGTTTAGCTGAGAGTCTCCACATTCCTACTAACCTCAGACATAACATTCACTTGGGCTAAACACATGAGTGGAAGTGAAGTGTGCGACTCCAGAAGAAAGCTGTGAGAGCCTAGGTGTCAGCTGCTGTTTGTTGCTCCATGCCACGGCCACAGGTGATGCTCCAGGGAGCCCCATCAGCATGGATGTCAGAGGAAGAAAATGTAGAGCAGAGCCCCCAGCCAACCCATAATGGACCTGGAACATGATCAAGAAATCATACTTCACCGTGCTAAGTCACTGAGACTTTAGTAACAGTTACCGCAGCAGAAACGTAGCCTATCCTCATTGCTATACAGCGTGACTCTTAGACTAGGAGTTCTCAGCCTGGCTGCACAGTAGAATCATCTGGAGAGCTTTAACTCGGTCACTGCATGAATGAAAAGTAGTTTGATTTTTTTTCAAAATGTGTCAAAAATCCACAAAAAATAAAAAGTTGATATTTTGACTATTTTATGCATTCTAATAACATCTTGAGCTGCTTTGTTCATAAATGACTTTATCTTTATTTTACACCTTTGTTATATGGTAATAAATTTACCATTATATTGAATTTTAGCAAAAATACTCAAAATATACTAAGTGGCATCAATTAGATTCCAGTATAGATAAATTAGAATACAACGGCATTGATGGCATAAAAAACACGTATTATAAAATGTTACAAAATGTAGCATTCAAACACATCTTTGTTGTTGATAGTGCAAGCCACAGAAAAACGTATCCGAACGTCACGTCGCAGCAAAAGAGTTAAAATAATAATGCCTGGACCCAGCCCAGAGCAAAGGGGTTAGTAAGACATAACCACACTCTTCAGATAGCGAGAAAACCTCACCGTAGAAATCTGAACTGGGTGGAATACATTGGGAGGTTTGCAGACGGAGCACGGGAAAAGAGAGAAGCAGCAATGAGTTGCTGAGTATGTAGAATAATTTAATGTCTTTAATGACATTTTAAGAAAACAGTGGCTTCTGGGGTATCTCTAAATACCAAATGGTGTGTTTATTAAATAACGGCAAGGAGCACTGAGGTGTCTAAGTTGGTTGTAATTATTCTGAGAAATGTGACAGTTTTCTTGATCTACCACCAGTTACTCCTATCCCAGCCAGTTTAATTAACTTTTGTCATGTGGTTCACTAAGTCTAGACATGCAAAATTATCTGACTGTATTTAGAGATTTGTCAAACGTAACCTGAAAAAAAAAAAAAACTATTTTTCATTTACTATAAGGAGAGGAAGGGAGGAGGAAGAAGGAATTCAGAAACAACATACATGTATCACTGCAATTTCATTTTCCTAGAACAACCCTTTGTTTTAAAAACAAAGAGAAATTAGTGGGACATGTGATAAACAGACAAAAACCCAAAATAATAAAAGGTTGCTCTGGAAAAGAAAAAAAAAATCTCCATTATTTGTAAGCCTGGGGAGATCGCATCTACAAAGCAGCTGGGCTCGGCTAGTCTCCAAAGATAAGCAGGGAGGAAGGAAGAAAAGGCAGTTAGAGATGGTTCTGCTGATACCCGGGAGAAAGCACCCTCTTGATAATTGGCTAAGATTTTCAAATTAAAATACTTCTCATTTGGCTGACCCAGAATTGCAGAATTATAAGTGCACGGAAATTCTCCTTTGGTGGGAAAGCAGTCTCTGGGCAGGAAAGATGGGCTTCAGATGCCTCTTTTGAAGTTGAACAAAAACTCTGAGCTATTCCAGTCGCATCTTCTACCTCTGCCTGCCAGCCTCATGCTGATGGCGTGAAGAGTGGATTGCAGCTTCCTTGGATTCTCCGTTCACTATTGAATACTGCCTTCACTTAGCCAAGAGGAAGCCAGAGACTGGCAGCCCTTTCCCAGGGGCTATGAGGGAAGCTGAAGGAGTCAGAGATACAAGGTGCCCATTCATAAATGGCTGATAAACTTTCTGCAACACATTTGCCTGTGAATTATGTAAACATGGTTTCTAAAAAGCTGGGATCACAAGAAGTTCTCGGAAAGTGGAACAGTCTAGGAAGACAAAGCTTAGAGTTTTGAAAAATTCTTAAAAAAAATTTTCCCCCTAAGTCCCCACCCCAACACACATACACCTCTGGCAGACACCGTTAATCAATCATAGCTGTCATTCCCGCTGAGGCCAGATGTGGCCAGAATCCTCAACATCTTATTCCAGGTTGTCACTACCAGTCAATTCAAGTTAGCATGCACGATGAGCACTATGCTCTGTCTCTGAATTTGTGATTACACAGAACTTACGCATAGCAGGAAATACAAGCACATGCCAAGAGCTGCATAAGGCAGAGACTGTTGGCTGCCTACCCACCAACTATTCACCCTTCCTAAAAAAAGCTCCAATTTTATTCAGGTAGCTACTCCCTCCTTATATAGCCAAATGCCTCAAGGGAGATGGACCCCAGTTCTACTCCCAGCAGGTAAATTATGTGTGGTCTAAGTCAGTCACAGTGCTCCATTTCCTCTGCCAGTGATTGGTTAGATTGTGACATAATGCCAGCCAATGAGATTTGATGTAAGAACTAGAGGGAGCATCTGGGAAAGGTTTTCTTTTCCATTGGAAGGAAGGATGGAAGGAAGGAAGGAAGGAAGGAAGGAAGGAAGGAAGGAAGGAAGGAAGGAAGGAAGGAAGGAAGGAAGGAAGAAAAGAAGGGAGGAAGGAAGGGAAGGAGGGATGGAGGGAGGGAGAAAGGAAGGAAGGAAAGGAAGGAAGGAAGGAAGGAAGGAAGGAAGGAAGGAAGGAAGGAAGGAAGGAAGGAAGGAAGGAAGGAAGAAAGGAAAGAAGGAAGGAAAAAAGGGGAGGGGAGGGGAGAAAAGACAGGGCTCTCTTCTGTTGGACATTTATAGTGGATGTGCTACCCAGACCATCTTGCTACCAACGCAAAAGAAAGGCTGAAAGATAAACCATTATGCAAAGATTGTCAGAGCACAATGATTTTTGAAAACCTGGGTTTTTCACCCACTTCTAATTATGGGAAATAAGAAATCCTCTGTACTCTTTAAACAAGCTGAGTTAGGGTTTTTGTGTCTTAATGCTGAAAACATTCCCAGTGAATACATATGAAGGGCTCTGAGTAGATGGGCAGAGAATGTCAGAGGGAAAATTAACAGCTACAAAAGGTAGAGAAAGCAGCACCACACGTCACTGATGTCAGCAAGCAAAGGGGCCTGCTCACGACCTGAGTTTGGGTTCTAGACCCAGCAAGGCAGGATACCTTCTAGGAAAAACCCAGTTATGGAACAGTGCCAGGGCTGCTGCCCAGAGGTCAAAGGCAGGTCCCCAGGTCCCATAAGTGGGGACAAATTAAGTAAATAGAAGAGAAAGGGACCACCCTCCTCCAATCCATCATGTGCCAAGCACTCTTCTCACTTACTATTTCCTATAACCCTGTAAGGTAGGTTGGTTACCCTCATCTTGCAGGTGAGGAAGCTGAGGCACAGAGAGATTAAATAAATGCCTTCCCCCAGGTCACTGGGCAGTCAACAGCGGGGCTGAAATTCATTCCGGAGTCTGACTCTGAAGTTCAACCTCCTTTTGCTATATCACGCTGCATTCTCAAGGAGTAAGTTAGGGGCTAGAAACCAACAGTGAGATTCGACCAGTTCTAAGCTCTAAACGAGTTTCTTTAGTACCGTGTCTGGTGATAGTATTAGCCTGGCTTAGGACTGAGGCTGTGGGTGAGGGCTGTGGCTTCCAGGGGAGGAAAGGGGAATTTGGGGCCAGCAGCCAGGTTGGTCCCATTAATGACGACTGCAGGACCCAGACCCCGTGTGGAAGAAACACTGACCTTCAGACTATTGATTGTGGTAACACTGAAGGAGCAGCCCTGCCTGCAATCTGCACACCAGTTGTCAGGGCGCAATGGCCACAAATGCAGACACAGCAATGCCACACATTTACTGAGAAGAGGACCAATGTTCAACAGAGGTATACAAGTTAACAAACAGACCTGGAGTCAAGGGTAAATAATGTATTAGTTTCCATTTGCTGTTATAACAAATTACCACAACATTAGTGGCTTAAACAACATACTTATTTTCTTACAGTTCTGGAGTCAGAAATCCAACATGGGTTTCACTGGGCAAACACCAAGGTGTTGGCATGGCCACAATCCTTTGGAAGGGTCTAGAAGAAACTCCATTTCCTTGCAGTTTTCAGCTTCTAGAGCTGCATTCCTTGCATTCCTTGGTTCAGAGCCTCCTGCTCCATCACAGAGCCAACAGGAAACAGTTTCAAATTTCTCTCTGCTTCCTTTGTCATCTCATCTTTTCTCTCGCCTGCAGTCAACTCTCCCTCTTATGGACTCTAATGATGACCCTTAGGGCCCATCCAGACAAGCAGGAAAACCTCCCCAGCTCATGATCGATCGTTAATACCTCTGCAAAGCTCCTCTCACCGTGTCAGATAACCTTCCCGGGTTCCAGGGATTAGGACCTAGGTACTTTGGGGCCTTCATTGGTTCTACCACAGGTAACAATACTGACCCTACCACTTATGAGCCATGTGATTTTTAACAGCTTACTAAATCCCTCTGGGTCTCTGTTCCTTTACCTGTAAAGCAAGATAGCAATGATACCTACTATGTCACAGGACTACTATAAACATTTAGAAGGAATGCATGTTAAGTCTTAGCAAAGAGCATGGCACATGCAGCTCATCATTAGGGGAAAGCGCTCCAAGTCTGAAGCCAGAGCGTTCTGAGCTCTAAGTGCAGCTCTCCCACAAGCCAGCTGCATGTCCCTGGAAAATCACATTACCTCTCTGGGCCATGCTGCATCTGTAGAAGGGGGAAAATATTGGACCACCCTGCTCTCTGAGGGTACTTTCGAAAAAGAAATGATACTGCCATGTGCAGCGAACCTAACAGAGTTGGGGCCACTGCATAATAAGGATGAGGACGGGAATGAGAATGGCAGGAAAAACAATAACAAAAATTGTTTGAGCACTTACTATGTGGCAGGCGTGGTTCATTCATTCCCTAATGCCTTTCCTCATCTAATCTTCACAATTGCCACATGAAATAGGAACTACTGCCGTCCTATTTTGCAGATGAAGAAACAGGAGTAGAAAGGTTAAGTAACTTGCCCAGTCTCACACAGCTACAGAGTGTTCCTATTAGTTTCCTAGCGCTCCTATAACAAATTGCCACATACTAGGTTGCTTCAAACAAATTGTTTCTCCCACAGTCCTCGAGACCAGGAGTCCAAAATCAAGGTGCTGACAGGGTACTCACAGAGCGCCCTGGGAGGGCTCTAGGGAAGGACGCTTCCCTGCTCCTTCCAGCTTCTGGTGTTGCCAGAGGGTCTTGGCATCGCTTAACCCCTAAATGCATCACTGCAATCTCTGCCTCCATCATCTCATGGAGTGACGTCTCAGGGGGTGGGACAAGCATTCTCCCCCTTCTTCTGCCTCTGAGCAGTCCCAAACACGGGGACAGCTAGTGCACTGTCACGGTCATGGATGGGCCCGAGGCAGACGACCCTGGGAACAGCCTTCCCAGCACAGGCTCTGTCTGTGAGCCCATGTTTCACTCAAAACTGATTTTACTTCAAACTAAGGCTGAGCCCCATGATCATTACTTAGTGTCAGTGTAACGGCGGTGTGATACCCGGGCTTTTACGCAATATATCATTCCTACAGACTTCGATGCTAGCAGGACACAGCAGAAATATAGCATCCCTACTTCCCAATGTGCTCACGGCCATCAATATTGATGGCGCATCATCAATCAAATCCAGCAGGCTTTTACGTGCTCTCATTTTTAACAGAGCCTTACCATGCATTACAATAGAATATTTAAAACCATGTACACATTCTATCAAGCCTTCATGACCACTAAATGCTGTCTGGTTTGCAGCTCCAAATATTATTCATTACGTCTAGAGCGATGGCATGCAAAAGTAAAGAAACCGCACAGGAACAGAGCGTGATTAAGGCGGGAGCAGGAGGAAGACGCCATCAGAGTCTGCTGCCTGACCCAGCCCGCCCACTACTCCAGACCAGGCCACCACGCACTGAAGCACATCCCCTCCCAAATGCTTCCTTCTGAACCCAAACTGGTCTAGGGGTCAAGAGGCCAGATTCGAATCCCAGCCCTCAGGTGAGTTTGGCCGGGCTGCTTCACCTCTTCCACTCTCACTGTCCTCATCTGCCAAATGGGGATAATGCTACCCACACATCGGGAGGTTCTGAGCACATACTTGAGTCTGGCGTGTCTACAGGTCTTGGCTCAAGTGTCACCTTCCCAGGGAAGCCTTCTCTGACCACCCCCCTATTTTATTTCATTTCGACCACTCCCCCATCCTAGGCATGGCCAGTCCTTCTTACCAGGAGCCATTTGTCATAGCACTTGTCACCTGCTCGCAGACTGATTCATGTATGTGTTATGTTTATAATCTATTTCCCCACACCAGAACATACGTTCAACAAAGGTGGGATTTGTGTCTGTTTTGTTCCTTGGTTTACTGCCATTCTCAGAACGGTGCCTGGCACACAGTGGCTCTGTTCAGTAAATGTCTGTTGGGGAAATGAATAAGCACAGAGCAGGCCCCTGAGGAACAGTTCCCGTTGGCCGTGCAGACAGAACAAGCCCACCAAGAGCAGCACACGTGTGCCGAGCACTGATTGTGAGAGACACTGCAGTGAGCTCCATGGGCATGGTCCCAACCAGTCCTGGGAGGCAGCTGGCACCCTCACATGGTAGATAAGGACTCCTGTCCTCAACCTGCTGCATTGGCACTGTGTGACCTTGAGCAGGTCACTGACTCCTGGCCTGTCTTCTCCTATGTCTCCCAGTGTATTCCCAAAAGACTGTCCTTGTCCCTTTACCACAGGGACCACACTCCATCATGAATTCTCTCTCCTGAGCCACCTGGGCTCCACCAAAGTAGAGTCCATGGCCTACTCATCTCTGTGTCTCCACCACCTGGCAGTTGTCACATATATGTAGGATGAATAAATTAATGCAGGTAAAGTGAAGAACTCAAACTAGAATCATGAACAGCAAGGAGTGGCATGTGTGTTGCCTTCTCCATGCCTCAACCCTGGCACACAAAACAAATGAACCCTCGTACCCTTCCTTTCTAAGCATGGACTCATCCTCAAATCCATTCCTCACTCCGGACAGCTGTTCCCAACCCATCAGCATTGACAGAGAAAATGTATAAACCATCCCTGACATGGGAGTGATTACTAGAATATTGCTGAACACACTCCCTCTTCTTTACCAGCATACATTCTATATTTTCCATGCATCTCTGAGAGAGTGGTGCCATGTGACAGAGCCCCAGCCGACAGAAGGCATGTGGGAGGGATGAGTACGCCATCCTTGGCTAGTCCATCCACACCTCCCACCAGAAGGTGCGGCCATGCTCCTTCTCCCCTCTGTGGATTGATGCAGACAAACACAGTGATCTTAAAACCCTCATATAGAAGACAGCAGAGCCACAAGATAAAAACAACTCAGAACCCCAGATCACCTCCTGGAAGAGAGCCATCTGCCAGCCAGGACGGCTCATTGACAAGAGCAAGAATAGATACTAATTGCATATTTGGCACTATACAATTTGAAGTTCTGTGTTATAGAATCTAGCTTTACCTTAACTAATACACCTGGGCTACTTTTTCTTTTCTTTTTTTCAAAATCTTTCTTCTAGTTCCAACATGGATTCCTATAATTTGAAAACTTTTCATTTGTTATCTAGGTCTCCAAATGGCATTTTCTAGAAGCCTAATGAGACAAGTGTACTTCTGGGTGTTTTTTCTTCTCTCTCTCTCTCTCTCTCTCTCTCTCTCTCTCTCTCTCTCTCTCTCTCTTTTTCTTTCTTTTTTTGTTTCTAGATGCCTGACCACTGTGCTGTACACCAGAAGCTGAAGCTGAATAATATTGAAAGTCAACTAGATAGACAGACAGACAGACAGACAGACAGACAGACAGACAGATAGATAGATAGATAGTCTGGGTGTTTTATATCATGTTAGAGGGCACTATGTACTCAGCAAGTAAACTTTTAACTCTATTGCAAGATGTAATGTGATCTTCAAATCACAGACGATCTTCTTGGTTAAATAAGACACATCTACGAAATGGTTGACAATCTCAAAGCACTATCTCAAGAAATGCAGCAACAAATGACTTGATCAATCGGAAGCAATATAACTGCATCAGTACCCATGTGCCTGGGGCAAATTCTCAGCCCCTCACACCCCACCACCTCTCCAGACCTCCATTTCCTCCTTTCATACACATGCACGACAATTGCAGCCACCTTGTTGGATTGAGGGTAACTTAAGTCAATATGGGTGATGTGCTCCTAACAGAATTGGCACAAAGTAAGTGTTCTATAATGTTAGCTGCCATTTGGTCAGGAAGGATAGGTCACTGTGCTAGAATGGCAGAAGATGAGTGCTGATAACCAAGAAAGGATAAGATGGGGAGAAGGAGGGAGGGGTAGGAATGTATATATTATGTTCAGGAAACACTGAGGAAATCAGCCTAGGTGTGTTACAGAGATTTTGAAGCAGGGGATAATTCTTACCAGGACTGGATGCTAATTTCTAAAATGAGAAACCAGTACTTTAAGTTCTTTTTCAGAAAGAAAAGTGCATGGTGAAGGAGGGTAGATATAAGGTCAGACAATTAAGTTTGAGAACTCATCCTAGAAAAAGTGCCGCATACCTCATTGCTGAATATCACTACGGTCACCTTCAAAGTACTCCCCTTGGGAAACTATGCACCAATGCCAGCACCTAGTCCACCCTTCAAAGCAATTTTGGAACTGTTTTTCTGGAATGGCCGTCAGAACTATCGTTGTATTACCCTTGATGTCCTGAATGTCATCAGAATGTCTTCCTTTCAATATTTCCTTTATCTTTGGGTAAAGAAAGAAGTCATTGGAGGCCAGATCAGGTGAGTAGGGAGGGCGTTCCAATACAGTTATTTGTTTACTGGCTAAAAACTCCCTCACAGACAGTGTCGTGTGAGCTGGTGCATTGTCGTGATGCAAGAGCCACGAATTGTTGGTGAAAAGTTCAGGTCATCTAATTTTTTTACGCAGACTTTTCAGCACTTCCAAATAGTAAACTTGGTTAGCTGTTTGTTCGGTTGGTACAAATTCATAATGAATAATCCATCTGATACCAAAAAAGGTTAGCCACATTGTTGCAACCAATTTGCAAACTTAATTGTCAGACCTTGTGTGTGGCTGAATAGGTGGAGAGATAAAAGAAAGAAAGGAGAGGGCAAGAAGAAAGTCAGGAGGAAAAAGGATTTGTAATTTGGGATTTGACAGTATAGCACCATAGAAAGAAATCAGGCTTTAGAAGGGAAAAAATTTCTGGATAGAAATTTCAACTCTGCTTGCTATTATTATGTGATTCTGAATGAATTGCCTTCTCTCGGTAAGCCTCAGCTCCCTAGCATAAAGCAGTCATCCCCATGTCACCTGGCTGCTTGATGAGAATTAATGAGGTAAACCATATGGGGCCTGGCACAGTGGGTGCCAGGAGGCTAAGTTCAGTCAGTCATTCGTCGGCTCAACATTTATGTGGCACCTACGAAGGCCCTGCAGCTGCAATGAAGTTGTGTTCCACAAATATTAGCCTTCCCTTCCTCATGCTAGTTAGTTAGTAAAAGCCATGTGTGCTCATACGACAGCATTAAAACTTGGTTTCCAACCAGGATTTGGGGAGGACATCAAACCGGCAGTCAATGGGAACAAGAACAAAAGCCCAGAAAATGCCACAGCCTCACCCAGGGCTGAGAAGTATTTCCAGTCTGCACACATCTCTGTCAGAGTGGAGACCTGAGAGGCAGGCAAATGCAGCCATGGCTTCCCCTCTTTCTGCCGAACTGAAATGTGCCCTGGGCTGAGAAAGTCCTTCTCCAGATGCATGTGGGTATACCTGGCTCCCTTCTTGTCATCTGCAGTCAGAAAAGACCAACCTACTCTTCACAATTTCTCAATCATGCTAAAATTTCTACCTGGCACTTTCTGCATTTCAAGGGGCGAAGAGGGAAGAGCCTGGCTGGCAGAGTGAAGAATGAGAGTTGCAGAAATAGGTTCTCGTTCAACACTCTGGTGAGCCGGCAGCCCCCGCCTGTGGTTCTGCAGTGGTGGCTCACACAGGGGGACATCACAGGCAGGCCCCGGCAGTTTCTTGATTGGTTTGTTTGTATGCCTGAAACACCAGAATTGTTAGAAAAATGATAGAGGGAGGGGAGGGGACAGCAGTGGGAGAAGAGCAGGATGTTCTTTAAAATTATCAGAAAAACAGTGACCTGAGGTGGGAAGGAAAACACGAAGCGACACTGCTTGCCACAGAAGTGAAGCTGCAGATAGAAAATTGTCACAGTCTAGTAGAGCAAGGACTCTGGGGGCGACATCCTTCAGGAACTTGCAGGGTTCTGCCAGACAGTCATTTTTGCAGGGCTAGCCACATAATTTGCAAGGCTCAGTGCAAAATGAAATGAAATGTGGAACCCCCTTGCCCAAAAAACACAAAACTGTGCTGCTAATTGCACTAAAATATAAAGCTCTTTCCTTTTCTCCCACTGTCTTTCTCTCAACTTGACATGTTGCTTTTTATGTACTATTCAACATCGTTCTAAGTAAAGAAAAATTAAAATTTTAAATTATTAGCATGAATTTTACCATGCATTTTTGTACCATGTGGTGCCAGTTTAAAATGCAAATACAGGAACCTTTAAGTTGTGTGCACAGTCACATTACACAACTCATATTTCATAGCTTATATACATGGGTATGAATTTTATTCTTACCAGAACAGTGAAAATACTGCACCAAACTAATTCAACTGCTTTTATTTCACTTCTTGATATGAGTGCTTTTTACCAACACTCTGTACGTCTGGCCTACTGATGAGTATGGAGTCAAAAGGAAACAAAATATGGGTCGCTCAATTTTCCCTTTTCCTTTTACGTCATCATTTTCAGCATAAGTGGCTGTCTAATACAGGGAAGTAACATGAGTGAGACAGGATATGATAGGGCTCCTAGGTCACTACTGTTTCTTAGAAAGTCATACATTCTTTCTGTGTTCTAAGCCAGTTCTCGTCTGAATGGAAAGTGAGGCTTCTCAGAGCTGTCAGCTCCCCATCTTAGTCATAGGTGGAATATAATTACCTTATTGAATAGGTAAAATGTCGCTGAGAGAACTGAACAATTAGAAAGGATGAGCCCTTCTGGAAAGAGAACTAATAGCAAGAGACCAAGCCCAGGAATAGACTCTGCACTGATGAGAATGGCATGAGATTGGAGTACAGAGAAGGTTCTAGAGCATTTAAAGCACTTTACATATATTAACCCACTTAATTCTCACAACTTTATGTGATAAGTACTGTCGTTATCCCCGTTTCCCAGATGAAGAAATCAAGGCTCAGAGAGGTAAGGTAACTTGTCTAGGTCACACAGCTTGTAAGTGGCAGACCAGGGTTTAAACCCAGGATGACCCTAAGCTCTCCACCAACACATTACACTGCTATGAGGCTTAATCTGGATTGTTCTGACTCCTTCCCACTCTCTCCAATCACGTGTATGTACACTCACTGTAGCATTTATCACATGATGCAGAAACAATGTACCCATCTCTGAGCCCTGAAGTGAGAGCTGTGGGTGTTCATCTCTGCATCTACCTGGCATGGGTAGGTACTCTGACACACTGAAAAAAGTGAATGAATGTGGTTCACTGCGAGAAGCCCTACTGGACACATGCTGACAAATTCATAGGGTTAATTTTAGGATCTCTGTCACTTAGTCGAAGAAACCTCTCAGTCCCAAGAGACTACAGGAGAAAGAGAATTATCTGGCAAATGCCCACTGTTAGTGACTCAGTGCCATCTCCAGGAAACCTTCCCAGTTCCTTGGAGACACCTATTCTTAATGAACAGAGAGAAGGTCTTGGCATTTGAGTTTGAAATCCAGGACCCTATGGAATAGCTGCTATTTGACCATTTTCAGAAACTGGGCCAACAGGCTTCTCATTTTAAGAAAGGGCAGCTCCTCATCACCTGTTCTGACCTGTGTTCTCAGCCTGAGGAATGAGCTGGGGAAGGATATTGCAAGCCCACCCCTCCTGTAGCTTTCAGGGATATCTTAGTTCAAGGGTACATGAAGACATCCAGGCTCACCATGGACCCTGGGAGGTCATCCTGCCAGAGAGAAATGTGCCTTTAAGTACACTTTCTGGGCTACATGAAGAACTTTTTAATGTCACAGAAGTAAAACTTCACAAAATCATGATCAAGGGCTCTGGTACCATGTCCTCCAGTCCTGGTGCGACTCAAGTGGATAGTGGATACACAGATCCCTTTATGACCTTTGTGTTACCACCTATTTCTATCAATTTATATGCTCTAGTTCTCAAATGTAAGCTCCTTGAGTGCTGGGTGTCTTCCATCTTTACCACTATATCCATAGGGTCTGGTGCTGGTAGGCACTCAAATGTTTGTTGACTACCATCTACTATGTGACGCCAAAATGACTGGAGGAATGACTGCCAAATTTGAAGCAACATGGTTAATTATTGCTGCATCACCAACCACTCCCAAACCTAGCAGCTAAAATCCATAAGCATTTATCATTGCTTGTGAGCCCCCGGGCCACTTGGGTGGCTCTGCCCACATGGGTCAGGCTTGCCTGAGCTCAGCAAGGCTGGTTCATGTGTCTGTGGGCAGCTGGCAGGTTGTCTGATGGCTAGCTGACCTAGGACAGCCTCACTCACATATCTGGTGGTTGGCTGGCCATTGAAGAGATTTCAGGGGTGACTGGGTCACAGGTCTCTTATCCATCTGGCCATCTTATCCATTCTTGCCACGTGGCCTTGGCAAAATTCCAAGAGTGCCGGCTCAGAACTGGCACATTATCATTTCTATTACACTGTATAACCAAATCACAGGCCAGCCCAGATTCCCATAATTCCAGGAATGGGAAAACAGATGCCACTTCTTGATGGAAGTCACATCACAAGGGGTATACTCGTAGCCATTCTTACAGTCTACCTTATAGGTATATTTCAAAATCTGTGGCTAAAAATACAGATGATATGTTACCCAGGCAATGAATTACTGGAGGTTCCTTGAGGAATGTTTCAAGGAGATGGACTATTAACTCTGGGAGCTAACACAAGTCTTAATGTGTTGTCATGCTGCCTATCAGGCTCCAAGAGCATCAACAGTAGGGATTCACTTATTTGATTCCTCCTAGTGGAGGAGAGAGTAAAAACAATTAGAATTGTGATGATCATAATTTTTAAATGATAGTGAAAGGAAGAAGGGCAATATTAATTGTACAGTTCCCAATTACATACCAAGCACAGGACAGGGCTTTTGGTACACATTGTTCCCAGTCCTTACAAAGCCCCAAGAGACTTTTTTCAACCATTTCCCTGATGTGGAAATAAGCTCAGATAACCAACTTGCCTCAACAATGGTGACAGAACACAAGCTCAAGTCTGCCAACTTCAGAGGGAGGGCTTTTCCCATTAGTCCATGCTCACATCTGAATATTCCAGGAAGAGAACACAAAGTGGGGAAGTAATTCGCTTTACATGGCTTGACCCTGGTACTTAAGAACACTCCCAGCCCTGCAGTACCATCTTTCCTCTGCTAGAAATGCCTTCTGGTCAATGCTGGGTCAGGGTTTTAGTAGCCATGAGGGCAGCTGTGTTATTGAGGCTTCTATTGTTTGATGACTTAGGGAAACAATATAGCTTAATTTTATCAATTCATATTGATTTATAGCTTGGCTCTTTCCACAAAGGATTTAAGGAAACTTACAACAAAAACAATACAGTTGAACGTAGAATCCCGGAAATCAAATGCTGTTAGAAATATATTCCCAGAACCATTTTTTCCCTGGCATATTTTACTGTCTTTTGTGGACAAAATGAGAAATCATCCTCTTAGAATCTTAGCCCTACAAGAAGCTAGAGTAGGTTTCTAACTAGAGAGCATAAAAAACACTGGGAAGTGTGTTTAAAATACAGATTACCTAATCTCACTCACAGACACTGATTCAGGTAGTCTGCATAAAGCCTTAAAACATGTTTAAAGTAAATTCTATATTTCTCAGGCAATTCTGTTGCAAGTGGAACACAGATTATACTCTGAGGAACCATCATAAATTCCAAACCACTTTAAGACTGGTTTCAGTTAAGATGTTGGAGTAGGTATACTGTGCTTACCTTCTCTCACAACCACATCAAAATAACAATTAAACTACAGAACAACCATCATTGAGAATCACCTGAAATCTAGCTGAACAGAAATCCTATAATTAAGGACATACAGGAAAAGCCACCTCAAGACTGGTAGGAGGGGTGGAGATGTAGAAAGGGTTAGTCCCTCACCTATATGTGGTAGTTAAAAATCAGGAGAGATACATCACCTGAGGAGGTCCCCCGGAAGAGCAAGGGGTCCCAGCCCCTTACCAGACTCCCCAGCTGGGTGTTCCAGTGCTGGGAAGAGAACTCGCCACAATTTCTGGCTGTGATTATGGATGAGTGAAACCAAGGGCTGCTGGAACCCCAAGTGTTCCTCTTAAAGGGCCTGTGCACAGACTTATTCCCTGATAGACTCACTTGGTCTGAGCTCCAGCACTGGAGCAGCAGCTCAAAACACACAGGGATGTATGGGAACTGAATTGTGTGACATCAGGGCAAAGGCTGAAGGGGCAACTTTCTCCCAGACAGAAGTGCTGGCAGAAGCCATTGTTCCTCTCTTGAGTCCTCCTCCCACCCAACGTGAAGATACAGGTGTCTGCCATAGCTGAGTCTCCATTAACCTGGCTAACACTATTTTCCCCACCCTGCTAATTCCCTGAGACCCCACTTCACCCAATTTGCAGGCCCATCCAAGCTGCTTCCAGTGGCTTTTCCTGACAAACAGCCTGTCTTGGCTCATGTTGCAGACTTTCCTAAAATCTCTCAAAGATTCACAAAGCCCAAACAAGCAGCATCTAGCCTCATATCTCTTGCTAAGCAGCTCCAAGCCTAGAACTAGTGGCCACCAACTTCAGTTCACAACTTAGCCTCTCTCAGGCACCTCCAAACCTAGCACAACTGGCAACCATCTGCAGATCACTTTGTAGCTCGTACAAAGTGACCCTGGGCAGGGCACAGGCAGCAGCTCATCTTGGCAGGCACCAAAATCCCTCCTAGGAGGCTCCAGAATGAACACACCCTGTGGCCAGCTTCAGACCACACCAGAGCACCATCCAACTACCTCTATTAATGACACACCCAAAGGGCAGATTATGAGCACCAGAGCCCTGCTAAAGTATATCCTGCTCTATAGGGTCATCCCCCGCACAACAGCTCCTCCATTGGAGTCATGGCCAATCCTCACAATCAATGAGCCCAAGGGTCAATCCCTCCCACTGATGTACAAACTGCAACCAAGATTCAACTACAAGAGGAGGGAACACACCACCCATATAAGGGATACACTTGGAGCACCTGGCTCAGGTGTCCAAGAAGACTGTGCTACTGGGCCTCATAGGACACCTAATACATAATGCCACCAGGCAAGACTGGGAGACATAGCAGCCCTACCTAATACATAGAAACAAAAACAGGGAGGCAGCCAAAATGGAAAGAAAAAGAAACATGTCCCAAAGGAAAGCTCAGAACAAACTCCAGAAAAATAACTAAACAAAATGGAGAAAGGCACTCTACCAGACACAGATTTTAAAACACTGGTTATAAGAATGCTCAGTGATCTCAGTGAGAACTTCAACAAAGAGATAGGAAACATAAAAATGGAGAGAGAAAACATAAAAAAGAGCCAATCAGAAATGAAAAATAGAAGAACTGAAATAAGGAATACATTAGAGGGAACCAACAGTACATTAGATGAAGCAGAGGATTGAATCAGCTATTTGGAAGTAGACAATACCCAATCAGAACAGCAAAAAGAAAAAAGAATTTTTAAAAATGAGGGTAGTGGGAAATGAGGGTAAGGGGGATCAAATATATGGTGATGGAAGGAGAACTGACTCTGGGTGGTGAACACACAATGGGATTTATAGATGATGTAATACAGAATTGTACACCTGAAATCTATGTAATTTTACTAACAATTGTCACCCCAATAAATTAAAAAAAAAAAACGAGGGTAGTTTAAGGGGCCTCTGTGACATCAAGTGTACAAACATTCACATCATAGAGGTACCAGAAGGAGAAGAGAGAGAGCAAGGAATTGAAAAACTATTTGAAGAAATATGACAGAAAACTTCCCTAACCTGGTGATGGAAATAGACATACAAGCCCAGGAATCACAGAGTCCCAAACAAGATGAACCCAAACAGGCCCACACCACGGCACATCATAATTAAAATGCCGAAGGTTAAAGACAGAGAGAGAATCTTAAAAGCAGCAAGAGAAAAGCACTTAGTTACCTACAAGGGAACTCCCATAAGACTATCAGCTGACTTCTCGAAAGAAACTTTCCAGGCCAGAAGAGATTGAGATGAAATATTCAAAGTGATGAAAAGCAAGGACCTACAACCAAGATAACTTTACCCAGCAAAGCTACGTTTAAAATCAAAGGACAGATAAAGAGCTTCCCAAG